>NC_137790.1:1202500-1802500 GCF_963383645.1 Muscardinus avellanarius | reverse complement strand
CACAGGTGTGGGCTGGAGCCTGGACCCAGCTAGACCAAGGTGCAGCAGGACCCGCTCCTCTGGAGGCCCCAGAGCAAGACCACACCTGGAAACCTTGTAAGACAAGTTTTTTTTTTTTTTTAACATAATTAGCAACTTTTAGCAGAGATAGAAAAGGGCTAAAAACTCACCAAGAACACAGGTGGATAATGCCTGCCTTAAAACTAAAACCAAAGACAAAGAGGGCTCCTTCCAGGCAGCCCCCGACCTCGTTAACCAAGTAACACATTGTGATCAGTGATGTCAGACCCATCTGCCCTCTGAGGGTGAACAAAGAAGAGTAACAGAGAGGGCTGCACAGCAGAGATAACTGGCAGGCCTGCCTTTGTGTCTGGGGAAAAGGAGATTATTGGTTAGACTGTGTAAAAAAAAAGGGAGATGGTAAATTCTTATCAAAAAGCTACATGATCAGAAACTTCAGCGTCTTACTTTCAAGGCATGCCACGTTTCTCTGACATGGTGCTCTATTCCTCTGTCCCTTCTTTCTACCTTTGTAATGAACTCTGCTTAAGCTTGCAGCAGTAGAGTTCTGGCTATTTTCTTTGTTTTTTTTTTTTGTTTGTTTGTTTGTTTGTTTTGGTGGTACTGGGGTGGAACCCAGAGGCTTTCTACCTCCGGGCTATACTCCCAGACCCATTTTATATTTTACTTGGAAACAAGGTCTCACTAAGTTGCTGAGAGCCTCACTGAGTAGCTGAGCCTGTGCTATTCTCCTGTCTCAGCCTCCCAAGCACGGGGATTACAAGTGTGCGCCACCACGCCTGGGTTCTGGCTATTTTTTCTAAACTAAGAACAAGAACCCACCTCGACATCTTGAACCATTACAGGTGGGGAGGAACCGACCTCACAAATTAACAGAACAAAGTGGGCCAAAAGGAAGCTGGTGAGGTCACATCAGCCCGCGCCCAGGAGCAGCCCAGGCCAGGGCACCACCCTGAGGGAATGTTCACCCAGCTAGTAGCCACCTGGTTCCCCCAGGAGCTTTCAGGATCCCCAGAAACTACTCCTGAGAAACAGTTGGGGAAGATAGTAAATAGGCACGGCATAAGGCACACAGCATAAACTCTGGGCGTGGCTTCTGAGATTCATTAGATCTTTGTAGGTAGTGGCCCCAAGGGCTGGTCACGCACTCGGCTGCAGCGGACAGTGGTGTGTACAGCAGGTTGAAGAAGACTAGGGGCAGGTCTGTGACCTTGCTGGCTGAGATCCAGTGGCATTGTTAAAGTCACGGGCAACAGGAGTCTCCTGAGGTCCAAGAAGCCAGCACTGGACCAGTGTGGATGGCCTGGTGGGAAGTCAGAAATCACAGCTAGGAGGGGCTGAGGCTACTGTGTCTGTCCAGGAAGTCCCACCCGGGACAGACTGCCACACCAGCTTCTGTGGTCAGAAAAGCAGGTGATCCTGAGACAGTATTGAGTAAAAGGAAACCTAACCTTGAACTAAGGAGCAGAGAAGAATTTTTTAGGAGAAAACTAAGCTTTGGGGGACAAAAGGCTAGGGGAGAAACTGGCCACCTGAAGTATGGATCCATCCTTACGGGACTAAGATGTGGGGAGGGGATTCCAGCACGGACAAGACAAAGCCGCAGTGCTCACTACTTGACGCTGGTCCCCTCTCGGGGCCCCACCTCCAGCTACGGCCCCACAGGAGCTCGGGGTTCATATCCGGCAGTCAGCGTGTGGCCGCGTGGAGATCTTGGCCATCCTCCTGCTGGCGCTCTGTGGGCGCCTCTGCGGCGGCGTCCTCTCAGCTCTGTTCTCATCGGGTTTTTATTTTACCCTCAGGTTGGTGGGATTTCCACAAAGAGCTCTGGGCGCAGTCTCGTCTCTGGGCATCTCAGAGCCGCAGTCCAGGCGCTCCGGCTCCCTCGTCCCTGCCGTGGAGCCTGTGGTCCCCCGACCCGGGTCCTCTGTCTGCGCAGGGACTTTGCTTCCCTGCGTGCGGCTTTTCCTGCCTGCCCTGGACTTGAGCACTTGGTGGCTCCTCAGAGGCTTCCTGAGAGCGCTTACCCCGCCGGGCTCTCTGACCTCTTGGTCTCTCTCTGTAAATAGATGGGTTTTGCCCTCATCCCTCAGCACCTGCCTGCCCTTCAGTAGCTTCTCTCCCAGAGTTGGGCAGCACACACCGTGACACTGCTCGATACCAGCCCAGTCTGTCTGACTCTCCGAACTTCACCCTCCCCTTGAAGGACCAACGTGACGCCATGACAGGCTTCAGTTAAAGCTTTGAGTAGGCCTAAGTTTCTGTCCAAAATTAAGTTCCTGTTCCCCTGTAACCTTTGCCCTATTCCCTGGGGGGAAAAAAAAGCTGCTACCTGAGCTAATCTGACCTTCTCCCAGCAACAGCCAGGCGTACATGGAGTATATCTAGGTCTGGAATTTGCGGGTATCCCAGGCAAGGTCACTGCCTGGGGATGGAGACCCCCACCCGTCCTGGACATTCCTAAGATAAGCTTGGCACTGCGTGCCAGACCAGTCAACTCAAGGGCCACCTAATATGGCCAATACTTCCTTGGTGACACTCCTTCCCAAGGCGTGAAAGCTAAGCCAATGCGGTGGGGGGGGGCGACAACAGACTTTTGTTTTAAAATAGCCAATCAGTGTAATGATGGGAAGGACAGTCCTCTTAGGGATAAAGGCTTTGTTCTTGGGGCAAAGGGCTCTTCCTCTGTGCCCACTGTGTTGGTGCACGAGGAGAGCCCACGCTCGAGCTTGAATAAACCCCTCTGGCTCTTGCATCGGAACTTTCGGTTCCTGGTGGTCCTTGGCGGATAACGGACTGGCATAACACCCTGTCTCCTTCCAGCTGTGTCGCTGCTGTTGCTGTGTCTTCAGGCTAAGCGATTCTACTTCCTTCTTGAATTCACCATGAGGCCCAGCCACTATATATTTAAATTTCAGCTATCATACTTTCCAGTTATAGAATTTTCTTTTATTTCATCATGAATATGGCGTAGAGGAAGAGGCTTTAGAAATCCTGGCACACTGGTCCTGCGTCTTTCAATGCAGGAGCAATGAAAGGGGTCGATTTCAGAAGCACCACGCTCACATCCTCTCCTCAAAGCCTCCTTGCCATCAGGAGGAGGGCGGAGGAGACCTGGACCTCGGCACCAAGAGACAAGGACCTCGGTACCAAAAAGACCCGGACCTCGGCACCAAGGGAACTAAGACTTCAGTACCAAGGAGACAGGGACCTCAGTACCAAGGGGACCCAGACCTCAGTACCAAGGAGATAAGGACCTTGGTACCAAGGAGACCCAGACTTCAGTACCAAGGTGACTAAGACCGCAGTACTAAGGCAACAAGGACCTCAGTACCAAGGCAACTAAGACTGTAGTACCAAGGAGACAAGGACCTCAGTACTAAGAGGACCTGGAGCTTTGTACCAAGGAGATCAGGCCCTTGGTACCAAGGGGACCCAGACCTCGGTACCAAGAGGACCTGGACTTTGGTACCAAGGAGACTAAGACCTTGGTACCAAGGAGATAAGGGCCTTTGTACCAAGGAGACTGGGACCTCAGTACCAAGGGGACCCAGACCTCAGTTCCAAGGGGACCCAGACCTCGGTACCGAGGAGACTGGTACCTCAGTACCAAGAGGACTCAGACCTCAGTACCAAGGGTGTACCAGTATTAGGAAATGGCCTAAAAATATTAAAACAAAATTAAGTTTTGGTACTAATAAATCAAAAATTAGTTCATCAAAAGTGGAGTTCAAATCTATAAAAAGAAAAGCAGTTAGTGCCTGGTTACTGCCAGGCACTCAGGTAGCTGTTATAATGCAAAGGACCCTCACTAAAAGTAATTAGCAAGTGGATAGAGGAGTTGGGACCTAGGACCTTCACATTCTAAAAACAGGTTTGCATAATAAATGACACTTAGTAAAAGCTAAGAGTTCCCCAAGAGTATGGGGGAGGGCGCTGACCTTTGTGAAAGAGAAACAGACACCACCTGGTTCATGACCTTGTGGATCATTCTGATCCTAACAAAGAAACCCAGGTTTACAACCAACCGGCAGTAAGACCAGAAGGTTTTTGCTGGGGGCCAGAAATCCCCATACTCTTAACAAAAGGGGAGTTAAGAGACAGACTTACACCTAGGTCACAGGATGACCTGGTAGAGCAAGATGGGGGATTGCGTATCTATAAAAGCTGTTTGTATTTAGAACTCCAGTGACTTCTTTTCAAGCGCCCCCTATACTATACCAGGTTAGGGATAGTACAGGGCTGTATTAAACTGTATTCTATGTTTCCATCTTTGTAAGAATAAACTCATTTAAGCTTTCAGCAAGAATTCGAACTAGTGTTTTATCTATACCTAGTTCAGAACAAGAACCTGTGGTTACATCTCTCCCAGTGGAACAATTTGGGGGCCTAACAGGGTCTCCGGAACAGTTCCCCAACCGTAACAAAGGGGACCAGGACCTCGGTACCAAGGAGACTGGAACCTCAGTACCCAGGGGACCTGGGCCTCACTCCCAAGGAGACCCAGACCCTGGTACCAAAGGGATCTGGACCTCAGTGCCAAGGAGACTCAGACCTTGGTACCAAAGAGACCAGGACCGGTACCATGGAGACCCAGATCTCAGTACATCGTAGGGGACCCAGACCTCGATACGTAGGGGACCCAGACCTTGATACGTAGGGGACCCAGACCTCGATACGTAGGGGACCCACACCTCGATACGTAGGGGACCCAGACCTCGATACGTAGGGGACCCAGACCTCGATACGTAGGGGACCCAGACCTCAATACGTAGGGGACCCAGACCTCGATACGTAGGGGACCCAGGCCTCGATACGTAGGGGACCCAGACCTCAATACGTAGGGGACCCAGGCCTCGATACGTAGGGGACCCACACCTCGATACGTAGGGGACCCACACCTCGATACGTAGGGGACCCAGACCTCGATACGTAGGGGACCCACACCTCGATACGTAGGGGACCCAGACCTCGATACGTAGGGGACCCAGACCTCGATACGTAGGGGACCCACACCTCGATACGTAGGGGACCCAGACCTCGATACGTAGGGGACCCAGACCTCGATACGTAGGGGACCCAGACCTCGATACGTAGGGGACCCAGGCCTCGATACGTAGGGGACCCAGGCCTCGATACGTAGGGGACCCAGACCTCAATACGTAGGGGACCCAGGCCTCGATAGGTAGGGGACCCAGGCCTCGATACGTAGGGGACCCAGGCCTCGATACGTAGGGGACCCAGACCTCAATACGTAGGGGACCCAGGCCTCGATACGTAGGGGACCCAGACCTCGATACGTAGGGGACCCAGACCTTGGTGCCAAGCAGCCACAGGTCGCCCACTTGTGCACTGCGCTCAGCCGGGGTGTGTAGGGAGGGCAGCGTGGGGCAGGTGCCCCTGAGCCAGCCTTCCTTTCTCTGGTTCTGGAGGAGAGGAGGCGGTGGCCCTCCCAAGCAGCCATGTCTCCTCATTTCCCTGGTCCACCAGGTGTTGCAGAGAACACCGTCTAGCTCAGAGCCCTCTCCCCGAGTCCTAGGCGCACTGGGCTCTGGTGTGGCTCTGCCCACTGGCCTCAGACCAGTCCCTCGAGACCCTCCCTGGAGGTCCCTCCTCCCCAGGGAAAGCCTCTGCTCAGGCCCATGAGACCTCCAGACACGCCCGGCCAGCCTGCGTCTGGAGCTGCACCTCCATGCCAGGGGCGCCGTGGTCTCATGCTGGCTCCCAGGGGTGGGCTTTGGTGAAAGAGGCCACACGCCTGGGAGGTTCTCACAGCCCATGGCCACGTGACGTCCACACCTGGCTCTTGTGACCACTCGCTGGCTCCATCTTGCTCGGGCAGTCCCTGACGAGGGGCCTGGTGGCTCAGCCCCTGCCTGCTGCAGCCCTTCCTGGCCAGGGGAGAAGGTGAGGTGTATGGTTGTTTAGGACCCTTAGCTCACAGGAAGAGAAGCCTGGGGCCTGGGCTTTGGAATGCTCCAAGAGTAACGGGCACCGAGCAAGACAGGCGCTGGGTGGAGCCAGGAAGGCTGGGCAGGATCCCAGGGGCAGCAGCGTGAGGAGGTGGGGTGAGTCACAGGCCAGGCCCAGGGCCAAACACAAACAGAAGCCCCGCAGCAGGAAGGGAAACCTGGGAGGCAGGCCAGGCCGAGCCAGGAAGGCACGGTGCTTCCGTGGTGGGGACGCGTGGCCCGGGTATAAAGGCCGCTGGGCAGGAGCCTCTGGACGTCCACCCGTTCCTCCCACACCGCCAGCCTCTGCCGCCATGTGCCACACCAGCTGCTCCTCCGGCTGTCAGCCAGCCTGCTGCCTGCCCAGCCCCTGCCAGGCTCCCTGCTGTGTGCTGCTGAGCTGCAGGCCCACTGTGTGCATGCCCGTGAGCTGCAGGCCCACTGTGTGCGTGCCCCCCTCCTGCCAGTCCTCCGTGTGCATTCCCGTGAGCTGCCGGCCCGTGTGCGTGGCCCCCTCCTGCCAGTCCTCGGGTTGCTGCCAGCCCCCCTGCCGCACCCTCCTCTGCAGCCCTGGCTCCTGCAGCACCCCTGCCTGCTGCTGACCAGCGTCTCCAAGGGTGCTCCCTCTGGAGAGAGGATGCAGCGTGAGCTGGAGCCCTGCCGTCCCGGGGATCCTGCCCAGGTCCTCCTGTAACCCCAGGAAACAAATAAATCCTCCTCCAGCACTCTCTCTCTCTCTCTCTCTCTTCCCTTCTCACATTTCTGAAGGTCCCGAGTCCTGCACTCCCAGTGGGCGAGCTTCGCCCCTCTTGTCTGCTCCTGCAGTGAGCGCATTTCAGTTTTCCTTCAGTTTCTGGGAGTTGAACTGTGCTCCACCCTGAGCGCCAGCCCTCTCCCTGCAGCTCTGCTGGGCCCACCTCCAGCGCAGGTCCCGCCCTCCAAAGGCCCAGCCCCAGAGACACAGCTCTGCAGGCAGGTCCTCTGCTGGCTGTCTGGGACCAGCGCTGCTCATCTCTGCCCGCTGACCACGGTCGAGCTGCAGCTAGTCACATCACCTTGTCGCCAAGGTGGGCTGGGCGTACTGTGCCCTTTAAGTGGACGGAGCTCAGCCAGACAGAATGAATCCATCTGGACATACACTCTCCTCAGCGTGCACACGCGCCCATGCACCCCTGTGTGTACTCAAGCAGCTCACACACATGCTCATGCACCCGCACTCTTGTGCACGCATACCTGTGCACGCTCTCCTGCCATCATAGCCCAGCTGTGCAGGGCACAGGTTGCCGAGGGACCAAAGAAGACCCCGAGATGGGATGTGAGGCAGGGGTGTACTGAGAAAGCTTCTGGGGTGGGCCGGCTGACCGCGGCCTGCACCGCGGCACCGCGTTTCCCAGGTGCCCCAGCGCGTCACAGAAAGGAGCGTGTTCACGACGCTCCGTCCTGCGCAGCCGGCTGTGTGGACACTCACTCTCCACGTGCTCTGCCCGTGCCAGGCGCACGGGGAGGGGCTCCCGGGTTGGGTGACAAGGTCACAGATCAGCGGCGTCTTGCGCTCAGCTGGCTCCATCCCATCATGACCGGCATCCCAGAACTCGGTGTGCGTGCAGGGAAGCAGCTTTCTGCCAATGCCGTGTTTCTCCCCCGTTCCCAGCACGCGTGAGAGAAAGCCAGTGTCCTTCAAGATAATGCTTAAGTGGCTGGGTGAGGTGGTGCATGCCCATGATCCAGTACTTAGGATGCTAACGTGCTAGGACCATATGCTCACAGCCATCTTTAGAAACTTAGTGATGCCCTCTGCAACTCAGTAAGACCCTGTTTCAAACTTTAAAAAATTAAAAATAGGGCTGGAAGAGTAGCTCAGAGGTAGCGTGCGAGGCCCCTCCTTCACCCAGAGCTGCGGTGTCACGCCCCTGTGTGCAGGTGAGCAGAGGGAAGTGTCTGACCTGCGCTTTGGCAGATCTGCAAGCGAAGGCCGTGGAGCCTCCCCGGCCCCGTGGGCCCCTGTGCTGCAGGTTAGACTGGGCTTTGGGCTCAGGGAGGGACCCGTCCTGAAGACCCGAGGCAGGAGCACTGCAAATGGTGAAGAGAAAGCCACCGGGCTCTGGGGAGGCGTCCTGGGGTGACCGCGGGGCTTCATACGTCACAGCTAGACATCGCTGGCCTGCGGCCCCTTGAAAGGGCCTGGGCAACCAACAAGGGCCAGTCACGGGGGCTGAGAGGGTCCTTGGAGACCTGAGGGTCCCTTCAGCATCAGCCCTGCAGAGAGAGATCAGGGCACAGGGAGGTGCAGGCCTGGAGCTCCAGGCGGCCAACCACATGGGCCCAGTGGACGTGGCACACACCCAGGACTCTGCCCCTCCCCGTCAGCCAAAGCACTGTGGCATGGCCCCCAGCCAGCCCCCCCCCCACAGTGCTGATCCCGGCTGGTGCACCGGGCCTCTGCTCTGCGTGCGTCCTCACGATGTGGGCAGCTGATGGCGAATGCAGGGCGTGCCCTGGAAGCCCTGGCATGAGTCAGACCCACGGTAGTGAAATCCAGTGCAGGACAAAGACCACTCTGGGTGCTGGAGGCTGAGCCGTGGCTGGACTTAGAACTCTAAAGGCCCCGAGCCAACCCATGTTCTTGGGGGGAGTGGCCCCAGGGCTGTGGCGAGCCTCAGAGTCCGTGCGCCCGGCCTTTCCACAGCCTCTCCTGCCTGTGGCTGCAGTGCCACCGTGCTCCAACCACAGAAAGGTGGGTGCAGCCACGGGTGACCCAACCTCACTGGCCAGGGGAGGAGCTCGTGCGGAGCAGATCAACTGAGAAGACTGCGGCCCTTGTACCTCGCGCTCTTGGCGCCTCGTGGCCCTGTCTGTCCCGCGGTCAGTGTCGGCCGTTCCCTGGCTTCCACCCTTAGGTACGCCCCTGTGTTCTCGTGGCCCCTCTGCTGGCGAGGAGCCCCCTCGGCTCTGGTCCACCCTCGGGGTGATGGCACCTCACGGACAGAAGTCCCGCTGTCACTTTTGCCCCCAGTGTCTCCGGCTCCGCGGCAGGGTCTGCATCTGACCTGGTCCTGTGTGCCAAGCTGTGCCTCTCGGCTTCCAGGATTGGCACCCTGCCCTGGCTTTCACCCCTTCATCCTGTGCTCCGATGTGGTCTTCTTTGTTCATTCAGCTGGGGTTTTATGGAACTCTTTTTTTTTTTTTTTTTTACAGTACTGGGGATGGAACCCAATGGCATTCTTACCTCTGAGCTACACCCCCGGTCCTATTTTTTAGTCTTTTTTTTCTTTTTTTGAAACAGTCTCACTAAGTTGCAAAGGCCTCGCTAAGTAGCTGAGGCTGTCTGTGAACCGCAATCCTCCAGTCTCTGCCTCTCAAGTACTAGGATTACAAGTGTGCGCCACCACGCCCAACGACTGACACTTTTTCTCAGTTGTTTCCCAGCTCTCGCCCTGGTCCCCCAGCATGGGATGGAGGTGCCCGGTCCTTGCTCCGCACTGTCCAGCTCTGTGCACCCAGCACCGAGTTTCCTCCCTGCAGGAGCGCGGCTGCCCCAGTGCTGTCCCTGAGCCATTCACATCACCAAGGCCCGCCCCCATCCACACCCACTGCTCTCTTGGGCCCACCATTTTTCTTTGCAGGATCAGTCCTCCCTGGGACTACTCCACACCTTCATGACTTCCTCCTCCTCCCTTCCTCCTCTTCTTCTGTGGGGGCTGCTGGGGATTGAGCCCAAGGGCATTCTACCTCTGCACTACACACCCAACCCTATTTGTGTGTGTGTGCGTACATGTGTGGTGTGTGTGTGTGTGTGTGTGTGTGTGTGTGTGTGTATGTGTGTATGTGGTACTGGGGATTGAGCCCAGGGACATTCTACCTCCAAGCTGCACCCCCAGCCCTATTTTATTCTTTATTTTGAAGCAGGAGGTTGTGGAGGACCTCACAAGTTGCTGAGGCTGGCTGTGAACCTGTGATCCTCCTGTCTCAGCCTCCAAACTACAGGGATTACAAGCGCCACCACACCCTATTTTTTATTATTATTATTTTGAAATAGTCTTGCTAGGTTGCTGAAAGTCTTGCTAAATTATAAGACCATCCTCGAGCCTACGATCCTCCTGTCTCAGCCTCCCAAGTACTGGACTGACAGGCGCGGCTGGCCTTCGCGCGTCGGCTCGGTGCCCGTGGGCAGCTCGGGAGGCGAGGCCTCGGGCTGGAGCAGTTTACCTGTGTTGCGTGAATGATGCACTCTGGCACTGATTCGTCCACGGCAGGGTTGGCTGACTTTCTACAAAGTATGAATGGCAGGTACTTTAGGGTGTGCGCAACTTCTTTCCTAACAACTCAGCTCTGCCGCTTGGTCAAAGCACCTGAGACAGCACCAACACAAACGGGCGTCCGCGTGCCAAAAATGTTCTATTTACCAAAACAAGCAGGGGGCCAAATTTAGCCACAGACCATAGTTAGGCAAGTTATGTACTACAGTTTTCCTGTGCAAAGCAAAACCTCAAAATACATTATTGCCTCAAAGTCTCCATTGATAGTAGGAAGCAAAGGAGCAGACAGGCTCGGCCCCAGGTCAGGCCGGCGCACAGTACTAGCCTGAAACCAGAGCGCGCAGCGCGCCCAGTCAGGCCAGAGCCGCTGCTGACAGAGGAGCTGGACCAAAGCCAAGTTGTTTACGGCGGCACCTCGCAGAGCACGCGACGCTGGGGTGGTGACGGAGGCACCAGGAAGGCCGCGCGGTGCTTCTCTGTTGGGACACGCAGCCGGGTATAAAGGCCGCCGGGAAGGAGCCTGCAGACATCCGCCTCCCCGACACCAGCCAGCCTCCGCCACCATGTGCCACACCAGCTGCTCCTTGGGCTGCCGGCCAGCCTGCTGCCTGCCCCTGAGCTGCAGGCCCACTGTGTGCGTGCCCGTGAGATGCCAGGTGACCTGCTGCTTGCCTGTGAGCTGCAGGCCCACTGTGTGCGTGGCCCCCTCCTGCCAGTCGTCGGTGTGCGTTCCTGTGGGTTGCCGTCCTGTGTGTGTGACCTCCTCCTGCCAGTCCTCCGGGTGCGCTCCCCTGAGCTGCAGGCCCACTGTGTGCATCCCTTCCTGCCAGTCTTCTGGATGCACTAGCCTGAGCTGCAGGCCCGTCTCCTGCAGCACCCCTACCTGCTGCTGACCACGTGTCTCCTGCCAGCTGCCCGCCATCCAGCATGTGGAGGGTCCTGGCCGCACCCTCCCGCAGCGGTCCTCTCAGGTCTAGCATGGGAGATGGTGGAGGCACACTCAGACCCCGG
Source organism: Muscardinus avellanarius (assembly GCF_963383645.1). Lineage (NCBI taxonomy): Eukaryota > Metazoa > Chordata > Mammalia > Rodentia > Gliridae > Muscardinus > Muscardinus avellanarius. The sequence continues at coordinate 1,791,261 of NC_137790.1, read as the reverse complement.
GGTGAGAGTGCACCAGAATGATCTGAATCCCTGCTCCCGCCATCCCTGGGGAGTCCTGCTCCCAGCATCCTCCTGTAACCCCACAGAGACAAATAAACCCGCCTTCCAGGGGCCTTCTCTCGTGTTCTTCATACACTTGTGACGGTCTTTCCTTGAGTTACGAAGCAACCTTAGGAGCAGCAGTGCCTCCTTGGAGCTGTTCCCAGGGGCCGGCAGCTCCTGGGCACACACTCACAGTGGGTCTACAGCTCTTGGGCATGCAGCACGGTGCTGAGCAGGGGCTGGGCGGGCAGCAGGCAGGCTGGCACATGGAGGCAGAGGCCGGCCAGTGTGGGGAGGAGGCCCCGTCTGGAGGCTCCTTCCTGGGGCTGCCTTTATACCCAGACCTCATGCCAGCAACACAGAAGCTGAACCGAAGAGGAGGGTCCTGGGTGGGGAAGCTGTGAAGGCGCTGGCCACATCCACCTCCGGACACTCCACTCGCCCGTGGCTGGGAAGCAAGCGGGGCCCAAACCCTCAGGACACTGGGAAGGACTGCTACAACAGGGCCAGCAGGAAATCGCCCTCCCCACACCCAGCACACAGCCAAGGCCGGGCTGGCCCGGGAGCAGCAGGAGGCCCAGGGTGCCTCAGGCTCCAGGCCCAGGCGGTGCAGAGGGCCTGCCTGCCCAGAGAGCAGACTGGGCCCCGGCCCAGCAAGCGCAGCTCAGTCAGCAACTCCACATCCCTGTGCAGAAAGGTGCAAGTTTGCTGAGCTCCCTGTGTGGCAGGCGGGCGGGCCTCAGAAAACAAGACCAGGAGCCCCAGCCCGCGCCGCGGCACCAGCCCCTGCAGCCCCTGCAGCCCCCGCGAGAGGAGACTGCGTAGGGAAGCAGAGTAGCAGTGGGGCCAGAGTGAGGTCCGTCCTCCCGGTGGAGGGCGCCCCGCGCACAAAGGCACCCGAGCAGAAGAGACGCCCGGTACTGTCTGCGTCGGCTTCACTTGCAAAACAGGTGCTGAGAACCCGTGTAAGATGCTAAGACTCCGCAAGAAGATACCGACTCGTCTCCCGGGGACAACGCAGTCACCCAAACGGACTCCGTAAAGCACCGCAGGCAGAGAAGCAGAGAGGGTCTCAGCAGAGGAAAACCGGGGGGGGTCACATTCAGGGCGTGTGTCGTAAACACCAGGCCAGAGAAGTTTGAAAAGACGTGGAATTAATAAGCCAAGTGTAGAGATGAACTATAATAATCACAAATACTAAACCAAAATGAGGTGCAAAGGGACAAAAGAGAAAAAAAACCAAGGTGGAGTGGGACCCTCACTACGCGATCAGGTTCCACGTTCAAACCCATCGATTACATCAAAAGCAAAAGCCAGAGCTCTTCAAGTGGGACAAAAATTCTAACTGCGCTATCTTCCAGAAACCCCACTTTAAATACAAAACTTAGAGCCCGGTGTGGTGGTGCACGCCTGTAATCCCAGCATTGGGAGGCTGAGACAGGAGGATCACGGTTTGTGGGCAGCCTCAGCTATGTAGCAAGGCCCTCTGCAACTTCATGAGACCCTGTTTCAAAATAAAGAATAAAAAAATAAGGCTGGGGGTGTAGCTCAGAGGTAGAATGCCCCTGGGTTTCATCCCTAGTACCGCAAAAAATAATAATAATAAATAAATATAAAACTTAGATTAACAGTAAGTAGATTAAAAATACATCATCTGCAGTGTGGTGGCACATGCTTGTAATCCCAGTACTTGGAAGGCTGAGACAGAAGAATTGTAGGTTCACAGCCACCCTCAGCTTAATAGTGAGGCCCTCTGCAACTTTGTGAGATGCTGTTTCAAAATAAAGAATAAAAAAATAGGGCTGGAGCTGGGCGTGGTGGCACAGGCTTGTAATCCCCATGCTTGGGAGGTGGAGACAGGAGGATCGCGCAGGTTCAAAGCCAGCCTCACTGGCTTAATAGACTGTTTCATAATAATAATAATAATAATAATAATAATAATAATAATAATAATAAAAAATAGGTCTGTGAGTGTAGCCCAGAGGTAGAAGGGCTTCCAGGAACCCCAATACCACCACCAAAAAAAAAAAAAAAAAGGAGCTGGGCGTGGTGGCACACGCTTGTAATCCCAGTATACGGGAGGCTGAGACCTGGAGGATCACGGTTCGCAGACAGCCTCAGCTACTTAGTGAGGCCCTCTGCAACTCAGTGAGACCCGGTTTCAAAATAAAGAATAAAAAATAGGACGGGGGGTGGGGGCAGTGTAGCTCGGAGGTCAAATACCCCTGGGTTCCATCCCCAGACCCGCAAAAAAAAAAAAAAAAATAGGGCTGGGGGGGCGTGGCTCAAAGGTAGAATGCCCCTGGGTTTCATTCCTTCCCAGTACCACAAAAAAGTAAATAAATAAATAAATAAATAAATAAATAAATAAAATTTAAAAATCCATCATCTGTTTCAGTCAGTATTCTCACTTTGTGACAAAAGAAAGAGAGAGAGAGAGAGAGAGAGAGAGAGAGAGAGAGAGAGAGAGAACTTGAAAACTTAGAGGAAAGAAGGTTTATCTGCTCTCAGTTCTGGAGGTTTCAGGCTCAGTTGTGAGGGTGGGTGAAGTGTACAGAGCTCAGGGCACAGTGCAGCTCACAGAGAGAGCAGGGTTTGAGGGCTCTGCTCCCACATCACAGAGGGTAGAAGCAGAGACCGCTGTGAAGGGCGTGCGTGGACACAGGCACAGTCCCCACGGCCACACCCGGTGACCACCTCCTCAGTCACACCCCATCTGCCTAGGGTACCACCTCATAATTCTCTTACAATGCACTCCATCTGCAGACGAGGTTGGAACCTCATGATTGAATGATGTTGAGGAGATAGAAAGGAAATAGGCAGATAGGGAAAAGGCCTTGGTAGAAAAAAGCTAATTTCCTGAGGGGCAACAAATGCCTGAAACTCCAAAGGCTCAGAGATAAGAAGGCCAGAGCTTCACAAAGCCATCCTGAGTTTCCTAATCAACAAACCCACCGAGCAAGTCTGGCATTCCTGAAAGGAGACCCTTCAAAGGACTTGCAAATGTCCTATGCAAATTCTCCTTGGAGTCACCCTAACCACAAAGGGACTTGCAAGCGGTCAGGCATTGGCCAGTCAGATGGCAAAAGTGGGGGACTTCCCGCTCGGGACCCCCTCCCCTTTTGGGGAGCTGTTCTCTCTCTCACAGGTCAGGTCGTGTTGGCCCTGAGAGAAGGCAGAGTGCATCTGAGGGCACGTGGCTCGCGCGACTCTCGAGTAGTGACCTGAAGGCCTCTGCTGGACATCATGGCTGGCCAGGCCCCTAAGGGTGACCTGTACCTCTTTTCTGGCAGATCGCGTGGATTCTGGGAGAAAGTAGTTTGCAACTGATGGGCACTTGGCTCGGGCGACACTCGGGTAGTGACCTAAGGCAGCTACTGGACCCCGGAGTTCCGACAGCCCCTATGGGGTGTTCCGACAGCCCCTATGGGGTGTTCGGCCACTTTTCTCTATTCCCTTCTGGCAGATCGCGTGGACTCCGGAAGAAAGCAGCCTGCACCTGAAGGCAATTGGCTTGGGCTACTCTAAAGTATTGTCCTGAAGGCAGCTGCTGGACCCAGAGTTCCAGACCCTTTGGGGGTGTTCAGCCACCCTTGCCCCATTCCCTGCTGCTTCCAATAAACCTTTTACTCCCCTTCCTGAGGTCTGCGGGTGTCATTCTTCGCTTTCCGTAGACAAGAACTCGCAGGGGTTTTTTCTCTCAAGAAACCCCCGTTTCAATGTCACCTCTGAACATCAATGCCTGGGCTCTTCAGAAACATGCTAGAGCCAAACCACAACACCATTCAAGCACTAACTGAATGCACGCGGAATGGCTATACTAATATCAAAGTCGATTCCAAGCAAGAACTCTTGCCAAGGATAAAGAGGGATACTGCCTAATGATAACAGGGTCAATTCACCAAGAAAACAATTGCCAAGACATCCTGCTGCCTCGGCATCTATGTGTTGAAGACGCCACTCCACATAGTTATCGGCAGAAAGCCCCGAGAAAGAGGTATCGTCTCTGGCAAAAAAATATCCCCCACTTTAGATATCCTTCATAACTATTATTCTCTTGGTATTCTTTTAACTCTCTACACGAATTGCTCTGATGATGTGAGATCAGAAATTGAGTCCGTGGAAATAAAATCTCTAATAATTTGTCTAAAACGTCCTTGGCTTTGCTCAAAAGTAATGAAAAAAAAACTGGCCAGAACTCAGATGCTGTGATAAGCATTCCAGCTGCAGCAATTACAAAGGGTCTCTGACCCTCACTATCACTAACTTAGGTTAAGCTATTAACTCAGGTAAGGTAGTTCAGTTTAAGGAAACTTTGTTTACCCTTAAGATCCTGCCTAGAGACAGAAGAGATAAAAACCTTGTGTGTGACCTTAAAGCAATTTAGTTGATAAACAACTTAGTTGCCCAAATACAATAGACTCAAGGAAAAAGATTGGTGACTTTTACGCCCAGTGTAAATATTCCTGAAGACAGAGAGGCTGACCGCAGGGTTAGAAATAAATATGACTAAATAAAGGACAGACGTTCTAAATATATATGTATGAAGGAAAGGAAATACCGTAAGAGTAAGAAAAGCATTTTTGCATGAAGAAGAGCTTATCATAAGAAAGTCCCAACCGGGAGAGAAAGGAATTAGAAAGTTAGAAGCAGGTTGCAGAGGGTTTGTGACAGAGAAATGGGTTATTAAAGATGGTTAGACTTTTAATAGGCTTATTGTCTAAAGAAGAGTGTTCAGCAGTTAAGGTAATATATCTGACAATTATAACCAAGAACTTTGTGGTGTTGTTTGTGGTATTTTGTCTGCAAAACTGTGTTGTGAGTTTGCTTAAGCTTTCAGATTTAGGAGATAAAATGCCAACACCTGGAGAAACTTTATCACATCCACCTGAATCACCACGTCTCCCCACACTTGCTATATGAACTGAGCCCAAAAGATGGAAAGTTCCAGGAAAGTTAAAGAAGATTCCCCGAAAAACGAAAAACCGCCAAGCCTTGGCCATGCTTGTTTATTTTGGGAAGTGGCCCCCTGGGACTGCTTATCTGCAAAGACCTTGGAAAAGAATCAGGAGTCAGAAGTCAATCTCTCTGGAAGATCAACAGCCAGCTGAAGGACTAGTTTTATTACCTTTGTTTACATGTCATTCATTATTACTTCACAATGATTACACCCACCTCCCTCTCCTCTTACTATTAACTTTACTGGTGAAAGGTATAAATTTCTTGGAGTTTTTGTAATAAAGTGTCATTGGCTCAAGAAGCCTTTGTCCACCTCAGATTTCTTTCCCAAGCGTCGTACCCAAAAACTTAGGGAATTCATAGAGGGAAAGGAATCGCTGCAGATAGTTTCTGCAGGACATCACCTGCCTTTTGCCCCATCTTTCTGAGGATTTGACCGGGAGCTGACAATAACGACCCAACTGAGATTAGTCGGCAACAACAATGTTCAAGCACCTAACAATAAGCTTTCAAAACACTTGCTGTTCTGATACCACAGAAAGGAGAAACAGAGAATTCATTTATCATTGAACTTCCGCTCAAATAGAACAAATACAGAAAATCAGTGAGGATACAGGAAACCTGAGCAGGACTATCAACCAACTGGAACCGGGTTTATATTTGTAGGACCACCCCTAAACAAGAATAGAATTCACAGTGTGTGTGTGTGTGTGTGTGTGTGTGTGTGTGTGTGTGTGTGTGTGTTACTGGGAATTCAACCCAGGACCATTCTACCTTCCAGCTATACCTAGTCCTATTTCTTATTTGGAAAGAGGGTCTTTTGTTTTTGGTTTGTTTTTTGCAGGTCTGGGGATGGACCCCAGGGGCATTCTACCTCTCAGCTACACCCCCTGCCCTATTTTTTATTCTTTATTTTGAAACCGGGTCTCACTGAGTTGCAGAGGGCCTAAGTAGCTGAGGCTGCCCACGAACCTCGATCCTCCGGTCTCAGCCTCCCAAATGCTGGGATTACAAGCGTGCCCACCACGCCCAGCTGTGGAAAGAGGGTCTTGATAAGTTGCAGAGAGCCTCACTAAGATACTGGTGCTGGCTACAAACCTGCAATCTTCTTGTCTTGTTCTCCCAAGTATTGGGATTACAAGCGTGAGACACTGTGCCTGGCTAGAATTCATACCCTTTTCAATTCTGGAAAATTCCCCCAAAAGACCAGATTCTGCACCTTAAAATGAATTTTAACCGATTTAAAGGGACTGGAATAATATAATATATGTTCTTTGATAACAATGAAATTAAATAACAGACAAATAAGGAAAGGGTAGCTGCAAATCCCCCGCATATTTAAAATTAACCTACCCATTTCTAATAACCTATGGTTCAAAGAAGTCATAAAAGAAAACAAAATATTTTGAATTAAATACAACTGAAAAGATATTTCATATATATCAAAATATTATGGGACAGAGTGAAAGCAATGTTTAGAAAAATGATTATGTTATTAGATGCTTATGTTTGCAAAGAACAAAGTTGTTTTGTTTTTGTTTTTGTTTTTTTGCAGTCCTGGGATGAACCTCAGTGGCGTTCTACCTCCGAGCTACACCCCCAGCCCTATTTTTTATTCCTTTTTATTTTTGAAACCGGGTCTCACTGAGTTGCAAAGGGCTCACTAAGTAGCTGAGGCTGTCCAAGAACCACGATCCTCCTATTTCAGCCTCCCAAATGCTGGGATTACAAGCGTGCACCACCATGCTTGGCTTAAGAAGAAAGTTCTTAAATCAACCATTTAGATTTGCAACTTAAGCTAGAAAAGCAAAGTAACCTCAAAATAAGCAAACAACTGGAAATAGTAAAAAAAAATCAACAAGCCAGCATGGTGGTGCACATCTGGGAAGCTGGAACAGGAGGATCGCAGGTTCGCAGCCTGCCTCAGCACCTTGTGAGGCCCTCTGCAACTTAGTGAGACTCTATTTCAAAATAAAACATAAAAATAGGGCTGGGAGTGTATCTTGGAGGTAGAGTGCCCCTGAGTTCAATTCTCAGTACTGAAAAATAAATAAATAACAACTAAAAATCAATGAAGTAGAAAACAGAAAAAACATAGGAAATTTTTCAATAAAACCAAAAGCTGCTTCTATGAGAAGAACAATAAAGTTGATAGACCCCTAGCCAGACTAATTAGAAAAATTAAAAGGAAAAATAAGACCCAAAATGTCAACATTAGGAGCTAAAATGAGACATTAATATAGATCTTACAGATACTTAAAAGATTATAAAGGATTGATGTCAACAACTCTATACCAATAATTTTTTCAGTAAATTTGATAACAGGTAAAATATCCAAATTCCTTAAAAGACAAACTACAAAACCTCATTCAAATAGAAAAGCTGAATAGTTTCCTAATTATTTTAAAAATCGAATTTGCAATCAAAATTTTTCCAACCAAGAAAACTCTAAGACCAATGGCTTCGCTAGCCAATTCTCCCAACATTTAAGGCAGAGCTATTACCAATCCTACACAAACTTCCCCAGAAAACAAAGGAAAAGGCCTGCTTCCCACTCTTGTAAGACCAACACTTGTTGGTGCCGATGCGCGTCCCACACCAAGTATCGAGAGAAAGGACACACTCCAAATGAGACATCCCGCGTGCTCGATCCCTGTGAGCTCAGGACCTCGGACGCGGGCTCCTGTGGGCGCGGCGGTGGCGAGCTAGAGGGGAGGCCACTGTGCTGGTCACTCCTACTTCTTGACCAGAGCTGTGGTTACACATTCATGTCCGGTCATCAAGGGCTCATATACAACTGCGTACTTGCCAATGCTATACTGAAATTAAAATGGCTTTTAAAACTCTTAGTCTTTCTAACCTAGAAAGGTACACCCAGCCTGCCACCAGCATCAGAGAAGTGTGGCCCTGGCTTGAGGCTGCAGACCCCAGGGGAAGAGAAGTCCTCCTTCCCACGACGCCCTGGCTCCCAGCCAAGGAGGAAGAAGACTAGGAAGGGGACGGCTGGGGACCCAGGGGCAGTGACTGATGCCCACTCACGCTGGGGACAGCACGAGGGACTGCAGCTGGCCGGAGGCTCCAGGGGTGCAGGTGGGCTTGAAATCCCATCTGCTCCGGGTCCCTCCTGTGGCCAGCAGTCTATGGCTGAGGCTCCTCCCTGGTCGCAGTCCTGCCGCACACCCAGAAGTTGCAGGCCCGTAGTGTGTGTGCCTGTGTGTGCCCGTGGGGTCCCACCCTCCTGGCTACCCTGGTCTGCGCCCACCTGCTGCTCGCCAGTCATCCTGAGTCCCCAGACACTGGCTTTGCTGTGCTGGCCATGCCCAGGACATGCTTTGCTTCTAATTATCCTCCTTTGTCATGCCTTCCGGGAAAACCGGACCTCCCATCGAGACCTTTTCCTAAATTAGCCAATGTGCCATATTTTCCTCCTCTTCCTTGAGTTCTCCTGTTCTGAAGCTGCACCCCCACACCTACCCCATGTGGGAGGCGAGCCACGCAGAGGGAGGCGTGGGGAGGTTCTGCGCAGCACTGGGCGGCTCCAGAAGCCCTCCGCTTCTTATGCTCTGATTTTCAGCTGGAGATCTGGTGTGGACATGAGTCTGTGCATAAGTGTGTGTGAACATGTGTGTACAGAAGAGTGCATGGGTGTGTGCCACCTTTAAGGAAGGCAAACGCTTGACGGGTGTGGTGGCGCACACTTGTAATCCCAGCATTCGGGAGGCAGAGACAGGAGGATCGCGGTTCACGGACAGCCTCAGCTATTTAGTGAGGTCCTCTGCAACTCAGTGGGACCCTGTTTCAAAATAAAGAATAAAAAATAGGGCTGGGGCTGTAGCTTGGAGGTAGAATGTCCCTGGGTTCCATCCCCAAACTGCAAGAAAATAAATAAATAATAAATAAATAGATAGATAGATAGATAAGAAAGGCAAAAACCATGTAGAAAACACCACGCCCCTAAAGTACCCCTCTTCATTACAGCAACCTAGCTGTTTAGTCAGCTTTTACACCGCTGTGACCAAAATACCTGACCAGCGCAACTTAGAGGAAGAAAGGTTTATTTGGGGCTCACAGTTTCAGAGGTCAGTCCAAGGGCAGACGGCTCCAAGGCTGGACCCGCAGCAGTACTTCAGAGTATGGCAGAGAGGAAAGGCCGTGCCTAGCTCATGGTGGCCGGAAAGCAGAGACCCAGAGAGAGGAGGGGGCTGGGGACAGACACATCGCCGGGTCATGCCCCCACCTCTTCTGGCCAAGCTTGTCAGAATTGTTTACACCTGAGACTCTGGGGACGTTTCCAATCAAACCACGATGCCAGCCAAGTCAAAGGAACAATGTGAGCCTGAGCCAGAACATCCAAAGAAATGCTATCTGTGCATGCGTGTGTGCATGTGTGTGTGCGTGTGTGTGCATGTGTGTTACTGAGGATTGACACCACAGGAGTTCTACCTCTGAGCTGCACTCCCAGCCCTATTTTTAACTTTTTTATTTTGAAACAGGGTCTCACTGAGTTGCAGAGGGCCTCACTAAGTTTCTAGGGATGTCTGCGAGCATATGGTGCTGTTGAGCTAGCATCCTAAGTACTGGACCGCGGGCACGCGCCAGCATGACCACTACAGAAACATTATCTTTAGAGACACTGGCTATCTGCCGGGCGTGGTGGGCACGCTTATAATCCCCGCGCTTGGGAGGCGGAGACAGGAGGATCCTGCAGGTTCAAAGCCAGGCTTGCTGGCTTAAGAGAACCTGTTTCCAAATAAAAAAATAAAATAGGTCTGGGAGTGTAGTCCGGAGGTAGAAGGGTTTCCAGGAACCCCAGTACCACCAAAAAAAAAAAAAAAAAGAAAAAAAAAGAAAAGAAACAAACACACTGGCTTTCTCTCACGCGTGCTGGGAACGGGGGAGAAACACGGCATTGGCAGAAAGCTGCTTCCCTGCACGCACACCGAGTTCTGGGATGCCGGTCATGATGGGATGGAGCCAGCTGAGCGCGAGACGCTGCTGATCTGTGACCTTGTCACCCAACCCGGGAGCCCCTCCCCGTGCGCCTGGCACGGGCGGAGCACGTGGAGAGTGAGTGTCCACACAGCCGGCTGCGCAGGACGGAGCGTCGTGAACACGCTCCTTTCTGTGACGCGCTGGGGCACCTGGGAAACGCGGTGCCGCGGTGCAGGCCGCGGTCAGCCGGCCCACCCCAGAAGCTTTCTCAGTACACCCCTGCCTCACATCCCATCTCGGGGTCTTCTTTGGTCCCTCGGCAACCTGTGCCCTGCGCAGCTGGGCTATGGATGGCGCAGTGCGCGGGAGAGCGTGCACAGGTATGCGTGCACAAGAGTGCGGGTGCATGAGCATGTGTGTGCGCTGCTTGAGTACACACAGGGGTGCATGGGCGCGTGTGCACGCTGAGGAGAGTGTATGTCCAGATGGATTCATTCTGTCTGGCTCAGCTCCGCCCACTTAAAGGGCACAGTACGCCCAGCCCACCTTGGCGACAAGGTGATGTGACTAGCTGCAGCTCGACCGTGGTCAGCGGGCAGAGATGAGCAGCGCTGGTCCCAGACAGCCAGCAGAGGACCTGCCTGCAGAGCTGTGTCTCTGGGGCTGGGCCTTTGGAGGGCGGGACCTGCGCTGGAGGTGGGCCCAGCAGAGCTGCAGGGAGAGGGCTGGCGCTCAGGGTGGAGCACAGTTCAACTCCCAGAAACTGAAGGAAAACTGAAATGCGCTCACTGCAGGAGCAGACAAGAGGGGCGAAGCTCGCCCACTGGGAGTGCAGGACTTGGGACCTTCAGAAATGTGAGAAGGGAAGAGAGAGAGAGAGAGAGAGAGTGCTGGAGGAGGATTTATTTGTTTCCTGGGGTTACAGGAGGACCTGGGCAGGATCCCCGGGATGGCAGGGCTCCAGCTCACGCTGCATCCTCTCTCCAGAGGGAGCACCCTTGGAGATGCTGGTCAGCAGCAGGCAGGGGTGCTGCAGGAGCCAGGGCTGCAGAGGAGGGTGCGGCAGGGGGGCTGGCAGCAACCCGAGGACTGGCAGGAGGGGGCCACGCACACGGGCCGGCAGCTCACGGGAATGCACACGGAGGACTGGCAGGAGGGGGGCACGCACACAGTGGGCCTGCAGCTCACGGGCACGCACACAGTGGGCCTGCAGCTCAGCAGCACACAGCAGGGAGCCTGGCAGGGGCTGGGCAGGCAGCAGGCTGGCTGACAGCCGGAGGAGCAGCTGGTGTGGCACATGGCGGCGGAGGCTGGCGGTGTGGGAGGAACGGGTGGACGTCCAGAGGCTCCTGCCCAGCGGCCTTTATACCCGGGCCGCGCGTCCCCACCACGGAAGCACCGTGCCTTCCTGGCTCGGCCTGGCCTGCCTCCCAGGTTTCCCTTCCTGCTGCGGGGCTTCTGTTTGTGTTTGGCCCTGGGCCTGGCCTGTGACTCACCCCACCTCCTCAAGCTGCTGCCCCTGGGATCCTGCCCAGCCTTCCTGGCTCCACCCAGCGCCTGTCTTGCTCGGTGCCCGTTACTCTTGGAGCATTCCAAAGCCCAGGCCCCAGGCTTCTCTTCCTGTGAGCTAAGGGTCCTAAACAACCATACACCTCACCTTCTCCCCTGGCCAGGAAGGGCTGCAGTAGGCAGGGGCTGAGCCACCAGGCCCCTCGTCAGGGACTGCCCGAGCAAGATGGAGCCAGCGAGTGGTCACAAGAGCCGGGTGTGGACGTCACGTGGCCATGGGCTGTGAGAACCTCCCAGGCGTGTGGCCTCTTTCACCAAAGCCCACCCCTGGGAGCCAGCATGAGACCACGGCGCCCCTGGCATGGAGGTGCAGCTCCAGACGCAGGCTGGCCGGGCGTGCCTGGAGGTCTCATGGGCACGAGCAGAGGCTTTCCCTGGGGAGGAGGGACCTCCAGGGAGGGTCTCGAGGGACTGGTCTGAGGCCAGTGGGCAGAGCCACACCAGAGCCCAGTGCGCCTAGGACTCGGGGAGAGGGCTCTGAGCTAGACGGTGTTCTCTGCAACACCTGGTGGACCAGGGAAATGAGGAGACATGGCTGCTTGGGAGGGCCACCGCCTCCTCTCCTCCTCTTCCTGTGAGCTAACGCTCCAGTTGATGAACCACACGCTCCAGTTGGGTGCAGCACACAGATGGACTACCTGCCGCGGCAGCCTGGTACTGATGTCCCGGTCTCCTTAGTACCAAAGATCTAGTCTCCATGGTACCGAAGTCTTGGTCTCCTTGGTGCCGAGGTCCGGCTCTTTTGGTACTGAAGTCTAGGTCTCTTTGGTACCAAGGTCTGAGTGCCCTTGGTACTGAAGTCTGCGTCCCTTTGATACCAAGGCCTAAGTCCCCTTGGTACTGAGGTCAGGGTCTCCTTGGTACCGAGGTCAGGGTCTCCTGGTACCGAGGTCAGGGTCTCCTTGGTACTGAGGTCCAGGTCTCCTTGGTACTGAGGTCCAGGTCTCCTTGGTACCGAGGTCCAGGTCTCCTTGGTACTGAGGTCAGTGTCTCATTGGTACTGAGGTCCAGGTCTCCTTGGTACCGAGGTCCAGGTCTCCTTGGTACTGAAGTCCAGGTCTCCTTGGTACTGAGGTCTGGTTCTCCTTGGTATTGAGGCCAGTGTCTCCTTGGTACTGAGGTCCAGGTCTTCTTGGTACTGAGGTCAGGGTCTCCTTGGTATTGAGGTCAGTGTCTCCTTGGCACTGAGGTCCGGGTCCCCTTGGTACTGAGGTCCAGGTCTCCTTGGTACTGAGGTCCAGGTCTCCTTGGTACTGAGGTCTGGGTCTCCTTGGTACTAAGGTCCGGGTCTCCTTGGTATTGAGGTCAGTGTCTCCTTGGTACCGAGGTCCAGGTCTCCTTGTTACTGTGGTCTGGGTCTCCTTGGTACTGAGGTCCAGGTCTCCTTGGTACCGAGGTCCGGGTCTCATTGGTACTGAGGTCCGGGTCTCCTTGGTACTGAAGTCCAGTTCTCCTTGGTACTGAGGTCCGGGTCTCCTTGGTACTGAGGTCCAGTTCTCCTTGGTATTGAGGTCTGAGGTCTGGGTCTCATTGGTACTGAGGTCCAGTTCTCCTTGGTACTAAGGACCAGGTCTCCTTGGTACTGAGGACCAGGTCTCCTTGGTACCGAGGTCCAGGTCTCCTTGGTATTGAGGTCAGGTTCTCCTTGGTACTGAGGTCTAGGTCTCCTTGTTACTGTGGTCCGGGTCTCCTTGGTATTGAAGTCCAGGTCTCCTAGGTACTGAGGTCTGGGTCTCATTGGTACTGAGGTCCAGGTCTCCTTGGTACTGAGGTCCAGTTCTCCTTGATACCTAAGTCCAGGTCACCTTGGTACTGAGGTCCAGGTCTCCTTGGTACTGAGGTCTGGGTCTCATTGGTACTGAGGCCCAGTTCTCCTTTGTACTGAGGTCCGGGTCTCCTTGGTACTGAGGTCTAGGTCCCCTTGGTACAGAGGCAGGTCTCCTATGTACTGAGGTCTCCATCTCCTTGGTACTGAGGTCTGGGTCTCCTTGGTACTGAGGTCAGTGTCTCATTGGTACTGAGGTCCGGGTCTCCTTGGTACTGAGGTCCAGGTCCCCTTGGTACAGAGGCAGGTCTCCTATGTACTGAGGTCTCCATCTCCTTGGTACTGAGGTCTGGGTCTCCTTGGTACTGGAGTCCGGGTCCTTTAGTACATCCGGGCTCTGCTCTCATGTGTCCAAAGATTCATGTTGTGACTGGGTCAGGGTTGTCGGTACTGAAGTACTGAAGTCTGAGTAGGTCCTGCCCAGAGCTATGGTCCTCAGTCCTTAGGTACAGATCCTGTGGGAGTTCTGCTCTCAATCCTGCAGTCCTCCCAGGGCAGTGACGTTCAGGAGACAGCCACCTCTGGCGGTGGCCAGCAGGCAGCGTGGAGGGGGGTGCGGGCCTGGGCAGGACCCAAGGGCAAGGCGGGCGCAGCAGGACCCAGCAGCCCTGGCCCGGCTGCACTGACAGACCGGAGGTCGGGCAGGGGGAGCGCCGGTCACCTGAGCAGAGGCCCAGGGATCAGGGCGATGGCTGGGGCGGGCATCCAGGAGCCCAGGAGCCCAGGAGCAGGCCCTCCATTCTGGGAGGAGGACGGGGCTGCACCTGCTCAGGGCAAGGGCACCAGGGAGAAGCTGCTTCAGGATTGCGAGAACTCCCACAGGATCTGGGGACAAAATTTCCTCAGCACCCAATTGGGATGTCTGGTCTCATTGGGTTATACAGCTAAGAAAAGGAATTGGATTTTCTACACACAACCCCCCAAAAATGTAAAACCAAGTCTGCACAAACTCTAAATAACTAGCCCATAAGTGACTATCTCCCAGGACAAAAATCAACAGTCAAAAAAGATATGAGAAGTGGATCCTCCAGATGCATCATCATTGAAAGCTATTTAAAGATTCAGCTCACTTTTAAAAAGCCATCAATAGCAGCCACCCTGAGATGGTCCAGGCATTGAGACTGGCAGTCAGCAGCTACAAGCAGCTATGTTTGAAGGTCAAAGGGGCCAGGAGCAACCCCAGTCCTTCAGAGGCCGAGACAAGAGGAGCACAGGTCCAAGACCAGTAACTTAGCGCCTGTTTTAAGACTTAAAAAGAAAGAAACAGGATTGGGGGTGTAGCTCTGAGGTAGAATGACCCTGGGTTCAATCCCCTGTACTACAAAAGATAAAAATAAATTATGTTGGAGAATTAAGTGAAAATATTATCGTCATGAGTAAATCCCAGCAGAGAAATGTAAATGATGAAATAAGAGAAAATTCTATAACTGGAAAGTATGATAGCTGAAATTTAAATATACAGTGGCTGGGCTAACGGTAGATTCAAGATGGAAGCCCAATCGCTTGGCCTGAAGACACAGCAACAGCAGTGATGCAATGGGAAGGAGAGAGGGGAGGGTGAAGTTCGGAGAGTCAGACAGACTGGGCTGGTATCAAGCAGTGTCACGGTGTGTGCTGCCCAACTCTGGGAAAGAAGCTACTGAAGGGCAGCAGGTGCTGAGGGATGAGGGCAAAACCCATCTATTTACAGAGAGAGACCAAGAGGTCAGAGAGCCCGGCGGGGTAAGCGCTCTCAGGAAGCCTCTGAGGAGCCACCAAGTGCTCAAGTCCAGGGCAGGCAGGAAAAGCCGCACGCAGGGAAGCAAAGTCCCTGCGCAGACAGAGGACCCGGGTCGGGGGACCACAGGCTCCACGGCAGGGACGAGGGAGCCGGAGCGCCTGGACTGCGGCTCTGAGATGCCCAGAGACGAGACTGCGCCCAGAGCTCTTTGTGGAAATCCCACCAACCTGAGGGTAAAATAAAAACCCGATGAGAACAGAGCTGAGAGGACGCCGCCGCAGAGGCGCCCACAGAGCGCCAGCAGGAGGATGGCCAAGATCTCCACGCGGCCACACGCTGACTGCCGGATATGAACCCTGAGCTCCTGTGGGGCCGTAGCTGGAGGTGGGGCCTCGAGAGGGGACCAGGTTAGACGAGTCTTGAGGGTGGGCCCCAGGACAGCACCAGTGGCTTTACAAAAATAGCTGTGAGCTGAGCCGGCACGCTGCCCTGTCTGCTGCCCGTCCACATCATGACGCCGCACGGGGCCCTCTGCGGACACCCAGCAGGGGCCGGCAACGCGTGTAGACTTCCCAACCTCTGGAACCATGAGCAAAATAAACATCTACTCTTTGTAAAGCACCCACTCTGGAATTCAGTCGCCACAACAACAAAGGACCAAGACAAGAGATGGCTGGACACTGGCCGCAGATGGACAGAGCCACGTGGCGCCAAGAGCACAGGGTGCAAGGGTCACACTCCTCCAGCTGATCTGCACGCCACCCGAGTGTCACCATGAGGGGTTAGACGGAGCACTTCCGAGCTCCTCCCCCTGCTGTGTGAGGGTGGTGTCGCCTGTGGCTGCACCCACCTCTCTGTGGTTAGAGGCGCGGTGGCACTGTGGCCAGAGGCAGGAGAGGCCATGGAAGGGCTGGCCACATGGACTCTGAGGCTCTCCCACAGCCCTGTAGCCACTCCCCCACAAGGACACAGGTTGGCTCTGGGTCAGCCATGGCTCAGCTTCCAGGACCCAGAGTGGTCTTTGTCCCACACTGGATTTCACTAACGTGGGTCTGATTGATACCAGGGCTTCTGGGGGAAGGCTCTGTATCCGCCTCTAGCTGCTCACGCCGTGAGGATGCATGCAGAGCAGAGGCCCGGTGCACCAGCCGGGATCAGCACTGTGTGGGGGGGTGGCTGGCTGGGGGCCACACCACATTGCTTTGGCTGACGGGGAGGGGCAGAGTCCTGGGTGTGTGCCACGTCCACTGGGCCCATGTGGACGGCCACCTGGAGCTCCAGGCCTGCGCCTCCCTGTGCCCCAACCTCCCTCTTCAGGGCTAACGCTGAAGGGACCCTCGGGTCTCCAAGGACCCACTCAGCCCCTGTGACTGGCCCTGCGGAGTCCCTCTGAGGCACTGCCTGGGCCACCTATGTCTAGCTGTGTACAAAGCCCTGTGGTTACACAAAGACGCTCTCCCCAAAGGCCCGGGTGGCTGGTCCACGGTCACTCCTACTGATCCCTGAAGACACGGGCTCACGACAACGCTCCCTAAGCCCCAAGGTCCAGCTTGAACTGCAACAGGGAGAGCGTGGATTCCAGCAGGAGACCCCGGGTCACGGCATAAGGACACACGTGTGGTCAGACACGCCAAACCTCGCTCACCTTCCCGAATGAGGCTGCACATGGGAGCCACCCCGGGGCCTGGTGAAGGCAGGGCGGGCACACGGCCATCCTTCTGGCCCTCTTGCCGCTCCACAGAAGCCAGCAGCTTGGCTGTGCAGCTGGGAGACTGTGCAGATGACGGGGCCCACACCTGGACCGGGCCCAGTACAGGGACAAGGTGGTGCTGTGTGACGCCACATGGGGGCCTTGAAAACCCAGGAGGTAGGGACCCTCAGCCCCTCATCAGCTGAAGACTTTCATGTCCAGAAAGCACCAGGCCTGCTGCGCCCCAGGGAGCCTCCAGCTGAGAGGCCCCCGGGTCCCAGGGACCTCAGCAGGAAAACTCCAGAGGGGTCAAAGGAGAAGACAGGGGGAATGCCGAGACTTTGCCGAGATCTACTTCCTCTCGGCATCTGCGTGGAAACCCACGCAGCTAATAGGCGGATTCTCAACACGAGAAATAAGCCCCAAGAGAGGGTGTGGTCTCTCGCCAAAAGTACTCCCCCCACTTTCAGATATTCTTTCATAACTATTATTCTTTTGGTAATGATTCTTTTAACTCTCCACACAAATTGCTCTGGTGGTGTAAGATCAGGACTGTGAGAGAAAATGAGTCCGTGGAAAATAAAGTTTCTGGTAATTTGTCTAAGCCTCTAAACGTCCTCGGCTTTGTTCAAATGGTAATAAAATCTAGGTAGAATTTAGATGCAGTGGCAGCATTCCAGTCAGTAATTACAAATGCAGAACTCCTCCCTATCTCTGACCTTCATTCTAACCATTACAGTAGAGCCAAGGGCTAGAAGGAATCTTGACCTTTGCACCTAGTGATAGCGCTGCCTGGAGACAGGGCAACACCACCTGGTTAAAATAGCTATGTCAGAACAAAGGACAGATAAAATAGATGTGTAAATGTGAAAGAAAGAAAATATGGTGAGAATAAGAAAGCATTTTTGTATGAAGAGGAGCTTATCCTAAGATTGTCCCAAATGGGAAAGAAAGGAATTAGAAAAATAAAAAGCAGGTTACAGAAGGAGTATGATGAGGAAATGGATTATTAAAAGAGGAATAGGCTTCTAATAAGCCTATCGTTTGAGGAAAAGTGCTCAGCTGCTAGAGAAGTACATCTGACAACTAAATCTAAAAACTTCATGTTATTTCTTGGTGTTTACCTGCTAAACTGTGTTATGAGCTTGCTTAAGCTTTCAGACAGCAGATGGTATTGCAGACAAAATCCAGCAGACATTCATCGAAACCCTCTAAATCATCATAAAGGTACACGGATTTCCCTACGCCAACTACATATATGAAAGCTGGAATCTCGGACTTCGTCCCCCATTCAGCTCAAAGGAGGTTGCTAGATAGAGAAGGACATTGGACTAAGCCCTAGGAATAAAAGTTCCAAAAGGGTTAAAGAAAACTCTTAAAAACTGGATTCTTCAAGTGATTTTGGGTGTGACTTTTGTTCTTCTGAAATTTGCCCACTAAAAGCCTCTGCAGCTGCAAGGCCAGAGGGGCTCGGAGCACAAGACCCACCTGGGGTCATGGGACTGATTTCAATCACAAGGACCTGTGATGTCACAGGCCTTACTTTTGTCTTGTTCAGGGTTGGCAATTTACATGTGTATCTCACTATTGTATTTTGGGTGTTTGCACTTTTCTACTAGGGAATCATGGGGAAATGGGAAAATATAAAAAATCTTGTGTCTAGAATAAAGTGTTCGATTGCACAAGAAGCACTGATCCATGTCAGATTCTTTCCAGAAGCGCCGTAAATAGGAACTTAAAGAAATTTATTTTCTAGAAGGGAAAGGATCGCTGCAGATAAGCGGCTGCAGTACGGCACCCTATCCTCACCCATCTTTTCTGAGATTTGATCGCGAGTGGAATTGAGCCCCATTTGGACTGAGCCAAGTCTGTGGCAGGGGAAGACACTGGGGTGGCTGGTGGCCAGGGTGCCTGAGGCTTGGCACCAAGCCTGCCCAGGATGCACCCTCCAAACCAGCCTATCCTCTTCCCTCCATCCCTGCCACGCACCCCTAGCCGCCGCTGCCTTATCAACTGCTCCTCTGCTGCCAGACCCCGTCCTGATTTCTGGGCTGCGACCTTGCCTCCTGCTGCCACAAGGCCCCTGCACGGCTCTGCTGTGCCGCCCGTGTGCACCGCATCCCTCTCCTGCCAGCCAGCCCGCTGCATGCCCAGCCTCTGTGGGGTGGCCTGCTGCGTGCCAGTGAGCCCAGGCCCGTGGTGTGGGTGCCCACAAGCCTAGCCCCCTGCCCACCCTGGTCCGCAGAACCGTCCCCTGCACCCCCAACCCGCCTGCTCCTGACTCCTTCTCTGCAGTCGCCTCTCTCCTGCTGCTCTCAAAGGCTTTGTCTTGTCCAGTGCCAGAATCCCCTTCCCACAGCTCAGTCCCAGTGGTGATGGGCCCTACCCAGGTGGCCAGTTTCTCTCTTAGCCTCTTGTCCCAGCAAGTTTAGTTGTCTATAAAAAAAGGAACCTCTCTGCTCTTCAATTCTGCATTAGTTTTTCTTTTGCCCAGCACCACAATAAATAAATTGACAAGCAATCCATGAGCAGCCTGTGTCCTGTTCTGTGTGGTCATCGACTCCCTGTGTCCTGCTCTGTGTGGTCATCGACTCCCTGTGTCCTGCTCTGTGTGGTCATTGACTCCCTGTGTCCTGCTCTGTGTGGTCATCGACTCCCTGTGTCCTGCTCTGTGTGGTCATCGACTCCCTGTGTGGTCATCGACTCCCTGTGTCCTTCTCTGTGTGGTCATCGACTCCCTGTGTCCTGTTCTGTGTGGTCATCGACTCCCTGTGTCCTGCTCTGTGTGGTCATCGACTCCCTGTGTCCTGTTCTGTGTGGTCATCGACTCCCTGTGTCCTGCTCTGTGTGGTCATCGACTCCCTGTGTCCTGTTCTGTGTGGTCATCGACTCCCTGTGTCCTGCTCTGTGTGGTCATCGACTCCCTGTGTCCTGCTCTGTGTGGTCATCGACTCCCTGTGTCCTGCTCTGTGTGGTCATCGACTCCCTGTGTCCTGTTCTGTGTGGTCATCGACTCCCTGTGTCCTGCTCTGTGTGGTCATCGACTCCCTGTGTCCTGCTCTGTGTGGTCATCGACTCCCTGTGTCCTGTTCTGTGTGGTCATCGACTCCTCCCTGTGTCCTGTTCTGTGTGGTCATCGACTCCCTGTGTCCTGCTCTGTGTGGTCATCGACTCCCTGTGTCCTGCTCTTTGTGGTCATCGACTCCCTGTGTCCTGTTCTGTGTGGTCATCGACTCCCTGTGTCCTGTTCTGTGTGGTCATCGACTCCTCCCTGTGTCCTGTTCTGTGTGGTCATCTACTTCCAGCATTTCTTCACACAGTGAAGATACTTTTTCAAACTGAGTGTACCTGCATGTCAAGCATGTAAATACATAAAAACATGGCTTTGCTAATTAAGCATGGGGGGGCTAGATGCCTGTCAGTTGATCCTCCCCCTTCATCTCCCTCCTACCCCAGCTCACCCTCTCACACACACCTGGCCTATGTAGCATCTGACATGGATTAGTCGTGGATAGTTCTCCAACATGGGTTTATTTACTTATTTATTTATTTATTTATTTGGTGGCACTGGAGGTTGAACCCAGGGGCATTTTACTTCCACGGAACACCAGCCCTATTTTATTTTTTATTTTGAATCAGGGTCTCGCTAGGTTGACGAGAGTCTCACTACTTGCTGAGGCTGTCCTTGAACCTGCGATCCTCCTGACTTATCCTCCCAAATACTGGGTTTACAGGTGTGAGCTGTGCTAGTATTGGGAAGAAGATTCAAAATGTATTAATGTACCAGTATTGGGAAATATTTTCAATTTTCAAAATATAACTTTGGTAGTAAAAAAAAAAAAAAAAAAGCCAGGAGCTTCAAGGAAAGGGCTGCATTATCCAGATGCCAAGGGTAATTAGCGAGAGAACAGAAGAAGCCAAAAGCTAGGGCCTTTTTACATCTCTAAGAGAAGCGGACTTCCTCAAGGAATCCCAGACTCCAGATAAGCTACTTAACACATTTTTGGAGTGCAACAAAAGGCATGGGGGTCTCTGCCAGAGACAGAGCTGGTCTATCAAAAGACCTGCCCCCCTGCCCCGGAGAAAGGGCTGATCTAGTCGGGTCAGAAGACTGGGTGTAAAAATACTCTGTGTCCAGGAATCCTGGGTGACCGGTCCGGGTCATCCCACTGTGTCTCTGTCTCTGTGGCGTAGTGCTTTAGTCTAAGCTCTTGCTTCCCTCTTTCTATCTTTGTCATAATAAGCACATTGACGTTTTCAGCAAGAGTTTGGACTAGTGTAAACCCATCCTGGTTCTGGACAAGGGCCCGCGGTTACGGGAACGGTTTCCAGGAGCCTAACAGAGGCCCTGGGAACAGTTCCCCCAAAACCGTAACATGAGCCGCCATGCCTGGTCACCTTGACAGGCTCTTCCTCGCTCTTGCTCTGTCCCCTCCACACCTCAAGGTATCATGGGATGGGCACAGGCGCCCTGGGCCCTGGGAGCAGAGCTGACCGCAAAGGACAGCACCCCCGTCTCCAGCGGCTTCTCTTACGGTTGTAAATGGTGCCGTGGGCTCTTTTCCTTCATTCAACTAAAATCTGTTGAACAGGAAAATTAAAAACTAATAGGCCATTGGGTGCAGCTTTAACAAGTCTTTATTACAGAATCATAATAGAAAAAGAGAAGAAACAGCAGCGTGCAGGCAAGCTGGAGAACCCAAAAGCAGAGCTCTGCCCCTCTCCATCCCCAGCCTTTAAAGAGATTTTGTAGGTGTGTTTTTATCAGCGTTACCAAGGCAATGGGCTAGTAACTTAGTTTTTAGCCAGGTGGTGCCTTTGTCTTCAGACAGTGCACTTACTAAGTGCAGGCGTCAATAATCTACCTGGCTTCTGCCCCATCTTTATAGCTCTGAAATGCCCCAGGCAGAGTCACTATGGTTTTAGGGATTTTAATTGTCTCTAAATATTCTTAGGGCTAAAGGATTTAAAATTAGGACAAAGGGCAGAGAGAGAGGAACTCTGCATTGTAACAGCTGCTGTCCCTCCCTGCCTGAGTGCCTGCACAGGACCCAGTCTCTGATTTTTTTTTTTTTTTTTTTTTTTTTACATTTTGGAAATTAATACCAAAGCAAATTTCCAAAATTGGCACAGTTTCTGTACTAGTATTGGGAAGAGGTTTTAAAATGTACTAATATACCAGTATTGGGAAAGATTTCCAATTTTAAAAATATATCCTTTATACTAAGAAGGCCAGGGCTAGCAGAAAGGCAGAAAGGAGGGACTTGTAATTTACATTTCTAAAGAGAAGTAAAGAAAGCTGGAGTCAGGGATGGGATGACATCCCAGATCCTGGAGAAACAATTTCACACATCTTGGGGGATGGAACAAAAGGTGTTCAGAGACGGGGCTGCCCCCCCCCTTCCAGGGCAAATCCGCCTGGAGACTGCAGAGACCTGGAGACTGCAGAGACGGGGCTAGAGATAGGGCTAGCATATCTACAGATCAAAGGACCTGCCTCGGGCGGGATAAAAACACTTAGTAAACTGGAGTTCTTTGGTATTTTCATTCGAATTGCCCCCCTGTCCCCCCTCCGGCACAGGGCTGTAACTATCTCTGTATTTCTATCTTTAATAAACTTCTTTAAATCTTCAGCAACTGTCCAAGCTATGCATATTTATTCTTAGCTTAGGACAAGAATCCACAGTTTTTTTCTGGTTTTGGTCGTTTTGGGTTTTGTTATGGGTTGGGGTAAGTGTGTCCGGGACCCTAGCAGGGGTTCCCGGGGAACAGTTTCCCCAAACCATATTCTCCCAATCCGTAACAGTTTCTATTGTTAGCACGGTGTGGTGAGCCAGCCATTATTAGAGCTGACCTTGTAATGCATTTATTTTTCAAGAATCCTCAAATCTCCATCGATTCTTAAGACCCTAAGAACTGAGAGGCATAACACCAAGGACCTTTGGATTCATATTGTATTAACTTCAAAATTGCCTGAGAAGCCAGGTATGGTGGCACACACCTATAATCCCATACTTGAGAGGCTGAGACAGGAGGATCACAGGTCTGAGGCCAGCCTCGGCAACTCAGAGAGGCCCCATTTTAAAAAAAAAAAAAAGCCAGTCTGGCAAGAGTCTAGCTCTCTGGCCCTTGTTTCTGCCCCATGGCAGCTGCTGTCCCCGTCCCCGGCACCTCTCTCACGCACCTCTCCCACTCGCCACACTCCTTCTCTGCCCTGGGGGAGCACCCGCCCCTCTGGTATCTTGCTGACTGTCTCACTTGAAGATGTTTATCCAGAGCCTCCCACAGCCTCCGTCCCCTGAGCTCACGGCCACCCTCCCACTGTGGGAGCCCTCCCTGACTCCTCGGTTCCTGGCTGTCCCGCTCTTTTCCCCCATCATACCCACTGGATTGGACACCATGTCCCCCTCTCTGGCTCGTCCGCACCTCCACACACCCCTCCCTGCATGAAACAGTCCCCTCCTGGCCTCCCACAGCACGGCTCTCTGGCTCTGCTGAGAGGGTGGGCAGACGTGGTTTAAGGCAGAAGCAGGAAACAGATTCACACACAAGGACAGGAGGCCATCAGCCAGTCCTCTCTCCAGGGCCCTCCACTGGCCGTGCCCACCCCTCTCAAACTCCCTGGGGTTGTCCCAGGTCCCTGGCCCTCCTGGCTGTCAGTTCATGTAGTTTGTTAAATACCTAGAACTCTGGCAAAGCCTCCTGAAACCATCCACGGCTTGAACAGCCACAGGGGAATCTGACTCCACAAATCACTGCTTTCTGGAGAGCCACACAGCTAGTGTCCCTGGGCCACTGCCGGGCACAAGGGCTCCCTCTAGCGGCCCAGGCAGAGCCCAGCAGCTCCTAGTAAGCAACTCCACCACCCAGGGGCGAGGTTTGCCCCTCCCAACCTCTTAGAATAGCTCCTCTGGCTCTGAGTAATGTCCCTGGTCCTACTTTTTCAGAAAAAGTCGTGTTGGGGAGGTATGTATGTGTGTGGTGGGCACTTGGAGAAATATAAATGTATACATGTATACATATAGTTTCTCAGGCTAACTTTCTATGTCTCTTTGTTCCTGGGGACAATAGATCTGGTAGTTAAAAACACACAAGCTCAAGCCAGGCATGGTAACACATACCTGTAATCCCAGTACAGTCCTGAAGCTGAGACAGGAAGATCACAGATTTGAGGCCAACCTCAGCAATTTAGTGAGACCCTCACCACCTTAGCAAGATCCTGTTTCAAAATAAAAATAATAGAAGAAGCTGGAGATGTGGCCCAGAGGCAGAATACCCTTGAGTTCAATCCCCAGTATAAAAAAAGAACATGAGCTGGACCAGGCGAGGTGGCACCACCTACCCACCTGGAATGCCAGCTGTTCATGAGGCTGAGGAAGGATAATCACAAGTTGGAGGCCAGCCTGGGCAGCTTAGCGAGACCCTGCCCCAAAGTAGAAAATTAGCCAGGCTTGACGGTTCATGCCTGTAATCCCAGTACTGGTGGAAGGTGAGATGGGAAATCGCCATTTCAAGGACAACCTCAGCAACTCAGTGAGACTCTTGTAACCTAGAAAGACCCTGTTTCAAAAGAAAAAACAAAGAAGGCCTGGGTTCAATCCCCGGTACTAAACAAAAATAAAAAATTTCATAAAGAGCTGGTAGTAGAGCACTCTGGGTTCAAATCCAAGTACCAAAAAAGAAAAAGAGCCCAAGTTCTTCCACATGCCGGCGGGGGTGGGGGGGGAACAAGCACTTAATGATGTCTCAGTTTCCCTTGCTGGGAATAACAATGCCTATCTCATGAGGTTATAGGGATTAATGAATGCTTACAAAATTTCCAAGAAGAGTCCCAACACAAAGCAAGACCTATGATTACCTAGGTGTTTGCTGATGAAATAAAAACAAACCCAGCTACCAAGCCACTAACTGAGCCCTGGACTCAGGTGAAATTGTTCATCCCAAAGTAAAGAGGATCTAAAATAAGGACTAAAGATGCTCATGACTGCCCTGAGTGTGAAGCCTCAGGGAGGAGCAGCAACAAGGAAAGGGCTCTGGCCGGGAGGGTGCGCACCTTGGAGAGGTGTATAAGCACCTCATTCACTCAGTCACACACACACACTCACACACTCAAACCCTCCTCCCGCCAATAAGCACCTCACTCACACAGACACACTCACACACTCAAACCCTCCTCCCGCCCAGCCCACATGGCCGCCTCCACCATGTCCGTCTGCGCCAGCAACCTGAGCTACGACAGCCGGGTCTGCCTGCCCGGTTCCTGTGACTCCTGCACCGATGGCTCCTGGCAGGTGGACGACTGCCCAGAGAGCTGCTGCGAGCCCCACTGCTGCACCCCCAGCTGCTGCGCCCCGGCCCCCTGCCTGAGCCTCGTCTGCACCCCAGTGAGCTGCGTAGCCAGCCCCTGCTGCCAGCCAGTCTGCACCAGCTCTGCACGCCCTCCTGCTGCCAGCAGTCTAGCTGCCAGCCAGCTTGCCGCAGCTGCTCCCCCTGCCCGCAGTCCTGCTGCGTGTCCCTTTGCTGCAAGCCCATCTGCTGTGTGCCCGTCTGCTCTGGCTCCTCCTCCTGCTGCCAGCAGTCTAGCTGTGAGCCCTCCTGCTGCAGCTGCTCCCCCTGCCAGCAGTCCTACTGTGCACCCACCTGCTGCAGACCCTCCTCCTGCGTGTCCCTGCTCTGCCGCCCCGCCTGCTGCATGCCCACCTCCTCCTGTGGCACCTCCTCCTGCCAGCCCAGCTGCTGCCGCCCAGCCTCCTACATGTCCCTGCTCTGCCGCCCCGCCTGCGCCCGCCCAGCCTGCTGCAGCCTCTCCGTGGGCCAGAAGTCCAGCTGCTGACCGGGTCCATTCCAGACCCAGGCAGGCTCACCACTAAGTCAAGGCCAGCCTCTCCTCAAAAGCCTGCTGGGCTCCTGTCAAACAGCATCTCACCTGCCTGGGCCCTCTGCGCACCCTGCTGGGGTCAGGGTCATCAGCCTGGGACCCCTCTCCATGACTCAGGCCTCCGTGGGCTTGCCCCCTTGGCCTGAGCGCCCTGGCTGGGAGCTTCCTGGAAACCTATAATAAACTGTTCTCCATGCGAGCTCGTCTCTGCTCCTTCCTCCGGCCATTTCTAATTGAGTAGCTAGTCTGTCCTGACAGCAAGCCAGCACATAGGCACAGCTCCAGCCCCACCCCAGCACACATCCACCCAGGGTCTGTGCTGTCCTGGGAGGGTCCTCGGCCCCAGCAGCCCCCGCCCTAGCAGGCGAGCGCCTCTGCTGGGAGCTGCTTGCTGGACAGGCCCAAGGCCGAGCCTCAGCGCACCCCTGCACAGCACCTGGTATGTCCTAGAGAGACCCCTGGAGGAGCTCCTCTGGGAGCGGGGGATGCGGGAGAATGCTGCTCTGCCTCCTAACACAGCCCTGGCCTCTCCGCACTGAGAGGATGCCAAGCAGGGGCGGAGGGCTCGGGCTGACCAGGACCTTCTTGCCCCCTGGCTCCCTGCGTGGGCCTCCTGCTCAGACCACACACCCTGAAGGCTTTTCTAACGAGAAATTCATAACCGAGCTGCACCCTCCCGATGCTGCCTGGGGAGCCCTCTCAGCCTGTCCCAGACTTCTCCAACACGGTGCTGCCCCCTGCCTGTCTCAGGTCCATCTCCGTCCCACCCCTTACCTGTTAGCCTGTCCGGCAGAACTGGGAGGCTTGTCTCTGCACTTCATGGACTGACCTGGTCCATGCCCCTTCCTGTGGGAAGACCTTGCTCTCCTCTAACGCCCAGCTGCCCCCACCCTGCTGGGCTCAGGGGCACTCAGCAGCCCCGCCCCACATGGAGCCTTGGGTCTCCAGGTGGCCTCCACCTCTTCTCTGTCTGGCATGACTCTGGTCCCTGGTTTGCAGACGGCTCCAGGCAGCAGCAGAAGGCTGGGAAGATGGGGAGCCTAGTCCTGCTTCCAGACCCCGGGCGTCAGGAGCCCCATCACAGGACAAGCCCTTCCTAGGAGAAGCCCTGGGCTCAAGGGCCCCTGGGGTCATGGGGAGATTCTTCTAAAGAATTTACTTTTGGAAGAAAGTACGCTCTTTGTCCAGTAGATGATGTCAGCCTTGGAGAAAGACCACGCGCGCTTAGTGACCAGGGTTCACTTGTCTGGTGACTAAGGAGTTAGAAGCCCAGCACCACCTCTGGAAGGCTGGACCCTCTGGGCCCTGTGCCATCCCTGAGCCCCTCAGCTTTGAGGGGCTGGACAGAGGCAGCCAGTCTGGGGCCAAGGTGGCAGAATCTGGCAGCCCCTTGGGCCACATCCCATTCTGTGAGCCGCCCCCCCCCCCGCCCCCGATGATTCTGTGAGCCAGGAGCAGAGAGCCGGGTGAGGCCTGCTCAGGCTGAATGTGCTTGAAACTCATGAAACGAGATCTGCCCAACTTCAGGACAGGCAGCGTGACCTCCAGGGCCAAGGAGTCCTATGGGACCAGAAGCCCGGGCCCCACAGCACAGTACTGGAGCTCAAGCGCACTGGCCAAGGGGACAGGCCGTCTCCCACCGAACACACCAGGCTCTTACAGCCTTCAGGGGACGGCGCGGTGCGGCCAGTATGAGCAGTGGCGAGACTTGGTTTACCCTCAGAACGCACCGAGGCTGTGCTAAACCACAGCCCCCCAGCAGCCCTCCCACAGAAGGGGAGCTGAGGCCGCAGAGTGGAGTGACAGAGACAGAGACCACACGCTGCAGCCAGACACCTGAGACCCAGGAGAGGAGGGGCTCCGAGGCTGGCATGGCGATACGCTGGGCCTGCCGCCTGCCCGCTCGTCAGGAGCCTCACTCAGGCTCCAGTTCTCTGTCCTGGGCACGGGACACTCTAGGCCGCTCCAAGCAAGCTGGCACTCTAGCCTTGGTTTGATCAAACTCTTCTCTGTACTGTCATCCCAGCACTCGGCAAGCTGAGGTAGGAGGATCACAGGTTCAGGCCAGCCTCGGCAGCCTAGCAAGGCCCTTAGCACCTTAGTGAGACCCTGTTTCAAAATAAAAAAATAAAAAGGTCTGGGGGTGTATCTCAGAGGTCGAATGCCCCTGGATTCAATACCCTCCCCCACCAAGAAGAAGAAGAAGAAGAAGAAGAAGAAGAAGAAGAAGAGGAGGAGGAGGAGGAGGAGGAGGAGGAGGAGGAGGAGGACGACGAGGAGGAGGAGGAGGAGGAGGAGGAGGAGGCTGTGGTGGCGGCCAGGCGGCGGCAGTGGCGGCGGCCAGGCGTGGTACTTGGGAGGCTGAGACAGAAGGATTGCAGGTTGGCGGCCAGTCTCAGCTACTAGTGAGGCCATCCATTACTTAGTGAGACCTGTTTTAAAATAAAGGAATAAAATAGGATTGAGGGTATAGCTTAGAGGTAGAAGGCCCCTGGGTCCCCTCTCCAGTACCACACCAAAAAAAAAGATAGAAAAAAAGTAAGATTGAAATAAAAGAAGATTTATTCTTTTATTGGATAAAAAAGATTGTGATTTCCGGGTCATGACACCAAGTGAGCCGTAAGTTCTTGGTTGAAGAACAACCTATGAAAGTTGTGTGGCTTGTGATATTTTAGAAGGACACCGATTAGAGCCGGACGCGGTGGCGCACGCTTGTCATCCCAGCATTCAGGAGGCTGAGACAGGAGGATCGCGGTTCGCGGACAGCCTCAGCTACTTAGTGAGGCCCTTCGCAACTCAGTGAGACACGGTTTCAAAATTAAGAATAAAAAATAGGGCAGGGGGTGTAGTTCAGAGGTCAAATGCCCCTGGATTCCATCCCCAGACCCGGAGGAGGAGGAGGAGGAGGAGGAGGAGGAGGAGGAGGAGGAGGAGGAGAAGAAGAAGAAGAAGAAGAAGAAGAAGAAGAAGAAGAAGAAGAAGAAGAAGAAGAAGAAGAAGAAGAAGACGACGACGACCAACGTGTTCGGTCGTCGTCAGTAACGTGGCTTGCTCAGGACACTGCAAGGTTTTGAGATATGCGCTCACCCTGGACTGGCCAGTAGCCCTCCCCGCCATCACATGTGTCCTTATGAGAGGAAGGCAGCGACCCCGCACAGAAAAGGAGGCGACAGACTGAGGCTCTGATGCTGCCCAGGAGCTGGAGGAGGCGGGAGGCGCCCAGGCCCCGTGGACACAGCCTCCCCACACCGGGCCTCTGGCCTCCCAAGCTCTGCAGAATGGAGTCCTGGTGTTTGGGGCCATCCAGTGTGTGACCACCTGCCACGGCTGCCAGGAACCAGCACAACTGTACACAACCAGCTTGGTACAATAAACACGACTCCCAACTCCCATCTCCCAGTAGCCTGGCTTAATGTGTCATCGAGACACTATAAAGGCCAGAATAAAGTTAGCCTCAGCCTCTCTAGGGGCCCGCGCCTCCACCTGTGGCCAGCGGGTGCTCCAGGCTTCCACGCCCACCGCCTCCCACCACGTGCAGTCTCCAGGACAGGGCCTCCGGACCTCGGGCTCCCGGCCTCCCAGGGCCCCTCTGCCCCAGCCTCTGCAGGAGCCGCCCTGACCACCGAGGGGCAGGCTCTGCTCCCCACCCAGTCGGTCCAGTGTGGGAGGCTAGGGGAGGGACCCAATCAAAGTGGAGTCACTCCCTTCAAACCCGGAGCAGCAGAGTGAGTGAAGCCAGAGGGCAGGAAGGAGGGACCGCGCACGTGCGCCGAGGACTAGAGCTGGCAGAGACTGCAGGACCCCAGCTTGCACCAGACCCCCGCGACTAGAGCTGGCAGAGACTGCAGGACCCCAGCTTGCACCAGACCCCCGCGACTAGAGCTGGCAGAGACTGCAGGACCCCAGCTTGCACCAGACCCCCGCGAGGATGTCTGCCCAGGACCACGACTGCCTCAGTGAGGGGTGTGCTTTCAGGACAGCTTCGGAGGCCCTCCCCTGTGCCGCCTGAGCGTGCGCGGTGCCTGGCTGCCGTCACAGCTCTATCTGGAGCGTCCCCAGAGGTTCACGTGTTGAGCTTTGGTCCCCAGGGCAGTCACCTTCAGAAGGGGCTTTTGGGAAGTGACTGGGCCACAGGGCTGATTACATCAGTGGATTTGTCCAAGGAAGGATTAATAATTTGATGGTATTGTTATGATTATTAATATTATTTTGGTATGGAAGATTGAGCCCAGGGGAGCTCTACCTCTGAGCTACATCCTCAGTTCATATTATTCTCTATTTTGAAATAGAACCTCACTAAGTTGCTGAGGCTGTCCTTGAGCCTGTGATCCTCCTGTCTCAGCCACCCAAGTACTGGGATCACAGGCATGCACCATACACCCGGCTCGATGGCATGCTTGAAGGAGATGGAGGCAGGCCTCAATGAGGAAGCAGGTCACTGGGGGTGTGCACCGGAAGGGGTTATCCCCTCCCTGGCCTCTCTCTCTCCCCCTCATCTGCCAGGAGCTTCCTGCCCACATCCTCCCACCATGAGGCCTGAAGTAATGGTGTCCCAGCCATGGACTGGAGCTCTGGAACCATGAGCCAAGACCAACCTTCCCTCCTCTAAGCTCTGCACGGCAGGTGTTACGGTCCAGCGATGAACGCTGGCACCACGCGTGGCCCTTTCAGGCTCCCTCCCGTGGCGCTCCTTCTCTAGAGGACCTGCTGTTTATTTTGACATGAACTGCTCGCCCTCTCCAGTAGGAGGCACCCTCTCTCAGTGGACAGTGGACACCATGATGTTCATGTCCAGTAGACCATTGAGCAACTGCTTCCTGGGCCACCCAGGAGAACACACGCGTGTCCCAGGGCCACTGATAGCTCCCGGGCTCAGCCCCAGGAGGCGCATAGAGGTCATCAGGGCAGAAACACAACGGGCTCCAGCAGCCATCTCGGCGAGTTCACAGGCAGGCCATACCACTGACCTCAGCACAGTCTCCCAGTGCCAGAGGCGAGGAGCGCCCAGAACAGGCACTGTGAGCAGGGACTCCTCCTTAGCCAGGTGCCGTGACACGGGCCTCTAATCCTCGTACTTAGGAGGCTGAGACAGGAGGATCGCAGATTCAAGTCCTCAGCCACTTAGTGAGGTCGTGTTTCAAAATAAAAAATAAAAAGGCCTGGGGGTGTGGCTCCATGGTAGAATGCCTCTGGGTTCAAATCTCCAGTACCAAAAATATTTTTAAACGCAGGGGGAGGAGGCAGGCGTGGTGGTGCACGCTTGTAACCCCAGCATTTGGGAGGCTGAGACCAGAGGATCGTGGTTCGCGGACAGCCCCAGCTACTTAGTGAGGCCCTCTGCAACTTAGTGAGATCCTGTTTCAAAATAAAGAATAAAAAATAGGCCAGGGGGTATAGCTCGGAGGTCAAATGCCCCAGGTTCCATCCCCAAACCCGCAAAAAAGAAAAAAGAAAAAGCGGTGGGGGGACTTGCTCCAAGCAAAGTGGCTGCCATTTGCCATTCAGCCTGGCACAGGACGCCTCACCCCTGCCACAAACACAGTTTAACCACCGGAGTGCAAGAGTATTAGCCAACAAGGCACAGCATATGGGCCGCCTGTCCCCTGGGCCAAGCTGGGACAGGGACAGACAGCCACATCCCAGGGCAACAGTGCCCAGAATCACCAGAGCAAAGAGCCACAGTACCCAGAGACAGGCATGGGGTGGGTGCTCACACAGCAAGCCACTCCAGAAGCATATCACCGAGACCACCATCACCAGGACCACAAGACCCTGCCCGACTCAGCACTCCTGGACAGCTCAGTCCTGCGCACATACAGGACTTTAAGAGCTGGGCAGCAACTCCCAGTGAAATAAACAAGTCCTAATGAGAGCTCACAAGCAACAGCCAAACACTAACAAGGAAAAAGGGGCGTCGAGGAGCCTCCCTTTGGGACAACACAGCTGGGTATAAAAGCCAACCACCCACACCAGTCTCATACACACATTCACACACTCAAACCCTCCTCCCACCCAGCCCACATGGCCGCCTCCACCATGTCCGTCTGCTCCAGCAACCTGAGCTACGACAGCCGGGTCTGCCTGCCCGGTTCCTGTGACTCCTGCACCGACGCCTCCTGGCAGGTGGACGACTGCCCAGAGAGCTGCTGCGAGCCCCCCTGCTGCGCCCCCAGCTGCTGCGCCCCGGCCCCCTGCCTGAGATTCATCTGCACCCCAGTGAGCTGCGTGGCCAGCCCCTGCTGCCAGCCAGGCTGCACCAGCTCCTGCACGCCCTCCTGCTGCCAGCAGTCTAGCTGCCAGCCGGCTTGCTGCAGCTGCTCCCCCTGCCCGCAGTCCTGCTGCGTGCCCGTCTGCTGTAAGCCCATCTGCTGTGTGCCTCTCTGCTCTGGCTCCTCCTCGTGCTGCCAGCAGTCTAGCTGCCAGCCCTCCTGCTGCAGCTGCTCGCCCTGCCAACAATCCTGCTGCATGCCCGTCTGCTGCAAGCCTGTCTGCTGTGTATCCGTCTGCTCTGGCTCCTCCTGCTGCCAGCAGTCTAGCTGTGAGTCTGACTGCTGCAGCTCCTCCCCCTGCCTGCAGTCCTGCTGCGTGCCCATCTGCTGCAAGCCCGTCTGCTGCGTGCCCGTCTGCTCTGGCTCCTCCTCCTGCTGCCAGCAGTCTAGCTGCCAGCCCTCCTGCTGCAGCTCCTCCCCCTGCCCGCAGTCCTGCTGTGCGCCCACCTGCTGCAGACCCTCGTCCTGCGTGTCCCTGCTCTGCCGCCCCGTGTGCCGCCCCGCCTGCTGCGTGCCCGCCTCCTCCTGCGGCGCCCCCTCCTGTCAGCCCAGTTGCTGCCGCCCGGCCTCCTGCGTGTCCCTGCTCTGCCGCCCCGCCTGTACCCGCCCCGCATGCTGCAGCCTCTCCGTGGGCCAAAAGTCCAGCTGCTGACCGGGCCCGTTCCAGGCCCAGGCGGGCTCACCGTCACCTCCCCACTGTTAGCCACAAGGCTGCCCTGGAGATTTAACACCAGCACTGGTGTCAGTGCATGTCTCTGACACCACACGTCTCTGACGCCACACATCTCTGACGCCACACATCTATGACACCACACGTCTATAGCATCACACGTCTATGACACCACACGTCTATGACACCACACGTCTATGACATCACACGTCTCTGATGCCACACGTCTGACACCACACGTCTATGATGTCACATGTCCATGACATCACGCGTCTATGGCATCACTCTTCTATGACACCACACGTCTATGACATCACACCTTTCTGACATCACACGTCTATGACACCACACGTCTATGACATCACACCGTTCTGACATCACACGTCTCTGGCATCACACCGACAGTCACATTTTGCCATCTGCACCTCCAAGTCAGGCCCAATGAATGCAAGCTCCTGCATTATTGGGCGGCCCCCAGGTTGCCACTCAAGCGGTGGCTGCTGGCCATGGCAGCTGCACAGTTCCTCCTGGCCGTGTACTCCGCCTTCCCCTGCAGTTCTCCTTCCCTGTGCGTGTCTTGCGCTGCTGTTAATAAACACCTCTCCAGCTGTAAGTGCCCTCTCTCTGTCTAGCCCATTCTGTGTCCAGCCAACGAGCCCTGGCTTCAGCAAGCTCTGAGCTGAGCGCCCTCTGGGAGCCAGGTTCCAAGCACCCTGACGACCCCACGGCAGGGCTCCTGGGCTGCTAGCTCCAGGCGCCCACGGCTGTGCTCAAGCCCAGGATGCACAGAGAGGTTTCTCCAGTGCCACGAGGCTGCTGGAGGCCTGGGGGGCTGTGCTGTACCCACTGAATACCAGCCATACCTGCCGGGAGCTGGGTCGCCGTCTTCCCATTGTGGGCGCATATGTATCCACACACCTTTACACACATGTGTGCCTCATAGACTGCTGACCCCGGTCGTGCACAAGTGTGAGGTGGTCCCACTGCGTACCCTGCTCCTCCAGCAGCCAGCGGGTTGTACCCATTTCACAGAGGAGCAGCCTGCAGTCAGAGCAGCCTCACCCAGGCCAGGCCAGGAGGTCAAGGGGGAGCCAGGGGGCTGCCAGTGAAGGGCCGCCCATTGCTCCTCTCTCTCTGCCACCTCTAGATGTGGGACCCCTGGCTCTGGAGAAGCCCAGGGTTGCCAGTGTCCATGCCCCCATCATGTCCTGCCAGAAGCTGCCCAGCATGGCCTAGGGTGGGGCAAAGTGAGCTCTGAGCAGAGGGCCCCGCCCTGCTGCTACACCCCAGCTGGGAGGGGCAAGGGAGGGACTGGCAGGAGTCACACCCAGGCCCCTGGGTGGGGTGCAGGCCTTGCATCCCAGGCCACAGCAGACAACCCTGCTCCCATCACCTGGGCCAAGGCTGCAGAGCGGAGAGACGGGGTGCCCCCCACCACAAGGAGTCCCCTCTAAGCCCCAGAGTGGAGTCTAAGGGGTGAGAGGGGAAGGGGGCATTCAGGGGCCAGGAGAGGGAGGAAAGTCTGGGTCTAGCGGTCACAGTGAACACAGGGAGCCTTCTGTGCTGGGAGGAAGGTGGGGTGAGCCTGGTCTGCCCTGTGCAGTCAGCTGAGCCGCTCTGGATGGGGCCGGGTTTCATTTAAGAATGTAGGTGAATGCAAGCCGGGCGTGGGGGCACACGCTTGTCATCATCCCAGCACTCGGAAGGCTGAGACGGGAGGATCGCGGTTTGCAGAAGGCCTCAGCTACTTAGTGAGGCCCTCTGCAATTCAGTGAGACCTTGTTTCAAAATAAAGAATAAAAATAGGACAGGGGGTGTAGCTCGGAGGTCAAATACCTCTGGGTTCCATCTCCAGACCCACAAAAAAAAAGAAAGAAAAAGAAATGTAGGTGAATGAAATAAATTAAAAATGAGAGGTGGGAAAGCTTCAGGGCTGAAGGTGTCAGGTGGAGGTCATTGCGGCCCCACAGACAGCACCAGCATGGTGGGGGGAGGTGGGGCCTTCAGACACAGCCCCCACCACTTGGAGCCCTGACCCACGCTGGCCTCTTGGACTGACCCCCAGGGCACACGGTGGTCCCACCAGGGCACCGCAAGGGGGAAGCCGGGGCCCAGAGAGGCTGCTCTCAAGAGCAGGGAGCACTGTGGGCTCCGTGACTTTAAGAGCTCAGGCTACTGCGCTCTGAGCTCTGAAGGGCTGGAAACCCCGCGTGCAGGGCCGGCCGAGAGGGGGCGTCCTCAGCTCAGGTCTGGGGGAACCTACCCAGGGCGTGGGACTCGCTCCCTCCACCCACTCAGTGTTCAGCACACAGAGGTGCAGGAAGAATCCCGTGGCAGCCCGCCAAGGTGGGTGGGGTGGCTGGAAGGCCCGCGTCCAACCGCAAGGGGGCCAGAGTCCCCGCCAGGCAGCCGGTGCCTCCTCTGCAGGCCAGCCACCTTTCAAAAGGTTGCTGTCGCTCCTGGTATGCGGGGCGCCCACCCGCACCCCGCAGTAGCCTGACCTCAGCCACCTGCTCACCGCCCTACCCTGGACCCTGCCCTGAGTGCCCCCAGGGCTGAGAGGCGACCTACCTCCCTCAGGCATGAAGACAGACTGAAGGGTGGCCACAGCAATCCGGAGATAAGTCTTGTGAAGGCTGGCCCCTCCGACGCTGAGTCCTGCACCCCTGTCTCTGCCCACCCCCAACACACACTGACCCCACCTTTGGGGGGTCCCACAGAATTGCCTCACCTTGGCTTCCTGTCCAGGTGCAAAGGATGCTGGGCCACAGTAAGTGGGGCTGCCCAACAGAGCTCAGTCAGAGAGGGATGTCAGGACTCTGCATCCCCCCCCAGGCCCATGGGCCATGGTGCCCGCCCCACCCAGGGCCATGCTGACACCCAGCACAGATGTGGGGCACCGCGGGCATGGTGGCAAACTCTTGGCGATTGCTCTCAACTTCTTGTCCCGAGGCAGCTGGCACAGCGCAGGGACCACCGAGGGGCGGCGGCTTCAGCACACCTGGTCGGCTCCTGGGGTGGCCTGTGGCCCTGGGACTGTGAGCGCCCAGGAACCCAGGATTAAGGTCACACAGCGGCTTCCAAGAGAGAGGCATTCGCCCAGGATCTTGGGGCCCCTCAATCCAGCCGAGCCCACTGCACACGTCTGCGTGCCCCAGTGCTCAGCCCCTGCAGCCTCCAGGCTTGGGGTGGCTCAGCAGCCACAGGCCGGCTTACTGCAGCCCCCCTCCCCCCACCGCCTGCTGGGGCCATCTCCGTGTCTCTCCCTATCTGCATATGCTCCTCTGCAGGGAGAAGCACCCAGCCCAGCCCTCAGGGAGGGAGGGTCCCGGGAGTCAGGTGCAGACTCAACCTCGCTGCCCTACCGCTAACTGGACACCGCCTATGGGGAGGGGCCAGAGCAGCGAGCTTGCCGGGCAGGTGTGCCCATCAGCAGCGGGCTGTTCAATACCCCCACATCTGCCTGATCCAGATCAGTTTCCCTGGGACCCTTCCCGCCTCTCCTTTCCCAGGCCCACACGCTGAGCTGGGCAGGAGGGGCCCAAGCCTGGTCCCAGCGGGGCTCAGCTCAGCGGGGCTCAGCTCAGCGCCAGGCCTCTGGGACTGCCTGACACCCTAGTCCCACCCCAGCACTGAGGCAGCGCTTCTGACCCAGGCTCCAGGGCCTCTCAGCCTCCCAAATCAGCTAATGCCCGAGACAAGGCGCTGATGCACCCTTGTCCCTCTCCTGCCCCCTGAGTTGGGGGTACCTGGAAATCTCAGCTCAAAGATCCGACAGCCTGACAGTCACCTTTGCTAACTAAACCCTGGGGATCGTGTCTGATGAGAACAAAGAGAGAAAGGGTATGCGTGCTAGGAATCGCCT
The DNA here is from genome assembly GCF_963383645.1 of Muscardinus avellanarius. Taxonomy (NCBI): domain Eukaryota; kingdom Metazoa; phylum Chordata; class Mammalia; order Rodentia; family Gliridae; genus Muscardinus; species Muscardinus avellanarius. The sequence continues at coordinate 1,754,842 of NC_137790.1, read as the reverse complement.
CCGCCCACTCTGCCCTCACCACAGAGAGGCGTGTGACCATCCAGGTGGACACACACCTGCGCCTTGCCACTGCCTGTGACCAGCCACGGCTCCACCGAGCGGCACCTGTGGTCACAGATAGCAGCCAAGACCCCGGCCCAGCCCCCAGCCCCCAGCCCCCAGCCCCCAGCCCCGCCCGACTCTGCCTCCAGGGCAGTAGGCGGGGCCGCAATCCAGCCCTGCGCAAACGTGGTGCTTTTCAAATTTGACTTAAACAAAGTGACTTTTAAAACAATTTGAAGCCTTCTCTGGCCCTGACGCAAGCCTGCTGGGGGCGGTCCAGCCTCCGCACCATAGAATTTACTCCACTTTTATCTTCCTCTTTGGTCCATAGTATTTATAACTGGGTCATCTTTTAACTATTCGAAACGTACCTTCGGGGAAGAGGGGGCGGGCTTTATAAATAACCTTTATTATTATTATGCAGGTTGATTCCGTTCCCAGCGCTGAAGGGGACAGGAAAATACATGCTTGTGAGTCATCCCCCACCGGGAGAACGGCTGCGTGCACGTGGCTGCGGCGGCACAGCACAGGGTCCTCCGAGGCTGAGACCAGACGCCATGTGCGGGTCCCCACGCCAGGGAGGGAGAGGCCGGCATCAGCTGCAGCCACCTGAAGCCAGGGGTTTGTGTGGCCAAAGTCAACTTGGCTCCAATGCTCAGCAGCACCACTTCCTAATGCAGTCGCTGTGGGCAGGTGCAGCTTCCCGGAGCCCAAGAGCGGGGGCTTCCATCCGTTCCCACGGGCCAGCGCTGCACCAGCCCAGGGTCTGCACACCTCACCGCAGTGGTCGGGGTCACTTACAGACACCACCAGTATTCCAAGCCTGAACCATCGGTGTCACCTTCTAATCCTACCACAGGGAACAGGGTGGTGAGCACTGGGGGCGTGGACCGCCCAGATCTCCAAGGATGCGCTCTCTGCACATACAGCCAGGGCGGCAGGCAAGCAGTGCCTCGTCCCCTTAACTACACCACGGACTCTGTCCCACTGGGTTCTAGCTCAGGACTAATTTTCTCATTTTTTTGTTTCATAACTTTTGGTTTGACAAATAAAATTTCTTGGTAGAAACCTTAGAAAGATACAAAGAAGCCAGATGTGGTGGCGCACACTTGTAATCCCGGCGTTTGGGGGGCTGAGACAGGAGGATCGCGGTGCGCAGCCAACCTCAGCTACTTAGTGAAGCCCTTTGCAACTCAGTGAGACCCAGTTTCAAAATAAAGAATAAAAAATAGGACTGGGGGTGTGGCTTGGACGTAGAATGCTCCTGGGTTCCATCCCTAGTACCACAAAAAAAAAAAAAGAAAGAAGAGAGAGGGGGGGGGGAGAGAGAGAGAGGGAGAGAGAGAGAGATGTTGTGGTCCTTAGCAAGCGAGAGAAGCCTCTGTAAAGGGAGGGACAGACTCCTGACCACGCTCCTGCTCCCTGCTCTGGAGAGCTCCACCCTGCTCTGGAGAGCGGTTCGCCTTGGGGCTGTGCCCACGTGCTACTTTTCTTGCTCAGCTGGGGACAAAGCTGGCTGGCAGCAGCCCTTCTCTTTGCTAACTACAGGTTGGGGTGCCTCTCCATCCTAGGGGCCTGCCAGGGCTGCTGCGGCCTCATTCCTGAAACAGGTGTAGGGCCTTCCAGGGAGGCCGCGCAGGTAAGCACATGCGGGAGGCTCTGCTGCTAGTTAACCCTTTGAAACGCAGCCCGCCCTGCAGGGCTTTGAAGAGCTGCATGTCTATTGTAGTGCCTGGTGGCTGCCTCTCACCTCCCCAGCCGGCTGCTCCTGCAGCAGCCTGTCCCCAAGCTGCCAACCTCCTCGGGAGTCCAGTGACCTTGTCTCAGCACTGGAAGTCACAGTTGCTACCAGACCCCTGCTGGGCTCTGCCGCAAGGCGCCCATCCCCTCTCTCCTGCCCCATCCCTGCCTTACCTGTACAGGGTTCCCAATGCTGGGCACTGCAGCCGGGCATCACCAGGGGCAGGAGAGCCACGCGCAGCAGCAGCAAGGCAGACATGAGGTGCAGGGGTCCCAAGCTCCATCCAGGGGCTGCGCTGGCCTGCAGGGAGGCGGCTGCTGCTCAGAGGCGAGGCGGCCCTCCCGGGCAGCCGTGGGCCCAGTGGTCACTGCAGGGGCCACATGCCAGTGCCCACAGGGAGGACGGGGTGACCCAACCGCAAGGGGACGTGGAGCTGCTCCACCGCGCGCAGGTGGGCCTGGCAGCGGGCTATCTCCCCACGCCCCTGGTGGGTTCGGGTCGTCCTGTGCAGGTGACAGCTGATAACATCTGGGCAGGGCTGGGATTAGTCACTGGCACAGCGCATTTTCCCAAAGGAAAGACAGAAATAGATCTTTCAGCGCAGAGCTAAGAACAAACCAGAAAAACTTAGAAAACCAGTTTTCCTCGGGTGCCGACTCCCTGGCTCGCCGTCTTTGGGACCGACCGTGCACTCCGGTGACTGTGGCGGGGTAGGAAAGAGGGCAGGACTAGTACACCCTGCAGGGATCCCACTGCATGGCAGGTGCTCGTGTCCCACTGGGGTCCGACGCAGACGCAGGTCCCCGTGCCCCACTGAGGGCCCTAGAGACAGCTTCCCGAGCTCCGTGGGGGGCCGTGGCAGCAGGTTCTCCCCTCTGCTGGGGGCCCAGGGACAGGCCCCTGAGCTCTGCTGGGTCTGGGACGCGGCGGCTGGTCCCGTGCTCCGCTGGCTGGCCCTGCACGGGCCCCCAGGAGGGCAGGGCTACCGCGGAGGGCTTTTATCTGGTGCCCAGCCTCCGAGGGTGTGTGGGTTTGTCAACTGTCGAGTTTCAGGAATTTCCCTGTGGAGGGAAGTCGGTCCTTAAAGGGAACAGCTCCTGAGGAGAAGGGGTGCAGCCCCTCGGGTAGGGCGGTAGGCTGGCCCTGCAGGAGCCCGGCGCTGGTCACTACGCTGGTCACTCTTGAGACCACACTGGACAGGACGCTCCTTGGGAAGGAGCCGCTATTAAATACCAGTATCCTTAAAATAAAAACCTACATCCTGCCCTGTCCAAACAACTCACACACCAACCCACAGAAGTCTCTGCCCGGACCACCTGCTCTGGGGAGACCAGCGGCTGCTCAGTGGGCAGCCCTCCCAGCAGAGCGGGACCCTGTGGGCCCCTAACGTGCACCTTCCCCTGGCTTCCGAAGGAAAGCCCCGGGTCAGAGGCTTTGGCAGAGCCTGCATCTGGGGGTGTTTGCCAAGAGCAGGACCCTGTGATTAGGGCTTGGGGAGGGAGAGAGCCAGAGCCAGAGACAGCGGGGTGGGGGGCAGGAGCAGGAAGAGAGCCAGCCCTGAAGGGCCCTCCATCCAACAAGCCCTGTGCTGGGGCCTGTCTCCTTTTTCTCTGTCTCTCTTCCCAGCCCCCAGATATAACATCCTGGTTACAAGGTTCCGAGCACTCGGGTACTTAAGAGCACGGGAAGCACTCTGTACACAGGATGGCTCTCCTTGGCCCAGTGAGTCTTTGGGGAGACCTGCCCGGCCCCCCGGACCCCAGCTCCGTCCTGGCGGGGCACATGGGCACAGAGACAGACTCCCGGCCAGGCCCCAGCCCCACAGACTGCGTGGTCGGCCTCCTGCTCCATACTTGCTGAAGGGAAGGGTGCTGTGTCCCTGGGGAATGGTGGCAGCTGGGGAAGACGCGCTGTGTGGACCTGGCCAGCAGTGTCTGTCTCAGTCGATGAGCAGCTTGTCTTGAGCCGGGCCCCTCCAGGCCAGGCCAGCTGCAGCGGGTCCAGTGGCCTCGGGACCAGGCCGGCAGCTTGGGGAAGGGACTCCTCCGCAGTGCAGGCAGGTGGCTCCTGTACAGGCCCACAGACTCAGACACGCTGTGAGACTCTGCCAAGCTTCCCCAAAGCATCCCTGGCCTCTGACCCCGAGCCACAGATAAATGGAATCATTTTTAGCACCCTGATTTGAAGAATCCTTGTTCTTGGATGGAATTTTCCCTTGCATTGCAGTTGACCCAGTAGCACTGCAGTGACTGCCTGGGCAGAGAGGAACCAAGCAGGAGTGGTGCCCCTGGACAAAACGCAGGAATGTGCGCCAGGACCCCAGGCCCGAGAGCTCAGACACGGCCTCCCGCCTGGGCTGAGCCACTCACAGCCCACACAGGGCCGCCCTTGAGCCCCACACCAGGTACAATTCACATAAAGTGGCTTTTCTCAAGACGGGCCCCTGGGCCTGCCAGCTCTGAAATGCTCAGTGGGAAAAAGCATTCCACGCCCCTCCCATCGGGCCACCCGAGCTCAGCTCCCCGCTGGGGCTCAGAGGCATCAGTGGCAGGAAAAAAACCAAAAAGCCCCCTGCTTCGGGGTTGTTTTGTTTTGTTTTTTTGGTGGTAAGGATGGAACCCAGGGGCACTCTACCTCCACGCTACACCCCCAGGCCTATTTTATTTTTATTTTGAAACAGGGCTGGCTAGGTTGCTGAGGGTCTGGCTGCTTGCTGAGGCTGACCTCCCACCTGCGATCCTCCTGTCTCAGCCTCCCGAGCACCGCCACACTTTTTTTTTCTTTCCTCCTGATTTTGTCTGGGCTCATTTTGCCTTGAAAGTCATTCTCCAGGCTGTGTGCACTAAAGGCTCGTGGAGGTGGGCCCGAGAGCCCATGGCAGCAGCACACGGACACAGTAACGGACCAGTGCATCCCGGAGTGACACTGCTTCCGGGCGGCTCTGCGATTGTGCTTACCTCACCCAGAGCGGGCGGGTGCTGGACCTGTGAACAAGATGGGTTCCCGGGCCCCCACACAGGGAGAAATGGCAGCCATCTCCTCAGCTCGCTCTGCCTCCAAATTAATCAACAGAAGCTGGCCCACAATGCCCCCGACAGGCCCGCGCCCTGCGGCGTGGGCTCCACTGACTCGGCACCCACCCCGACGGCAGCTGTCTGTCCACAGAGCCTCCGGGGCCACTTGCCCCAGGGACTGTGCAACACGTTCCAAACAGGGACTGATGTTTCCTTCAAGAAACGAGGCTGGCACGGACAGAGGAAAATGTGGAGATGTAACTCTAGGTTACACAAATAAGACGCTGTGTCCAATCAACTCGTCAACCAATGTATTGCTTGTGTGGTTTTGGTGACTCAAAGACACAAGCATTCCTCAGGAGATACCACGGTCGAGTTGCGGCCACCCCCACCCTCGGGTGCCTTCCATGACCCCCAGGGAGGCCTGAGGCCGTGGGTGGCACCGAACCTGTGCCGCACGGCTTCTTGTCGGTACACGCCATGGTAATGTTTAATCTATCAACCAGGCACAGGAAGGGTAACAACAATAATTAATACCAGAACAGGACAATTACAGCAACGTACAGTCACAGAGTTGTGTGAATGCGGCCTCCCTCTCTCTCGAAAGAGTCAGGACAGATACCGGGGGGTCTGGGGGAGTTATTTGTCGTGGGGTTTTTGGTACTGGGGATCGACCCTAGGGACATTAGACCTTCAATCTGCACCCCCAATCCTACTTTTTTTGTTTTGAAACCGAGTCTCGCTCAGTTCCTGTTCATCTCCTAGGTGCTGGTACTAAATGGTGCTGTTAATGCTGCAGCTGTCAAGGGCTGACTGAAACCTCACAGGGCGGAACTGTGGGTACGAGCGGCCCGTGACGTCCACTGCTCCATGGACGTCTACAGAGGTCTCTGGAAAAGAGAGACGAAACAGAGAGAGGGAGGGAGAGAGACACGAGTCCTTGGCAGACCTGGGGCTGGCCGGGGTCACCTGCTCCGGGTGGCCCAGGCCCGGTGGCCCTCGCAGGGGAGCCGCCCTTGTTCCTGGCTCACCTGGGGCGGCGCAGGTGGGGCTGGCTGTCCAGGAAACACCGGTTGGACTCCCACTTTGAAAGTGGCTTAATGAAATCGCACTCGATTATTAATATGACAGTAACAAACTGGCTTGTTTTCCTATCGCGTGGGGAGTCAGTCCTTGAGCTGGCAGGCAGGCCGCTGCACACAGGCTGCGGCAGATGTCTCCTCCCGTTGCACGGGTGCTCGCTGCTTTACTGGTCGTGTGTGTGTGTGTGTGTGTGTGTGTGTGTGTGTGGTACTGGGTGTGGAACCCAGGGGCGTTCTACCTCCGGGCTATACTCCCAGACCTATTTAATACTTTATTTGGAAAGAGGGTCTCACTAAGTAGCTGAGGCTGGCTTCGAACCTGTGATCCTCCTGGCTCAGCCTCCCAAGCGTGGGATTACAAGTGTGCTCACCACGCCCGGCTTTTCCTGGTCATTTTGCCAGGGCTTTTGTTGTTGTTGTTGTTGTTGTTGTTGGTTTGGTTTGGTGTTTGGTATTTGTTGTCGTTTTGCACTGATTGAACTCGGGCATTCTACCTCTAAGTTAGACCCCCAGCCCTATGTTACTGTTGGGTCCCCCTAAGTCATGAGTGCCTCGCTAAGCTGTGGAGACTGGCCTCTAATCTGCGGTACTCATGTCTCGGCCTCCCAAGCACGGGGATTACAGGGACACTGTGCCACCACACCTGGCTGCCAGGTGTTCTAAATTTGTATTCATCAGCAGCATTTTCCTTAAGACTGATGGGTCTTAAATCTATCTGTGTGTCTTGGGTTCTTCGGCGTCTTCACTGCTCTGCTCTATGTCCACGTCCCAGTCTCAGTTCCACCGGAATGCAGTGTCCAGCACCACCCCAGAAGCCATGCGTGCCCCGTCTGTTACACACGCCTGGCCCGTCACACGTAGGGTGGAGCACACCGGGACATGCCCGGGTCCATCCATCACCTCTGTTCTACTCTGTCTAGACACACTCCTTTGCCAGCATCGTAGAATTTCCCCACGTGTTTATAGCAAGCGCTCATTCCAGTGAAGGATATGTGCCCTAGCTGCCCTTTTCAGAAATGAACTCGCAATTCTCACATCCTTACTTTTACATGAACTTTAAAAATCACTCATGATGGCCTGGGGGTTAGCTCAGGGGCAGGGAACTTGTTCAGCACATGGGAGTCCTGGGTTTAATGCCCAGTACCACACACACACACACACACACACACACACACACACACACACGCGCGCGCGCGCGCGCACACACACACACACACACACACGCACGCACGCACACACGGCTCCCATCTCCACCTCCCAAGATAAATCAAACAAAACAAAAATTATAGGAATGCCTATGGGAAGGCCGCTGCCGTGTTAACTTGAGGGCGGCGGGTGGTGCATGGCGCGGTCTCCCACTAAATGTCCCTCTTTGCTTATCAAAGTCTTAAAGTTCATAAAAATGTTTATAGTCTTGGCTACAAAGGACCTGACCTTTTCCTAGAAAGCAATTCCTGTGAATAGCCCATGAATTTACTTATAAATGTGTCATGATTGTGAACACAATTCCTCTTGTTGTTGCTAGTATAAAGAAAACTGACTCCTTTTTGTACGGTTATCTTGTATCTCTCAACCTTAAATTTACTGGGTAAGTTTATTTATTTATTTATTTATTTATTTATTTATTTATTGTTTTGGTTTTTGAGATTGAACCCAAGGATATTCTACTTCTAAGCTACACCCCCAACCCATTTATTTATATATATGTTTGTTTGTTTGCTTGTTTTGAAGGAGGGAGGGTCTCACTAAGTCCCTAAAGGCCTCGCTAGATTGCTGGGGTTACAGGTGTGCACCCCTTAAGTGATTATTTACTTATTTTGTGTGGTACTAGGGATTGAACCCAGTGTATTCTACCTCTGAGCTACACCCCTAGCCCCCTAACTTTTTTTTTAATGCTGAAACAAGGTCTCACTAAGGCACAGAGGAAGGGCCTTGCTAAGTCGCTGAGGCTGGCTGGGGACCTGCACTCCTCGTGCCCCAGCCTCCCAAGTACTGAGATTACATACATGTGCCACTGCACCCAGCTACTAAGTGATTTTAGAATTTTATTTTTATAGATAAACTTTATTGTCAAATAAAAATATTTTGACACTATATTTGACAATATTGTTTTAATGTAAACAATTTGTTTTCTGATTTTTACATTATAAACTTAGATCATTCAAAATAATGTGTGTGTGTGTTTGTGTGTGTGTGTGTAGTACTGGGGATGGAACCTAGAAGCATTCTACCTCCTAGCTACACGCCCATCCCTATTTTGAAACAGGGTCTCACTAAGCTGCAAGGGCCTCACAAAGTAGCCGAAGCTGGCCATGAACCTGTGGTCCTCCTGTCTTAGCCTACCAAGTACTGGGATGACAAGTGCATGCCACCATGCCCAGCTTCAAAACAACTTTAAAAGCAGTAACAATCGCGGATTTCTTTTTTTTTCTTCTGATTTCAGTGGGGATGGGTGTGGGGTTTGGTAGTCACCATATTAACGAACTTTTGAGCCTGGCACGGTGGCGCACGTCTGTAATTCCAGTACTTGGGAGTCTGAGACTGGAGGATCACAAGTTCATGGCCAGCCTAGACAAACTATAGCAAGGCCTCTGCAACTTAGTGGGACCTTGTTTCAAAACAAAAGTAGAGAGGGGCTGAGGGTGCGTGTAGCTCAGAGGTAGAATGTTTGTTCCCCAGTACCACCACCACCAAAAAATAAAAACTTTTTCATCCCTGCTTCAGAGTTGGAAAGGCCCCTGAGTTTTCTCAAATGTCTGTTGACGTGGGTTGATATGAGGCGCGTGTCTTCCCTGCTCCTCTACCCCTGAAGTCAGCTGCAGCGTCTCTCTCCCGATGCTGACCCATCCTCACACTCGTGCACAAGCCGTGGGGCCCGGGCTCGGGAGGGCCTGCATTTCTCTTCTGCTGACTGTCCAGCAGGCGGGAAGGCTGCCAGCTGCGCCCAGCCATGTCCCCCATGTGCATCTGCTGGCCTGGGCCCTCACCAGCCCCTCAGGAAGTCCAGCGGCCTTCCCTCCTGGGAGCCCAGGCCCCCTCGGGGGTCCTGGATTTGCTTGCCGCAGCCTCTGACCGCCCAAAACTGGCAGGCCAGGCCTCCCTGAGTGGCCTCTGGTGTCCAGAATGGAGCGCCCCTGGATGTGTGTGCAGAGCCCCAGTGCCACCTGCTACGCCCTTTCCCCAACACCCTGTCCTCCTGCCTGTCCTAGCCTCTGGGGCCACCAGCTGCCCCTTCCTAAGAGAGTTCTGACTCGCTCAGGTGACCAGTGTCCATCCTTGTCCCCAGACCGCCTCTTGGGCTCAGCCTGTGTTCCAGAGCCAGGCATTCCGCTAAGCACGAGTCCAGATAACAAACTCAGTGTCCACCGCAGGTGGCAGGGGGCTGAAGCAGCTTCCTTAGGTCAGCTGGGTGCTTGCCCGGGCGCCTTGCTTAGAGCACTGAGACTCTGGCGAGCACGTGTTTTCTGAAGATAAACTGAATTCATTTGTGCAAAGGTTGTGTCTTGCAACATTTTAGAATCCTTTTAGGTCTACAGAGAAGTTGGCACTGGCCGGCCTTCCGCCCGAGCGGCGACTGGTGCTGGCGTGAGTTATATAATCTTCACCCCAAGCTATTTCTTCAGTGTTTCCCAAAAAACACTCTCTTATCTTCTACAACAGTATCATCTCACGTCTAAGGAAAATGCATTAACCCAATAAGATGAGCCATTTCACACTGTGGTTTTTTTTTTTTTTTTTTTTTTTTTGGTACTGGGGGTAGAACCCAGAGGCTTTCTACCTTCAGGCTATACTCCCAGACCTATTTTCTATTTTATTTGGAAACAGGGTCTCACTGAGTTACTGAGAAGCCTCACTAAGTAGCTGAGACTGGCTTCGAACCTGTGTGATCCTCCTGTCTCATCCTCCCAAGTACAGGGATTACAAGCGTGCGCCACCACGCCCAGCTTTCACACTGTGTTAGAAATAAAGTTCCATGGCGTAGTGAGGAAAGACACACGCTGAAAAGTGGCAGGTGACTTCACTTCTTGTGAAAAAAAGATCCTGCCACCCGAAAGGCAGGTGTGCCAGAAAACATGGCGGAGCGCCCGGGTCTTTCCTCCTGTTGGTGGGGACCAGGCCTCTGCCTGGAGAGGACGCCGGGGGAGGGGTCGGCGCTTGCAATGCTCAGGAAATGCCAGCTCTACAAAAGAATATGAGTGCACCGGCGGCACAATGGCGGCTGTACAAGATGGAGCTTAGGTCAAGCTAGTCCTTTCATAGGAAAGAGCTAATTACAGTCTCAAACCTCAGGTAGCAATCCCAGTCAGGCCCATTATGTGGTAAATGTTTCAAACTTCTCGGTTCCTTTTTTTTTTTTTTTTTTGGTGCTGGGGATTGAACCCAGGGGCATTCGACCTCTAAGCTGAGCTAGCCGCCCCCACCCCGCCGGCCTTTTTACTTTATATTTTGGAACAGGGTCTCACTAGGTTGCTGAGGCTGTCCTTGAACCTGCGACCCTCCTGGCTCCGCCTCCACGCACCAGGATCCCTGTGTCTCGTCTGGCTCTGTGTCTGTGTGTTCTTCTACTCCTTCAGCAGCAATATGGATCGCTCACTTTCTCCTGGAAAATCACACACTTCTTCCAAATGTTCAGATGTATTACCAAAGCGTTAACATATTATTTTAAGATAAAATCAATCTCGTGTACATCTGGGACTACATTCTTACTCATATTTAATGCTGCACGTTTGTTTTCTGCCCTTCTCCCTAAGGTTGCCATGACAGCGTGTCATCTATTGGTTGGTTTTTGTTTGTTTTGTGGTGCCGGGGATTGAACCCAGGGGCTCCCTACTTCTGAGCTACATACTCAATTTTATTTTTTATCCTGAGACAGGGTCTTGATTTAAACCAATTTTGAAATATAAACACAATGCAGACGCCCACCGTAAGGAACTCAAACTTACTAATGACTTCCACGTTAATCGGAACCTGCAAAACCCACCTGTGAGCCCCCCGTCTCAGCCTCCAAATTACTGGGCTAACGGGCACTCACCTCCACGCTCGGCTTCCTGAACACTGACTGCACTTACTACACGCAGGCGTCAATGATCTCTCTCTTTCTACCTCTGCTGTATCTGTTGCTCATAAACTGTGGGAGCTTTGAAGTAACAGAGTTTGCATTTCTCTCCCCAGGCTGGGTCACAAAGAAGAGGAGGTAAACAGAAGCAGTGATTGCCTTTATGCAGTCCTTTATTTTATTTTTTGCGGTACTGGGGATGGAACCCAGGGGCATTCTACCTCCAAGCGGCACCCCCATCCCTATTTTTTATTTTTTATTCTTTATTTTTGAAACAGGGTCTCATTGAGTTGCAAAGGGCCTCACTAAGTGGCTGAGGCTGGCTTCGAACCTGCAAAATCCTCCTGACTCAGCCTCCCAAATGCTGGGATGACAAGTGTGCGCCACCACGCCCGGCAGCCTTTGTGTATTCTAAGGCCAAAGGCTTTGTCTCTAAGGGCTTCTAGGCTAAAGACCCTAAACGCCTTGTCATTCTTACCCTGGGTTATTAGGAGGGGGGGGGGGGGCTTTAGTGTAACACTGCCCCGCCCTGCCTGAGCCCCTGCATGGCACCCAGGCTCTGACCACTCCTTACATTTTGGGAATTAGTATCGGAGCAATTTCCCCACACTGGCACACTGGACATCGATGGTCCCTGCACTGTTTTGCTCTGTGGTGACACCCCAGAAGCCTCCGCGAGCCTGTGCAGCTCGGGCTCTGCCCACACCAACCCCTTCTGAGGACTGGCCAGGCACCCCTCGAGGGCCCGGGAGCTCTGTGGTGAAGTCTGGGCTTCTCCGCGTTTGCTCCCAGCAGGCCATGACTGTTGCGGGGGATAGGTTGGGGGGAAAAGGTGTGTGGTGTGTGTGTGAAGTAATCCCCCCCACCAGACACACAGACAGAAAACCCGTGGATTCTTGTCCTAAGCTAAGAATAAGTATTCATCGCTTGGACAGCTGCTGAAGATTTAAAGGAGTTTATTAGAAAGATAGAAATACAGAAAATAGAAATACAGCCCCATGCCCAGATGGCATGAGGGGATGACTCGAATGAGTACACCAAAGGGCTTACACGTGGACTTGGCCTTTTTATACCCATGACCTCCATCTTGTTTGCGTGGCTCTGACGTAGTACCTCCCCTTGCACAGTGTGGTGAGGTGTCTCCTTTCATGGAGGGCAAGGCCAAACCCTGCCCCATCCCCCCTAGATCGTGTAGATCTGTCTTTAGAAAGAGGAAGCCCTAGCTCTCCTCTATTGACTTGTTGAGTACTTTGAGCTAGGTTGATTTACACTGGAATAGCTGCCTGTTGTTAGGCCGAAACCAAGTCCTTTCTTTATCCATGTCTGCCTCCATTTTGACACAACTATTTTGAAATATACCAATTATTTTCTTTTGAGATATATTAATAATCAGAGCTTTCCCAAATCTTTCTAGGTCATTCCCCATACTGGCACAATGACCACATGTGGAAAGAAAGATGAAGCAGGTCAGGAGCCGCCATCCCAGAAAGAGGGCCGCCTGTCCCCAGGAGCTACTCCCGCAGGACACGGCGCAGTCCATGTACTACTCTGAACACCAGCTGCCCCATCCCCGACCCCAGCGACGTTTCTGAAAGCATGGTAACTGCTGGTGTCACCGCTACTGAAGACCTCCACCCTGTGCTTCCTGGGCAGAACTCAGGCGCGGGCTGCAGGGCGGACACGGGCCGTTCCCTCCTCCCGCACGGGCTGCAGGCTCCTTCCAAATGATCTTCCTTGACCCACTCACTCCCAGTTAGTTTTAGAAACTAGTTACACAAAGGCAGACTAGGGCCGTGCCTGGCGTTTGCTTACGGTTTACTTATTTACAGACACTAGCACGTCCAGCAGGCATGGGCATCCCGCTCCCTGCACGGCTCGTGTCCAGCACATTCGCTGCGCAGGACAAGTGGCCCGCGCCCCGCCCCTGCCCACCCCACCTGTCATTTTCCGCTTGCTGGAGGCCCCAGCTCTCACCTCCAGGCAAAGCCTACTCTCACCACACAAAGTGTGTTCTTAAAATTCTTTACAGATTAACCCACATTAATCTAAACCTGATAAAAGCACAGGTTTTGCCTCCGCTCTGGGCTGCACTGTAATTTCCCCCAACAACCTGCTGAAAAGACCAAGGGGAACTTAGCAACGGCGGCCTGCCCCAGCCCCAGGCGGGCTGCGATTTGCGAGGCGGCGGCGGCGGCAGGCAGCACCCACTTCAAAGGCCGAGGGAGCGGGCAGGCTGTAATTAGCGGCACCGCGGGCGACCAGGGGTGTGCTCCCCAGAGGCTGGCCGAGTGAGCAGTGAGGAAGGCCAGGCAGCAGGGCGGGGCCAAGGCGCCTGGTGTTTGCTCTGCGTCCCTGACTGGGGAAGGGATACAGGACGCAGAGCCGGGTGCCGTGGGGGGAGCAGGGACAGCGTCCCTCCCTGGCAGCCCGAGCGGTGTTGGCCCACTCACACTTCTCAGTCAGCGGGCAGCGTGGTCTGGACTGCCACCGTGCCCAGGCCAGAGGAAGCCCCTCCCCACTCACCCCCGGGCTGCTGGAGCCAAGTGGGGCAGGAAGAGCTGGCGGGTCCGGTCCTAGAGGGAGGCGGCCAGGCCGGAGAGAGGAAGAGAAGGGCGGAGTCGGAGGGGCAGGGAGAGGCTCTAGCGGGGCCTGGAGCCCTGGGGGCCCTGGAGGCTCAGCACACAGAAGCATGAGGGTGAGGAGAGCACAGGGCCAGGCCTCGTCCTGGGAAGAATGCGAGAAGCCAGCGACCAGGAGGCTGGGCGAAGGTGAGGCTGGGCGAAGGTGAGGCTGGGCGAAGGTGAGGCTGGGCGAAGGTGAGGCTGGGCGAAGGTGAGGCCTGGCCCAGGGCAGCACGCAGGATGCAGCGCCCCGAGGAAGGTATGCCAGGGTTGAAGGAACAACAGGCTTTCTTGGGATAAAACCTGGGGGGTGTCTCCAAAAGAGGATGGAGCCCCTGTGCCCCTACAGACCGGAAGCTTACAGAGGCTATTTAAGGGGAACGGTGGTTAGCCACTGTTGGGGTGTGAAGGGAGAGTTGAGTTATTAGAGCTGGGTTAGGCAGGACAATGGAAACTTTGATACGCAGGGGCCATGATGAGCAAGGGGCTTGTCCGGCCTCTTAGGCAAGCCAACGGGGACATTCCTCTAAGCCGGGGAAGGGTGTGTTGAGTAAGACTTAATTTCTGGTCAGCGAAGAGCCCTGCAAAATGGCACATCTTCTCACAACGGGGTCACCTTCATTCGAGAGTCTGACAGGACAGGAGTGGAGGCCTCTTGGGGACAGGGCCATGCATGTCAGGGAGGATGGAGCCATCTAGCAGGGCATGACTCACTTTTCAGCAAAGCCAATGGAATGAACATCAGCTCTCTAGAGGTTTCTGGGGGTGAGGGAGCTCTGAGCAGCAAAGACAGAGCCCCCGGTGCCTGAGCAGAGTCGCAGGGAGGCGCCGGAGCCTGCATGTGATGCGGCTCTGCTCGGCCGAGTGCCCACACCTACTTCTGGGTGGATTTAAGAGACCTGGGCTGCTGCTCTCCTTGGCTGGGTGCCTGGTTAGATGGCAGCCGTCCCCTGAATAGCACTTGCATACACGTTCAGAGTTGACGTAATAGAGTCAGGAGGATGGCGACTTCATCAGTGGATACGCCCATTGTGATGACCCAGACCACAGGGGTGTGCCGGGGAAGGCGGGTCCTGGGGGGCTTGGGGGCTGTGCTTTGTCTTTGAGCCCCCCTGTTAGCTCGCTTGCTTCTGGCCTCCACGATGTGAGAACAGTCTCTCTCTCTCTCCTTCCCACCGCCATGCTGTGAGAGCCGCAGGCCCCTGCCTCATGTGGACTAAACCCAGAATCTCCAAAAGAACTGTTAACAAATAAGCCTCACTTCCTCTAAGCCTGTGGCCGGGCCGGCCGGGCGTGGCGGTGGGCGCCGACTGAGACACTGAGCCCATGACAGGAAACACCAGAAACCCCCGCCTCGTCCCGGAGCTGGAGCCGTCTCAGGGTCGGTGCTACCAGGCCCTCAGTGAGGCTGGTACGTGGCGTCTTCTCCCCATGTCCCCATGGCGTCATCCCTCTGTTGTCCTGGCCTCCTCTTCTTATAAGAACACAGTCAGGCTGGATCAGGGCCACACCAATGCCCCCAGATTACCTGGGTCACCTCTTAAAGACCCTGTCCTCTTACGCCACGCGTGGTGGCGCGTTCTTATAATCCCAGCATTCGGGAGGCTGAGACAGGAGGATCGCGGTTCGCGGACAGCCTCAGCTACTTAGTGAGGCCCTTTGCAACTAGTGAGACCCTGTTCCAAGATAAAGAATAAAAAATAGAGCAGGGGGTATAGCTCAGAGGTTGAATGCCCCTGGGTTCCACCTCCAGGCCTGAAAAAAAAAAAGACCCAGTCCCCCAAGATGGTTACATTCTGAGGAACTAGGGTCAGGACTTCAAGACATGAAATAATTATCATAGCTAGGTGCCAAGGAGCACTCCTGCAATCCAGTACTTGGGAGGCTGAGACAGGAGGGTCACAGGTTCCAGGCTAGCCTCAACAATTTAGTGAGAACTGTTTCAAAGTAAAAAAGGCTGGGGGTGTATGTAGATCAGAGGTAGAATACCCATGAGTTCAAGCCCAGTCTACACACACACATACACAGACAAAAATCATAGAAATTATCATAGAAGATACATGTTAAATAATTATTTGGGATAAAATAGGCATCTAAAAGCACGCTATGGTATCAGTCCTGTTCTCAGCATCAGGAATCATCTGGCAGCGTGGGGCTGAGGTATGGCTTTGCTGGGCAGCACTGTGGAGGGCAGGGCCGTGAGGAGGGCAGAGGGTGGCAGCCCGGGCTAAACGCTCCCAGACACACTGAATCAGGGTAACTCGGTCAAACACCAGCAAGACGCTGGGCACAGCGTCTCAGCAGCTGCGCTCTCGGGTAGATTCTGAAGTCGCCGTGCACGTGTGGCGGGTCACCGCCACTTCGGTGCTGCTGGATGACAACATGCCCAGGCCTTATTTGTTTAATTTGTTAAAATAACAACGACGAGCGGGCTGTGGCGGGCTTTCAGTGTTATTCCCCGCTGACAGGTCTGAGGAGCGCTGTCAGCCCCAAAGCCTTTGCCAGAGTCTCCCCTCTATTGTATCCAGCAAATAAATTACATCACTTAGACATACATACACTTGCTTTAAAAAAAAAAAACCTTATTTTTCTTATTACACAAGTAATAATAGGCTCATTGTTGAAACCTCGTCTCACACTGATGACAAGAAGGAAGTCAAAATTAACCATAATCCCCCCGTCACAGGTAACCACTTAGCTAGTAGCATCCTGGGATGCCGCAATGAGAATTTATATATGTGCATATATGTACACACACATACATACATAGGTATTATACATGTATGAAAGGCACATATAGTTCTATGCATAATTGTAGACAATGGTCTTCCGTCTGTAATTTTTTTTTTTTTTTTGGTGGTACTGGGGTTCCTGGAAACCCTTCTACCTCCGGGCTACACTCTCAGGCCTATTTTACACTTTATTTGGAAACAGGGTCTCCTAAGCCAGCGCCGCTGGCTTCAATCCTCCTGTCTCCACCTCACAAGTGCGGGGATTATAAGCATGTGCCACCACGCCCAGCCCCGTCCTGTAATCTTTTCAGAGTGGCTTTCCTTCAGAACATGCTGCCCGGCCCTCTCTTAAAGAGGCCGGGAAGGTGCAGGGCCATCCCGGGCGTCCCCTCCCGTGTGGCTGGGCCGGTGCCACACAGCTCTCAAGCAGCTCCCCAGAGCAGGCTGGTCCGCCCGGCGCAGTCCCCTGCCTTGCTGAGGTCGGAGTCCAGGGCTGCTCACTGCAGGCCGTGAATACACACTGATTACCTGGCCAGCCTGGGCCCCCGGGGCTGTGAGGGTGGGAAGCGGCAGGCCCTGCTCCCCTGTCCTCCAGGCCTCCTGAAGTGTGCCTGGGTGCCCGCCTTGCCCACGGTCCGCTGGGGCAGTGGTCCACCCTCCACGCCCAGGGGTCCTCCTGTCTCAGACTCCCAAGTGCTGGGATTACAAGCATGCGCCACCACACCTGGCTTTATTCTTTATTTTGAAACGGTCTCACTAAGTTGCGAGGGCCACACTAAGTAGCTGAGGCTGGCCTCGAAACCGGATCCTCCTATCTCAGCCTCCCAAATGCTGGGATTACAAGTGTGCACCGCCATGCCTGGCTCTCTTGTCTTGAAGGTGAGCACGTGTGCATAGCCAAAGGGCCCTGTCCTCTATGACCCAGGAATCCCATCCAGGAATCCCATCATCTGGATACAAACCTGTGCCCATGGAGAGCATTCATTCTCTCTCTCTCTCTCTCTCTCTCTCTCTCTCTCTCTCTCTCTCTCTCTCTCTGATATTGAGGGTGAAATCTAGGGGTGCTTTGCCTCTGAGCTACACAGCCTGTTTTTATTTTGAAGCAGCCTCACTGAGTTACTGAGAGCCTCACTAAGTGCTGAGGCTGGCTGTGAACCCGCGAGCCTCCTGCCTCAGCCTCCGTGGCCCTGGGGTCACAGGTGTGGCCGTCACGCTCGCCACAGCCCTTCTCTCTGCTGCCCACGGCCTCCTGTCCGTTGCTATGGTTTCCTGACCTGACTGAGATCAAGTGACGGCAGTATACAGTGTCACAGAGGGGAGATATCAGCAGAAGGTCCCGAGGAGTCCCAGCTGGGGGAAGTGGACTCAGGACCAGCAGGGCCCTTGACACACGTGACGGCAAAGCACTTGAGCAGGTGTCAGCAGAGGCACAAATTGACTCAGAACGCCAGGGGCCCCGTTCCAGGGAGAGTGCCGCCATCCTGAGGGTGGGAGCCACTTGGGGGTCCCAGCTCTTCCTTTTGTTGTGTGGTACTGGGCATGGAACCCAGGGGCATTCTACCTCCAAGATATACCGCCAGCCCAATTTTATTCTTTTATTTTGAAATAGAGTCTAAGTTGCTGAGAGCCTAAGTAGCTGAGGCTGGCTTTGAACCTGTGCGATCCTCCTGTCTCAGCCTCCCAAGCGCGGGGATTACAAGCGTGCGCCACCACACCCAGCTCCAGCTCTTCTTTTAAAGGAAGTCGATGGGGACCGGGCGCGGGGAGGTGGGTGAGGATGACGTCAGTCTGGCGGTACCAAGCCATGTAAGGTGGCCTCATCTTTAGACCCTTAGGCTGACCCGGGCCTCGTTATCTGATCAATAAATAATTCTGGAAAGCCCCTAAATTATGCCTTTCCCAATATATTATGTCTCTTTACTTCACCTTCATTTATTGGGGTGTGCTAATTAATAGTGTGGAAGGTAATTTTTATAAGTGGGTGAATTTATAATTACTAAAAATTACCGATTCCGCAAAACTTTGGGAGTGACGGTCCTGGAAAAGTGAACAGAACTTTAAATTAAAATTATGTTTCCTAGTTGGGTGTGGTGCCGCATGCTTATAATCCAGTACTTGGGAAGCCAAGAGAGGAGGATTACAGGTTCAAAGTCAGCTTCACAACTTAGCTAAAATTTAGCAACTTAGTGAAACTGTTTGAAAATAAAAAATAAAGTAGGGCTGGAGGTGCAGCTCAGAGGTGGAGTACCCCTGGGTCCAGTCTCTAGCAAGCAACACACACACACACACACACACACACACACACGCGCGCGTGCACTTCCTTATCCTTCAAGTTTCCTTTACTTGGTTTTTATTCCAGATGGCTGACTTCTGGGAGGCCCAAGGTGTGGCTGTTACTTGGTTTCCATTCCTATGGAGCTCCATTTCGCTCCATCAATAACTGGCTTGTGGGTTCTGTGAGCACATGTGCAAGCAGGAATCTGCAAAATCCAAAGCCCACCCCAGCAAAAGCGGACCCTCCCCGAATCACTTACTGTATTTTTAATATACTAGCTGGGCATGGTGATGCACACCTGGAACTCAAGTACTTGGGAGGCTGAGACAGGAGGATCACCGGGTTCAAGGCCAGCCTCAGCTATTTAGCCTGGCTCTTGTGGTAGAATAATAAGAGTTATTAAAATAAAATGCCAAGAATTACCCCTCCCCCATTACTTGCAAAGGAACGGAAGCAGCTGCCAAGGGCCAGGCATCCAGGCAACTGGAGATCAGACGCCCCTAAGAGGACTCTGGCGCTGTACAAGGTCTCTCAGGAATGTCCCCTTCCCTCCCTACCCAGCTTCCTCGACTGACCCTGCAATCACTGTCTTGTTCCAGCTCCTGTAAGCCCCTGCCGCCGCCCTCCTCTCAAATCTATAAAACGAGAGCTCACGGAGCTCAGGGCCAGAATTCTTCAGGAGTTAGCATTCCACTCACAGGTGTAATAAACTTCTTTCCCACCCTAATTCTCGTTGAGTCAGTTATTCTAAAGGATGTCTGCAACACCCTCAGCAACTTACTGAAACCTTATTTCAAAATAAAAAATAAGTGCCGGGCGCAGTAGCGCATGCTCACAGGATTTGGGGAGGCTGAGACAGGGGGGTTACAGGTTCGTGGACAGCCTCAGCTGCTTAGTGAGGCCCTTTGCAAAATAAAGAATAAAAGAAAATATGGCTGGGGGTTTAGCTTGGAGGTAGAATGCCACTGGGTTCTATTCCCTGGATCACACTAAATAAAGAAAGAAAGAAAGAAAATAGAACAAGAGGTATGGGCCAGAGGTCAGAGGTCGAACCCCTCTGGGTTCAATCCTAGTACCCAAAACTTTATACTAAATATCATGATAATTATGTTTGTATAGTTTTATACATTTTCGTCTCAATATTAATTTAAAGGAAAAACCCAGGACATGTATGTAGCTTAGTTTCAGAGACGTGTGTGACAAGCGACTGGAGAATCTAGACCAGCAGTCGCTGACGCTGGACGCCTCCGAGCTGCGAGCTGCCCGGGCTTCCCATCCGTTCCTCGGGCCGGTGGAGAGGTGGTGACCCGGCACCAGCCCACACCTGAGTGGAGCTGGGCCGGGCAGCCTCTGCTGCGAGCCCAGGTGAGTCTCCCTGGGCCGGGCAGCCTCTGCTGCGAGCCCAGGTGAGTCTCCCTGGGCCGGGCAGCCTCTGCTGCGAGCCCAGGTGAGTCTCCCTGGTGCCGAGGCTGGAGCGGGCTGAGGCACAGCCTCCCAAAGGATTCTGAGACCAGCCCCAGGGCACCACCTGGGAGCTCATCAGAAATGCAAAGTCTCAGGCCCCACCCAGGCCTGGGGGCCGAGGGGGAGGCCTGTTCCTTCGGCCAAGGGCCCCTGCGAGAGTAGCTGGGACTGGCACCAAGGCCAGGCTGAGGGGAAAGTCTGCCACGCCCAGACCTAGGAGATGCCGAGGCTAGGAAGCCGGAGCCCGACTAGGAAGGGCTGAAGCCCGGGGCTGAGGAGGGGGCGCGAGGTCTCGGAGCTGCCACAGAAAGGACTGGATCCTGCAGCCTGGCTGCCGCTCTCCAGCCGAGAGGTGTGGGCAAGGCGGCCGCAGGCCTGCTGAGGGCAGCATGGTCAGGTGCCCGGACCGGCTTCCCAGGAGCTAGGGCACAAGGCAGGTCGGCTTCCGCCAGCCCGAGGCCTCCACACGCCAGCCGCCTGTGACCGGGTGGCGTCCTGCAGCCGTCCACGTGATCCAAGAGCGCTGGTGGGCGGGGCTGTGCCGCCTGCAGAACCACGCTCCAGAACTGTGAGCTGTGAGGCGGGTGCTGTCGCTGGGCGCATGTACGCTTTCATTAGTGGTGAAGTCACAGTTGTGTAAGGCCTGAGCAGTGAACGCCGCTCACCAGAGCACTCGTCAGTGTCCAGTGGACAGCATCTTACCAGCTTCCTGGACCCTCACCAAGCAGAGCTGCAGGGTGTCTAGACCCCACAGACCCCGACTCCTCTGACGCTGGCCCCAGGAAACTCCCAGGCGGAGGAGGGGCCCACTGCACCACTGGCCCACGCCCTGCCCCCGGGCCTGACCACTCCTGGCTGGAGTCCTTGAGGGCCATCTAGGGTTGGGGCGGGCAGCCCAGCCTGCCCAAGAGGTCTGCAGCCTTGCCAAGTCTTGGTCTCTGCCCCACCAGGCGGGTGAAGAAAGGCAGATTCAAAAGATGAAACAAAAGAGCAAAGGAACAAACGAATACATGACCGCGCCCGCCCTGCTGACCGCGCCCGCCCTGCTGACCGCGCCCGCCCTGCTGACCGCGCCCGCCCTGCTGACCGCGCCTGCCCTGCTGAGGGGCCACGGACGTCCGCTCGCCGCCCTGGACCTGCAGCCCTGAGCCCCACAGGGCCACACCAGGTCTGGACTGCGCCAGGCAGTGGCCTCACGGGCAGCCTATCCAGGTGCGGGCAGACATCGCAGCCACTGACGCTGCCCCTGGCTACTTCTGACCTGAGAACAGCTGCGCCTCTGAGCCGTCCCCCCAAGACGCCCCGCTGCCCGCACGCTCTCGCTAGGGGAGCACACACAGGTCTTTCTGGCCAGTGTCTCATTAAAAGCAGATCTGATTCATGGACTCCCCGGCTGGGTGGAGCTTTGCAAACCGCAGACTTGAACGCCAGGTGTGTGAGCCGGGCTCCCGGGGCCCACTTGGCAGGAGGGCACAGATAGTGACGATGTCAGAGCCAGAGAGATGACCGAACTGCTGGAGTCACCCGACCTGGCTGCTGCGCCCGGCCCGCACCCTAGGGAGCGCACCCCAAGGGGGCGGAGCCGTAGGAAGCCTTCCTTGGGGTCCGCTGGAAACTCCAGCTGCCTCACCACCAGGGCACCCGCTCCCGCCCAGGCTCCCAGGCCCCCAACCTGTCCCGTGCGGCTCTGCGCACTAGGGTGGCACCTGGTCCCACCGCTGCTGTCGGGCAGCATGTATGTACCGCACGACGCGGCAGAGCTCCGAGGCGCCCGCAGTGGACGCCCCGGTTGCAGAGGACCAAGTCTGCCTTCAGCGGGCCGGAGAGGGTGTCCGGAAGGCTGCAGGTCAGAGCCACCAGGGCGCCACCAGGCCCACGGGCCACACTGCCAGGACACAGGTGCGTCCACACCCCAGGCCTCCCAATGGACCACACTCCCGGGTGCGTTCAGGGTGCTCAGGACTCAAATCCCAGGAGGGAGAGTCCCGGCGGCTGAGCTGCGGGTCCCACACAGCCCCTACCCCGTCACACCTGACTGTGGGTTGCGGGAGGGTGAGCGCCGAGGCCCAAGCCAGCGGGCAGGTCCCCCAGCATCTCACAGGCCTGGCATCCAGAACGTGGAGCAGGCCCTGCAGTCCTCCCCACTCTAGCAGGCCCCACTGCCCCAGGACTCCA
Source organism: Muscardinus avellanarius (assembly GCF_963383645.1). NCBI lineage: Eukaryota > Metazoa > Chordata > Mammalia > Rodentia > Gliridae > Muscardinus > Muscardinus avellanarius. Next base: position 1,732,640 of record NC_137790.1, on the reverse strand, counting down.
GCTACCAGCCCACGCCTCACCCTCTCTGACCCGTAGGCAAATCCTTCTCCCTCCAACTGAAGTCCTTCCCTACCTTCACCACAGCTCTCAGGGCCAGCCTCTACCACCCAGCCTCTACCACGGCCTCTGCGCCTCCACCCCAATCCACTTGCTAGCAAGAGGAGCCGTTGGACTGGGCAAGTCCAAGCCTGCAGCTCCGTAGCCTTCCCGGGCCTCCCGCTGCTCAAGAGTGAATCCCGACCCCACACACCACCCCACAGGCCCACCCGGCCGGGCCTCCCCCGGCTTTACCTGGGGCACTCTGCCGGGGTCTGTCCTCCACCTGCGGGACTCACCCCAGTAGGCCTGGAGAGCCTCTGCTCGCTGGAGAGGCCTCGCCCGGGACCGCCGCGCACCTGCCGCCCAGCATCCGCGGCCCAGTCACGAGGGCGCAGCCGCGGCCGCTCAAGCACAATGCTGGGCACCTGCAGGGCCGAGTGGGACTAGAAAATGAAGGAGTGGAGAAGGAATGAGGCGTGCGTTTGTTACACTGAACACTCCTCTGACTCTTATAAGGATGGGAGGATGGGGGTCACAGAGCAGGCATCTGCAGTTTCTTCCCATCGACACACACAGGGCCGACACGGCACACCTGTGTATGTGTACGTGTGTGTGCACTCCGTGTGCAATTCCATGCACACGCATGTGTGCCTGGGCGTGTGTGCGGCATGTGTGTGGCTACCTAACCAGCAAGGGCCGGGCCTCGCTGAGCCCCGGGCGGTGAGTCACCTCCGCCACAGGTAATTACCCGGGAGCCCGTGGCTTTGAACCAAGCAGATGGGATCCAGATAGGAGCCAGATCAGCCAGCGATTGCATCTCCAGGTGGCTGAAGGGGAGGGAGCTGGACACGTTCCGAGTGCGACTCCGGGGTGCGAGTGTGAAGCCCGGAGCAACGTCACTGGGGCCACTGCTAACGAGGCAGCCGACAACACGTCTGGACCCGCACTCGTGCCACTGAAGATGAAAGCAGGCTCCCCAGAGAGGAGTCACAGACTTTTATTGCCGGTGGTTCCCAGCTGCCTCAGGTCCCTGCTGTATGTGTGTGTGGCCAGGCCTGAGTGTCCACCGTGGCGCTCACCTGGGAGGGGACACGGGCCTTGGAGATTCTGTGACAGGCCTGGTTAAGGCACGCTGACCTCGGGATGCCCAGAGGGTCCTTTCTGCCTCCGCCTCGGACGGTGATGCTTCTGATAACGATGACATGGCTAAGAGCGGAGTGTGCAGCCAGGCACGGTGGTCACCCTCTGAACCTAGAGGCTCAAGGCTGAGGCAGGAGAATCACAAGTTCAAGTCCAACTTGGACAACTTAGCAAGACTTTGTCTCAAAATAAAAATCAGAGCCGGGCGTGGTGGCGCACACTTGTAATCCCAGTGCTTGGGAGGCTGAGACAGGAGGATCACACAGGTTCAAAGCCAGCCTCAGCTACTGAGTGAGGCTCTCAGCAGCTTAGTGAGACCCTGTTTCCAAATAAAGTATAAAATAGGTCTGGGAGTACAGCCCAGAGGTAGAAAAGCCCCGGGGTTCCACCCCCAGTACCACCAAAAAAAAAAAAAACTTCTTTAATAAAAAAATTAAAATTAGAAAGGACTGGGGATAGCCGGGCATGGTGGCACATGTTTGTAATCCTAGTACTTTGAAGGCTGAGACTAGAGGATCACAGGTTCAAGGACAGCCTCAACAATTTAGTGAGGTTCTTGCCGGGCGTGGTGGCGCACGCTTGTAATCCCCGCGCTTGGGAGGCAGAGACAGGAGGATCGCGCAGGTTCGAAGCCAGCCACGCGTGCTGGCTTAGGAGACCCTGTTTCCAAAATAAAAAAAATGTAAAAATAGGTCTGGGAGTGTAGCCCGGAGGTAGAAGGGCTTCCAGGAACCCAAGTACCACCAAAAAAAAAAAAAAAAAAAACAATTTAGTGAGGTTCTCAACAACCTAGTGAGACCCTGTTTCCAAATAAGAATAAAATTGGTCTGGGGATGTAGCTTGGAGGTAGAATGCCTCTGGGTTAATTCCCAGGTGGTATAGCTCCACAGTAGAGCATTTGTGTAGCGTGCTTAGAAAGAAAAAAAATGGTGTGTTTCCACTGAGCACACTCTGTGCCAGGCTCCATGCCAACAAGCCAAGCAACTCTCTTGGGTCCCACAGCCCATGTGGCAGGCCCAGGGTCAGGCCCAGGTCTGTATGGCCACAAAGCCCAAGCTCTTAGCCAGCCCTCAGGCCATCCTGCCAGGCCCACGAGGACCGGAAAGGCCCAGTCCTGACCTCAGGATGAACAGGCCTAGGGTGGGTCCGGTCCATACTTTGCTTTTTTTTTTTTCCCCCCAGTAACTATTACTTCCAGGAGTCTGCTCACAACTATCAGGGCAGCTGTTCAGAGAATCCCCCATACAGAAAGTCACCATGCAAAAAGTTCTCTGATAGGAAAATAATCTCTGGACTTCGTGCAGTATTAAATCAAATGAGGAGGTAACATGAGGAAATACACCTGTGTGTCCGAGCAGGGAGCCAGGCTGCGATGCTTAGACAGCTAGAAAACATACCCAAATCTCATCAGTACTGTCAGAGCATGGCAAGCTGGTAGGCAGCACTGGGCCATGACCCAAGCACAGACAGAACCAGGACGTGAGCACGACATCTGGAGACACTTCTACTCTGGAGGCGCTTGCCAGCCTGCAAGATGGAGCTAAGAGGTCTTAGCACAGGAGCCAGCGGCCCCCACAGAGGGGGAGGGGATGCCCCGAAAAGTTCTGCTTTTCTAGCCAGGACCCAGGAAAGATGAAGTCTGGGAGCAGAGGTGAACATAAACAGCCAGCCCGTGCACAGCTTGCAGTGAGCTGGTCACTCGGTGGCCCAGAAAACCACAAGCCCAGATTTTATTTTAAGGCAGTCTCCAAATACTAGTGTTTGTAGGCACTTAGCAGAATCAATTTTAAAAATCCTATCTGGAGGAAAATAACATTACCAAGTCTCAGGTTATTTTTCACAAATTTTCATACAAAAAGCTCAGTTATACAAAGATAACCAGGCACACAAGGATATACAACCACATGAACAAAAACTGGCCCAAACAATGGAAAGTGAAAACAGATCTTCAAAGCCTCCAGACACTGGAATGAGTAGACGTGGATGTAAAAATATAGAGAAGCTTAATAATTTTGGCAGAAAACCGAAACCTATAAAAAGTGAAAATTATGTTTTAAACACGACATAGAATTTATACAAATAAAAATTATAGTTACTTTTTTAGTTTCCTGTTGCTGTAATGAATTGTCCCAGATGTCGAGGCTATGAACAGCACAGTGCACTCCCTGAGGCTCTGGAAGTCAGAGTCCAACTGAGGCTCGCTGAACTAAGTCAAGGTGTCTGCAGGGCTGCTTCCTTCCTGGGGCTCTCGGGGAGAATGACTTTCCTGCTTTTCAGGTCTGGGGCTGCCCGCACTCCTTCGCCCTCTCCGCATCACTGGCCTCTACTGTGTCATGATCCAGGTGAGCTCACCTGGACAATGCAGGGAAATCCCATCTCGAGGCATGTAGTGTGATGAGAGCTCAGGCCTCACGCCATGGAGGTGACATGTGCACAGATTGCACCTGAGGACGTGGGCATCTTTGGGACCCCTGATTCTGCTCTCCACGGTAACCACCATCACGCATTTCGTAGGTGAATTTGACAGATTTAAGTCATGGCCCAAAAGAGAATCAGTAAAGTGGAAAAAAGATAAGAACTGAGTATCTCCAGAAAGATACAAGGAAAAATAGCAGATGGGAGCTTGAGGGAAGGTCGCGGATCGCAGAGGACACAAGGGGACTTTTAATCAGTCCCAAAGGGGAGGGAAAGAAACTGGGGAGACAATGGTGAGGACCTCAGCAGGACATCTCCCCAGCTGATCAAGGCCCAAAGGACCCAAGATGGATGAAACAGGAGAAGGGCAGAGCTGGACCCATCAAAGCAAGACTACAGGGGACTGATGTCAAAAGGAAAGCTCTGCAGAAAGCAGGCTCCCCCCAGAGGAGCCTCGAAGCCCTGCTGGCGGGGAGGCCGGGCAGGCAGGACCACCAGCCTAAGCCCCTCACGCTGCACGCGGCTGGGCTGGTGCGCAGGGACCTGGTCTTCTGCCACTGCAATGTGTAAGGGGCACTCCCCGTACCAGGCAGAATTCCTTGCGCCAGGCTAAGTGCTGTCTTGGTGAAGTGGGTGAGCTGGGCTCAGAAGGCTCTGCAGTTCTCAGGGCCGGGCACCTCTCGCGGTGGGCCATGGGCGTCCACCTCAGTGCTGGGCTCGGCCGCGGCGGGGGCCTGTGCAGCTTGGGAGGCCACTCCGGCACCTGGCATGGGGCCGGCCCTCGCACCTGGCCAGCAGGTTCTGACCTGCGATCGGATCTGTTTCGGCTCCTCCCTGCTCATCTTTATCTTTCTAGCTTTTCCAGAATAATCACAAGTTGCTTGTGCATTATGACCCCCAAATGCTTTCTTGAGCTTTTTGTATCAAGGCCACCACTATGGTCCAGGTGAAGCACAAACGGGCCAGCGGGCAGCCTGAAAGGCCACAGGACGGCACCGGAACCCCAGGCCGGGGCAGGCCGGCTGCCTGGGCCGCTCGCCGTGGGCTGCCATGTGAGATAACGGAACGCCAGCCACGGCGACAGTCCCAGCGGCTGACAACCCCGGGAGGTTCAGGATGGAGCTGGGGCCCACCTGCCTCTGCTCCGGGCCTGAGGCTGCAGTCCCCGAGGCGCAGGGTGCGGCTGGCCTGGCACATGCGGACCTTCCCCACCTGCAGGGACCTTCCCCACCTGCACGGTGTGACACCACCGCAGCGCGCGGGACTTGTGAAGGGGGCGGGGCCTCGCCGGGAGCCAGAGACCCCAGTCCTCCCCGGGTGCTCTCACTTGGAGCAGCATGTGTAGGCTGGCAAATCACAGGTGATTCATGTGGCTAATTTATTTATGACAATCAGGCTAAATTTAGGTTAATTACTTTTTAATCATTGTCTCGGGGGTACATGAAAATACTTGAAGTTGGTTCGTAAACGTGGCGCGCTGCTGGGTAAGCGAAATGCTATCTGATGGACCCAATGCCAGCCGGGCTGGGCACGGTGCGGGCGGGCGGCGGGTCTGCAGCGTCTGCCCGCGATGGGGCTCCTGTGAGTGGGCCTGGGGCCAGCTGGAGGGGCCCTCGGTGCAGCCCGTCGGGTGTCTGCAAGCTGGGTGCCGCGTGGACTGTCAGTGACGTGAGCATGTGCATGAACACAGAACAGTGCACGTGTGCCCCCAGGTCAGCACCTTGCAGCCTGGGCTGGGAGACCCCTCCCATGCGGCCAGCTGACCTCGTGCTGGTCACCACAGCCGGGCAGCCTTTCCCGACTCCCCGCTCCCTGTGACCTGTCCCCACACAGCACAAGTGAGCATCTCAGAGTGCAGAGCTGGACCAGCTACCGCCCGCCCGGCCCTCTCCCCCAGGCTGGCCTCAGGAGCACTGCCTCCCCTGAGCTCCGCCCATGTTCCAGAACACGCTCTGCCCCGCCCAGCCCCCCAGCCTGGCGCCCCCTTCCCGGCCACCTGCTCATCCAGTCATCGCAGTGGCTGGCAGGTGCGGAGGCCTCATCCAGCTCCAACAGGCCTCAGATGAGGACCTGTCCCCGCGCCAGGGGCCCTGGTGTAGCAGCCGGCACAGCCTCGGGCATGTTCCTGGAGCTGCCGGGCGCCTCCCTCCTTGCTGCCACTGCAGCGGGCTCTGTCAGCCTGCTCTCCAGGGCCTGCAGCTCAGGGGCACGTGACCTCCCCCCAGGCTCCCCTGAGCAGCCCACACCTAGGCCACCCACGTGAAGCCCCGAAGCCCAACATGGCTGCTGTTCTTGCTACTTAGGACACAATGCACGTTGAGGTCTCTGGGTGGGGGTATGTAGAGAGCCCCAGTCCCCAGCAGCGTGGGCAGCAGACAGCCCAAAGCCAGGCAGCTGTGCAGTGAACGCCCGGGGCAGCCTTCAAAGGGCAGAGAGGGCAGAGAGTTAAGCTGGACTCATTCCCACATCCCTTCGCCTGAGACCCAGCTGACAACCACGGTGGGTCTGAGCAGGAGTGGCAGGAGGGTCTGAGCCCCTGGCCCCAGCAGGCTGAGCTGTGGTGGTCACCCGACATCCCCAAGCAAGGCCAGCTTTACACCTGCGAAGCAAGGCTACACCTTCACCCACATTCCAGCCTTAGTGTTATGTTTTCCAGATTATAAAAGTTGCCAAGCGTGGTGGCACATGCTTGTAATTTCAGTACTTGGGAAGCTGAGACAGAGGATCGCAGATTTGTGGCCAGCCTCAACTATTTAGTGAGGCCCTTTGCAACTCAGTGAGACCCTGTTTCAAGATAAAGAATAAAAATAGGGCTGGGGGTGTAGTTTGGAGGTAGAATGCCCTGGGTTTAACCCCCAGTTCCACATACATAAAAAAAGTTTGTAAAATCATGAGAAAATCAGCCAGGCGTGGTGGCGCACACTTGTCATCCCCGGGCTTGGGAGGCTGAGACAGGAGGATCGCACAAGTTCGAAGCCAGCCTCAGCTTCTCAGTGAGGCTCTCAGCAACTTAGTGAGACCCTGTTTCCAGATAAAATAAATAGGTCTGGGAGTGTAGCCCGGAGGTAGAAAGCCCCTGGGTTCCACCCCCAGTACAATTTTTTAAAAAATGAGAGAATTAAATTAGGAAAAATAGAGAAAACAGTTATGATCCTGGACGGTCACACGCTGGCCAGACCCACAGGCACTGACTACAGGCAGGTGGCCATGGGTGGGTGGGGACTGATCCTGGGAAGGATGCTCACAAGCCAGCCCCGGCTCCCGCAGCTCCCTTCCCAGAACAGTTCTATAGCCCAGGCAGGAGGGGGCGGGCGCTGGACCAGAGGCCAGGGGCCAGTTCAGCAGAGGCCAGTATCCTTTGAGAAGGCCTCTGCCTCTGCCTCTGCATGGACTCAGCACACAGGAATGGACAGAGAAGCTGCCCTGGGTCCACGGGGAGCAGAGGCCCGCGGCCAAGGGGTCCTCAGGACCGCGTTGGAGGCTGTGGGATGCTCCTGTGACGGGTCAGGTTCTGCTATCTCAACCAAAGGGCCTGAAACCACACGCACTGACCCAGGCTGGCCCTCTTGATTCCCAAGGGGCAGCTAGACAAAAAAAAGAAAAAACAAAAAACTCCTTTGGCAGCAAAGCTTAGGATGTAATAAAAATGACAAACATGAAGAATGAGGGGGCAGGAGCGCGGCGACGAGGCCCGGAGGCAGGGCCGACTGGCAGTGAGAGCGGGAGAGCGGTGGAGACTGGGAGGGCGCCACACATGAACACCCTGCACCGCACACAGGGTGCTCTGGGAGACAGCGATAGAAACGCACGATCCGAAGCAGAACAGCAGAGTGGGGGCTGGCAACAGGGGACTGACACTGTTGAAGGAGAAGAGGACTGAATGGAACAGAATCACGAGGACAAACATCCCCAGATTCCAAGAAAACTCAGATTCCACGTCCAAAGAGCTCAGCAAACCCCAAGCAAGAGAAATAAAACAAGACCACAGAGGCAAGTCACGCTCAGGCTCCTGAAAACTGACGGGGGAGGAGAAAGCCACCTGTCTGCAGGGGGCACTGGTGCCGCTCAGGGCTGCCTGAGAATGCAGAGGCCAGAGGCCAGGGACCGTCTACCAGAACCTCCTCAGACCTGAGGACCGCGGGAAGCAGAAACGGCGAGCGCCTGGGGAGAGCACCCGCGGGCTTTCCCTCGTCCTGCCCTTGGAAGAAGCCTTTGCTGGAAGCAAAAACTATCATGCTGGACAACTCGCTGCCTCCTGCCTCAAGCCTTTGGTCCAGGCAAAGCTTCGCTGAGCTGGCCCGCCAGTGGCCTGAGGTGGGATGGCTGGGGGCAGCTGCAGTGCCCAGCCTCTGCCCAGGGGTGAGCAGCCCCCGCCATCCTTGGCCAGCAGCTCCGCCTGACCACAGCTCCTGAGATGAGCAAAAGGTCATGACTGCTGAGAATCAAGTTCAGCCTCCAGTTTCTTGCCCAAGTCTGCCAGGGACGGCCAGGCCAGGCGTTGTCTGGGAAGATTCCAGATCTCTGGCCAGGAGGCCCTCGGCTGGGGCTTGGTTCTGCTCCTGCCATACTGAGCTGTTGATCTCGATAAGCCCCAGGAGCTGGCCTTGGGTTCAGGTTGTTACACCCACATCTCTGTGGGCCCCCGAGGGAGAGGCGTATGCGCCCACCCCAGGCCCCCGTGCGTGCCTCTCTATGGCCACATGGGGCACCTGCGGCACCAGGGGCCGGGCTCCGGCCACGGGGAGGCCAGGCCCAGGCAACTGCCCCCAGGCTGCCGGGACTAAGGCAATCGGACACCCCACACAGCAGCCCAGGCAGGTGACAGGACAGAGAGGACGAGAGACAGGGAGACGCGCCAGCCCTGCCAAGGAGCAGGCTAAATGTGTTCTGGGATGTTCTGACCCCCAACACACAGCGCTCACCACCGCACACTCGCGGGCTGGGGTCCAGGGCGGGAAGGGCGTGCCTCCAGCTGCAGCCTCCGCCCAGCCTCGCTGCTCCCCAGGTGGGAACGGGGCCAGGAGGGAAAACCCGTGAGAACCCGGTCTGCTTGCCGTGCACCGCGACTGTTTTATGTGGTTCCAGCTTGCTGGTGCATTATCCAGGATTCCAGAGACCCATTAGCAGAGGACAATCCCGAGCGTCTCCGGTTCCCATCTGAATCGGTTCCAACGTCAGGTCCTCTGCCAGGAGGCTGAGGCACACACGCACACACGCACACATGAAAGGCACCGTCGCCGCGGGTCCCCGGGCCAAGGGGAGTCCTGGGGCCAGTGGGTACCACTGGTGTGCTTCTCACGGGGCCCAACTGTGCCAGTCGTGGCTGTCCCAGGGCACCCTTGGCGGGGGCTCCCCCAAGACAGGCCAGGGTGGGTGGCACCAGGCCTTATGGCTGACTACTGCCAACGAGCCCCAGGCAGCCTTGTTGTTGCGAGCCACCACACTCCGGCTTCCCTCCTGACACCGCCCACTGCCACGAGCTGCCTGGATGGGGGGGGGGGGGAGCTGAGGGCGGGCGCCCTGGGATGGAGGAGCTTGCCCCGGGAGACAGGGCACAAAGGAGGGCGCCTGGCCCTCCCCAGCTGACCAGGCCGGGAGGGCCCTTGGTCTACTCCTCCTCATCGCCTTCTGGGCTGGATGTTTCGACCTTCACCTTTGGGATGAAAAAACAAGGGCCCAGAAAGGGCAAACTCGCAGAGGCCGCCCAGCTGCTGGGGTCCAGGCCGGGCTGAGCCCCAGCTGCCCCCACCTGCTTCACCCGAGCCTGCAGCACAAGCCGCCACCCCACCGAGGGCCCCGGGCAGCCTCTGAGGGCTGCAGGCACAGCACAGGGCGCACCTGTCGCTCCTTGCTGCTCCTCCTGAGCCTCTGCCCACTCTCACCTCAGCCGGCCCCGCAAGGCGGCCCCAGAGTGTCCCCCACAGGACAGCCCTGGACCAGGATACACTTAGGAAGCCTGGCCGTGAGCCACAGGCTCCCCAGGCAGCATGGGGCGAGGTGCAGCTTTGCACCCTGGGCCCAGTGCAAGCTGGGTGGCTGTACTTGGGGCCATCACCGGCTCTCCGCCCATACCTTCCCAGCACCCCTCCCACTGAACAGCCCACCCAGTCACTCCTCTGCCACTGACACACTGAGCCTCCAGAAGGGGGGCACCAAGCTCAGCGCTGAGCGCCCAGCCCCTGCAGGAGGAGCTGATGTGGCTCAGCCTCACTTCCTTCTGGGGTCCTGGGGCTCAAGGGAAAGAAACTTGAAGTCACCTGATAACCCAGCATTTTGTAAATCTCCAAGCTACAGAGGGGCTCTGTGCCAAGGCGCCCACTCTGGGAGCGAGTGGAGGATGCCATGGACAGCCTGGAGCAGCGGGGTCCCCAGGCCAGGCCCCACACGGGACAGAGGTGCCACGGTGACGCAGCTAGAGGCCGGCCCTGCCTCTCCTGCGTTCAGAGCAGGTCCTTCCTCAGCGGTGGGAGCTCACCTGTCCAGGAAGGCTGGCCACAGGAAGCGGATGGGAGGAGAAGCAGCGGTCCTGCTCCCCAGGTCCACAAGCCCAGCCCGCCTCACCCCAGAAGGGGGCTGTGGGGCCTCGGCCTATCATGCAATGGCACGCCTTGGGGAGAGCTGAGTAAGGGGAGGGCAGCGAGCGCTGCTTGGAGTCAGGGCTCCGAGAAGCAGGGGCAGTCTGGTCTCTGGAGCAGCTGTGCAATGGCCAGGCTGAGCTGCTGGACAGGATGGAGGGTGGCCCCAAGAGACCTCAGGCAGGAGGGCAGGCTGGAGCAGGGATGCGAGCCAATAAGTGTCCAGCTTCCACACAGCCCAGCCAGGGCCCTCCCACAGCACCCTGGGGAGGCCAGCAGAGCTCGGGGATGCCCTAGGCCTCACCCTGCCAGCTCCGCCCCTCCTGGCCTCCTCCAGGCCCCACCACAGCACAGGGATGAGGGCCACTGGGGCCAATGGCTGTGGGCCACACTGGCTGCTTCCTCTCCATGTTCTGTGTTTAATCTACAATAGAATTCTGGCTAATGGTGTTCACCGCATTATCTCCAAAAAATGGGTGGTCTAGTCTACAAAGAAATTGATCTGGAAGAAGCCACAGCCAGGGTAAGAATCCACGAAGAAGCTGCAGCAAGTTACGGGGACGCACGGGGAGGGACTGGAGCCCAGGCCTAGGCTCCCACAGTGGAGGGGTGGGGGCTCCCGACCCCCAGGAACTGGACCACAAATGGGTAGCCAAGGGTGGACTCAAGCCCCATAGAAGAGCAGTCCAACGCACGCCTTAAGACTGGGAGGCGGCTCCAAGGGCCACGACTTCCCAGCAGCGTCGGCCACCACGACTGCAGCACCATCTGAGTGTCCTGCTGGCCTCCCCAGCGAGTGACCACAAGGCCCCTCTCAGGGCCGCTGCCTGGATCCGTGCCCGGAAAGAGGGATGTTCCTTGGCTAGACCTTAGTAACCTCCCGAGTCCACAATCGTCTGGGTCCTGCAACCCATCCAAACCAGGAGACCTGGGGAGCGGAGGACCACTCAGAGGGCAAGCAAAGGACCAACCGGAGAACAAATCCCTCCAGGCCACCAGGCCAGGAGCACCTGCTGTGGTGAGCACGGGGATGAGCTGCCAGGCTGAGGCCAGCTGCACAGCAGGCAGCCTGGGCTCCAATTCCCATGCAAGTGAGGGACCCAGAGGGAGCCTTGAAATTATTGTTAGTTTAGATTTAAGATAGAAAAAACAAGCATTCCCCCTTCCCCTGCTGCTGACACAAAAGACAAAAAAGCCCTTTCAAAGTTAGTCTTAGCCTGGAGACATGACCCAGGAGCTCTCCCAAATATAAATAACAGTACATAAACATAATTAAATAACAGTGAGCCTCTCTGGGTCAGTTATAAGATTAGAGAGGGCTGGGGGTGATATGCAAATTAACTGCCTTTCTGCTTTCTGTATCTTGCATAAGCTAGTGTAATAAATCTCGTGCTTACCCCTCCCCTCCCAAATCAGGAGACTGAGGGTATAGGAATCCTGTGAATCCTTTGTTCAAAGCCCAGTTCTGAGGCAATTGCTGACTGGGTTTTCATGATGAATAAAGAATCCTGACTGCTGGGCATGGCAGCACACACTTGTAATACCAGCATTTGGGAGGCTGAGACAGGAGGATCATGGTTCCCAGACAACCTCAACGACTACTTAGTGTGACCCTTGGCAACTCGGTGAGACCCTGTTTCAAAATAAAGAATAAAGCTGGGCGTGGTGGTGCACGCTTGTAATCCCCGCGCTTGGGAGGCACAGGTTCGAAGCCAGCCACGCTGGCTTAAGAGACCCGGTTTCCAAATAAAAATATAAAATAGGTCTGGGAGTGTAGCCCGGAGGTAGAAGGGCTTCCAGGAACCCCAGTACCACCAAAAAATACAAATAAAAAAGTAAATAAAATAAAGAATAAAAAATAAAGCTGGAGAAATAGCTCGGAGGTAGAATGCCCCTGGGATCCATTCCCAGTACTGCAAAAAAAAAAAAAAAAAAAAAAGAATCCTGACTATCTGACTTCGGCCTCCAGAGTTGCCCGTCTCTGGCACCAGGCTGTGGGACCAAGCACCATGCAACACAAGTATAGAAAAGCACACTGCCAGAGAGGGGAAAATAGAGAACTTTATTTTGTAACATAGTAATTAAATTCCACCACAGAAAAGGAACACCATGGGATTTCTTTTCATTTAATAAATACAAATTAATAAAAATAATTTTTGTAATGAGACTGCCTCCCCTCTTCCTCTAACTCCATTGGAAGCCTACAGGTGACTGCGTCCCCTGTGGCCGGCCTCCTGGCCGTCTACCCAACAGATCACTTCTCCTGTCCACACCCGCAAACACTGCTGAGGCACACACCTCCCCTCTCCACCCCTTCCAAACACAAGTCCTCCTGCTGAGTCTCAAGCTGAAGCAAATCCCTTCTGAGGAGAAAACCTGGTGTCCAGGAAGTCCGCGTGACACCCTTGAGCCAGGAATCCTTAACACCATGACGTGTGAGGCCTTGGTAGAAGACGGACGTCCACAGGACGCCAGCGAAGGGAAGGGTATGTGAAGTGAGTCCATGCGCGTCTCACGGACCAGCTCGTTTTAAAAACAGAAGCTCCTGCTTAAACTTACCCCGTGTGGCTCAGGCCAGGCTTCTGCGGCGCACGTCACAGCCCTGTACAGCCCGAGGGTGCCTCGGGCTGCGGTGCCGCTCGGGGAGTCCTCCATGAGACACTGGACAGCGTCAAAGTCAGACTGCGGGAAGTGCCCTGCACCGGCCCTGGCCGCAGCCCGCTGTCCCAGCCACGTCCCCGCTGGAGGGAAGCACACCTCCGCACTCTGGGCGACTAACGCTAGATCCCTCCTGTCCTCAAAGGCAGAGTGACCTTGTGCCAACAGAAAGTTCCCGGTACAACCGCATGTGCGGTCCAGATGCCTAGAGCTTCCCAGTTTTTAGACTGGAAGAGAAAAACCGCAGGAGCCAGGAAAAAATGTCACTCAACCTTGGCAATTCTAGTGGTCCACCAATAAGGACAACACTCATGCAAACCCCTCCAATGCGAACAGGAGGAGCCGTCGGTCCTTAGACCGGCAACAACCATCTCTTCTAGGTCTCCGTTTCTCATCAGCCCGTTTACTGAGCATCCCTGGGAAGTGTTTCTAGGTGGGATAATTTGTAATGGACAAGAAACAAAACAGCTGTAACCAGGCTCCAAGAATAACCTCTGCTCATAAAACACAGAGGGAGAGGGAAGTCACGAATTCCTTGCAGGGCCCATGGAAATGGGGACAGGGCGCAGAGCACACGCCTTGCCCTGCCCTGTCCCAGGCCCGTGTCTTCCTCAGCAGCGCTGCCTCCCCTCACCTGGAGAGCCAGCCTGCACGAGCCCTGGGTGCTGCGCTGAAGGGAGCTGGGACCACATGGCGGCGAGGAGAGGTAGTGGTGACAGCCTGGACGTGCCACCTGCGAGCAGGAAGACGTCAACACTGCGCCAAGCTGTCGTTATTCTAGCAAGTCATGAAGTCAGGAGAGGCCTGTCTGGGTGGGAGGTGAGAAGCAGCGGGTGCCGTGGCTGTGAGCTGCCGTGCGGCGCTGGTTGGGGGCACTGCCTGCCACCGGGCCAGGGTGCACTCTGGGCTGCTCTGTGGGGTCTGCACGGCTGCGGGCGTGGCACGGCCTCAGAGCCCCAGGGACTTCTGTACGATCTGCTTGGCAATCTTGTAGAACTGCTCCCGGTCGTCCCGCCACATCTTGGAGGCATCCACGTTGGCTCCACTTTCGTCATTGGGCTCTGAAAGAGGAACGGCCTGCGTGTAAGGGCGGCCTCCGTGAGCAGCACTGACACCGCTGGCCCTCGCTCTGGGGACACAGACAAGGGCCTTCTCCGGTGCGCAGGCCTGCTCCGCCTTGGAGGGCACGTGCCTCGCAGTCAGTCCCCTGAGCAGCTCCTGTGCCTGGGTGGAGGACTCCTACTTCACACACAGGCTCTCCTCTTGCCTGAATTCTGTATCCCGGACCCCAGAGACAGCACCAGCATTTCCATTGGAACACACACCCTGCACACAGGGCCAGGGAGCACCCGCACCCTCCCCTCTCAGCCCACCCCGCCCAGCCAGGCCATCCCTCTGTCCTCCGTCACACCTCCTCCTGCCACCTGTGCCCCAGCTGCCCGCCCAGCTCGCCCCCAGCCGTGGTTCCCACCAAAGGCCAGCAGTACCCAACCCTCAGCTGCCTGCCTGCTCCCTCTGCCCAATGTGGTAGCCCGAGAACCGGGGTGTGTGTGTGTGTGTGTGTGCGCGCACGTGCGCGCACGCAGGCTGCAATGGGTTTGTGAGATTGACAGGAGGCAGGACCTCAAAGCTGCAGGCTGTCACACTGAGTCTTCCCCCTCCCCAGTGCAATGGGCAGCACACAGCAGAACCCAACACACACCTACTGAGTGAACAGTGTCCAAGGATCAGAGAATGGCTAATCATAGCCACAACAGCTAGACATTAGACTAGCTTTGAAATCTGCAATTACGGGAAGTATGCTTACACTTAAATAACATTAAAACACACGCACGACTCATCACAAAGACACACATTCGGCTGACTTGTCCTGAGGCAGGCTGTGTGCAGGAGCAGTGGCCGCCGCCCGTGGCCAGCCGCGCTTACCTGCCAGCATGCTCACCACCGACAGCAGGATCTTCTCCACGCTCTGCACTGGGCTCCACCTCTCAGCACTGCTCTCGTAGCCCATGGGGTCATCGCCCGGCGCGTGGAGGATGGAGATGCAGACTCTCCCATCCGGGTAGACTGCAAGGGCCGGGCAGCGGGTGAGCCAGGGAGGCCGGCCCCATGCAGGCCGAGAACAAGGGCCGCAGGCGCAGACACACTGTTTGCGCAGCTGGAGCAGGACCGGGGACCTGGGTGTCACACCTCACGTCTGCACGGATCCCGGTGGGGCCTGCGAGCCGGGGCCGGGCCTGTCCGGGCCTCCCAGCGCCCTGTTCACTGGCTGACAGGGCCTCTGGGCCAGCCCGCCTAGCTCTAACCAGTTGTAGTAGCATTCCACCTTCTTAGGGATTTCCTTAACCATTATCTTCAAAAGGAGTGAATGAAAGGTGATCTGGTAAATATTTCACCAAAATATCTCATGTGATTAAGCTTACTCACAATATTTTGCAGAGCCAGATTTCTTAGATGTTCCTATTCTACCATTAAACCCCTAAGCTCAACTGTAAAAGATATGCTAATGAGGCTAGGATAAAGGCAGCTGGAATTATTGAAGTGTCCAGAAACTACATGGGCACCAAGATCCCTCTCTGTAACTTGTTCTGGCAGCTGCTCCCTGGAGGTCAAGCTCTCCCCTCAGGCAACTGCTCATGGGGACCCAGGCCAGGCACAGAGGCACAGTTAGTGCGTTCAGCCCAGGCATCCCTGGGGAAGTTAAAGGTGTGCTGTCACTCTTCCACACACTCAGGGAGAATCTACGTGTTCAATACACATTTGGGCACACAGTGATCAATCTGGACAGAATAACTGCCAAGTTATAAACGGCCACTGAAGTCACAGATGACAATTTAAAGTAAACTTAGATTTCCCCTGAACCCATGAGTCCACAGCTCATGAAAGCCTAGAAATGTGTGGCCATCACTGACCTCTTCCTTCTGCCCACCCTGTCTCCCCAGCTATCCAGGAACCATGCCCACTTTGCTCAGAGAAGAGAGCGAGGAGCTGGGTGGGCTGCCCTGGCCTTGTCGGCGCAGGGTCCACACTGTGGATCTGGTCAGCTCTCTCTGCACCGTGCTCACCGTCAGGGAAAGCCGTAGATGTCAGGACAGTTTCAACTTCAGCACCACCCCCTCAAGGTGACACCGTGACCCCTGGGAAACAGTGCCCTGCCCCAGCGCCCTCCATCAGCAAGCCCCAGCAGCAGCACTTCCTAATCCCTTCCTGAGCCTGTGAATCCTCATGACTGTCCAGCTTCAGAGTCCCTCCCACCGCCCCCACTGCCACGACACACTGGCTTCCTGCTCTGGCCTACATCTGAACGTGTAATACTGACCAACAGGCAGGAACTAGCTGTGCCTTTTCCCCTCGCTCACAACACGGGCCTGGCACACACAGGCCGTCCACCCACAACTCACCACTGGCCGCGAGACTCCCGGCCAGGGCCCGCGCTTAGCTGTGCGCCTCTCCCAGCCTGCACCTGGACCACGGGGCATCTACATCTCAGAGACTCCGCAAGTGGGTGGAGCTACTCAAGTTTTTTTTTGTGTGTGTGTGTGGGGGGTATTGGAGGTGGAGCCCAGGGGCTTTTCTGCCTCCAGGCTATACTCCCAAACCTATTTTACACTTTATTTGGAAATAGGGTCTAAGTTGCTGAACGCCTCACTAAGTAGCTGAGACTGGCTTCGAACCTGTGCAATCCTGTCTCAGTCTCTCAAGTGCGGGGATTACAAGAGTGCGCCACCACGCCTGGCTACTCCTCAGGTTTTTTTTTTTTTTTTTTTTTTTTTTTGCGGGTCTGGGGATGGAACCCAGGGGCATTCGACCTCCGAGCTACATCTCCTGCCCTATTTTTTATTCTTTATTTTGAATTCTGGGTCTCACTGAGTTGCAAAGGGCCTCACTAAGTAGCTGAGGCTGTCAGCGAACCACGATCCTCCGGTCTCAGCCTCCCAAATGCTGTGATTACAAGTGTGTGCCACCACGCCTGGCTTTCCTCAGGTTTTTATGGACTGACCAATCTTTAATAGTACTGTAGACTAGAGAATAGTTCTTTCCAAAAAATATTTTGTAAAATAAAAACATACCCATTTGTGGTAAAGCAATTTTTAAAAGCTGATTATATTGATTATCTAAACATTAAAAATAATTATCAGAGCCAGATATGTGGCTCAGTGGCATGGCACTTGCCTCGCACGCCCAAGACCCTGGCTGGGTCAGTCCCCAGGACCAGAGCAGTAATAATAAACTCCTCTTAAACTCCTCTTGAAATCCTCAGTGCTCCACAAAACCACAAAGCTACGCGCAGGAGCACTTACTGTTGGGATGAAACATCTCGCAGGTGAATCTCATCTTTGGAGGACTCAGCGGGTAGTCGAGCGGGAAACTCAGGATGGCAGGGAAAACGCCGAACTCAAAGCAGGTGTCTTCAGGACCCCTGAAAGACAGGAAGCTCGCAGTCGGCCTTTAGCACACACTCTGCAGCGCCCAGCACGGAACACGAGACTGCCAACACCGGGAGCCTTCTCTGGCCGGAAGTTTGCCTTGCTCCAGCCCTCCTCCTCCTCCTCCTCCTCCTGAGCTGTGAGCACAAGGACCACAGCAGGCAGCCTTCACATTAACAAAGGCAGCAGCAGGGCAGCAGAGGACACAGCCTCGCTGCAGGGTCCTGGAGACTGCTCTTCTGAGTATGTGAAGCAGCAACACCCTAGGTACAGGAGTGGACTGACAGGCTCTGGGTGAGCATCGACACAGACACCCTAGGTACAGGAGTGGACTGTGACAGGCGCTGGGTGAGCATGCGCACACCTCGATACAGGAGAGAGGCGAGCAGCATTTCAGAGCTATTTTATTTATTTGTTTTTGTGGTACTGGAGAGTGAACCCAGGGCATTCTACCTTTGAGCTATGCCCCAGTTGTAAGGGCTCATAAGTTGCTGAAGTCAGAGGCGTGCCACGGACAGAAAGCAGACCACACCAGCCAAGACCTGGGTGCCACGGAGGAGCCACACCAGAACTGGCACCAAGTGAATGCAAGATGGTCTCCGCTTCACAAGAGATATCTTAAAGTACAAACTTGCTTTTAAGATCTGGGCACAATTATTTTGATTCAGTGAAACGAATATAGATCTACAAAATATCAGAAGCAATATTTATCTTCACAATGAAGGGAAAAAGACAAAAGGGAGCTGTAATCTTCATGAGGTGGCGACGGGCTTCAGGAGGACAATGTGGTATTTTGTGGAACCAGGATTTTTTCAATCTACAAGACAAACCTTGACTTGGAGAACCGTGTCCTGCTACTTTTTTGGGTAAAAACCCAACAGTGAATGGCCCCTTTGTCTGGAGGAGTGACTGTGACTGTGTGACGGCCTCGGGGCCTTGGAACAGGCAGCCCGGGGCACCGCATGACGAGGCGGCGGCGAGTCCACTACTGCACGGCAGCGCGCCCCACCTGCCGCTGAGCGGCGCTCAAGCGCAAGGACTACAGGACTGAGTCAAGGTCCCGAGGCAGCTGCGCCCGGTGCTCTGGACACAGCCCACACCAGAAAGGAGCGGCTGGTACAGCCTGCGCCTGGAGAAGTGGCAGCTAAGGCCCCCAGGCCTTGCTGGCTCTGAGACCGGGTCGCACTGTGATACTGTGCTGTTTCCCATAATACAGGGAAAGCCAATCTGCAGGGGCCTCCTCAGCATGGACAAACATTTCCTCAGGTGTGCCCACATCTCAACTCACTGTGGCTTAAAACTGGGGCTTCCTTCTGTCCCAGAAGGCCCAGCGTGGCACAAGTACATGGGACAGCCAGGCTGCAGCGCCTGCCACTGACCGTGGGCCCGCCGCTGCCTCCTTCCCCAGAGGTGGCTCGTCTCCAGAGGAATGCTCAAGAGAAGGGACCCGGAGAGGACACGGCAGGTCTACCCAAAGCGCCTTTGTCTTACCGAAGGCGGCAGGAGCCAGGCCCCGCTGCACCGCAATCCCCGCGGGGCCTCGCTCTCAACACCAGCCCTCATTGCTGTCACTCGAGCAAACTCCATGCGGTGCAACATGCCAGTGGGTGCTGGCAGGCCGGGCTGGTCTGCCAGCGTCAAGGGCCAGCGACTAGCTGGGCAGGGCAGGGCATGCACGCTTGTAATCCCAGCGCCTGGGAGGCCAGCCTCAGCTACTTAGCGAGGCCCTCGGCAATGGAGTGAGACCTGTTTCAAAATAAAAAATAAAAACGAACAGGGCTGGGGGAGTAGCTCAGTAGAATGCCCCGGGGGGTTCAATCCCCAGTGCCGCAAAAATAAATAAACAAAAGCCGCCAGTGAGTGGCTCCTTGCTCTTCCCTTTCTGGATGCCGAGGGCTGTGGTGGCTGCCCGGGAGCACAGGACCCTGAGGTCTGCTGAGAGGAGGTCTTCTGCCGCAAGGCAGGCGTTGGAGAAGCTGCTTTCCTGTCCTGTGAAGCAAGCCACAGCGCAGGGGCAGAACGCCTCAAGCACACAATGGCGACGTACTAGAATAAACAACACTATGACTCCAGTGACCGGCTCTCAGACCTGGGCCACCATGCTGTGGAGCACCCCCAGTGCACAGAGGCCGCACAGAGCCGGAGCACTCGAGGCTCAGCAGCGCTACCTGTGGGCGCACACCAGGGAAGCGCCTGCTCCCAGGACCGTCA
The DNA here is from genome assembly GCF_963383645.1 of Muscardinus avellanarius. Lineage (NCBI taxonomy): Eukaryota > Metazoa > Chordata > Mammalia > Rodentia > Gliridae > Muscardinus > Muscardinus avellanarius. Next base: position 1,713,175 of record NC_137790.1, on the reverse strand, counting down.
CCCTCCAGGCGCACGCCTGGATGGACCTGGGCACACCTGTTTCTTCTGTGCTGCTCAAGTCACCCCGGCTGACACTCATCAAGAGCAATGCTAAGAACTGTGGGAGGAAAAGGAGAGCCCTCCAGGGCGGGAAGGCGCGTGCTGACCAACCCACGCTGCCTTCCAGACCATGACGCTCATGGTTACATCTGTCCCCAGGTGTCACGCCCTGCTCTTTGCAATAGAGATTTCTATTTAATGAAAACATTAAATGAATTATATTTGAACTATATTTATTTATTTATTTGGTGGTACTGGGGTTCCTGGAAACCCTTCTACCTCTGGGCTACACTCCCAGACCTATTTTATACTTTTTTATTTGGAAACAGGGTCTCTTAAACCAGCGTGGCTGGCTTCTAATCTGCACAATCCTCCTGTCTCCGCCTCCCAAGCACGGGGATTACAAGCATGCGCCACCACACCCGGCTTGAACTATATTTAAAGTGCAGCAAAGTTTACAAGTACTTTACAGTGAATTATAACACAACATTTGACCTTATTTAAGTAGAAAATAAGCACGTGTTGGAAAATATCCAAATATAGATGTCTGTATCAGACAAAAAGCCAATCCCCCCCCCACCTCCCTGGGGAGCACAAGGACAGCTGGTCCTCCAGGCCCTCCTCTCTCCCACCCACACCCCTGCAGCAGCAAAGGGGACCGAACCTGGGGACACTGTCACTCAACTTACTCCTAGCACTTTCTTTTTTTTTATTTTGAAACAGGATCAAAATAAGTTACCACAGGTTGGTCTCACACCTGGGATCCTCCAGTCTCAGCCTCCCAAGTACTGGGACAACAGGTAAGTGCTGCTGCCCAGCTTTGGATTTTTCTTTTTTTTTTTTCTTTTTTTTTTTTTTTGGTGGTACTGGGGTTCCTGGAAGCCCTTCTACCTCCGGGCTACACTCCCAGGCCTATTTTATATTTTTGAAACAGGGTCTCTTACGCCAGCGCGGCTGGCTTCGAACCTGCGCAATCCTCCTGTCTCCGCCTCCCAAGCGCGGGGATTACAAGCGTGCGCCACCACGCCCGGCAGCTTTGGATTTTTCAAAATTTAAAAACATGGATTTAGCCAGGCGAGGTGGCGCACGCTTGTAATCCCCGCGCTTGGGAGGCGGAGACAGGAGGATCGCGCAGGTTCAAAGCCAGTCGCGCTGGCTTAAGATACCGTTTCCAAATAAAAAGTATAAAATAGGCCTGGGAGTGTAACCCAGAGGTAGAAGCGTTTCCAGGAACCCCAGTACCACCAAAAAACAAAAAACAACAACAAAAAAAAAAAACCATGGATTTAGGCGTGGTGGTACACACCTGTCATCCCCGTACTTAGGAAGCTAAGATAGAAGAATCACAAGTTTGAAGCCAGCCTCAGCTTTAGCAAGGCCCTCAGCAACTTAAGACAGTTTCAAAATAATTAAAAATAAAACAGGACTGGGGTGTATAACTCAGAGGTAGAACCATCCTGGGTTCAATCCCCAATACTTAAAAAAAAAAAAAAGTCCATACAATGGTATCTCTGGAAACTATTTAAGACCTAACTAGGCCTCATGGCATATCCTTATAATCCCAATACTTAGGAGGCTGAGACAGGAAGATTGCAGTTTTGTGGACAGTCTCAGAAACATAGTGAGGCCCTCAGCAACTTAGTGAGATCCTGTTTCAAAAATGTAATAATAAAATAGGGCTGGGGGTAGAGCTCAGAGAGAGTCCTGGTTCCATCCCTTGTAGTAACACAAATGTGTGGAGGACATTCCATATCACGCACTGGAATGTTCGCTGGTAAAGTGGCAATATTCCTCAAATGGATCGAGATGCAAGAAAAGCTCTTATCAAAGCCCCAATAGGCACAGCTGCAGAAACTGCCAAGTGCATCCTACAGTGTACGCGAAAATGCACAGCACTCAGAAGCCAGAACAGTCTTGAAGAAGAATAAAGTTGGAGGATTTACATTTCCCATGTTAAACTTACTCCGAAGCTACATTAAATCAAGAGCTGTGTGCGGGCACGGGCCAGTGGAACGCAGCCGGATTCCAAAACGACCCCTTGTGGTGATGACCCATGGGCTTTTGACAATGGTGCCCAGGTCAATCAATGGGGAAGGGCTCTTCCCACAAAGGTGCCGAGACAACTGGACACCAACATGCAAAAACATGAAGGTGGACGCCACCCGACTCCACGCACAAGCTCAGGACGGCTCCAGTTCACCGCAGAGATACAAATTACTAAACTTAAAACCTCAGTCGCAGTGGGCCACACAGAACACCAAGAGCATAATCCATCAACAACAATCTAAGTTGCACATCCTCAAAATCAACAACTTTAGCCGGGCGTGGTGGTGCACGCTTCTAATCCCAGCATTCTGGAGGCTGAGGCAGGAGGACCGCGGTTCATGGCCAGCCGTAGCTACTTAGTGAGGCCCTTAGCTACTCAGTGAGACCCTGTTTCAAAATAAAGGATAAAAAAATATTGGGCTGGGGGTGTAGCTCAGAGGTAGAGTGCCCTCGGTTCCATCCCCAGCACCACAAAAAAAAAATCATCATTATCATCATCATCATCATCATCATCATCATCACCACATGGGAAAAACGTTTCTAGAGCTTAGCAGGGCCAACCTGTGGGCAAGACCATTCCTTGCTGCAAGGGCTCATTGGGGGCCAGTAGCAGCATTAGCAGTCAGGGCCTCACCAAGGGTGTGATCGGCCCACGTGAGGTGCTCTGCAGTCTTCAGTGAAGAAAACCATGGTATAAAGCTCAGGACCCCAACTTGCTTGGCTTAACAAGCCCTTATCAGGAAAACCAATTATCCGCATCCCGGCGGATGGGCCTTCTTTGAGCAATGAGCACGCCACAGAGATGCGTGTGCGGTCTCTTCCGTAGCATACCGCGTCTCAGCAGCCCTGGGAGCAACACTGCCCGCTCTGGGGCCTGGCACCCGCAAGAGCAGTGACTGCCAGGGAAGCCCTGAGCTGCTGCTGTAAAGCCCCGGAGAGCCTTGGGGAATGCCCCCAACCACAGTGCACTGTGGGAGCGTGAGGGAGACCACCAGAGGCCACAAGCTTCCAAGAAGGGATTCTGTTTCTTCACAGCCTTAAGAGCTGGCTGCTGCAGAGAGGCGGTCACCAACGCCATCGCTTCTGGCACACTGGGGCAGGACCAACAGGACACAAGTGTCTGCAGGCTGGGGAGCACCTCCCTGCAGCCACAGCCCAGCACTGAGGCCTTGAGAGCTGGGGCTCGCAGGCCACAGACCCAGGGCTGGGAGGGCCTGGAGCCACGGGTTCAAAGGGTGCCACAAGGGAGGTGGGGGATGGGGAGGGCCGACAGGCCGTACTGATTGGTCCTGTGCCTGGAGGCTCAGGCACGCCTGTTGTCCTGCTGTGGCTCCCACTCCTAGCCCCTATGCTGTGGAGCCATTCCCACTTTACCTAGAGAAGTCCCTGGAGGCGAAGCCCCAGGCTGAGGTGGCAGGCCTGCTGGGAAAGCCTTTGGTTATAGCAGCCTAGAGGCCCCGCAGGCAGCTGACGACAGAGGCCGGCAGATGTTCAGAGGGGGGCACTAACCCAGGAGGCGAAGCCCAGCCAGCTGCCTGCCAAGCAGCAGGGTGAGGCAGGCGAGGAGGACAGCTAATTCCCTTCCTCGAACCTTTTAAGTACATTTGTAAATGGCCTCTTGTTTGTGAAGGGTCTGGAACAGGACCAAAACCCACACGCTCACCAGCTCTTGAAGCAGGGGAATTCCACACGAAGGCAAAAGCCCTATTCAAACACGAGAATGCGCTCCCTAAAAGGGGTTCTAATTACTTTTTAAGGCAGGTTTTCAAAATATTGGTTTACTTTTATACTGTTTATCTAAAATTAGTAATAGTTACCCTAACAGATTTTTAACAATGAACACTTTTTAAGAAAACACACTGGAGGGCTCAACTGTTCCTTTCAGGGGCCTCTAAAGACATGAGCTGTGGGCGTGCACGAGCCAACGGCCTGAGCATCGAGCTCAGGTGCCCTGACCTGTCTCCAGCGGACAGCTGCCGACAACCTGCACCCACAGCAGGCAGGTGACGTGGGACGGCGCGGTGTGTCTGCTGACACAGGACACGCAGATGAAGCAAGTCGCACGCACGCTCCGCAGCGTCTGTGAAAGCACACAGAGTCGCACCGGACATGGGCTGGACCACAGCCCGCTAGTTACAGGACGGCACTGTGGCTCACCACTGCCCAGCGCTGCCTCGGGACAGACACGCCACAGCACCCCCGCGTCTGTAGGTCAGCTACCCTACGTGAGATCCCAGAAACAACCCATGCTTTAAATACCGTGTGTTGCAGAATATTGTTATAACTGTTCTACTTTACTAGTTCTTATTAGTTGTTGCTTGGCTCTTGCATCCCTAACTTATAATTTAAATGTGTTGCAAAAATGTATGTTTAGGAAAAGGTGTAACATTTAAAGGCTTTGGCATTATCCACAGCTTCAGGCATCCACCACAGGTCTTGGGACCTGTCTAAGGATATGGGGGGCTACCATACCACATTACACAGAAACAGAGTCCACAAACCTTCAGACACAGGAAGCACGTGTGCTGTGCACTGGTAACAGAAAGTAGGTTCTCAGAGACCACCAGACATGTCAGGCCTGCTGTACTGTACCTGGAGTGTTTAGTGATGAGTGTGTGTGTGTGTGTGTGTGGTACTGAGGGTGGAACCCAGAGGCTTTCTACCTCTGGGCTATACTCCTAGACCTATTTTCTATTTTATTTGGAAACAGGGTCTCACTAAGTTGTGAGAGCCTCACTTAGAAGCTGGGGCTGGCTTTGAACCTGCGCGATCCTCCTGTCTCAGCCTCCCAAGCGCAGGGATTACAAGCGTGCGCCACCATGCCCAGCTCTTTCGTGATGATTTTTAAATGTCTACTTACCAGAAGCCCTCATTTCACGTCAATTTTCCGTTAGCCAACCTTCACACACAACACACAGAAGCACTCACCAGAACAAACGTGGCCGAGGGGACGGGCAGAGGCCCGCCACCCAAGGTCGGCCCTCCGCTCATCCACCCAGCAAAATCCACCCAGCAAAGCCGGCACGCCTGTCGCCTATGGGGCGCCCCATTTCAGAGGCGAGGCGGCGAGGCTGCCGGCCCCCGGGTCTACCTGTGGGGCACCCCGTCCCAGAGGCAAGGGCGCTGCGGCGAGCCGGCCCACTGGGTCTACCCCACCACGCTTTGTTGCGTAAGAAGGTAGAAGAGCACAGGGCGCAAGCAAGCAGGGCCACAGCACGGCCAGAAGCCGGCCCAAGCCCAGGGTGGGGCTGGGCCCGACAGCCACCTGGTGGCAGCTGCGTGCAGGAGGCAGAGGGAGGGCGGGGACGCAGGCGCCCTGGCCTTCCAGGGCAGGCCCAGGCCTTGCCACACGCCAGCCTCGGCTCCCAGGAGGTGGCACCTCCGGGGGCCAGGCCACCATGCCCACTGAGATGTGGTCATGTGAGCTGCTTGGGGCTGGGGCAGTACTGGGGGTGAACTCAGTGCACTCCACCACTGAGCCACACCTCCAGCCCTTGCTAAGTTGCCCCGGCTGGCCCCAAACTTGTGATCCTCCTGCTCAGTCCCTGAAGTTGCCGGGGTCACAGGCGTGCCCCACCACGCACAGCGCAATCTGTTGGTTTTTCCCAGTTTCTGGCTTATCAGTCCCTCCCAAGGCAGGTCCTGGAAACTAGAATGTCTCCTCCCAAATCAGACACAGACACTCCGTCTTCCCCTGCTTTTGGTGTTAGAGATGGCCATAAAGGCACTAACGAGCCTACCCTTCGAGCCTACCCTTCGCTAGGGCACACTCTAAGACCCTCCTGATTCCAGAGTCTTGCCCCATACATGCCCTGGAGGAAGGACCACCCACAGAGGGGCAGGCCAAGGAGACTGAATGCAGGCCCTGAAGGGCTCCCAGCCAGCAGTCAGCAACCACATCCTGTGATGACTTTGTAAGACCCTACAGGACAGGCTTCCGTCTGGGGGCTCTGGACGGCAGGGTGCCTGCCCGCTTTCAGAGAAGAGCTGGAGAACTCCATGCCGTGGCAGGCCGGAGGGGACACGCCCTGAGCTCAGGACCCTCCCCACCTTCCCCTGGCCCCTTAAGGCCCTTCATAATAAACTGGTGAATGCACGTGCAGTCTTTCCTGTGAGCAGCCCTAGCACACTAATGCACCCGGGAAGCAGCCTAGGGTTCCCAATTTGTAGCAGGTCAGAGGCCCAGACTCACAACTGGGTCTGGATGGGGGCATGCTGGGGTCTGGGCCTCAAGCTGCAGAGCTGGCGCAGGCTCCAGGTAGACGGTGCCACGCTGGCTTGGACACGAGGACGCCCGGCTGCTGTCCACTACAGAGCTGACCACTGCTTGAGGTGAGAAGCCGCACAGCACATGGGGTGCAGGGGTCCTCTGTGTTGACTGGGGCACGCAAGTAGAGAGAAAAGACAGGCCCTCTGCTTCTCCCTCCCGAAACTCGACTCCTAGACAGCACTGGCTGCCGGCCTCCTCCCCTCTAGGGAAACACATCCGTCCTGGGATCCCTGGCCTTCCTACCAGGTACTGCTCCTGCACAGCCCCACGTCAGCACTCAACACAACGCGGTGGCTCACTTACATGATCAACGCCTCCCATTCAAAAAAGTTCTCTTCATTCATCGGGCCTGGAGGGAAAGAAAAAATGCCACGACATTTTAATTTTGAATACAATTTTGGCAATTAGAAAAACACTGTAGGAAGTTTACTGAGCACCTTACCTGCCACAATTCCTTCTGGAGGGTTCAGTGTTAACTCTATAAAGATAAAAAGTAAAACCATTACCAAACACTCTAACAAAACATTTTTACAAAGAACAAGACTATAGATAATAGAGTCATGTCTTAAAAGAGGACAACTCTGTTTAACCAAAGTAAATACCAGCACATTTTTAATACTAAGATTATGTGCACAATTCTTTATAAAAACAAACAGACTTTTACAGCAATGCAGCAATGAACCTTTGTTCTTGGTTTTTGGTGTGTGTGTGTGTGTGTGTGTGTGTGTGTGTGTGTGTGTGTGTGTGTGTGTGTGTGTTTCCTCCTGGTACTAGGGACTGAAACCCAGGAGCATTCTGCCAATAAGCTACAATCCCAGCCCCGTGTGATTGTGTATGTGTGTACATGTGTGTATGTGTGTGTAATTCCACCTCTGAGCTACATCTCCAGCTCTTATTTTATTTTTTATTTTGAAACAAAGGTCTGGCTGAGTAGCTGAGGCTGCTTTGAACCTTGGATCCTCCTGTCTCGGCCTCCCAAGTACTAGCTTATAAGCACGTGCCACCACGCCCAGCCTGGCCCCTTTTATACTTCATTTTGAGACAGGGTGTCACTAGGCTGCAGAGGCTGGCCTCGAACCTGCAATCTTGCCTCAGCCTTCTGGGTTCTGAAATTACAGGCCAGTCACCCTGACCAACACCACTTCATTTTACAAATGTGGCAAACTGTCTTTCCAAAATACCCTCCTGGTTACTGAGATTAAGGCTCACAGATGTAACACAGTACACTATTTTCCAAAGCAATGGTATTGCCTGTCTCTTTAAGAGTTGGCACAAACCCTGCTGAATGTGACAGAGACATGGAGCAGAGCTGAGGCTGCAGAAGCCTGTAGTTATCAATTATGCAGAGCATTCTGTAAGGTGGCTATTAGTCTCAAGACCACTCTGCCAAGTCCGTGGCCCCCAGACCCGATGCTCTGTGGGACATCCCACGGCGCTGAACCGCAGGCAGTGACAAGTCACTGCGCCACCCGGCCACTCAAGACCAGCTGTGCTATTCACCGCACTTCCACTTGTGGCTCCAGGGGTGTTTTTCTGCATGTGTGGTGCTGGGAGGTGAATCCAGGGGCTTTCTACCTCTGAGCTACACCTCAGTCCCATTTAATTTTTGAAACAGAGTCTCGCTGAGTGGCTGAGGCTGGCCTCAAACCTGATCCTCCTGTCTCAGCCTCCCAAGTACTGGGATTACAGGCAAACATCACCATGCTCAGCTAGACAAAAAGTTTTTAGAAGACTTTAATTTATGAGGATTATTCTATGTTCATGAATCCAAACTATCCTAAATATATCAATCTCCGAAACTGAATCTACAGATTCAAGGCATGTCAGTCAACAAGCTGTTTGAATTTGACGAGATCATTCTGAAAGGTTAATGAAAATGCACGTGAGCAAGACCAGTCACACCCTATAAGGAGCAAACTGAGATGGCCCGCGGCTCGCTCCGCCGACACGAGGCGGCCGGACTCCAGCCACACAAAACCCAAACATGTCCACACCTCACCTGGCGGCGGGGATGTGTCTTGAGAAGTGTGCCGCGTGCAGTCTCACTGTGCAAACCCCAAACGGTGCGCTTTACGCAAACTGAGATGGCCCCGCGGCTCGCTCCTCCCGCCGAGTGCGCTCAAAAGCAAAGGCAGGCTCGGCCACGCCGTCACGTGACGAAAGCCAGGCCGTGCCGTCCAGTACGACCACCGACCACCGCGCAAGGAGTGGGCGTGCCGCCTACAGCAGCCCGAAGACGCAGCGGGAGGAGGCAGGAGCGGCGGGAGGCCGCCTTCCACTGCGAGGGCTCCGCGCGGCACTAACTGAAGACAGAGCACCTTGGGCGGACGTGAGCACCTGGTCTGGAGGCCGGGCCGCATCCTTCATCCTTCCGCTGGAAATCCAGCCGCCTGTGTGCCGGGTCGATGGCGGCGGGGCGGGGCGAGCCTCCTGAGTGGACGGGGTCTTCGCAAGGGGCTGGGCTGGGGCACCCTGGGTCCAATCCCCAGCACCACACATAAGGAGGGATGGAGGGGACAAAGAGGCCGGGGCTGGGGGCGGCCAGGCAGCAGAGGGCGCTGCGCAGCAGAGGGGCCGCCCAGGGCCAGAGCTGCACCTCAGCCCTGTGGGTCCCAACAGAAAGACAGCAGACGACAAACGCTTCCTGTTAAAGCTCTTTGTTACAGCAGCCCAACTAAGGCAGACACCAAATAGGCACATGAGCAGACACCGCCGCGGCCAGGCTGTGGCGCAGGCCTGGACCCAGTGCTGGGAGGATGAGAGGAGGACACCAGCCCAGGCCAGACTAGCAACCTAGCACCTACTGAGACCCCATTTCAAAAAAAAGAATAGTCAGAGGTACAACGCCCCTCTGCTCAATCGCCAGTCCCCCCCCCTCTCTCACACACACACACACACACACACACACACACGCAAATTAAAATCATACAAAAAGGGCTGGGCATAGTGGCACATTCTTGTAATCCCAGCGCTTGGGAGGCTGAGATTGCACAGGTTCAAAGCCAGCCTCAGCTACTTAGTGAGACCCTGTTTCCAAATAAAGTATAAAATAGGTCTGGGAGCATAGCCTGGAGGTAGAAGGCCTCTGGGTTCCACCCCCAGGACCACACACACATACACACACGCACGCGCGCACACGTGTGCATGCACACGAAGAGATGGCTGAATGTCTTTAACATGATAAATGTCCTTAGTCACAATCGAATGGTTAAAGTTTAGAAAACAGACAATGCCAAGTATAGGCAAGCTGAGCACCCAGCCCGCTGCGCCTCTGGTGGGAATGCCGACGGCTCACGTACACTTCGTCAAGTGTACTCAGTGACTATTCACAACAGCCCCAAACTGCAAACACCAAACACCCACCGACCCGCAAGTGAGCAAAAGAGGTGCGCATCCCACCTGGGGCGCTGCTTAGCAGTCAGAGAGAACGCACCAGCCGGGACGGGGGCTCTCAAGAGCGCCTCTACAAAAGGCTGCACGATCCCACCTGTGTGCGATTCCAGAAGCGGGGGGACTCAGGGCAGCTGCAGCGCCCCGGCCCGCACGCCTGGGATAACTGTGCTCCTCACACTCACTTCCCAATCCGGACCACTTTGGACTTTGGATTCCAACTTAGAGATGATGTTGCCAGGAACCGGGAGGTCAGGGATGGCACAAGGGCCTTTCTGGAGACAGCGGAAATGTTCCAAAGGATGGCAGCAGAGACTGCAGCGTGAAGAACGTGCACGCTGAACAGTTTATCTCAGTAAAGCTGGCCCCAAATTCATTTCAGTTGTCTTGAGAAATACAAAATCATGAATCTCTCAAAGGGTGATACACAATATCTTCATGTTCCTGTAATAAAGACTTCTTTTTTTAAATTTTTTTTTATTGGTGCATTATATTCATACAACTTATTGGGGTAAAAAACTTGTGTGTACAAACATGTACTCATCGCTGATTTAACCCCTACCCAAATCCCACCCCATTCCCTCCCCGTCCCTCCCTCCCTTGCTTGGCTTAGTGATTGACTTCTATATGTTTAAGTACATTGTGAGCTTTAGAGATTTTCCTCTTCCCCCCTCATTTCTCCTCCTTTAGGTTGTCTTGTTTGCTCCTCTTTTCTCCCTAACTCTCACATATTAGGGAAAGCATCTGATTTCTTATTTTTTGTGCCTGACTAATCTCACTCAGCATAATGTCCTCCAGGTCCATCCATTTCCCTGAAAATGATGTAATTGAGTTTTTTTGATGGCTGAGTAAAATTCCATTGTGTACATATCCCACAGTTTTGTAATCCATTCATCTGTTGATGGACATCTTGGCTGGTTCCATAGTTTAGCTATGGTGAATTGTGCAGCTATGAACATAGATACACATGCATTAGTTTGGTAGTTTGGTTTCTTTTCTTTTGGGTAGATACCCAACAGTGGTATCTTAAATAAGACAATGGTGCTATAACTAAAATACACTAGCCTTAAAGGAAAGGATGGATACAATTAAGAACACGAAAGGCTTCAGACATTAAAGGATGTCTTCAAAGAATGGGAAGATAAGCCGTAGACAAAAAGAAATCTGCAACACATCTGCCCAGCAAAGGGCCGGCACCTGAACTTCGAAGGCTGCCTTCAAGCCATGCTAAACAAGAGACAAGACCTGAGCCTGCGCGTGCCTCTGACTCTGTCACACACACACCAGAGAGCAGGTGCTCAACTCACCAACATGGGAAAGCCGCTGAAGCCGTGCAAGGATCATGACGCCCGCCACAAGCCCACAGCTCAGCTGCAGACAAGACAAGACGTATACATGAAAGAACAGGAGTGGTGCTGGCAGCGCCCACAGCGGTGCAAGCGCCTGGAAAAGCCTGGCTGGTGATCCTCAGAGGAGCCCACGCTCCACGGGAGCCTGAGCACACCCAGGGCTGCGTCCAAGGACTGGCTGGAAGGCTAGAAAATGTCAACCGCCCAGACACCTGCCAACACGCTGTGGCACTCACAGGGTGGAAGAAAAATGAGAAACCACTCACCACCACACTCGTATGCCAGGGATGGAGCATACAAGATCACTTACAAGTATTCAAACACAGCGTGTGCTCCGGTGGGGAGGGAGGCCAGCCGCCTGCGGTGGGCGCGGCCTGGGCACCCTGCGGCACACTGTCTCCCTCCTCACCCGTGGGACTCACAAGGACCTCCCCCTACTTCATGCTAACACGCAGTTTCACAAGTTAGACCGCAGCAACCCAGGCAGGGAAGGTGGTGGAGACGGGGCAGCAAGTGGAGGTGGTCACTGTCCTGCAGCAAGCTCAGCTGACTGCAGTGCCGACACTGGGCACACCGGGAAAGGAGAGAGGGAAGCCAGGCGTTCGCCTTTAAACACGCCCAGGCTGAGGCAGCTGGAAGCCAGGCAAGCAGAGAGGAGAGCGTGTGGCTGGGAGTGAGCCTGAAGCTGAAGGCAGGCTGAGGGTGGAGATGTAGCCGGAGGCTTCCCGGGAACAAGCAGCCCTGGGGCAATGCGGCAGGGACAGGGCGGCCTGACTGCACTGACTGGGGCTGCTCCTGCACCCTGGTAGACAGGGCCAAGACGCGACTTCTTCCAGGATGCCACCACCGCCTGCTGAGCAGCCCGACCCGAGGGAGTGAGGCCCAGAAGGGTGGGGCGAGGGACTGAAGGCTGGGGAAGCAGGAGGGCCAGAGCCACGCCCCACGCCAAGCAGTTGTGGACCACTTCCGGGCCGGGGGGGGGGGGGGGGGGGGTGCACAAATGCAAGGTCAAGGTCCAGGGAGGCTAACCTCGGCCATGGCAGGACAAAGCTTGTCTAGGTTTTTCTCCGTGAGGGCAGACCCCAAACTGTCAGGCTTTCTACATCCACCCTGGGAAATCTAGTAATCATCTAAACGCTTAAAAACAACAGATTGTAGCAGATGGATTTTCAACTGCTAAAACCGTGGGGTGTGGAAAGCTGGGTGCCTAGGAGCCCATAGTAGCGGGAGCCGGCCCAGGGTCCTAAGAGCAAACCAAGGCAGACTCCCCCACCGGCTCTGGGACTCACTGTGAGCGCCTCGTCCTGAGATGGGGTGCCCCTTGGGGCTTCCCTGCGGCCCCGCCTGGGGAGGGGAAAGGGCTGCCTAACACCTCGTGGAGACCTGCAATGCTAGCCAGCATCTGCTCTTAAGGGGAGAAGCTTCCCCAGCCTTGCGACTCAGCAGCGACACCTGCCGGCAGCCACCCTCACAGAAGGGAGGGCACTTCAAGGGCTACCAGCTTCTTTCCTGGTTTGTTTTTTGTGCACACATGTGTGCACTCTCTCTCATGCACACATACACACACACACATACAGCTTCATGTTTACTGCTAACAAACAAGCTCCAAAAGAGAAACAAGACTTAACACGATCAGGTTGAGGGCGGTGCTGGAGCCTGAACCCGGGCACTCTACCTCTAAGCTACGTCCACAGCTACACACACACACACACACACACACACACACACACACACACACACAATGTTTTTAAGACAAGGTCTCACTAAGTTGCTAAGAGGCTCACTAAATTGGTGAGGTTGACCTTGAGCCTGCAACCCTCCTGTCCTAACCTACTTTGCCACTGGGGCTGACTACAATATCAGAAATTTTCGAAGACCATTCTTTTTCACCACTGCTTCCTTGAGAGTACTAATATACTTGCAAATCTTTTTTCTTAAAATACAGCCGGTACACAAGATGAAATAAAAGTGTGGCGTTGACTCAACAATCCCACTTCTAAGAGCCTTTCTCACGGGTACACTGGTAAAAATAAGAAGAAAAAAAGTATGCATAGGCAATTTGCTTTAGGCTATGTGTAACAGAAAAAGAAAAACTGGAAATAGTCCAAATGTAAACAGGGGACCAGTCAATTATGCTGTGTCTACCAGTAAGTACTCCGCAGCAATACACCCCTCTACAGGCTGGTCCAGAAAGAGCCCAGGATGTGTTAAGTACAAAGCGCGAGGGGGAGAAGAGTGTGTAAGTAGGGTCTTTAAGCGGACTGCAGGGTGGAGAACACAGAGTCGCAGAGAGGAAGCCGGTGCTGCCCGCGCCTCCATCTTGGACGTCCTGGCTCCACGAGGAAAATGTCTCGTTTGACCCAGAGGCCTAGGTACTCAGCCCTAGAAAGCTACAGAGCTGGGCCGCTTGTGGCCATCAGCAGACAAGTGCGGCGTGGTCTCTGCACCGCGGATCCTACTCGTTTTGCTTGTCAGCTTGCCTCTGCCGTCGAGCAAGGCCTGAGAGGTGAGTGGACAACTCCTACCTCTACGAGCAACTCACACGCTGCGATGACATCTCCCGCCACTCTCTCCGACTCCTCCACCCGGCGCGCAGCCTGTGCCACGGCAGCGCCACGCGGCTTTCACGGCAGCCAGCTGTCCCACCTGTCCCATTTACTAGTGCTCGTACTCCTGTGGACAAGAGGGCGCTGCGCTGGCCCGGTGCAGCTGGGCAGCAAAGGCAGAGTGGCACAGGCATTGCCTGGAGCCCTGGTGGGGACAGGGCCAGGTGGCGCTCAAGGCCCTGACCACGCTGCCGCCTCAAAGGAACACAAGCCAGAGCTCCGCAGGCTGGTCACCACGCCATCACACTCATCCCTGGCACACCACCAGGCTGCTTTTCTTTTAAAGGTAGATGGAACCGGGCATGGCGGCTTGTAATCTCTGGCTTGGGAGGCGGAGACAGGAGGATCGCGCAGGCTCGAAGCCAGCCTCTCTGGCTCAAGAGACCCTATTTTCAAATAAAAATATAAAATAGGTCTGGGAGTGTAGCCCGGAGGTAGAAGGGTTTCCAGGAACCCCAGTACCATGAAAGAAAGAAAGAAGAAAGAAAGAAGGAAGGAAGGAAGGAAGGAAGGAAGGAAGGAAAGAAAGAAAAAGGCCCCATAAAGCTGAAAAGACAAAGCACAGAGAGGTAAGTAGCACAGAACCCCGGCGGCTGGAGACACAACTCCTGTCAGTCAGTAAGACAAATAGCCCTAAGTCAGATGGGCAAGACACACAGTTCACACAGAAAGAAAGGCAAGTTGCTAATACACACAAAAGGCTGCTCAGCGCTATTCACAAGGACCCACACAAAGTACACCTGAGACTCCAGGTCACCTGTCAGATGGACAATGAAGGGCTGCACACAGCCGGTGCCAGCGCAGGGGACTCCGCAGTGGCTAGGACTGGCTGAGCCTCCCTGACGGCTGCGCTATCCAGGACAGCAACTGTGAGCGCCCCACGGCCTGCTGACATCCACTAGGCACCTGCACGTCTACCAGAATCTCAAAATATTCACAGCAGCAGTGATAGAAAAATAAAAGACTAGCCAGGTGTTGACAGTGCACGCTTGTCATCCCAGCATTCAGGAGGCTGAGACAGGAGGATCTCGGTGCACGGACAGCCTCAGCTACTTAGGCCCTTCGCAACTCAGTGAGATCCTGTTTCAAAATAAATAAAAAAAATAGGGCTGGGGTGTTGCTCGGAGATAGAATGCCCCTGGGTCCCACCCATAGTACCACAAAAAAAAAAAAAAAAAATTGGAATAACCTAAAAGACCACGGATAATAGAATGGCGAACTAGGCGCAGGGGCACACACCAGCAACTCAGGATGCTAAGGCGGGAGGGTCCCAACTTCAAGGCCTGTTTCAAAATAAAAAATAAAAAGGGCTGGGATGTAGCTGTGGCAGAGGCCCTGGCTTAGTCCTTATGAGTTGATCATCTAAGGTAGGTTGTTACAATAACATACACTGGCACCTAATTACTTAATCTAAACACATCTTTATATACTTTTACATATGCAAACAGGCAAAAGTAACAACACATTGCTCAGAGGTACATAACGTCTTAAAATTATGAAGAAAAAGCCAGGCGTGGTGGCACACGCTTGTAATCCCAGCACTCGGAAGGCTGAGACCGGAGGATCGCGGTTCGCGGACAGCCTCAGCTACTTAGTGTGGCCCTCTGCAACTCAGTGAGACCTGGTTTCGAAATAAAGAATAATAATTTAAAAAATAGGGCAGGGGGTGTAGCTTGGAGGTCAAATGCCCCTGGGTTCCACCCCCAGACCCGTACACACACACAAAAAAAGATATGGAGAAAAGGAAAAGAAGGCTCCACAGAAAATTTGGAATGACAGTCACTATGGCAGAGAGAAGGCGTGTGAAGACTTAAAGGCCACTGCTCATGTTCTATTTGCAAGCTAGGTGTCAGGGAACTGTGGAAGTCAGCCTTCCATTGCTATATTAAAATACCTGAAGCTGGGCATGGTGACACACGCTTGTAATCCCAGTACCTGGGAGGCTGAGACCAGAGGATAGCACGTTCGTTATTTAGGAAGTCTCAGTTATTTAGGAAGGCCTTCTGCAACTTAGGGAGACCATGTTTCAAAATAAAGAATAAAAAAGTAGGACTGGTGGTATAGCTTAGAGAGGTAGAATGCTCCTGGGTTCCATTCTTGGTACCGCCAAAAAAGAGGAGGGGGGGAGGGGGAGAGGGGGGGAGGGGGAGAGAGGGGGAGGGAGGGAGGGGGAGGGAGGGAGGGAGGGGGGGAGAGAGAGAGAGAGGCGCCTGCCTAGCACCTCTGGGCCATAGGTAAACTCCCCAGCATTCTGGTTTACTATTTTGAGGCTCCTATCCAGGACCAACTTGGCTTGGGGCCTACAGTGTGCAGCACACCATGGCAGAACTCAAGACCTGGCCAGGACAAGGGAAGAGCAGAGGAAGGGCCTAGTGGGAGCCTTGGGTCATTAAGAGCAGCCTGGGAGGGGATGTGGGCCCCTGGCCCTCCTCCACTTCTTTCATTTGCTGGCCACAAGGTGAAACAGCCAAAAGCAAGGGTTCTTCCACACATGGGTGGAAACCTTCAAACTAGGAGCAAAAATAAACTCTTTCTTCCTTATAAGTAGATTGTCTCAGGTGTTTTGTTATAGCAACAGAAAGCCAACATGAAGATGTTCATTTTATTATTTAAACGGAACACACACCTTCTATATACTTTTACATATACAATATGCTCCACAATAAAAAAAAAATATGCTTTTAAAATAGAGAGGAGAAATGGCAGGGAAAGGTGACAGAAAGAGACAGTGAAGGATTCTCCCTGAAGTGGGGAGGGCACAAGTGCTGAGCTGTCCAGAAAGGAGCTGCCAATGCCAGAGGCCAGCTGCAGGAGCAGGAGAGGAGGGAGCGGAGACAAAGGCATGGGCGAGGCCTGAGAGGCCGAAGGTCAGCAGAGGGCACGACCTGACTTAACCCTAGGGGGGTCCAGCTGTGTGCTGAGAACAGGACAAAGTGCAGCAGGAGCAGGGGCCTGGCAGGACTCTGGGCCAGACGCGGTCACAGGAGGGTGTGTCGGGGCCATGATCAGCAGCAAATGCCAACACTCAAATGAAGGCTAAAAGCAGGGGGAGCAATAAAGGAAAGATACCAGGTGCCTCCTCCGAAGGCCCGGAGCCCGAACAACGAAAAGAACCGAGGCAGGTGCCGGCGGCGACAGAGCAGCACTGGGTCCGGTGGGACGCCTAAAGCCTGGCCCCCACGAGGTGCTCTACTACTCCACCCGAATCCAAGCTCGCCCAGAATGTGTGACGATGACCTTATTGGAAACAAGGTCTGTGCGGATGTAGAAGAATTAAATGAGGTCATCCCGAGCCAGATGTGGTGGCGCGTGCCTGTATCCCAGCACTTGGGAGGCAGGTTCGCGCGCGGCCAGCCTCAGCTACTTAGTGAGAGCCTTTCAAAATAAGAAATAAAATGCAGCTGAGAGTGTAGCTCATAGGTAGAATGCCCCTGGGTTCAATCCTCACTATCAAAAAGGAAAAAGAGGAAGAAAAAAAAAAAAAAACCAGGGTCCTCTTTCCCGATTACTTTTTCTCAATTGTATGAAATGAGGCAAATTATTCAGTTTCTCATGAACTCAATAAAATTAAGGGCCTGAACAGAACCACACCCGAGGCCTGCCACCTCTAAACGTCTGCAGTTCTCTGTAGAAACACAACAAGCATAGCTGAACACCTACCAAACTACCTTCACTCCACTCCACAGAGAGGTGGTTTCTGTTAAGTCTACCTTTGGGACATGCTACCTTAAATATACCAAAGACAAACTAGATGCTAAGATAGAAAAAACAAGAAACATTAAAAGGGCTGGGCGTGGTGGTGCACGCTTGTAATCCCAGTCAGTACTTGAGAGGCTGAGACAGGAGGATTGCAGGTTCGAAGCCAGCCTCAGCAACTGAGAGAGAACATATTTAAATAAATGAAATCAGGCTGGGATACACCTTGGAGATAAAATGCCTCTGGGTTCAAACCCCAGTGCCACAAAACACACACACACACACACACACACACACACACACACACACACACACGTTAGATTTTTATCCCATTACTAGGGTACAGGAGGGAAAATCCCTCAATCTACACTGGTTTTCTGCACTGCTGTATTTATTTCCTGTCACTGTCTATAACTGACACACTTCGTGGTTTGGAACAATACCCACTGCTGATCTCAGTTTCCATGTGTCAGAAGCCTGGGCATAGCTGGGCCAGCTGGTTCTCTGCTTGGTTTCGCAAGACCTAAATCAAGGTGCTGTCTTGGGCTCCAGCCCAAGCTTCTTGGGGTTGTTGACACAGCTCCGCTCTGCGTGGCTATAGCACCAGGCTCCAGACCGGTGCCAGCCTGGGGTCGCTGAGCTTCTTCAGCTCAGTGCCTCTCTCCTCTTCACAGCAGCTCCAGCAAGTGGAGGCCTCATACTTTTAGCCTCTCTGACCTCCTCTCCTGCTTTGGGCCTCCTGTGATTACTGGCCCCACTCAGATAGCCCAGAACATATCCATTTTCCCCCTCTATCAGCTAATTAGTAACCTTAATTACACATCTCCAAGAACCACCTCGAGTCCCCGAGAGTGTCTGAAGAAACCTGGGAAATGGTGTCTTAAGGAGACACCTTTAGAGTCTGCTTTGGGTGTCTTGTTAATGCACCTTAATATCCTTAGGAAAGACAAGTTCTGCAATGCTGAACCTGGACTGAAGCAGCTGCCTGAAGTTAACTGCCTCTTCAGGGCTTAATGGTTTCCTTCTTTATAAAAATGAGAACGTAACACCTGTTCACGGCCCAGAAACAGGTAAAAAGAAGTAAAACAGAGAGAAACAGACCTGGATGCCAAGAAATGGTGTTCACACAGCTGACACCCCATGACCGCCAAGTAACAGTTCCCACAGCCAACCCTCTACTCAGTGTGGTCACTGTCCCCACTGTCCCCTAAAACTCTCTTAAATGTATGCATCTGTGTTCCTACTCTAGAGGCCCCAGGATATGGGCTTTTGAACATCTACCTTCCTGGGCCTGTACGCACATCACTCCGGTTTGCTTAAGCCAAACGTCAATTTTCATTGTGCGGCCTCACCCTACAGTTTAGGACAATGACACTCATTATTTTAGCTTCCGTGTGTGTGTGTGTGTGTGTGTGTGTGTGTGTGTGTGTGTGTGTGTGTGTGTGTTACTAGGGATGGAACCTAGGGCCATTCTACCCCCAAGCTACACCCCCAGCCCTATTTTTTTTAATTCTCTATTTTGAAACAGGGTCTCATGAGGCTGTCCGCAAACCGCAATCCTCCTCACCGCGCCCGGCTATTTTAGCTTATTTTCAACGTTTCCCCCAAACTAGTTTCAACCCAATAACGGCTGCAGCAGCAAACCTCACTGACACCTGTGGCTCAGGCTCCTCCCTCGGCGCGTCCCCTGCTGGACCAACTGTGGTCTTGGCCTATGCATGTGGAGGCGGTGCAGAGCTGAAGGGTTGAGGCTCAGGTCTGAGAGCCACGAGCAGCATACATAGGGTCTGGCCCGTGTCTGTGCCAGGGCCCCGGTGCGAACCTCAGCGGCTACCCTCTGACCACACCAGCGAATCGGGTGCCCAGCACTTCCAAACACAATGGCATCCCCACACTTGTTAGAGCGAGGCCCTGCGAGGCAGGCTGAGGGGGCTCGACCCTCTCCTCCCCGTGCTTTCCCCAGAGACCCGGACAGCAAACCAGCCGAGGAAGAGCGGCGCGCGGCGAGGTCCCCGGCCTGCCCCGAGTCCAGCTGGTCCAGAGCTCTCGGGTAGGCCAGTCCTCAGTCCTCGGGGGCTGCGCCCATTCCCGCCCGCCCCGCGCGCCCGCAGCTGGACCGCGGGTCCCCGGAGTTACTCAGGAGCCCGGGGGACTCCACACTCCACTGCCCGGGCGGGCCTCGGATGGAGGGCGCCTGGGCGCGGAGTCGCGGGACACAGCACGCCCCTCGGCCTCGGCCCCCGACAGCACGGCCCGGCCCCGACTCACGCTTGTACTCGGCCATCAGCCTCTTGAGCGCCGTCCCCGCCATGTCCCGAGCAGCTGCGCTCAGCGGCCTGGCCTCATCCGCGCCGTCCCGCCGCCCGCTCGCTGCCCCGACGCCGGGCCACTTCCGGGTTGCGGCCGCTGGCTACAAGCGCTTCCGGGGCGGGGCGGGCGCGCCTGCGCAGTGACGTGCGCCGACGGGGCGGGCGCGCTCGCGCAGTGACGTAACACCGACGGGCGGGGCGGGCGCGCCTGCGCAGTGACGTGCGCCGACGGGCGGAGCGCGCGAGCCGGGGTCACGAAGCGTGCTCGGGTCGGCCTCCTCGCCGCCCCCCGCGACCCCGCGCGCCCGAGGCCTCGGGGCAGAAGACGCGGCCCGCCCCGGGCGAGCGGCGTCCGGGACCCTCCCATCGACCTCCCAGGCCCCGCGGCCTGATGAGAGCTGGGTTCCGGAGAGCGCGCCGAGCGGCGGAGGGCCAGGCTGCCCGCTCCCGAGCGCCGCCCGCCCGCGCTCCCCGGCGGCTTCTCTTCCTACGGCGCTGTGTGTCCTCCGGTTATTTTCAGAAACTTGGTTTACATCTTCGTTACCAGGATGACTTCCAGCTTTAAGTGATAAAATGTGTCAGGCCGAACGAAGTGTCTCCCTTCAGCTGGCTGGACGAGGGTCTGAGCTGGAGACCCGGTTCTCATCCTCCTGCTCAGGGTCCTCCCTCCGTTCTTTATTTGAAATTCGGCCTAACTGGTGTACTTTTGTGAGTCTGACAACTCTTAATTGGATCAGCTAGTGCTGGTCTCAAGGGTCCTGCGCAGTGGGTGGGTATGGTGGCTCTCCTAAGCGACGCCCTGAGGACCGCGCCCACCTGCAAACAAAACGCTTGGCCTCGGTGCGCACTGCAGCGTGAGCACTCCCAGCTGGCCCTGAGCTGATGGGCTGACAGCCGCGTCACCACCAACGCCGGCACACGGCACAGCTCCGAGAACACCCGGGCTGCTGGGGCTGCTGAGACATGTCGGTGCCCAAACCGAAAAGTTCCAGGTAGTTTGGCCCCTAGGCAGACAAAAGGCTCTGGGCATTTGATGTGCGTGCGTGCGTGCGTGCGTGCGTGCGTGCGTGTGTGTGTGTTTTACTGAAGATTGAACTCTGGAAAATTCTACCTCCAAGCTATGCCCCCTTTTATTACAGAGGACATAAGTTGCTGAAGCTGGCCACGAATATGTGATCCTTCTGTCTCAGCCTCCCAAGTACTAGGATTACAAGCATGCAGCCCCACGCCCAACTGATGGTTCATTATCATTTTTAAAAAATATTGCCGGGCGGGGCCCCGGGCCGAACTGCGCGTAGCACGCCAGACCCCTGGAGAAACCGGGCCCAGTAAGACGCTGGGTTCTGGGCGGGGGTCGCGCGCAGCGCACGCCAGCCGGGGCCTGGGTCGCGGGACCCTGGGCCCCGGGCTGAACTGCGAGTAGCACGCCAGACCCCTGGAGAAACCGGGCCCAGAACAGAAAAAGATAAAGAAAAATATCGGAGAGGAGGTAAGAAAGCTGTTATGGATGCCAGGACACTGGAGATGCAGACAAAACTTAGCTAAATGCACTGGAACTTATGGAAAAATTCACCGTGAAAGAGGACTGCTATTTCTCTATATTGTTAAGAATCTCAGACATCACATATAAGGAGAGAGTTTAGCGGAGACCAAGGAGAAATGCGGTGTTGAAAGAGTTCTCCGCGATGGTGGTGGAGACTTGTATTCAGGAGAAGCAGAAACCGGATCTTACCAACTTTATTTTTTTGGAGAAATTACACCAAATGTCGAATGCTACCATCACGCATGCTTAGGAACACAGGACAACATTCAGAGTGGAAAAAGAGCCTGGGAAGGATTTGAAACGGTGGAGGCAGTGGCAATGCCAGTGGCCAATATTCGGGGGAGGCAGAGATCTGATACATTACAACTGGAACCTTTGAAATAATAACCACAGAGACAGTGATCGGAACCTGCTGAAGGGTTAGGCGGGCGCCAGGGCCAGTGGCCGACATCGGAGCTTGCTGTGAGGCAAGGCCACTACTGAGGCCTCCGTGGCCGGGATTGGAACCTGCAGAGGGGTTAGACCGATGCTGGGGTCAGCGAGGCCGGCATTGGAGCCTGCCATGAGGCAAGGCTTGTGCTAGGGCCTCCGAGGTCGGGTCCGGAACTTGCTGAGGGGTTAGGCCGGTGCTGGGGTCAGCGAGGCCGGCATCGGAGCCTGCCGTGAGGCAAGGCCAGTGTTGGGGCCCCTGAGGACGGGACCAGAGCCTGCTGAGGGGTTAGGCCGGTGCTGGGGCCAGCGAGGCTGGCATCAGAGCCTGCCATGAGGCAAGGCCGGTACTGGGGCCTCCGAGGCCAGGATAAGAGCCTGCCGAGGGGTTAGGCCAGTGCTGGGGCCGGTGAGGCCGGCATCGGAGCCTGCCTCGAGGCATGACCAGTGCTGGGGCCTCCGAGGCCGGGATCGGAGCCTGCGGAGGGGTTAGGCCGCTGCTGGGGCCAGTGAGGCCGGCATCGGAGCCTGCCTTGAGGCAAGGCCGGTACTGGGGCCTCGAGGCCAGGATAAGAGCCTGCCGAGGGGTTAGGCCGGTGCTGGGGCCAGCAAGGCCGGCATCGGAGCCTGCCGTGAGGCAAGGCCGGTATTGGGGCCTCCGAGGCCAGGATAAGAGCCTGCCGAGGGGTTAGGCCGGTGCTGGGGCCAGCGAGGCCGGCATCGGAGCCTGCCGTGAGGCAAGGCCGGTACTGGGGCCTCGAGGCCAGGATAAGAGCCTGCCGAGGGGTTAGGCCGGTGCTGGGGCCAGCGAGGCCAGCATCGGAGCCTGCCGTGAGGCAAGGCCGGTACTGGGGCCTCGAGGCCAGGATAAGAGCCTGCCGAGGGGTTAGGCCGGTGCTGGGGCCAGCGAGGCCGGCATCGGAGCCTGCCTTGAGGCAAGGCCGGTACTGGGGCCTCCGAGGCCAGGATAAGAGCCTGCCGAGGGGTTAGGCCGGTGCTGGGGCCAGCAAGGCCGGCATCGGAGCCTGCCTTGAGGCAAGGCCGGTACTGGGGCCTCAAGGCCAGGATAAGAGCCTGCCGAGGGGGTTAGGCCGGTGCTGGGGCCAGCGAGGCCGGCATCGGAGCCTGCCGTGAGGCAAGGCCGGAACTGGGGCCTCCGAGGCCAGGATAAGAGCCTGCCGAGGGGTTAGGCCGATGCTGGGGCCAGCGAGGCCGGCATCGGAGCCTGCCTTGATGCATGACCAGTGCTGGGGCCTCCAAATCCGGGATCGGAGCCTGCCAAGGGGTTAGGCCGGTGCTGGGGCCAGCGAGGCCGGCATCGGAGCCTGCCTTGAGGCAAGGCCGGTACTGGGGCCTCTGAGGCCAGGATAAGAGCCTGCCGAGGGGTTAGGCCGGTGCTGGGGCCAGCATCGGAGCCTGCCGTGAGGCATGACCAGTGCTGGGGCCTGCCGTGAGGCAAGGCCGGTAATGGGGCCTCCGAGGCCAGGATAAGAGCCTGCCGAGGGGTTAGGCCAGTGCTGGGGCCAGCGAGGCCGGCATCGGAGCCTGCCTTGATGCATGACCAGTGCTGGGGCCTCCAAATCCGGGATCGGAGCCTGCCAAGGGGTTAGGCCGGTGCTGGGGCCAGCGAGGCCGGCATCGGAGCCTGCCTTGAGGCAAGGCCGGTACTGGGGCCTCTGAGGCCAGGATAAGAGCCTGCCGAGGGGTTAGGCCGGTGCTGGGGCCAGCATCGGAGCCTGCCTTGATGCATGACCAGTGCTGGGGCCTCCGAGGCCGGGATTGGAGCCTGCCGAGGGGTTAGGCCGCTGCTGGGGCCAGTGAGGCCGGCATAGGAGCCTTCCGTGAGGCAAAGCCGGTACTGGGGCCTCGAGGCCAGGATAAGAGCTTGCCGAGGGGTTAGGCCGGTGCTGGAGCCAGCGAGGCCGGCATCGGAGCCTGCCATGAGGCAAGGCCGGTACTGGGGCCTCCAAGGCCAGGATAAGAGCCTGCCGAGGTGTTAGGCCGGTGCTGGGGCCAACGAGGCCGGCATCGGAGCCTGCCTTGAGGCATGACCAGTGCTGTGGCCTCCGAGGCCGGGATCGGAGCCTGCCGAGGGGTTAGGCTGGTGCTGGAGCCAACGAGGCTGGCATTGGAGCCTGCCATGAGGCTAGGCCGGTGCTGGGGCCTCTGAGGCCGGGATTGGAATCCTGCCAAGGGGTTAGACCGGTGCAGGGGCCAATGGCCAGCATTGGAGCCTGGCGTGAGGCAAGTTCACTCCTGCGGCCTCCAAGGCTGGGACCAAAGCCAGCTTAGGGGTTAGACCGGTTCAGGGGCCAGCGAGACCAGAACTGGGGCCTCCCATGAGGCAAGGCCGCTGCTTGAGCCAGCAAGGTCTGGATCAGTCCACTGAGTAGCCAGACCACTACTGGGACCATCAAGAGTGGGATTGGTACTTGCAACGCAGCATGCACAGAGAAATATCGCAGAAAATATAAATCAGACGCTTCTCTTAATCAGCAATAACTAGGAGGAAAAGGGCAACAGGAAGAGGTTGAGCTATAGAAAGGGCCCTATAGTGAAGCAACTAATGTGACCAATCAGAGGGTATGTAATACTGGAGGACGGAGCCTCTTTAAAAGCAGGAGGTACATAAACAAATGTATCAAAGTAAATCACCAAAGAAGTGTGGGATGGAGGGAGGGGGAGGGAATGGGATGGGCGCTGGAGGAGGGCTAATTGGATGATGTGTGCTTGTATATCCTCTCAAGTCTTGTACTCCAACGTGATTGATATATGACTACAATGCACCAATTTAAAAACTAAATTAATTAAAAAAAAATATTGCCGGGCGTGGTGGCGCACGCTTGTAATCCCCGCGCTTGGGAGGCAGAGATAGGAGGATCGCACAGGTTCAGCTGAGCGCGCTGGCTTAGGAGACCCTGTTTCCAAATAAAAATGTAAAAATAGGTCAGGGAGTGTAGTCTGGAGGTAGAAGGGCTTCCAGGAACCCCAGTACCACCAAATATATACATATATTTACTACACACACACACACACACACACACACACACACACACACCAGCCGGGTGTAATCTCCGCAATTGGGAGGCTGAGACAGGAAGATCTCGCGGGTTCGAAGCCAGCCTTAACTGGCTTAAGAGACCCTGTTTCCAAATGAAATATAAAATAGTTCTGGGAGTGTAGGCTAGAGGTAGAAAGCCCTGGTTCCATCCACAGTACCACACACACACATAAAATACCAGCCAGGAGTGGTGGCACACGCCTATAATCCCAGTACTTGGGAGGCTGAGATAGGAGGATCACAGGTTTGAGGCCAGCCTCAGTACTTGGACCATTTCAAAATAAAAAATAAGCCTGGTAGTATAGCCTGGAGGGAGAATGCCCCTAGGTTCAATCCTCAGTACCACACACACACACACACACACAAAAGTACCAACAGATGTTACTTCACATGCAGTTTCCACAAGACTTCTAAGATGAAGGAAATACCCTTCTTTCTCCTGCTAGATGGGTGGGGGAGCTCAGTTGGCTCTGTTCTGCAATCAGGTGACCTTTTAGACACAATTCTCATGTAACCCAGGCACCGCAGACACCCCTCTCCTCAGACTTCTGGATTTCGCAACCCTCCCTGCCCAGTACCACAGGGGCTGTGGCTCACTGACTTCACTGCCCCAGGCCATAGTCCACTTTCCCCACTGCTGAGGGGAGCGCTCTGCCCGCTGCCCACCTTTCACCTCGGCTCTACTCCACTGGGGGCTGACTGACCAGACAGCTCGGCCTGGTCACTCCGTCCTGGTCTCTCCATGGGACACATGGACCCTCCAAAGCCAATGAGGAGGAGGAGTCATTTTTTTTTTTTTGGTAGTACTGGAGAATGAGCCCAGGAGCAGTCTAGGGAGCAGAGCATAGAACTTTCCAGCAACTAGCTTCTAAGTCAGATATTAATTATATATATATATATTTTTTTGGGGGGGTGGTGGTGGTACTGGGGTTCCTGGAAACCTTTCTACCTCAGGGTTACACTCCCAGACCTATTTTATACTTTATTTGGAAACAGGGTCTCTTACGCCAGCACAGCTGGCTTCAAACCTGCGCCATCCTCCTGTCTCCGCCTCCCAAGCGCGGGGATTCCAAGTGTGCGCCACCACGCCCGGCCTAAGTCAGATTCTGAGTGGTCTCACTAGACAGTCAATATGAATTGTGAGTGGTGACATCTACCCCGACCTTCAAATGCAGTGTTTAATATAAGCCAAAAGACAGAATACCAAACTATATTTACTGTTTACAGTAGTAAAGGACAACATATAATGTACAAATTGGTGGATAAACACAACAGAGCCAATACACAAAACAAAGGAGACCAGACTGTCTGCAAATTTCAAGCAAGTGAGATGGTAGATCATTGTCGGTGACTATAAAAGGCAAAGCATGGCTGTCGAGCAGCATGGATCCTCAGAGAAGGACAACAGGCAGAACTATGAACATTTTAATTGGCATAGATCCTCAAATCTCCCACAGAACTGGAGTCACCATACTAATGCATAATTTCAATACCTATTTGGAGAGCAGCAGGGCACATATCCACGAGAACACTAAGTTACCTTTCCATGGGTTTCTTTTGCAACCGCTTTTAAGTAGTTCTTTTACACAACATAACATCAAATTCAGTGATCCTAATCTTACTTTTTATAGAGACCATAATTATTTATCAGAAGTAAATACTAGAAGAAATCTGAGGCCACAGTATAATTACCAAAGGAGAAATGTGGTAATTATTTTCTTCCATGCTCCAAAAAGGGTCAAAGCCAGTCTCTGTTGTGCCGCTCTCTGTTCCTGTACCTGCATCCAAGGCCCTGAGTGGAAGGCGGGGTCCTGGGCCTCAGGCCCTGAGAGGACACGCTCAGGAGCAGAGAGAAGACACTCAGGCCGTGTTGCTGAAGGACTACTGGTGTTTTTTTTTTTTTTACATTTTAAGAAGCATCCCAGTATTTTCCCCTTCAACTTTACCATGTTTGACAAAGCTTATAAATTATAATGTTCGGCATTTTTTTTATAATAACTTGAACCTACAACAAAGGGTTAGGTGGAATTCTGGCCTTCCCCACACTGTCCCCAGACACACCCACTGGTGAGCGTAAGCTCCCCACATGATTAGGACAAGCACATCAAGGGGTGATGGCAACTCAAGGGGCAAGAGCCTGGCCATAGACAGAGCTAACATCAGGTCACAAGTTTGAAGGAAAAATTGTTTGGGGAGGGGCAAAAAAGAAAACTGAGAACAAAAACTAATCAAAACCTAAAGAGAACAATCTGATTGGCCCAATTTAAGCTGTGGACTCATCCCTGCAGAGACAGTTTGGAGCTGCACTTGAAGCGCGTCGGAGAGGAAAACCATGTCGGTGACTGTCCCCGGCTTCCGCAGACTCCTCTGTGATCAGTACGGCTGCTTGTGTTCACCACTCAATAGCAAATGCAAAGATGACGTCAGGACTGGGCCCGGTCGCTCTGAAGGCCGCGCCTCCGGTTTGCTGCTGGAACACGTCGATGGTGTCCTCATCCTCCATCTCCAGCTGTCACAGTCCCAGGGCAGGCCCAGCGAGAGGGGACAGAGAACGTCAGCAGAAGGGAAAATGCACTGCCGATGCCCCAAGCTGCTCCCCTGCTAGCACACGGCCTGGTCACCCTCTGCCATCCCACAGGAGAGTGTCATCGAGGAGTCACAGTAACTACTTACCCACCTAGTCTCCTCTGACAAAACTCACAAGGATATTTACAGCTACAAAGTTTGATAGAAAGACTGTCATTAAGAACTAAACAGAAATATCTAAAATTCCTACTGAAAAATACACAAAATCAGATTCCAGTGAAGAGAATCAGACTGGTTGATGGCACTAAGACCTGGGAGTGTGGTACATCATGCTTGCCAATTCCAAAGCCAACTATATCACCAGAGAAGGGCCCATCAAGTAAAAGATCCACTGAAGCCAGGGACCCATTGCTGGCCGGGCCTCCTTCCGAGGTGGGCAGGCACAGATGGGCAAACCTTACCATCTGCTTCTCTTCTGACAACAGCAGGTGCAAAACCATCTCCCTGACCTTTCCCCATCTCTGAAGAAAGGGGAGTGCCCAGAGACTGACCGAGGCAGGGAGCAGGGACACTCCTGGGGCATTCTCAAGACACAGAGCAGTCTCCCCTAGGCCCTGCTGCAGACACTTGGCATGGCTCCCTCCCAGGCAGCTCCCACCCTCTTCAAAGCAGCCGCCTCCAGCCGAAGCCCCCTGCCCACAAGCCCCTCCCATATTTGCTCCCTCCCTTGGGAGTCTCTGCAGAGCCTACATGTTTCTTAGAGGTGTATGATTTCCTGAAGTGGCTAGAAATCACATTTATCATGAAAATATTTTCAGTACTTAAGATATTGTGTTTTACAAAATATTTTCACATGGAACATCCCAAATGATTACTAGCACTTTGTAAAAGAGGAAAAAGACAGGCGTTATTTCATTTTACAGCCCAAACTGAGGTTCCAAGAGATGTAATCACAATAATCACGAGGCCGTCAGATGCCAAGGGCAAAATCACCACCTGAACTTTAGTTCCAAGAACTTGTAGTTCCCAATCCCAAGTTCTGGGCCAGGAGTGTGATACGCTATAGCATGAGGCACCCACTCAGCCTTGCGTTTGAGGCTAGTGCTCCAGTTACCATGCGCCCTTTTCCACCCACACCACTTATGCACAGTGCTTATAACAAGAATGGAGCCCCTCATCTAGCTACACATTTACTAAAATTGCAAAGACTCCACACACTATGGAAGGGGCCCTGCCAGCCCCCACAGGTAGATCCATGGGCAGTCTCCCATCAATGACCCTGAAGCCCTGGAGCACAGTCTCTGCAATCAGAATCCCACCTGAAATAGCATTTGGGGAAAAAAAAAATGCGAACAGCTTTAAGCCTAATCATTAAAATCCCTGAGAAAACAGCAAGGCATTCTCTGTGTGTGCCCATCAATATTTCTCAAGTAAGCACTTCCCAAACGGCAGCGATTCCAATGCGAGGCCGGAGGAGCCCTGAACGTGGGGACTGTTTCATACCTGGGCTGGCGTGTCTGTTTCATTTATTGGTTGCCCATCAAACCTGAATCTAATCTGTCTCATTGACAAGCCCTGGAAAGAAAAAGCAATTACCATTAAAAATTCCAGATAACAATTCAAGAAATCAAGAATTCAGGTGAAGAGAGCAGAATTCTGAACATGCACTGAGCTGTGACCCAGTTGAGAAATACTTACTGGTGGCCCCAATCTACTCCTGCACCACCCCAAACTGCTCTCCTGACACCCTGCTCCCAGCTCCTGACCTGCCTCTCACTTCCTCCCAGGAGCCGACCACAGCCTCCACGCCACTGGCGGCGCCGTCCCTTGAGAACCTTCCTGGGAGGACAGTCAGGTGGCAGTGAGGGAGGTATGGAAGGCCCAGAGGCAGCGGAGGAAGCAGCGAACTTTGTATCCAAAGGAGGCAGCCTCCAGCCCGGTCCCCAGGCACAGGGGAGCATCCTTGGGGGCAGCAAACTTTTCCCAAATTAGGACACACAGGGAAGCTGCACAGAGATGACAAAAAGTGAAAAGGCACAAACCCCAAGGACAGAGAAGCAGAGAGGAAGGATCCCACAGAGGCTTCTGCTGGCTGGAGGCTGCAAGCCTCAGAGCCAGACGCTGCTGGCCCAGGACAGTGGCCTCGGGTCTCGGGGCAGGGGGCAGGACTCAGCACATGCTGGTTCTGAACGACTGCGTCAAGCTGCCATCCAACCCCATGCCAGAGCACCCCGAGGCCAGGAAGCCAGGTGGCTCCCTCCATGGCAGCAAGCGGGACATCTACTCTGGAGCCATGGACTCAGCCTGCGCTTAAGGTTATCAGGGACAAGTGTCTGGCCAGCACCCAACGTGCCTGAACCCCTCAGTTGATAATAATAGAATGGTAACAGTGGAAAGCAAGTTGAGAACAATGAGCCAGGTGTGGTGATGTACATCTTTAATCCTAGCACTTGGGAGGCTGAGACAGGAGGATCGCAGGTTCAAGGCCAGCCTCAGCAACTGAGCAAGACCTATACACTTAGCAAGAACCTGTTTCAAAATAAAAAATAAAACAGGGCTGGAGTATAGCTCCAAGGTAGAATGCCCCCCTCAAGTTCAACCTATTACAAAAAAAGGTGAAAAAATGCTCAGAAAGGACACCAACAGCAATAATAAAGCCCAATGCAAAACACAACATAAACTATCAACATGAAGCCAGGTATGGAAGAGCACATTTGTAATCCCAGACTGTCTCAGGAGGCTGAGAAAGGAGGGTCGCAGGTTCGCGGCCAGCCTCAGCTGCTTAGTGAGGCCCTATGCAACTAGTAGCCTTGTTTCAAGATAAAGAATAAAAAAATAGGATAGGGGTGTAGCTCAGAGAGGAATGCCCCTCGTTCAATCCCCAGTAGAGAGAAAAAAAAATCAAAATGAGAGTTAAGACGAGAAGGGTTCCAGTTCCAGGAAGAGGGAATGGGGGCTCAAGAAAGGCACAGATTATCAACTACGAGTCACATTCCCCAAATTAAAAAGAAGTTCCTACGTAGAAAGAGTCCATAAAGCACTCAAAAAAGGAGTGATAAAATTACCTACCTCAGAAGACTGGTATGACATTTCAGAATACCAAAAATTTTGAGTTTCTGCTTCCAAAAACTTTGAGAGAAAAACTAAGCCACACCCGAAGGACAGAGAATGCCAATGTCACTGATCTTTCATAGGACACTGGAGGCTAAAAGAAAACACTGCAGTAACTTCTGGAGGGGAAAACGAATTTCAGCTTCGAGCGCTGCGGGCAGCCAAATGCCCAAGTGTGAGGGACTATGAAAAGCAAAAGTCATTTCCAGACTATCCACCATATCTGACAAGATACAGGAAGCCATTCGCCATGCAAACGGGGGACGACTAATCCAGAAAACGCAGGAGGAGGCAGAGAAGTTTCCAGAATAACTCCAAGGGAGGCGGTGGGTGGCAGCTATGTGTCTGGCCTCGCCTCTCAGGTGAGGCAGGCCTGAGGCTCCCGGGGGAAGCTGGGAAGCAGAGGCAGGCGAGGGGGTGACCTCAGGTGCCCGCCCATGCGGGGTCTGGGCAGGGGAGAACACACGTGATGGATAATCCCAAGCACCCAGAAACATATACCAACAGCAACCGCCAGACCGAGCCCAGCCAAGACAGAAGGGACCAGCCCGCGCCAGCTTCGTCCCAAAGCACAGCACAGCTCGTGCTGGGAGGACAGGGGACAGCATGTGCCTGGCAGTGTCGGGAACCTCCAGGAGAAAGGCCAAGAACAGCATTCACCACGAGCACAGGGTGGACGGTGACTGCCTCCAAGGAGCGGGTTCAAGGTGCGAGGGAAGAAAAGACATGTAACTAGAGTTTTTGTTGCGGTAGTACTAGGAATTGAACACCCAGGGGCATTCTACCTCTGATCTACACCCCCAGCTCTATTTTTATATTTTGAAACATGGTCTCAACTAAGTTGCTGAGCCTGGCTGTGAACCTGCTTAGTCCTGCCCCAGCCTCCCAAGTACTAGAATATAGATATGTGCCAACACACCTTGCTATAGAGATGTTTATAATAAAAAGATCCAAAGGCAGAAACTATCAGAGTAAGAGTAAGCCGGGCGTGGTGGCGCACAACTGTAATCCCAGCGCTAGGG
This sequence comes from Muscardinus avellanarius, assembly GCF_963383645.1. NCBI lineage: Eukaryota > Metazoa > Chordata > Mammalia > Rodentia > Gliridae > Muscardinus > Muscardinus avellanarius. The sequence goes on along the minus strand of NC_137790.1, from coordinate 1,681,778 downwards.
CGGCTGAGACAGGAGGACTGTGGTTCGTGGCCAGCCTCAGCTACTTAGTGAGGCCCTCTGCAACGCAGTGAGACCCTGTTTCAAAATAAAGAATAAAAAATAGGGCTGGGGCAGTAGCTCGGAGGTAGAAGGCCCCTGGGTTCCATCCCCAGACCCAGGGAAAAAAAGTAAAAGAGTACCACACAAGGGGATGAGCCACTGTATCTCGAAGCACTTTAAGAAAGGCAGCTTCACAGGATGCATCGCCTGCTGGTGCCCGCAAAGGAGGGCTCCCACAAGACCAGGAGTGGAAGGCTCCCACCGCGTGCCGACGTAAGAACAGAATGCCAGGTGGACCAGTCAGCAGGTGAGATCCATGAGCTCCCGATGACAGTGACAACCCAATGGCCCGTCCCACTGGCAGCCTGGGAGGATGCTACTTCATCAGCTCACTTTGGGTTGAACACAGGGGCGTTCTACCTCGGAACCACACCCCCAGCCCTTTTTATTTTATGTTTTGAAACAGGGTCTCACTCGGTTGCTGAGACTCACTCGCTATGTAGTTAAGGCTGGCCTGCCATTTCCTGTCTCAGCCTCCAACACTGGGATTACAGGCCTACATCACCAGGCTCAGCTTCAGTTCACTATTTTGAAACCCGGTAAGTTAAAAAAAAAAAAAAAAAAAAGAATCTAGTATTTTCTTCCCTTTCCTAAACAAAGTGGGATTTGTGAACATCCTTAAAAAAAAAAAAAAAAAAAAAAAAAGCCAAGCGTGGTGGCGCAAGCTTGTAATCCCAGCGCTTGGGAGGCTAAGACAGGAGGATCGCACGGGTTCAAAGCCAGCCTCAGCTACTTAATTAGGCTCTCAGCAACTTAGTGAGACCCTGTTTCCAAGTAAAATATAATATAGATCTGGGAGTATAGCCCAGAGGTAGAAAAGCCCCTGGGTCCCACCCCCAGTACCACCAAAATAAATAAATAAATAAATATATATAATATAATATATATACATATAAATATATATAAATAAAAATAAACTAGAAAACGAAATGAAGACATGGTCTCCAGAGGTGCCTTCCAGCAAACACCTGCAGCAGGAGGGTTAGAACACACTGTCTGCAGCTCCCAGGAGTCACGCACCTCCACACTGGCCCAAAGCCGTCATGTGAGCAGACGCGGCAGAGCAAGGTGCCCACGCTCGAGAGCACCCCACCTGCAAAGGTGTGTCACGAGAAAAGCCCGAGCCCCGAGACGGCCTGTCCACTTGAGGGAGCACAGGGAGGAGAAAGCCTGCAATACAGCCCCCTGCACATGGAGGAGGGCAGGTGCCCAGGCCCCGGCCCACCCCTGCCCGGGGTGGGGCGCCGTGTCTCGGGCGCACCTGCCTCTCGCAGTAGGCCTTCATGAGCTTGCTCAGCGGGGTGTGCCTCTTGATCTTGAACTGCACCACCGAGCCGTCCTGCCCAGCCACTTTCAGGTTGATGTGGTCATTCTCAGTCTTCACCCCCTCCTGCAAGAGACAGGAAACTGTCACAGCTGCCCCAGATAGCCAGAGCGTTACAGGACAAGTCTGCAGGTCAGGGTTGGGTTTTTAAGTGATTAAAACCAGCCTAATATTTTGTTGGGGGACTAGAGATTGAACCCAAGTGCTTTACCTCTGAGCTACACCCCTAGCCCTCCCCAGTTTTTAAAATTTTGAAACAGGGTCTTGCTAAGTTGCTGATGCTGGCCTAGAACCTGTGAGCCTCCTATTTAGCCTCACAAGTACTGGAATTAGAGGTGTGTGCCACCGCACTGGGCTAAAACCTACCAAATTCTTAAAATTCCCCAGCAGTCAATGACTCACGCGATTGTTGTATTTTTACACAGGGTATATATTTGAACTTCCTCTTGCTGAGCTCGTGTAACACGTAAGGAGATGCAGTGCAAGGCTGAGCCTCACGGATGGTTCATGCAAAGAAAACTCATTTCTAATGACCTAGGAAAAACTAGCCAAAACTCAGCTTTGTTGTAAAATTACTCTCATGAAGCTACGAAAAACAGGTATTTGCATATTACATACAGCTATATATGATTGGTAAAACAAAAACAGAACATTTGGGGCAAGAGGGCGCCGCGGTGCAGAGTGACTGCAGGAACCCAGTTCTGGACGGCAGCGACCAGAGCGCGGCCATCAGGAAGGACGGACGAGGGAGCCTCCCTGGAGCTGCGTGTCGCAGTCCTGTCTGTGGAGTTGGGGCAGCTCAGCTGCACAGTGTGTCTGCATGTGCAAGGCCCTGGTTCATTCCCAGCACCGTATAAAGCGGAGTCCTATCTGGTAGTCATTCCTGGTGTTTACTTTTCACAGAATTCAAGACACACATGCTGCTAAACAATAGTGCAACGGAGGCTGCTTGTTGCCTGGAAACACATTTTGTATTAATCAGGAGTTTGTATTAATCGGGAGCTATGTTAAGTGGCAGTGAGCCAACTTTGGGGCCGCTCGGCTCAGTCGGAAAAAGCGAGGTTCCTCAACTACTTTCTCTTTTCCACAACGTGCCAGGCCCACCGGACTGTCCACCTCTGCCATCTGGTGCCAGCTGGGAATAAAAGCATCCACAGGAGCCACTTGTTTTTTAACAAAACAATGAGGACCGAGTGGGTGGCATCCCGCAGCATCTGGACTGGTCCCACACAAAGGACTTGGCTTTTCCAGCAGAGCTGAGGCCCTCAAAAGCACTCCACGGTGCCCATGCCCGCTGCTCTCTTCCTTGCAGCAGGGTCTGGGAGGCCTGCGGCCCTCCTGAGCACCAGGCACACTCGCCCGGGGAATGGAGGAAGACACAGAAACACACGTAGGAGTGGGCCATGGGGCTGCCTGTGCCCCTGTCCTGGAGGCCCCAGAAAGGGCGCAGATCTGATTGGGGCCCTGGGCCGGCTGAGAGGTGGTGGGGCTCCAGAAAGGAGCCTGGAGATGCGCGTCTGGGCTGGCGCCCACCCATCAGTGTGGGCCAGTGGCCAGGCGTCCCTGGTAGCATGGTGGCCGCTAGCCTGGCATCCCTCTCCAGAACATGGGCTCTGACCATGAAAAGTAGTTCAGGGGCAGGAGTGAGGGGCCTCCACAGCAGGGAGGGACCCAGAGCTTCACCTACACTGCCCAGAGGGCAAGGACCACCTCTGTGCTTGCACGGAGCTAGAGCGTGCCAGCAGAGAAGGGGCAACAGCACAGTGAGGGGCAGACCCAGGCACGGCACCTTTTTTTTTTTTTTTTTTTTTGCAGTACTAGGGATTGAACCCAGGGGCATTCTACCTCTGAGCCACACCCCCAGACCTATGTTTGATTATTTATTTATTGCGGGCCTGGGATGGAATCCAGGCACATTCAACCTCTGAGCTACACTCCCTGCCCTATTTTTTTTTATTCTCTATTTTGAATTAGGGTCTCACTAAGTTACAGAGGGCCTCACTAAGTAGCTGAGGCTGTCCACGAACTGCCATCCTCGGTATCAGCCTCCGGAATGCTGGGATTACAAGCGTGTGCCACCATCCCTAGCTTATTCTTTATTTTGAAACAGGGTCTTGCTAAGTTGCAGAAGGCCTCACTAAATGGCTGAGGCTGTCTGCTAACCACGATCCTATCGCAGCCTCCCACGTACTAGAACTACAAGTGAGCGCCACCACACCCAGCTAGCCACCTGCACCATCTAACCCAGGATACCACCTAGGATACCGAGAGCAGCCCATCCCAGACGCCCCCCCCATCACCTAATAAGCAAGTGAACTTGAGAGTTTAAAAGAATGAGCCAGGTGTGGTGGCACAGGCTTGTAATCACAGTACTTAGGAGGCTGAAACAGGAGGATCACAAATTCCAATACAACCTCAGCAATATTAGTGAGGCTCTCAGCAACTTAGCAAGACCCTGTTTAAAAAAAAAAAAAAAAAAAAAAAAAAAAAACCCTAATATAGGTCTGGGAAGGTAGCCCGGAGGTAGAAGGGTTCCATCCCCAGTTCCACCAAAAAATTAATTAAATAAATGAGAGCCAGGCATGATAGTGCATGCTTGTAATACCAGTACTTAGGAAGCTAAGACAGGAGGATCCTGGGTTCCAGACCAGATTCAGCAACCTAGAGAAACTTCCAAATACCTGGTGATATCCTGCTTCAAAACAAAGAAATAAAGTGGGCCTGGGGGTGTAGCTCAGAGGTAAGATGCCTGGATTCCATCCCCAGCAAGAACAACAACAAAAACGGCCTGGGGGCAGCAGCCACTGGAGTTGCTATGGAATCAATTAAATCACAACTGCCAGGCGCTTTGGAGGCTGAGAGAGGAGGATCGCACAGGTTCGAAGCCAGCCTCAGCTACTGAGTGAGATGAGACCCCCGTTTCCAAATAAAGTATAAAATAGGTCTGGGAGTATAGCCTGGAGGCAGAAAGCCTCTGGGTTCCACACCCAGTAACACACACACACACACACACACACACACACACACACACACACACACACACACTAGAATCCATAGTGGCGCACCCCTGAATCCTAGTACTTGGGAGGCTGAGACAGGAGCAGCACAGGTTTGAGGACAGCTTCTGCAAGCAGTGAGACGCTCATCAGCCTGGCAAAACCCTCTTTCAAAATTAAAATTAAAATTCAGGAGGCTGAGACAGGAGGATTGCAGGTCGTGGCCAGCCTCAGCTGCTTAATGAAGTCTTCCACAATTTAGTGAGACTCCGTTTCAAAATAAAGAATAAAAAATAGGGATGAGTTAATGTAGCTCAGAGGTTGAATGCCCCTGGGATCAATAAACAAGTAAGTAAATAAAATAAAAATTGGGCTAGAGGCAAAAATAAAATAAATAATAGGGCTGGGGAATATAGATTGGCAGGAAAATGTCCTTGGGTTCACTCCCTAGTATCACAAAAATAAGTTTCTAAAGCCGGGTGTGGTGGCGTACACCTGTAATCCCAGCATTTGGGAGGCTGAGACAGGAGGATCCGGATTTGCGTACAGCCTCCATTACTTATTGAGGCCCTTTGCAACTCAGTGAGACCCTGTTTAAAAATAAAGTATAACCAGGCATGGTGGCACACGCTGGGAGGCTGAGACCAGAGGATCACGGTTTGAGGACAGCCTCAGCTACTTAGTGAGGCCCTCTGCAACTCAGTGAGACCCTGTTTCAAAATAAAGAATAAAAAAAGGGCTAGGGGAGTCTCTTGGAGATAGAGTGCCCCTGGGTTCCATCCCCAGTACTGCAAAAAAATAAAAGTTTCTAAAAAGAGTAATATCCTGTGTATTACCCTTCAGTTCCCCCGACAGGCTGCGTAAAGGCTGTGTGTGTGGCCTAGGATTCAGGTGCGCACTCAAACAGCCCGGAGCGGGGGAGGCATCAAAGCCCTGCTGGAAGCCGCGGGAGGTGAGGCCCAAGCCCACTCCCCTGCGCCTCGGAGAACATGGCTCCACGGTGCATTTCCCCGTGCATGGGACCCCAACGGGACTGAGAGGAGAGGAGAGGCGCAGGAAGGTCCTAGCTCGGCCTCGGTCCCGAGGGGGAAGCGCGCCCCAACTGGGATGGGCGGGCACACACCCAGGACCCCGTCCAACCCGGGCGGGGACACGCGCCCCGGAGCACGGGGCCGTCGGAAGGGGCGCCTGGTGCCGACAGGCCGAGGGTCCACCGCCGACCCCCGGGCGAGGCCCGGGGCACCCACAGGCCGGCCGCGCCCCGGCGAGGGAGGGCCCGCCCGGCCCGACGCGTCCCCGGGCTCTCCGGCCGCCGGGCGCCGGGCACGCGGGGCGGGTGGGCGGGGAGAGGACGCGAGGGGCGGGGCCAGCGGGGCGGGGCCAGCGGGGCGGGGCGGGGCTCCGCGGCGGGGCGGGGCCAGCGGGGCGGGGCGGGGCCAGCGGGGCGGGGCGGGGCTCCGCGGCGGGGCGGGGCTCGGACGGGGCGGGGCTCCGCGGCGTGGACGGGGCGTGGGGGAGGGGCGGCGGCCGCGGGGGGAGGGGCGGCGCGGGGCCCCGGCAGGTCGGCGCCGAGGCCGGGCGGCGGGCGGCCGGCGGCAGGCCTTACCTTGGGCTTCTCCTCCGACATGGTGCACGGCGGCGGCGGCGGCGGCGGCGGGACGCGGCGGCGCGGGAGACAGCGCGGAGCGGGCGAGTCACGCTCTGGGCCCCGCCGCTCTCCCGCCGCAACTGCTCGCGGGGCCGCGCTTTATCCCCAAATCCCGACGTGCCGGTTGGCCGGCGGGGGTCACGTGGCGGTGCGCGTGCACGAGGCGCGCGGCCGGCGTCGGGGGCGCGCCCGCCCTCGGCTCCAGGCGGTTGGAAGTGCGTCACGGGGCGGGTCCCCGCGCGCCCGAGGCCGGGGGCGCGCCGGGCGGGGGCGCGCAGAGCGCGGGATGGGGCCGGGCGAGCGGGGCGGGCGGCGGCCCGGGCGGGGTGGTCTGTCGGGGAGGCTGCGGCCCGGGCGGGCCCAGGGGGCGTGTGCAAGGTCTGGGCCTGGGGACCGCCTGGCCGCCCTCGCCCCCCACGACCTCCCCCCAGCCAGCCCTGTGACAGAGCCCAGGCGCACCACGCCCTTCCGTGTGCAGGCTGCTGTTCTGGGGGCGCAAGGAAGCTTAGAGCAGCCTGGCCTCCCGGACACATGCCCTTCACCGACCGCAGGTGAAGGGCGCCCCTGCAGGCCAAGGGTGCCCCACGCCTGCGCGCCCCATCACTTAGGACGCCCACGTTTTGTTGGGTGCCGACCACACGGAGTCCTGGGTGCTGAGTCTATGGTTGGGGTGGCGGCTCTTACCTCTGCACGCTCCAGGACTGCCCCTCAACCCCTTTGCCTGAACCCCGTTTGAGGTTTTCTGAACCCCAAAGTGAAAACCAGGTGCCCCGGGGAGAAGGCGGGGGCAGGAGGCAGCCTCCCGAGGGGTGACCACCGTTTTGCTGGTTTCTGGAATGCGGTTCAGTGGCTCACACCCCGTCCTAGGGCCACCCATCTTACAGAGGAGGGACTAAGCGGACACCCCAAAGCAGGCCTGGTGGGGTGGCCTGCCATCCCAGGCTGGGGAGCAGCCTCAACAACTGGCCAGACCCTGTTTCAAAATACAGAAATAGAGTTGGGCTAGAGGTGTAGCTCAGAGGTAGAACGCCCTGGGTCCAATCCCCTCCACCACAAAAAAATAAATCGGCGACACCGTGGGTTGCTGCGTGGGTGAGCGTGTGCGTGTGCGTGTGCGTGTGCGTGTGCGTGTGTGTGTGTGTGTGTGTGTGTTTTGCTTTTCCCTCTCAGGAATGTTGGCGACATCTCTCCAGGGAGATCTGGTCAGAGCCGAGCTCCCAGCCCAGCTGTGGTTCGGTTCCTGCCGTCGGAAATCCTGCCCTCTGAAACTGACCATCACGAGGCTCCTGCCATAGGGATCTGGATGGAATGGCCACCTCACTCTGCACTCTGGGAGGGGGAAGCCTCCGGGAACAGCCCTGCCAAGATGGCGCTGGGGGAACAGCCCTGCCAAGATGCCAAGTCACCCAGACCCGGCGGCAGTGTCCAGAGACCAACACCCCTGGGCCCCAGACGCCATTCATTTTAGAACATTATTGGACGTACTGTGTCCTCATTAGAGGACACAGGCTCTCAATGGAAGATAGGCGGTTTCTGAGCTGTTAAAGCAGAAAGTGTGAGCCTTACAACTGAGGAGACACAGCACCAAAGGCAGAAACTAACCCAGCTCCGACCTCGCACACCCAGGGGCCACTGTGAAAGCCACAGTAAAGAAACACAGACCGGTGAGCCAGTGGGAGGGCCCAGGCCTGCAACCCAGCGCTCGGGAGGCTGAGACAGGAGGATCTCAGGTTCAAGGACAGCCTCAGCTACTTAGTGAGGCCCTCCGCAACGTAGTGAGACCTTGTTTCAAATATAAAGAATAAAAAATAGGGTTGGGGTGTAGCTCAGAGGTTGAATGCCCCTGGGTTCTATCCCCAGTTCCACAAAAAAAAAAAAGAAAGATTTTTAAAAGGGCTAGGCATAGGCCGGGCATAATGGTGCACACTTGTAATCCCCGCGCTCAGGAGGCAGAGACAGGAGGATCGCACAGGTTCAAAGCCAGCTTAAGAGACCCCGTTTCCAAATAAAAAGTATAAAATGGGTCTGGGAGTGTAGCCCAGAGGTAGAAGGTTTCCAGGAACTCCAGTACCACCAAAAAAAAAAAAAAGAAAGAAAGAAAAGGGCTAGGCATATAGCTCTGAGTTAGAATGCCCTGAGTTTGATCCCCGGTGACACACACACACACACACACACACACACACACACACACAAGCAAAGCACATGATGGCAGAAAAAGATGCTGGTGTGACACTAAGCTTTTAAATGCAGGATAAAAACTATTCTGTAAAATTGATTTGTGCCAGGCGTGGTGGCGCACACTTGTAATCCAGCATTTGGGAGGCTGAGACAGGGGGATCGCAGTTTGCAGACAGCCTCAGCGACTGAGGCCCTTTGCAACTCAGTGAGACCCTGTCTCAAAATAAAGAATAAAAAATAGGGGCTGGGTGTGTAGCTCAGAGGTAGAATGTGCCTGGGTGCCATCCCAGACCGGCAAAAAAAACAAACCAATGTTCATTTGCGTGTATAAATACTGGATGGAGGGAACACAACTACACGTCTCCATCTGCCCCAGATTCCTCCAAATGACAGAAAAGAAACGCAAAGTGCTCACCACAGCACAGGCAGCAAAGACATCCTGAGAATTTCTCCAGAGGCCAGTGGGGCCAACATGAGAGGGAGGCCGGCCGTGGGGAGCACCACAGCCCCTCCCCCCGAGGACCCCAGGGAGAGCCCCTCGGCTGCGCTCCAGGAGGGTGTGGGCCCAGAGAGGCCATCTGCCTGAGGAGGCCGGGGCTGTGGGCTGCAGGAGGCCTGGGCGAGCTGGCTCCAGGCAGAGGAGTGGCAGCTGGGCCAGACTTCCCCAAGCCCCGAGCCCCAGGCAAAGCTGCCCAGCACACCCTAGGAGAGGGGGTGGAACTGAAAGCCAGTCGCAGGATTGCTGAACACAAACTCTCGCCTGTGCTGAAGACTGGAAAGATCATGGCCAAGGACTGGAGCAAGGCAGGAATCCCAGGACCCCCGGCACAGCGGCTCAGAGCCAGGACGCGCCACCCACAGACACCTGGGAGGAGAGGGAGGGCAGCCGAGCCCGGACACTTCTCTGGACTGAAGAAATGTAACTCCACATGGGAAGGGCCCAGTGCAGGCCGGGCGAGGCGGGCAGCGGTCCTGCCTGCTGCCCGCTCCCTCGCGAGGATGGCCGCGCAGGACCAGCCTGCCTCAGGGCCACCCGAGTATTTGTGAAGTTCAAAAAGTGTTTACAGACATGAGATGGCCACCAAAAGAGCTCTCCTCTGAGGAGCAGGGATCCCAGCAGAAGGGAGCGGCTTCGTTCCTTCAAGACAGTCGGCCACTCGGACGCCGTGCTCTTCAGCTCTGCTGCCTTTAGAACACACGCCCGCACACACGCACACACGCACTGGCTGCAACCAGGCGGGTCCCAGGTGTGTGGTCTGGTGTCGGTGGCTTCAGTGGCTCCTTCCCGCCACGGCCCTTCCCCGCAGCCCCATCGTTTAACTTAGGTGCCTTCCCAACGGTGGGCCTTGGGCTTCCCCACGTGAGCCGGTGAGCACAGTTCAATCCTCAAAGAGAGGAAAAGAACGCTGGGCATGGTGATACACACTGGGAGGCTGAGACAGGCGGGTCACAGTTCAAAGCCAGCCTCCTCAACTGAGCAAGGCTCTCAGCAATTGAGACCCCCGTCCAAAACAAAACAAAAATAAATAAATAAACAAATAAGAAGGGCTGGGGGTCTAGCTTGGAGTTGGAATTCCCCACAGTTCAATTCTCAGACACACAGACACACACACACACACACACACACACACACACACACACACACACGGAGAGGGGTTGGAAAAGGAGAGTATATAAAAGGGTCCAAGCCGGGCGTGGTGGCGCACGCCTGTAATCTCAGTACTTGGGAGGCTGAGACAGGAGAATCAAAGGTTCATAGCCAGCCTCCGCTACTTAGTGAGGCCCTCGGCAACTTAGTGAGACACTTTTTCAAAATAAAGAATAAAACAGGGCTGGGGTGGAGCTTGGAGGTAGAGCGCCCCTGGGTCCATCCCCTGTACCGCAAAAGAAAGGAATAAAAGCCAGATGTGGTCGCCAACACGTTCCGGAGGCTGAGACAGGAGGATCATTGCACTGGTACTGGGAAGAGTTTTTAAAATGTACTAATGTATCAGTTTTGGGAAAGATTTCCAATTTTAAAAATATATCGTTTGTACTAGAAAAACCAGGATGGGCAGGAAGGAGGGACTTGTAATTTACATTTCTAAAGAGAAGGAAAGAAAGCTGGAGGCAGGGATGGGGGAAATCCCAGATCCCAGAGAAACAATTTGGGGAATGGAACAAGAGGTGTGGAGGGCTGTGTTTGGAGGGGGGACAGCCCCCGCTCCGGGGCAAATCCGGCTGGAGACAGCAGAGACAGGGCTAGAGATACCGGGCTAGTATATCTACAGATCAAAGGCCCTGCCGCAGACTTGGTCCGGATAAAGACACGCAGTAAACTGGAGTTCTTTGGTATTTTCATTAGGATTGCCCCCCTGCGCCCCTCTCTCTTGGGCACAGGGCTGTAACTATATCCTGTATTTCTATCTTTTTAATAAACTTCTTTAAATCTTCAGCAACTGTCCAAGCTATGCATATTTATTCTTAGCTTAGAACAAGAATCCACGGTTTTTCTGTTTTTCTGTTTGTGTGGTTGTGGTGGGGGAATTACTTCTCCCCTCACACACCAAACACGGTTCACCGCAACAATTGTGGTTTAAGGACAGCCTCAGCTATTTAGTGAGGCCCTTTGCAACTCAGTGAGACCCTGTTTCCAAATAAAAAATAAAAGATAGGGCTGGGGGTGTAGCTTGGAGGTAGAATGCCCCTGGGTTCCATCCCTAGTACCCCCAAAAATTTTAAATAAAAATAAAAAATAAAAAGGGTACAGTGGCAATTTGAAAGCAGAAACATTTAATAGTGGGAGGTAGGAGTTCAACAGGTGGTGGCGTCAGCTCGTCATTGTTGTGACAATATCAGCACCGGGGAGGAAAGGCTGACCTGGGCTCAGGCTCCAGAGGTCTCAGCCCGTGGGCCCCTCTGCTGCTAGAGCCCGAGGGGAGGCAGGGCGTCGTGGAGAAGGCTGTGGGGAAGGAAGTGCTCGGCTCCAGTGGCTGCCAGGCAGAGAGGGAGGGAGCGAGCGGCCAGGGTCAGGCACGCTCCCCAAGAGCATGCCCCAAACCCACTCCTCCCACCCACAGCCTCCACCCAGCAGCCCATGAGGAGGTCCATTCAGCATTTAACTGTGAGTCCATAGAGAGGGTCACAGCCTACGGAGCCAGACGCTCCGAGGGTCCACCTCTGCACAGGGCTGCACTGCACAAGCTGGCCACACGGGAGCCCTGGAGACAGTCCAGGTCTAAACACAGATAGCAGCCGGGCGAGGTGGTGCGCACTTGCAATCCCAGCATTTGGGAGGCTGCGACCGACGGAGGATCACAGGATCACGGTTCAGTTTGCTACTTAGTGGGGTCCTTTGCAATTCAATGAGACCCTGTTTCAAAATAAAGAATAAAAAACAGCTGGGCGTGGTTGTAATCCCCCCTCTTGGGAGGCAGAGACAGGAGGATCGCGCTGGTTCGGAACCAGCCTCCTCGCTTACTTAAGAGACCCTGTTTCCAAATAAAAAATATAAAAAAATAGGTCTGGGAGTGTAGCCTGGAGGTAGAAGGGCTTCCAGGAACCCCAGTACCCCCCCCAAAAAAAAAAGAATAAAAAATAGGGCTGGGGGTGTAGCTCAGAGGTAAAAATGCCCCTGGGTTCCATCCCTAGCACCTCAAGTAAATAAACAAACAAACAAACAAACAAACAAACACAGAGATGGCTTAAAGAGATAGACTCAGCAGAAGAGATTGCTGATGAACTAACTGGAATATACGCGTGAAGGAGGTCCTCAAACGGAGGCAGGAGTGCAGGCACAGCAAGAGGCCTCGCGCCTGCCATGCAGAAACTTGAGCAAGTCTGTAAATGGGCCTGAAAGGAAAGAGGAGAGTGGGCCAGAAGCAATGTTTGAAGATGCATGCATGCATACAGATGAGGACTTTTCAAAGCTGAACAAAGATAAACCAAGGTTACTGAGATACCTTGAAGCCCAATCATGGTGAACCCCAAGGAAAGCACCCTGGCTCTCTGGGAGTGAGCCACTGAAACGCCAAGGAAGGGGCGACCGCCAGGCCCCACTGGGGATGGGACCGGGGCAGTCTACCTCCCAGTGGCACCCCAGCTCTATTTTTTATTCTTTATTTTGAAACAAGGTCTCACTGAGTTGCAGAGGGACTCACTAAGTAGCTGAGGCTGTCTGCGAACCCAGATCCTCCTGTCTCAGCCTCCCGAATGCTGGGATGACGAGTGCGCCCACCACGCCCGGCTTCCACAGACATTTCAGTCAACACCCCTGAGCCTCGACCAGCCTGCGAGGTTGCAGCATCTTGGCCTGTGCACACGCACCCTGGTGTTCACAAAATGAAATCAGCCAGCAACATTTCTCGGGAGGGGCCCCGGAGCTTTAAGTGAGGGACTGTTTATCTAAAGGAGAAACAGGACTTACATCTGACTTTGCAAAAGAAACCAGGAGCCAGGTGACAATGGCATAACTCTTCAAAGTGCTAAAAGAAAATAACCTCCCACGTAGAACATTATGCCTGTTGAAAATGTATAAAAGATGGTTCAGGAAAGGCGGGTCAGAGAGAACCCATTGTCACAAAGCCTGCACTGAAGGAAATCCGATGGGATTTCTTCAACAGAGCAAACTGGCCCTAGGCGAAAGCCGGGACATGCAGAAGGAAATGATGCTGGCTGAGGCAGGAGGACCGCAGGTTCCCAGTTTGGGGGCCAGCCTCAGCTACTTAGTGAAGCCTTCTGCAACTTAGTGACACCCTGTTTCAAAATAAAAGAATACAACTGGGATGGGGGTGTAGCTCAGAGGTAGAATGCTCCTGGGTTCTCTCCCCAGTATCACAAAAAAAGAAGAGAAAGGAAAAGAAAAGAAAGAAAGGCAAATACTCCCAAAGCTTTCTACCTGCAGAGTCTCACTGAAATAGTCATGAGGGCTTTTCTGCCGCCAAGCACAGCCATAACCGACAGCGAAAGTGAAGCAGGCCCCGCGGTGCGGGCACAAAATGCAGGCACAGCTCGGAGCCGGGCGCCTGGAGCGGCAGCGGCACGATGCCTGCGAGGTGTGTGGCTGAGTTGTTTCCTGGCCAGGAAAAAAACAGTGGGCAAAGACGTCAGGGGACTTACATGTTATGGTAAGTACCAAGTGCTGCACAACATAAGAACATCAGTGCACTAACACCCATAACACAGGCACGGAGGCTGCCTGTGAGGAGGCAGACGGAAACAGGCAGACAGGGAAGAGGCCTCGGTAGAGAAAACCTAATTTCCTGAGGGGTGAGGGGTCAAGGTTCAGAATAAGAAGGACCAAAGCTTCACAAAGCCATGGGTTTACTAATCAACAAACCCAGGAGCCATCACTCCTGAAAGGAGATTCTTCAAAGGACTTGCAAATACCCTATGCAAATTCTGAGAGCTGCTTCCCAGAATTCCCAGGATCCCAAACTCACCCTAACCCAAAAGAGGACACGCAGACATCCGGCAAAGGCCCTAGCCGGCCACCAAATGGGGCTTTTTCCCCTCGGGATCCCCTCCCCTTTTGGGGAGCTGTTCTCTCTCTCACAGGTCGTGTTGGCCCTGAGAGAAGGCAGAGTGCAATTGAGGGCACGTGGCTCGGGCTGCTCTCAGGTAGTGACCTGAAGGCCCCTGCTGGACATCAGGGCTGACCAGGGCCCCTAGGGGTGACATGCTCCTCTTTTCTGGCAGATCGCGTGGAAGAAAGCCGCCTGTAATTGAAAGCATTCGGCTTGGGCTACTCCCAAGTAATGTCCTGAAGGCAGCTTCTGGACCCCACAAGTTCCGACTGCCCCTTTGGGGTGTTCAGCCATCTTTCCTTACTCCCTGCAGCTTCCAATAAACCATTTACTCCCCTTCCTGCGGTCTGCGGGTGTCATTCTTCGCTCACCGTAACAAGAACCCGGTAAGGAAACGCCAAGTTTCTTCTCAAGAAACCCCCTGCTTCATCTTGGAGGCTCAGAAGAAACCCCCGTTTCATCTGCAGGAGAGGAAGGAGGACGGGACGCAAGACCAGGCCTCTCCTGCAAGAGAAGATGTGGATGCGAATTTTAATAGTTGCCAACAGAAGGGTGGGAGTTTAAACACATAGCTGTTTAAGTCACGTGCTCACTTCCCTGTATATGTTCAATGTGAATGAAAAGAGGCTTGCAAAAAGAAAAGGAACTTAGCCGGGCGTGGTGGGCGCGCTTGTCATCCCCGCGCTTGGGAGGCTGAGACAGGAGGCTCGCGCGGGTTCGAAGCCAGCCTCAGCTACTCAGTGAGGCTTTCAGCAACTTAGTGAGACCCTGTTTACAAATAAAATATAAAATAGGTCTGGGAGTGTAGCCCAGAGATAGAAAGCCTCTGGGTTCCACCCCAGTACCACCAAAAAAAAAAAAAAAAAAAAAAGACTTAGGATCAGCCCCCCCAAACACTAGACATAGCCTTCAAACCACGGGAAGAAAAAGAATGTGACACCAGAACTCAGTTCATCTCACAAACCTATAAAAAGCGATGCAGGGACACTGGAAAGAGCGGGCGTTTCTATACCAGCACAGGGTTGCACTGTTCTGGGTGGAGCTGAATGTCCGGGCTCCAGAGCTAAAGGGCTGGGCCCTGGGGCTGGCTGTGTGCAGAGATGGGGCCTGGGGGGCGGGCTCTGACCTCACCCACAGATTCTTAGCTCAGTGGTCCTGGGGGCAGTTTTGTTAGAAAAGTGAGCTCCCGCTGGGTGGGCCGGCACTGTGGCACATGCTTGTAATCCCAGTACTTGGGAGGATCACAGACTCACAGCCAGCCTCGGCTACTTTGGAGGCCCTCTGCAACTTAGTGAGACCCTGCTTCAAAATAAAAACCAAAGCAGGCCTGGGAGTACAGTTCAGCGTTAGAGCGCCCTGGGTCCAATCCCCGCACACAGAGCGAGCTCTCTTGTGTGGCCTGTGGACTCTCGCTAGCTCTCCTTCCCAGAGACCACGCGTGGAGCCACGTTCCTCTGCATGCCCTTCTGCCATGATGTTCTGCCTCTTTGCAGGCCTAGAGGGCCCTGGACTGGGAGGTCTGAGAGTGTGAACCCACACAGGCCCCCTCCTGTGATCTGGGGTCCCAGGGCTCTCGTCCAGCAATGGCGGGCTGGCCACGTGCACACTCCTGCATCCCAGCTGTGCTGACGGCAAGGGCATGGGGCACAGGCTTCTGCGTTGAGTGTAGAAAGCTGGGAATGGCAGTGCCCACTCACACACAAAAGCTGGCCTGAAGCCGGGCCTCGTGGTGCGTCTAGAACCCAGTTCTGGGGAGGCTGAAATGGGAGGATCACAGGCTTAAAGTGTAGGGAGGCGAGGAATAGAGTTTCCCCCTTCAGCATGAGGTTTTAGCTAAGAAAGCCCCTTCCCCTATTAGACCTCAGACTCTTGGCGGGCAATGACGTAGAAAGGCAGCTCTTTGACATTATTTGCTGTGATTTAGGTGTGTGTGTGCTTGTTTTTAAAATCATTGGCTATACTTGTTTACCAATTTATTTGATTGGCTGTATCCTGTTCTTGGCGGGCTCTGACGTATGTAACCACTCCCTATTCTGGCTATAAATTCAGAGCCCTCAGTGAGCTCGGGGTGGAGCCTCGACCACACCCCTCACCTGCTTAAGGGACTGCGGCTTGGCCAGGGCAGCTCTCTGGCAGCCTACAACTCCCTGAAGGGTGCTGGGTGGTTAGTGTTTGGGTCTCGACCCCTGGCTCGCCAGGACAGAGCTGCAGCACAATAAACCCTGCCTGATTTTACATCTCTTGTGAGTCCTTCGTTATTTGGGTTGGTGGGCGAGTCTCGAACCCTTCAAAAGCTAGCCTCAGCAACTGAGTGAGACTCTGTTTCAAAAATAGAAAATTAAATAGTGCTGGAGGTGTGGCTCAGAAGTAGAATGCCCCTGGGCTTCATCTGCAGTCCAGAGAGAGAGAAGCAGATCATACCCTCCTCCAGGCTATCGGAGACAGAAACCACAGCGCTGCCCATCAGCCAGCTGGGTCCAGGACAGGCAGGAGTGAGCACAGGGGAGCCCGGCCTGCAGGAAGGGAGAGATTCAGACACACCTGTGAGTAAGTTTCTAAAGTGTACACAGAGAGCGAGGGGCTGGGGAGGCCCACACCCGGCCACGGCTCTGCTCCCCCAAGCTGCGGACACTCACAGGAAGTCCTGGGCCAGGGTGGAGCCAAGGAGACCGTGGCTGGAAGGAGGCCGAGGAGAGCACCGGAAGGGCCGGCCCCATCACAGAGCAAGGCGGGTATTGGAATGGCCTAGGAAGATTTGGGAAAGCTCTGATTATTAATATATTTCAAAAGAAAATAATTGGTATATTTCAAAATAGTTGTGTCAAAATGGCGGCACACATGGATAAAGAAAGGACTTGTTTTCTGCCTAAAACGGGCAGCTATTCCAATAAAATCAACCTAGCTCAAAGTAATTAACAAGTCAGTAGAGGAGACCAGGGTTTCCTCTTTCTAAAGACATATCTACGGGATGATCTAGGGAGGATGGAGCAGGGTTTGACCTTGCCCTTCATGAAAGGAGACACCTCACCACACCTCCCTAGGGGAGGTACCTTACAGGGTTAAGGGGAGGTACCTTACAGGGACGTTCACTATGTCAGAGTCACGCAAACAAGATGGAGGTCATGGGTATAAAAAAAGTCCGGTCCACGTGTAAGCCCTTTGGTGTATTCATTTCGAGTCACCCCCCGCCATGCCATTTTGGCATGGGGCTGTATTTCTATTTTCTGTATTTCTATCTTTCTAATAAACTTCTTTAAATCTTCAGCAACGGTCCAAGCTATGCATATTTATTCTTAGCTTAGGACAAGAACCCACGGTTTTTCTTCTGTTTGGGGTCGTTTTGGGTTTTGTTATGGTCGTTTTGGGTTGGGGGAAAGTGTGTCCGGGACCCTAGCAGGGGTCCCCGGGGAACGGTTTCCACAAACCATATTCTCCCAATCCATAACAGCGGGGGCAGGAGCGCCCGCCATGCCTGACGGCCATGGAGGATGTGCTGGGTTGGGCAGTGCCGCCCCTCCATCTGTGCAGCCCAGGTCTTCCATCTCTAGGGAAGGAACGGGATCCCTGGAAACATCCCACCATGAGGTGAGGCCTGACTAGACCAAGACTGACCCAGGCCTCATGGAGCCGCAGCAAGCAGGCGGGGGCACAGGGAGCGGGTCCAGGTCGGTGGAGCAGCAGCACTGACGGAGCCTCCAGCAGCCGGCCTCCCCTCTGTGTGAAATCAATGTCCTTGGCATTATAAACACACACACACACACACACACACACACACACACACACACACTTCAGAAATGGCTTGGCAAGGCGATTTTGCTTTTTATTTATTGTGTGTGTGTTTGGTACTGGGGATGGAACTCAGGGGCATTCATCCTCCAAGCTACACACTCAGCCTTATGTTTTATTTATTTATTTATTTATTGGTGGTACTGGGAAGGTTCCTGGAAACCTCTCTACCTCCAGGTTACACTCCCAGACCTATTTTACACTTTTTTTTTTTTTTGAAACAGGGTCTCTTTACCCAGCACAGCTGGCTCGAACCAGGGCGATCCTCCTGTCTCCGCCTCCTAAACTCGGGGATTACAAGCGTGCGCCACCATGCCCGGCTTGTGATTTTGATTTCTGCAGAAAGGATCTTGCCACCAGGGAAGCCAGACATACAAGGACACTGGGCGGGAACCTGCAGACTTTGCCCCTCCGTGCGAAGTCCGCTCCCGCCTCGGTGGGAGTGCAGCTTCATGGTCTTAGTGCAGGTGGCTGCTTCATCTAGCACTGAGTGCTGACAGAGGGCTTGGGATTTGCAGTTATTTTAAGAAATGCTAACTTTGCAAAAGCATGAGGCTTTATACAAGGTTACAAAATGGCGGCTCCTTAAATTAAGCTAGGTGTTTGAGAGAATGACATTTCACACTTGGAATGAGGTGGTGGTGGTGAGCTTTGGGGTGCAGGGCGCACTGAAGGTGACCACAGCAGCAACAAAGCCACACGTGGCCAGCTCAGGCCCGACTCTAGGACAGCCTGGCAGGGGGAGCGCCCACCCCAGACGCAAGTGCCAGCCGGCGGCCTCAGTTCACTGTGCCACACACCATCTGCTCCAACGCAGGTGCCACGGTAGTAACAAGAAAAAAATAATGAAGGCTCTTATGGATTGGGAGTGTATGGTGTATGGAAACTGTTCCCCGGGAACCCTTGTGAGGGTCCCAGACACACTTTCCCCCAACCCAACCCATAACAAAACCCAAAACGACCCCAAACAGAAGAAAAACCGTGGGTTCTTGTCCTAAGCTAAGAATAAATATGCATAGCTTGGACCGTTGCTGAAGATTTAAAGAAGTTTATTAGAAAGATAGAAATACAGAAAATAGAAATACAGCCCCGTGCCAAAATGTTATAGCGGGGGGTGACTCGAAATGAATACACCAAAGGGCTTACACGTGGACCGGACTTTTTTTATACCCATGACCTCCATCTTGTTTGCGTGACTCTGACATAGTGAACGTCCCTGTAAGGTACCTCCCCTTACCCTGTAAGGTACCTCCCCCAGCCAGGTGTGGCAAGGCATCTCCTTTCATGAAGGGCAAGGTCAAACCCTGCTCTATCCTCCCTAGATCATCTTGTAGATCTCTTTAGAAAGCAGAAGTCCTAGCTCTCCTCTGTTGACTGGTTAATTGCTTTGAGCTAGGTTAATTTACATTGGAATAGCTGCCTGTTTTAGGCAGAAAACAAGTCCTTTCTTTATCCATGTGTGCCGCCATTTTGACACAACTATTTTGAAATATACCAATTATTTTCTTTTGAAATATATTAATAATCAGAGCTTTCCCAAATCTTCCTAGTGATAAGTTGGGTCCTGCACTCATGTGACTTTGTGTCACATGACCTCTGCAGGGCAAGGGAGGGGCTGAAACCCCCCGCGAGAATTGGACGTTCCTGTGAGTAAACCCCCATCTCGCGAGATGCATACCTTGAAAAGGAGAGCCCGCGTCTTCAAGCTTCGGACAGGCGCGCAGGCCCCACGGTGCCTCGCCCTGATCCCCGGGAGAGCCGTGCCATTAAAACTTTACATGCCACGTGTACCGGACCTCTCTCGTGTTTTTCACACTCCGCCGTATTCACATTATTTTTTATTTTACTCGCATTAATTTTTTATTTTACTTATCACCTAGGCCATTCCAATACTGGTACAAAGGCTAGGACCGGGCGTGGTGGCACACGTTTGACTGAGACAGGAGGATCACATGGGTTCAAAGCCAGCCTCAGCTACTTAGTGAGGCTCTCAGCAACTTAGTGAGACCCTGTTTCCAAATAAAGTATAAAATAGGTCTGGGAATGTAGCCTGGAGGTAGACAAGCCCCTGGGTTCCATCCCCAGTACCAGAAAAAAAAAAAAGGTGGCTAGTGTACCAGTATTGGGAATGGCCTAGGAAGATTTAAGAAAGCTCTGATTATTAATATATTTAAAAATAATTGTGTCAAAATGGCGGCAGACCTGGAGAGAGAAAGGCTTGGCTTTGGTCAGGAAGCAAACAGCTACTGAAACTTAGATTGACTTAGCTACATGTAATTAGCAAGTCAATAGGAGAGGAGAACTAGGCCTTTATCTAAAGACAGATCTACATGATTAGATAAGCTAGCTAAGGTGGTAGGAGGGGTCGACCTTCATGAAAGGAGACGCCTTGCCACACCTGGCTGGGGGAGGTACCTTACAGGGTAAGGGGAGGTACCTTACAGGGACGTTCACTGCATCAGAGTCACGCAAACAAGATGGAGGTCATGGGTATAAAAGGTTGAGTCCACGTGTAATCCTTTTGGTGTATTCATTCGAGTCACCCCTCCAATGCCAGTCTGGTATGGAGCTGTATTTCTATTTTCTGTATTTCTATCTTTCTAATAAACTTCTTTAAATCTTCAGCAACTGTCCAAGCTATGCGTATTTGTTCTTAGCTCAGGACAAGAACCCGCGGTTTTTTTTTCTGTTTGGGGTTGTTTTGGGTTTTGTTATGGGTTGGGGGAAAGTGTGTCCAGGACCCTAGCAGGGGTCCCCGGGAACAGTTTCCCCAAACCATACTCTCCCCAAAACTGTAACAGCTAGGGACGTTTCCAAAATAATGAAAGACACCTTGCCACAGATCCAAGTCAAGAAAGTCCCAGACAGATTTTTAAGTATTTTTTTTTAATGTCATGCCATATTCAAACTGCTGAAACGAAAGAAAAAGAGAATATCTGCCAGGTGTGGTGGCGCTGAGACAGGAGGATCACGGTTCGAGGACAGCCTCAGCTACTTAGTGAGGCCCTCTGCAACTTAGACCCTGTTTCAAAATAAAGAATATAAAGTAGGGCTGGGGGTGTAACTCAGAGGTAGAATGACCCTGGGTTCCATCCCCAGACCTGCAAAATATAAATAAATAAACAAAAGTTGTAAGGGTAAGCCGATTAGGGATAGGGAGTGAGATAAAGAAAGCCCTGCAGGTGACTTCCCAAGGATTTTATCTCCCAGTTTTGACCTGAAGGAGGTGGCCCTGGGTGGAACTGTGGGCCAGGTGCAGGCAAGAGAAACTCCTAAGACGACGCCTATTTTTTGTCCCAAACACATGCATACTCAAGAGAAAGAGAGACCCTCCAATCCAACGTGTGTGTTGAGTTCCAGTGTTTTGTTTTGTTTGTGTGTGTGTGTGTAAGTTACCGGGGGTGGAACTCAGGAACATTCAACCTCTAAGCTAAGCTACACCTCAGCCTTATTTATTTATTTCTTCATTTACTTATTTATTGAAACAGGTCTCCCTAAGCTGAGGAGGACTCAGGCTGCTGTGGCCAGCCACACATCTTTGGTCGTCCTGTCTCAGCCTCCCAAGTACTCCCAAGAATGTACCACCATGCCTGGCTCTGCCTTATTTTTAATTATCTAAGATAATTGACTCCCTAAAACAGGAATCAGAAAACTTTTCCTATAAAGGAACAGATAGTAAATATTTTTTTTCCAGGCCAAAAGGCAACCTTTTTTAACTCTTTGAGCAGTGTAATCACAGAAAGGTGGTGCATTTCACATTCATTCATTCATTCATTCATTCATTCATTTATTTATTTATTTATTTATTTTGGTGGTACTTGGGGTGGAACCCAGGGGTCATTTCTGTTACAAATTGGGAGAATATGGTTTGAGGAAACTGTTCCCAGGGAACCCCTGTGAGGGTCCCGGACACACTTTCCCCCAACCCATAACAAAACCCAAAACAACCCCAAACAGAAAATTACCCGCGGGTTCTTGTCCTAAGCTAAGGATAAATATGCATAGCTTGGACAGTTGCTGAAGCTTTAAAGAAGTTTATTAGGAAGATAGAAATACAGAAAATAGAAATACAGCCCCATGCCAGACTGGCATGGAGGGGTGACTCGAATGAGTACACCAAAGGGATCGCACGTGGACCGAACGTTTTATACCCATGACCTCCATCTTGTTTGCGTGACTCTGACGTAGTAGTGAACGTCCCTGTAAGGTACCTCCCCTAGCAAGGTGTGGTGAGGTGTCTGCTTTCATGAAGTTCGACCCCTCCCTAGATCATCATGTAGATCTGTCTTTAGATAAAGGCCTAGTTCTCCTAAGATCTGTCTTTAGATAGAGACAGGCCTAGTTCTCCTCTCCTATGGACTGGTTAATTACTTTGAGCTAGGTTAATTTACATTGTAATAGCTGCCTGCTTTTAGGCAAAAACCAAGTCCTTGCACAGATTTGCCCCTCACCCAATTTTTGAAATATATTAATAATCAGAGCTTTCCCAAATCTTCCTAGGCCATTCCCAATACTGGTACAATTTCTACCTCCAGACTATACTCCCAGACCTATTTTATGTTACGGTGGGAGATGTTGCAGTGTGGGAATATTATGATTTTGGGGAAACTGTCCCCGAGGACCCCTGTTAGGGTTCCGAACACAATTTCCCTCAAAGCACAACAAAACCCCAAAACCAGAAAACCAGAAAAACCGCGGGTTCTCATCCTGAGCTGAGGAAAAGTATAGCTCAGACACTTGCTGAAGATTTAAAGAAGTTTATTAAAATGAAAGAAATACAGAAGATAGTTACAGCCCCGTGCATGGGGGGGTCTGAGCCAATTCACCACCCTAAGATACAGCAGGTGGACTGGACTTTTTATACCCATGACCTCCATCTTGTTTATGTAATTCTGTAAGGTGCCTCTTCAGGAAGGTCGACCCCTCCTCCCATCCTAGCTAGCTTATCTAATCATGTAGGTCTGTCTTTAGACAGAGAGAGGCCTAGCTCCCCTCTCCTACTGACTTGCTAATTACTTTTAGCTAAGTCAATCTAAGTTTCAACAGCTGTTCGCTTCCGCCAAGCCTTTCTCTCCCCAGGTCTGCCATTTTGACACAATTATTTCTGAAATATATCTATTAATAATCAGAGCTTTCTCAAATCTTCCTAGGTCATTCCCAATACTGGTACAGTTTATACTTTATTTGGAAACAGGGTCTCACCGCTGAGAGCTTCACTAAGTAGCTGAGGCTGGCTTTGAACCTGTGTAATGCTCTTGTCTCAGCCTCCCAAGCGTGGGGATTACAGATGTGCGCCACCACGCCAGCTCTGCATTTCACATTTAAAATTCTAAATTCACGTGGCTATCAGGTTGGCTGAGAGCCAGTAGCTTGGACAGAACACCTCTGGAGGGTGGCTACCCAGGGGCCTGTGCGAGGGGTGCGGCTGGACCTCTGACTGGGCAGAGTGTGACCGGCGCCATGTCCCACACAGTGAAGTGCCCGTTGCAGGCCCTTGACCAGGTGCATGAGATGCCCTGCCCTCTGGATGCTACCTGGCCTTCCATATCCCCTCCCTTCCGCCACCGGTGGCTGGTCAGGGTAGCCATGGCAACACGAAGGCACTGTGAGTGGGTGTCCTCGCCCGGCCGGCTTGCCCACCGCCTGCTGAGTTCAGCGCTGCGCCCTCACACGGCGCTGCCCCTTGGTCCCCTCCCTGCCAGCTCTCTGTGGACTGTTTGCACCTCTCAACCAAGAGCTACGCCTGGTCAGTGCCCACCTCCTCCCCACGCCTGCTGTGCCCACCAAGTGGATTCATGACCATCATCCTTGACCGGCCACTGTCTGGGAGAAGCTCCCTTCCCGCTGGGTCTCTGATGGGGACACCACATTTAATTTTTCAAAAGTCTATTGTAAGCAGCTGGGCGTGGTGGCTCACGCTTGTAATCTCAGCATTTGGGAGGCTGAGATCGTTTCAGTGCTGAAAAAAATCTATAGTAAGCATGAAAAATGTGGAAGGAAGAAATAAAACAAAAAGTAAGGGGTCGAGGGAGATGGCAAGATGATGGCAGAGGGAGAAGACCCAGAGTCTGACCCCCCTGGAAGGGCAGAGGAAGGATCTGCGTGGCGTCATCGGAGGGCGCTCCGGGGTCGAGTGTGCAGCTGCCTCCCACCATCGCTGATCCTGGCTCTTGCAGAGAAGCAGCTGTCCACCCCCACCCCGGGAGGAAGCCACGCACCTCCCTGGAGCAAGCTGCACACAGCTGGTAGGAGGCGGGATGGGGAAAGGGACCCAGATCTCCAAATGCTGGCTAACTGTGACCTGAAGACCACAGGGGCGGAGACAAGGACATGGCGGCCATCACTGCGCCCCCACTGTGACGAGCCCCTCCCTCCTGGCCCAGCGTCCACTTCCTCATTTCTCTCTTTTCTCCCTTTTGGGAACCAGACAATTAAAATATACGACATTTAAATTTATACAGGTAGCCGGGCATGGCGGCTCATGCTTGTAATCCCAGTACTTGGTGGCTGAGACAGGAGTATTGCACAGGTTTGAGGACAGGTTCAGCTACTTAGTGAGGCTCTCAGGATCCTTAGTGAGACCCTGTTTCCAAATAAAATATAAAATAGGTCTGGGAGTGTAGCCCGGAGGTAGAAGGTCCCTGGGTTCCATCTCCAGTACCAGAAAAAAAAAAAATAAATAAAATAAATAAACTCATACATGCAGAGCTGGGCATGGTGGTGCATGCTTGTAATCCCAGCATTTGGGAGGCTGAGACAGGAAGATCACGGTTCGTGGCCAGCCTCAGCTACTTAATGAGGCCCTTTGCAACTCAGTGAGACCCTGTTTCAAAATAAAGACTAAAGAATAAGGCTGGGAGTGTAGCTTGGAGGTAGAATGTCCCTGGGTTCCATCCTTAGTACTGAAAATAAATAAATAAATAAATAAATAAATAAATAAATAAATAAATAAATTCATACAAGTATATGAGGAAAATTAAGCCAGGCACATTGTTGCATACCTGTAATCCCACTACTTGGGAGGCTGAGGCAGGAGGATCACAAGTTCAAGGTCGGCCTCAACTTAGTGAGATCCTGGCTCAAAATAAAGCAAATATAAAGCCTACAGATGTCGTCCCGTGGGAAAGCTCTCCTGGGTTCAGCCTTCAGTAATTCCAGTAAAGGGGGGATTAGAAAGTGACTGAGAGCCAGGCGTGATGGTGAACGCTTGTCATCCCAGCATTTGGGAGGCTGAGACAGGAGGACTGTGTTTCACAGCCAGCCTCAGCTACTTAGTGAGGCCCTTTGCCGCTCCCTGTTTCAAAATTAAGAATAAAAAATAGGGTTGGGGTGTAGCTTGTAGGTAGAATGTCCCTGGATTCCATCCCCAGTATGAAAGAAAGAGAAAGAGAAAGAAAGAAAGATGGAGAGAAAGATAGACAGACAGACAGACAGATGATACTGAGAATGCCCAGGAAAAGCTGCAGGTCCCAAGTCAGCCTGGAAAGAACTTAGGTTTACTCCTGGGACTTCCGGGCACAGAGATATCCTTTGAGAACAGTGACAGTAAGAGAGCGCCAGCACTGAGGTTTTCCGTCGGCATCGTCGCTGCTGTGGCCTTAAATACCCAGTGACCACAGCGAGAAGGAAGCGGTGTCTGCTCAGTGCTGGAGTCGTCAGGCCAGGTCACGCCTGCGGACTCAGAGCAGGGTAGCAGGAGCAAGCAGCGGTAACAGGGACCTACGTGCAGTCTCCAAGTCCACACCCCAGCGACCTGCCACCCCCAACAGCACCCCACCTGCGCCCAGTAAGCCCACTGATGAGGTTGGCACTTCACGACTCAAGCATTTCACCTCTGGATCTTTCTGAATTGCCGATACGTGAGCTTTCCCAGGCACGCTCTATGTCCAAACACTCCACCCCGGCCCCTGAGATTTATGCCCATCACAGTGAAAATGCATTTAGAAAAATGCATCTCCAAGAGTTCTCATAGTCTTAACAGTTCCAGCATTACCCAAAGTACAAAGTTTCTTCTGAAGACTCAAAGTAAACTCTTGGCTGTGAGCCCTTGTAAAAATAAGATGTAATGTACATGCATGCAATGTGCGATGACAGAGTGAACAGATACACTCCAAAGGGAAGAACTAGGCTTGAGGATAACGGAATGGGATCAAAACAGGATTGCTATCTAACCGGGTAAACATTGAAATCTGCAGCTCCAGCCGGGTGTGGTGGCGCACGCTTGTGATCCCAGCACTCGGGAGGCTGTGACCAGAAGAGTGTGGTTCGCGGACAGCCTCAGCTACTTAGTGAGGCGCTCTGCAACTCAGTGAGATCCTGTTTCAAAATAAAGAATAAAAGTTGGGCGTGGTGGCGCACGCTTGTAATCCCCGTGCTTGGGAGGCTGAGACAGGAGGATCGCACAGGTTCGAAGACAGCCTCTGCTACTTAGTGAGGCTCTCAGCAACTTAGTGAGACCCTGTTTCCAAATAAAATATTAAAAAATGGGTCTGGGAGTAGAGCCTGGAGGTAGAAAGCCTCTGGGTTCCACCCCCAGTACCACCAAAAAAAATAAAAATAAAAATAAAATAAAATAAATAAATAAAATAAAGAATAAAAAATAGGGCAGTGGGTATAGCTCGGGGGCCGAATGTCCCTGGGTTCCATCCCCAGACCTGCAAAAATAAATAAACGAGAACTAACCGGCAGCTCTGCCTCCGCCACCAGGGCGCGTGGTGGTGAGGTGCCATCTCCGTGGCCTCGGCAGCCTGCCCTATAGCCTGGCCCGCTGCAGTTCGGCACACACCTGCTCTTCTGGCTGGGCTCCATGGCTCCCAGCTGCAGTTCCTGCCAGCTGTCATCCCGCGGTTTTGGTGCTTCTCGATCTTCAGGGCTTTTCTTGCAACTGTGGATTTGCCCTCAAAGGAATCCTGACCCTGCCACACACCCCTTGTCCTCCGGACCTTTCTCTGAAACCCAGGGGAAGCCTCTATAACCCTTATGTTCCAGCAGAGCCAGAATTAGGTGCGTGCCCAGACTGGTTGCCAGCATGAACAGCAATTATTCCCTCTGAGTCAAGGCTCCTGGGCTCTTTCCATCATGGATGCAGGGCCTCCTCATCATGGCCACCGTCGTGCCCTCTTTAATAATGGCTATGGCAGAATTTGAGCGCCTTTTGTCAAGATGACTGCCCTTGAATACCTGTCCAGAGCTCTGCCCTCGGGGCTGCGATGGGTGGGCCCGAACCTCTGCTTTAGTGGTTTCCCAGGTATCCTCAAGGCATCTTTTCTATTTATTTATTTATTTAATTTTATTTTTGCAGTACTGGCGATGGAACTCAGAGAATTCTACCTCCAAGCTACACCCCCAGCCCTATATTTTTTATTCTTTGTTTTGAAACCGGGTCTCACTGAGTTGCAGAGCCTCACTAAGTAGCTGAGGCTGTCCATGAACCTGGATCCTCTTGTGTCAGCTTCCCAATGCTGGGATTACAAGCATTCACCACCATGCCTGGCTTGGGTACTTTACTTTTATTTTGGTGGTACTGGGGTTCCTGGAACCCCTTCTACCTCTGGGCTACGCTACCAGACCCATTTTTATATTTTTATTTGGAAATGGGGTCTCTTACACCAGCATGGCTGGCTTTGAACCCGCGCGGTCCTCCTGTCTCCGCCCCCCCAGCGCGGGGATGACCAGCGCGCCCACCAGCCCGGCTGGCTTTGGTACTCAACTTCTCTGTACTGACCATCCCTCTAACAGCTCCATCTTCCTTGGCCCCAATTTTACATATGCCTTTCTGGACAAACTCAAAATTTCACATCTCTGCTTTTCTCTCTCCTCCTGATTATCATATAAATGGCTATAAGCTGTCATTAATAACCATAATGCAGTCTGGATCCTCTAGCTACTTTCATATTTTGATATTTCCTCAACCAGGCCAGTCAGTCCAGCACCTGTAAGTCTGGCTCCACACAGCCCAAACGCTGACCACTGATACGTGCAGCCTCCACTTCCCTTCCCTGCGGAGTCCTTGCTGCTCTCTGAAATCTTCTGAGCACAGTCTTTAACACTCATCTTTCTAGCAGCATTTTGTCCCTTCCAATTTCCTCTCACAAACTAGTTCCAAAGATTCATGATCCACATAGTTAGGTTTAGAAATAGCTGCGTCCACCGGGCGTGGTGGGCGCGCTTGTCATCCCCGCGCTTGGGAGGCTGAGACAGGAGGATCGCGCTGGTTCGAAGCCAGCCTCAGCTACTGAGTGAGGCTCTCAGTAACTTAGTGAGACCCTGTTTCCAAAAATAGGTCTGGGAGTATAGCCCAGAGGTAGAAAAGCCCCTGGGTTCCACCCCCAGTACCACTAAAAAAACAAAAGAATATTTTTGAATTGTCAATACATGAACATTTCCAGGGGACAGTCTATATTTATAACCCTTACACTTGGGAAAGGTCAAATCTTATTTCCAGAGGTACCACAGTATCAGATTCAAATTTCCAGTTTTTCATAAACAGAAAACAAACAAATACTGCTCCCCCTGCCACATCAGCCCTACCAAAGAAACAGGGCAGTATGACCATTAAAAAAAAAAAAAGATAAAGCCGGGCGTGGTGGGCACGCTTGTCATCCCCGCGCTTGGGAGGCTGAGACAGGAGGATCGCACAGGTTCGAAGCCAGCCTCAGCTACTTAGTGAGGCTCTCAGCAACTTAGTGAGACCCTGTTTCCAAATAAAGTATAAAATAGGTCTGGGAGTGTAGCCCAGAGGTAGAAAAGCCCCTGCACCACCAAAAAAACAAAACAAACAAACAAAAAAACCCCAGCCAGGTATAGGTACAATAGAACACACCTGTAAACCCAGGACTTGGGAGATTCTGAGAGAGGAGGATTTTAAGTTCAAGGCCAGCACCAACAACGTAGTGAGGCCCTCGACAACTTGGTGAGACCGTTTCAAAATACAAAATAAAATATAGCAGGGGTTTAGCCTGAAGGTAGAATGCCCCTGGATTCAATCTCCAGTACCACAAAGAAATAAAAAGAAAAAAGAAAAGAAGACAATGAAAATTGTTGCTGGACAAGACCCAGTGGCAGATCTATTCAACAAAGACATTAAAATAATTGCTATAACAATGTTCAAAGTACTATGCTGGACATGGTGGCACATCTCTGTAATCCCAGGATATGAAAGGCCGGCAGAGGAGAATCACAGGTTTGAGGACAGCATTGGCAATTTAGTAAGACCCTTAGCATCTCAGCAAGTCCTTTTTTCAAACTAAAAAATAAAAAAATGGGGGTATAGCTCACAGTTATCTCGTCAAACATATATATACATATATGTTTATATATACCTATGTTCAAAGACATAAGGGAAGATGTGAAAAAATCAAAATAACAATATATGAACAAAATAGAAGTAACAATAAAGAGCTAAAAATCCTAAAGAGAGCCGGGCGTGGTGGCGCACGCTTGTGATCCCCGCACTCGGGAGGTGGAGACAGGAGGATCGCGCAGGGTCAGGGTCGAAGCCAGAGACCCTGTTTCCAAATAAAAATATAAAATAGGTCTGGGAGCGTAGCGCAGTGGACCTGAAGTTAAAACAAGAAAAATGATTGAGTCTGGGGAACAAAAGAGACAATGATGGAAGAAAAGTGAATAGAGCCCGTCTATGGAACTCCACCAAGAGGGTCAGTGCTGTAGGAGTCCCAACAGAGAGGAGAAGCAGGGAGGACACTTGAAAAGACGAGATAAAGCTTCCCAAGTGATACTAGATGTGAGTGTAAGCACCTAGAAAGCTCGAGGAACTCCGGGTTAGTGAACTCAAGCACACTGCTGGGCAGCGCTGGGCAGTCCCGGGACTCGCAAGGGGACGCTGCAGGATTGAGGTTCGAGGCCAGTTTCAGGAACTTAATGAGACCTCAGCAGCTCAGCCGGCCCCTGTTCAAAATAAAAACAAACATAAAAAAACCAAATGCTGGTGGTAGAGCTCAGAATGCCCTTCTGTCCTCAATACAAAACAGGAGTCCACATAAAGACATACCGTAATCATAATCAAATAATCAAAAGGCAAGACGAATCTTGAAGGCAGCAAGAGAAAAGGGACTCGGGCTGGGGACGGGCGGCCTCAAGAGGGAGCGGGGCTCTCGCCAGCCCAGCACTGTCCCAAATAAAACAGAAACAAAATAGGGCGGAGGCGTAACTCGGAGGGAGTATGCCCCTGGGTTCAACCCCTAGGGCCACACACAGGGAGGGAGGGAGGGAGGAAGGAGGGGAGGGAGGGAGGAAGGAGGGGAGGGAGGGAGGAGGGGAGGAAGGAGGGGAGGGAGGGAGGAAGGAGGGGAGGAAGGAAGGGAGGAGGGGAGGGAGGGAGGAAGGAGGGGAGGGAGGGAGGAAGGAGGGGAGGAAGGAAGGGAGGAGGGGAGGGAGGGAGGAAGGAGGGGAGACTAATCACATATATGTGATCCTCAAATAAATGGTCACCAGATTTATCACTAGAAACTTTGAAGGCGGAAGGCCAAGATCTTCAAAGTGCTGAAAGAAAAAGATGTCAACCAAGAATCTGATATTGGGCAAAACTATCCTTCAAAAGTGAGATAGAAGCCGGGCGTGGTGGCGCACGCTTGTAATCCCCTCGCTTGGGAGGCAGAGACAGGAGGATTGCGCAGGTTCGAAGCCAGCCCCGCCCGCTGGTTTAGGAGACCCTATTTCCAAATAAAAAAAGTATAAAAAATAGGTCTTGGAGTGTAGCCCGGAGGTAGAAGGGCTTCCAGGAACCCCAGTACCACAAAAAAAAAAAAAAAAGTGAGATTGAGCCGGGCGTGGGGGCGCACGCTTGTAATCCCAGCATTCGGGAGGCTGAAACCTGGAGGATCGTGGTTCACAGACAGCCTTAACTACTTAGTGAGGCCCTCTGCAACTCAGTGAGACCCGGTTTCAAAATAAAAAATAGGGCAGGGGATGTAGCTTGGAGGTTGAATGCCCCTGGGTTCCATCCCCAGACCTGCAAAAAAAAAAAAAAAAAAAAAGATAGAATGCTCCCAGGTTCCATCTCCAGTACCAAATAAATAAATAAATAAATAAACGGTGTATTCATTTCAAGTCACCCCTCCATGTCAGTCTGGTATAGAGCTGTATTTCTATTTTCTGTATTTCTATCTTTCTAATAAACTTTAAATCTTCAATAAATAAATAAATAAGCCGGGCGTGGTGGCGCACGCTTGTAATCCCAGCATTCGGGAGGCTGAGACCTGGAGGATCACGGTTCGCAGACAGCCTCAGCTACTTAGTGAGGCCCTCTGCAACTCAGTGAGACCCGGTTTCAAAATAAAGAATAAAAAATAGGGCAGGGGGTGTAGCTCGGAGGTCAAATGCCCCTGGGTTCCATCCCCAGACCCACAAAAGTAAATAAATAAATAAATAAATAAATAAATAAATAAATAAATAAATGTGAGATAGAGCTAGGAATGGTAGCACATGCTTGTAATCCCAGCACTTGGGAGGCTGAGACAGGAGGATCACAGGTTCACAGCCAGCCTCAGCTACTTATTAAGGCCCTCAGCAATTTAGTGAGATCCTCTCTCAAAATAAAGAATAAACTGGCCGGGTGTGGTAATCCCCGCACTTGGGAGGCAGAGACAGGAGGATCGCGCAGGTTTGAAGCCAACCTTGCTGGCTTAAGAGACCCTGTTTCCAAATAAAAATATAAAAGAATGGATGTCTGGGAGTGTAGCCCAGAGGTAGAAGGGTTTCCAGGAACCCCAGTACCACCAAAAAAAAAAAAAAAAAAAAAAAAGAAAGAAACAAAGAATAAGCCGGGCGTGGTGGCACATGCCTGTAATCCTAGTACTCTAGAGTTTAAGAAAGGAGGATTGCAGGTTTGAGGACAGCCTCAGCAAACGGTGAGACTCTATCAATATAGAGAGACTCCGCTTCCCAATGAGAAATACAATAAGAAATAGAATTTGGCTGGGAGTGTAGCTCAGAGGTAGAATGCCCTTGGGTTCAATCCCCAGTAACACACACACACACACACACACACACACACACACACACACACACACACAGGAGAATTCCAGGTTTGAGACTAGCCAAGAAACTTAAGACCCTCAGCTACCTAGCAAGACCCTGTTTCAAAATAAAAGAATAAAAAGGGCTGGGGTGGGTAGCTCAGAGGCAGATTGCCCCTGGGTTCAATCCCTAGTACCAAAAGGGAAAAAAAGTAAGGTAAAAACCTGATAGTACACACTTATAATCTCTGTACCTGGGAGGCTGAGACAGGAGAATCACTAGTGGGAACCTTACTGAGACTATTTCAAAATAAAAATATGTATATAAAACAAAACAAGGAAGAACGCATCCAACCCCCAGCCCCCAGGACCACAGGCATTAAAAAGTGCTATTATTATTGTTAGTAATAGCAGTAGTTGTTGTTGTTGGTACTGTAGATTGTACCCAGAGGCATTCCATAGCTCAGCTACACAGGAGAATCACAGGTTTGAGGCCAGCCTCAATCTGTTTCTGTTTCTCTCTTTTCTCCTTCTTTCTTTCTTTTTGCAGTACTGGGGATGACACCTGGGGGCATTCTACCTTCAAGCTATACCTTCAGCAATATTTTTATTCTTTATTTTTGAAACAGGGTCTCACTGAGTTGCAAAGGGCCTAAGTAGCTGAGGCTGTCCGAGAACCATGATCCTCCTGTCTCAGCCTCCTGAATGCTGGGATTACAAGTGTGTGCCACCACGCCTGGCTGTTTCGTTTTTTGCTTTGAAACAGGATCTCACTAAATTGCCAAAGCTGGCCTCAAATCTGTGATCCTCCTGTCTCAGCTTCCCAAGTACTAGAATTACGGATATGCACCAGTATGCTTTGCTTTATTATCTTAAAAGGTAGCTGGACGTGGTGGTGCACAGTTGTAATTCAGTACTTGAGAGGCTGAGACAGGAGGATCGCAGGTTCACTGCCAGCCTCAGCTATTTAGTGAGGCCCTCTGCAACTTAATGAGACCCTGTTTCAAAATAAAGAACAAAAATTAGGGCTGGGGGTGTAGCTTGGAGGTAGACTGTCCCTAGGTTTCATCCCCAGTAACACACACACACACACACACACACACACACACACACACACACAGGCTGAGACAGGAGGATGGCGGGTTCAAGGCCACCCTCAGGAACTTAGAGAGACCCTAATAAAAATAAAAAGGCACTGGGGATTTAGATCAGAAGTAGAATGACCCCAGGTTCAATCTCAATATAAAAAAGTATCAATTAAACTATTTTGTTCTAGTATAATTTAAAAGGGTAATGTGAACTGGGCATAGTGGTACATGCCTACAATCCCAGTACTTGGGAGGCTGAGATAGGAGGTTTGATGCCAACCTCAGTAAGTTAATGAGACCCTCTTTCAAAACAAAAACTAAAATAAAAAGGCCTGGGGTGTAGTAGCTTGGAGGTAGAATGCCCTGGCTTCAATCCCACTAACACACACACACACACACACACACACACACACACACACACACACGAGACAGACTAATGTTATGCTTTGGGTTTCACTGTGGGTCCTTTTTCTCAGCCCAGTAGCGAAATAAAGAGCCAGAAATCTCAGTTGCAAAGCCAAGAAGTTAATGGCAAAGCGAAAGGAAAAGCCCCACAGTAAAGAGCGGAATGTGGAAGAGTGCTCAAGACAAGGCACCATCAGCCCTGGACCCTAGTCTCATATTTAGTTCATGCTTCCTTGTCTTTACAAAGAGGAGAATCTGGTCTGACATCATCAAACATAATATCATTAAACCAGGGTGTGGTCAGTCAGCAATGGGTGAAAGGGTACAAGTGCTTTTCTTTTTTTTTTGGTGGTACTGGGGTTCCTGGAAGCCCTTCTACCTCCGGGCTACACTCCCAGACCTATTTTAACATTTTTATTTGGAAACAGGGTCTCCTAAGTCAGCGCGCGTGGCTGGCTTCGAACCTGCGTGATCCTCCTGTCTCTGCCTCACAAGCGCGGGGATTACAAGCGTGCCACGCCCGGCGATGTGCTTTTCTTAACCACCCTTTAAGTCCTGGTGCTGGGACCATCCAGGTCTCAGGGCTCCGTTTATCTTATCTTCGTTGCTATGCCAACAGCCTGCCCTGTGGCAGCACAGGAATCATCTACCTGTAACCAGCTCAGCTAAATATGTTTAAAAAATGATTAGTTTCAAGCCGGGCATGGTGGTGCACACTTGTGATCCCAGCGCTTGGGAGGCTGAGGCAGGAGGATCGCGCAGGTTCGAAGCCAGCCTCAGTTCCTTAGTGAGGCTCAGCAACTTAGTGAGACCGTGTTTCCAAATAAAGTATAAAAAAGGTCTGGGAGGAAAGCCCAGTGGTAGAAAAGCCCCTGGGTTCCACCTCAGTACTAAAAAAAAAAAAAAAAAAAAAAAAAAAAAAAAAAATTAGTTTCTGGTTTTAGACACATAGTATAAAAATTCTTTAATTCTGTCACATTATACCTGAAAGGGTACAAGTGGAGGTATATAGGAGCAGAGTTTTTTTTTGTTACTGAGATTAAAGTGGTATAAATTTAAACTGGAGCATCAAAGTGTTAGAATGTTAAATGTAACCTCTGTGGTAACTACAAAGAAAATAGCTATAGAATATATGCAAAAAAAAAAAAAAGGAATTTAAAAATTTCACTACCAAAAATCAGCTAAACTCAAAAGACAGTAACATAGTGAGGAACAAAAAACTAGAAGGTCTACAGACAACAAATAGCAAATGGCACAAGCAGTCCCCTCCTTATCAACAATTACCTTAAATATAAATGGATTAAACTTTCCGATCAAAAGGCAGAGACTGGAGAAGCAAATTAAAAAAAAGAAAAAGCAGCCAGGTGTGGTGGTGCGCGCTTGTAATCCCCGCGCTTGGGAGGCTGAGACAGGAGGATCGCGCAGGTTTGAAGCCAGCCTCAGCTACTCAGTGAGGCTCTCAGCAACTTAGTGAGACCCTGTTTCCAAATAAAATATAAAAAAATAGGCCTGGGAGTGTAGCCCAGAGGTAGAAAGCCCCTGGGTTCCATCTCCAGTACCCCCCCCAAAATAAAGAAAGGAAGAAAGAAAGAAAGAAAGAAAAAGGAAAATGAACATGCCTGTAACTCTTTACTTGGGAGGATGGGACAGGCTGATCACAGGTTCAAAGCCAGCCCCAGTAACTTAGTGAGACTCTAAATAACTCAGCAAGACCTTGTTTCCAAATAAAAAATTAAACAAGGACTGTATCTTGGAGGCAGGATGCCCCAGGCTCAACCCCCAGCACCACAAACACACAAAGTAAAAACAAAACCATTGTACATCATCTCCAAGAGATTCACTTTAAATCTAAACACAGGTAGAAAGTGAAAGAATGAAAAAAGACACTGCATGCAGTTCTTGCTGGGAGAGCAAGGGTGGGTCTCACCAAGCCAGTCACAGGAGAGAAGACAGATGCAGGAGACAAACACGATGAATCGTGGACACAGACCCTCCGAGTAGCCAAGTCTTACAGGCCGGGACCTGGCGGCAGCTGCAGCAAGGGCACCACGAGAAGGTGCTCCATGGGTCCAGTGTTCACTGCGCCAGGTGAAGGCCCAGGCGATGGGGAGTGGCTGCACAGCAGTAGGAATGTCGAGCACAGCACTGCACCCTTGAAAATGGCTCAGGGACATTTTTACGGTATCTGTATTTTATCACAATGAAAATGCCATTCAATTTTAAAGATTGAGTCATCTGATCCATGTTATATTTCTACTTAATTGGAATTTTAATATCTCTTAGTTGCCAGTGTACCAGTCTTGCACATATTTTGTCAAATTTATCACGATGAATTTCTTGTCAATGCTATTATAAATGTTACTTTTAGCCAGGCATGGTGACACATGCCTATAATCTCAGTACTTGGGAGGGTGAGACAGGAGGATCCCAGGTTTGAAGACGGCCTCAACAAGTAGTGAGACTCTTATCAAGCTAGCAAGACCTTGTTTCAAAATAAAAATTAAAAAGTGGGGCTGATGCCGGGCGTAGTGGCGCATGCTTGTAATCCCAGCATTTGGGAGGCTGAGACTGGAGGATCGCGGTTTGAAGACAGCCTCAGCTACTTAATGTGGCTGAGGGCATAGCTCACAGGCAGAGTGCCCTGCTAATCAATCCCCAGTATCACAAAACAAATAAATACATAAATAAATGTTATGTTTCAATCTTCATTTTCCATTTTTTGGCTAGTTTATAAAAATGCCATTGAATTTATAAACAGGGGAAACCAGCAGGGCATGGTGGCGCACACTTGTGATCCCAGTACTCTGGAGGCCGAGGCAGGAAGACTGCAGGTTTGCAGCCAGCCTCAGCTACTTAGTGAAGCTCTCTGCAACTTAGTGAGACCGTTTCAAAATAAAGAATACAAAATAGGACTGGGGGTGTAGCTCTGAGGTTGAATGCCCCTGTATTCAATCCCCTGTACTGTATTAAAAAAATAAGGTAGAGAAAACTCTACCATTATCAATTACTGAGTAATGAACAATGCACAACTTGGCGGCTTCAAATAGCCACTACTTTATTTACATGCATGTTTTCTAGAGCAGCAGGCTGGCCTGGACTTGGACTCTGCCGCGGGTCTCGGTGCAGTCTGCAGGGGCTCCCCAGGCTGGCGTCTGTGTGGTGCTGGCAGGCACCAGCTGGACCGCTTGGGCTCCTGCACACCAAACGCCGAGGTGTACAGGAACCCCATGCCTAGGGTCAAGGGCCATGAGATATCACTTCCAGCACATTCTGCCGATCAAAGCAAGCCACCTGGCCAGTCAGGCCAGGAGGGAACCGTGTCAGCGCTATGGAGGAACCGCATCCGAGCCAGTGCTCAGCAGTGCAGCCCCAGCTTGCAGCTTGGCTTCCTCACTGGAACTGTCCCTCAGTGCCACAAGGGGGCGCTGGCACCACAGGAGGCAACGGCAGGTCCCCCTGCCACCCCAGCTTGGAGGGCTGGTGGCGGCTCTCCATCACTGATTGTCTTCTGGCTGAGCACCACCTCCGCCTTCCACTCTCTGGCTTCCCAGGTGAACTCACCTGAAAGCTCGCACTGAGGAGACAGACGGACTTAACTCAGTCCACAGCCCAAGGCTTCACCACTTTACGGCATGCAGTGTCAGGCCAGGCCCCACCTGGCTGTCCTGTGGGGCTGAAACGCCACCACGCCTGCCCACAAACGGCCCCTCGTGTCCCTTTGGGAGTGTTTGTGCATATCCCCGGCAACACTGACCCAGAGGAGCCCTTCTGTCATGGCGACTGTGGCCCTGTGGGGAAGGTGGGCCTTGCCTGCACCTGGGCTCTCATCACTGCCACAGGGGCCCTCAGCGGGCTCTCCAGCTGCACCCAGGACAGGGCTGGTCCAGCAGGATGCCTAGCTGCCAGCTGGTCCTCCCCCAGCCGCCTGCAGCCTAGGGGTGCGCCCTCAGGTTGATGCCTTGGGGAGGCAGGCCCTGCCTGGGGACCCGCTACAGCTCAGCCGGGGCCATCGGCCTGGGTGGGAGCGAGAGGGCAGTCCCTGGAGCCCACCTGGAGAGGGCTGCCGTGCCCTAGAACAGCCCTCGACACAGGACTTTGAGGTCAGTGCTGGCGCTTTTCCTGAATGCAAGGTTGTGTTACCTACCAGTCTGCTTCTCTGCTTTGAACCTGTCTGCCCTCAGCTGTGCCGTGGCACCAGAAGCTGGCTGTGTAGTGGGGAGACCGGGCACCCACGGCTTTCTGGTCGCAAGCCCCTGGCAGTTGACAGCTGCCTCTGGACAGACCAGATTCACCCCACTGCAGGATCCCCCATCTCTGCCACATGCCAACTGCCCACAGAGGTCATGCCAAGCCCCAGGGACAGGACAGGGCCCTGCAAGGGCGTGCTCCCCAGAAGCAGGCTGGCACTCCAGGGGCACCTGAGGGTGGATGCCTGCAGCCTTGCTTTAAAGGGGACCCCGCCGCAGGGTGTGAGGGCATGTGGCTTCCCGCGGGCTGGGGCCAAAGCCAGGATGCAGCCTGCTCCACTCCCTGGGCATGGGATGCAGGCCTGGGTGGCTCATGGAGCCGGCGCAGTGGCACATGCCTGTAATTACTTGGGAGGCTAAGACACAGGTTGAGGCCAGTCTCAGCAACTTAGTAAGACTGTTTCAAAATGAAAAATAATTAGGGCCAGGGGTGTAGCTCAGAGACGGACCACCACTGGGTTCAATCCCCAGAACCACAAAAACAAATCACAAGATGGGTCCAGAAGCCGCCCTCAGCAGAGCCCCCAGCCGCACGTCAACACACGGACACACGACACACAGACCAGAGCGCAGGCAAAGTGGGCTGCAACCGTGTTTACTGGACGCTGGTTGAGGAGTAAGGCACAGGAACCGCGGCCTCGTGCTTTGCCGCACTAGCTCGGAAATGCGGGCCAATGAGGCGCCCTGCGTTCGCGAGGTGCACGCTGCGCTGCGCTGCCCGAGAGGACTAGACACGCTGTGCTAACAGCTGGTCACTCCGCTTTCTACTCCGCGACCGTAAGAAACTGACTTTACATACATATTGCTATATTCATACAAAGCTCATTAGCATATTAGAAAGTTTATGATAAACAGTCAAATTTCAACAGCTGTTATAAAATATTTAGGAATGTTTTATAATACTGTGAAAATTACTATCAAATGCCCAAGAAGTAAGAAAAATAGGACTAAAGAATCTGTTATAGGTCATTCCCTTAGCTCGTGAAGACCCGAGGGAAGGAATGTTAACCCAGCAGTCAGGAAGGTGCTGGCTGGGGGCCAGGCTGCGGGCCCTCCGGCAG
Source organism: Muscardinus avellanarius (assembly GCF_963383645.1). NCBI lineage: Eukaryota > Metazoa > Chordata > Mammalia > Rodentia > Gliridae > Muscardinus > Muscardinus avellanarius. Next base: position 1,643,466 of record NC_137790.1, on the reverse strand, counting down.
CGCACTCGCGAGTGTGGGGCGGAGCACACACCTACTTCAGCTGCTGCAGGTGGCCTCCCAAGAATGCTTCTGGGTACTGGGGACTGAGCCCAGGGCATGCTACCTATGAGCTACACCCTCAGCCTCCTTTTATTTTGAAATAGGGTCTAAATTGCTGAGGCTGGCCTCAAGCCTGAAATCCTCCTATCTCAGTCTCCCAAATTCTGGGCTTACAGGGGTATGCCAGTGTACCCAGGTGACGCTTTCTTTTAAACGCAAAGTAATCTGGCACCTGGGACTATTTTCAAATGTCTTCCTTTCACTCTCTCTCTCTTCTGAAGTTGAACTCAGGGGCACTTTAACACTGAGCAACACCCTCAGCCCTTTCTGTTTTGGGATTACGGGACCGCGCTGCCGAGTATGACCTCAAGCTCCCGGTCAGCTCCCGGTCCCCGGCTCTTGGTGGCGTCAGGCACGTGGGCGGCTTACCTACAGAGCCATGCATTTTGATCTTGATGAGATGACACGGGGGACCTGGAGTCCTCTGAGGACAGAGACCGACTCGGGGAAACCCTCCCATACATTAAGCTAAAGTGCAGCGGAAGTGGGCAGGGGTCTGCTGGGCAGTGGCGGGGCCCCTGGCCAGCCCTGGGCACGCCTTGTCTCCTTGGGGTGGACCTGCCGTCCCCACTCCTAGTGTCCAGAAGCCGAGAGGCGGGGACAGGCCGAGGCTGGTGCACGGGGACGCCAAGGCCACGGCTGGGGGGGTTCTAAACTGCTTCATAACTCAAGTTCCCAGGAGGGGAGAGCCTCGCGGTCTGATACGAACTTTAAAACGCCTCAATAACGGGTCCTCTCCGTGTTTTTTGGTGAAATCTCTTTTGGGGGGAAACCCAAGAACTACTCTAAGATTGGAGGTGCGGTACCTATTCTTTAGTACTCCTCAATTCAGCTGAGGTTAGGAAGGCGTCAGATCGTGTGCTGGCACGCTGTGCCTTCAATCAGAAGCTACTTAAATCAACGCATGTGAAGACGCAAAGACATGGGCGCAGAGGCTGCCACGGAGGCCAGAGCTCCCGTGGTGGCTGCGTGATGTGCTGGTGACAGAGGCGGTGACTGTGTGGCGGCACGGCTCGGCCCGGCGGCGCGCCTGGCTGCGACCCCGGGGCCAGCCTGCACACCGGCTAGAGCCCTGGAAACAGCATTTCCTCAAAAAAGACCCCAGCAAGATCAATGTCTCAAGTGACTAGAACAGGGGCAGACAGGAGGGACAGACGGCCACAGGCTCACAGACAGCGCACGACTGCCCTGCGGGAGCTCCATCCGGCGGTCAGGAGGCCAGCGGGGCAGCCTCGTCTCTGCAGGCCGAGGCTCCTTAAAACTTCGCATATGGGTTTTGTTCCTTAAACAAACCTGAAAGAAAACGAACCTAAATTACAATCTCATTCATTCAACTGGAACAAAACTCACGAGAACAACGCCAGCGTCTAAGTTGTTCTTTCTGTTAGGTGTGCTTGCTTTGTTTCCGTGGCACTGAGGCTGGGACCGGGAAGGGCTTCTACCTCCAGCTACACTCCCTGCCTCGCCTCTTAGTTCTTTTAAAATGTTGGAACAGGCGCTCGCTGGGTTCCTGAGAGCCTTGCTATTGCTGGCTGGTCTTGAACCTGTGATCCTCCGGTCTCAGCCTCACGCAGTGAGATTATAACAGGGCTGCGCCACCGTACTCAGCTCATTATAGGTTTTATATGAAGATTTACTGAGGTTTAGAAAAATGGACTCCAAGCAGGCTCAGATATTGTTTGGCTTGACCGTTTTTAGTCAAACCACATTTGACTTCAAAACTGAAATAAAGCCAACTGTGGGGGTGCACCCTTGTGACCCCAGCTCTTGGGAGGCCGAGACAGGGGGGTACCAGGTTCGTGGCCGGCCTTGGTTACTTAGTGAGGCCTCTGTAACTCAGTGAGAGCCTGTTTCAATATAAAAATAGCTCAGAGGTAGAAGGCTCCTTCAAGGACCAGTTCCACAAAAATAAAACAAAAAACTGAAACAAATTTACTGAAAATAATTGTGACAGATCCCAAGAAATATATACTGATTTGCTGATGCCCACAGAGAAAGTAAAATATTTAAAGCAAATACTTCTTCCACAGTAGTTGGCTAGAATTATGCAGAAAAACAAAACCACCTTATTTTGAATACCCTTATAATTACCATTGAAATTTTAGGCCTGAAGCTACAAAAAGACCATCAATTCCTCTCTCAAGTATTATAAAACACTGGAACAAACATGAATTTAGCCACGAAAGCTGTCTGGGGACTTACCCAAGCACTAGCAATTCTCACAGTACAGAAACACAAATGCACACACACGCTCACGAGTGATAAAATGATCTGAACCGGGCACAGTGGTACACATCTATAATCCCAGCACGTGGAAGGCTGAGATAGGAGGATAGCATCACAGTCTCAGCAACCTAGCGAGACCCTGTTTCAAAACAAAATAGGGCTGAGTGTACAGCCAGGAGGTAGACTCCCTCTGAGACCTCTGAGGTTCAGCCCCCCCCCCCCATTTATCTAGGCCAGGTGACTGCAAGTTTCCTGACGGGAAGCGGAGGGGAGAGCGTGGGGGGCGGGGAGCACGGGCGTGTGCCGAGGTGTGCACCAGGCACAGCGCTCTGGGCTTCGTGGAGTGAGGCTCCAGGCCAGTGCTGGTCACAGCCCCAGACACCAAAGGCACACAGGAGTGGCCTTGCTAAGGACTTACTGAAAGAATAGTTCCTAGTAAAGTTCTAGTTGGAGGGGAAAACAGAAGCAATCTGTTTTGTGATAAGGAAGTTAAATTGCTTCCCAAACCCAAAGGAGCAACTGCACTGTGCTGGGGTTTTATATGTTAACTGGACCAGGTGAATCTACCTCTTCCACCAGCCACCCTGGGCTCACTGCTCGCAGCCGCGGCTTCCCAAAGTACAGGCCATTCGATGGAATTTATTATAAGCTGGCCCCAAAGTTAACTCCATCAGTGCAATCAGAAGGCCACGTTAACTGTCAGCGTGGCCAGATGGGTGAGTCTGGAAGACCCTGGCTCCGCCCAGAGCTGCCACCCTGCTGGCCTGTCCTGCTGAGCGGTCAGGGCAGAGCGAATGCCCAAGACCCTCAACACCCTCATGGTCAGAGGCTGGCAGGGGACATCAGAAGCTCTGGAGGGCCATCCTCTGCCGCTATCCCAAGTGGGCCACCGCCAGAAGTCCTGGCACCACTGCGCCCTCAATGTGGACCTGGGGAACTCAGAGGGCAAGGCGAGGAGGGACACGGTTGGCAGCGAGCCCAGGCGCCAGGAGGAGAGGCTCCAGGGTGGTGCTGCCGTCAGAGATGCCCAAGCCAGTGCAGCCCAAGGCCTGCACCGCACTCCATGGTGGACGGTTGGACACTAGCCTGTGTGCCTTCCACGGGCTCAGATGTAGAGGCCCCCAGGCAGCAGACAGCTGATTGGCATGTGCGAAGCCAACAGCAGCCGCAAAGGGGCCTCTGAGCCCCACCCAGGGGACGCAGCCCGCACACGCTTCCCACCCGAACAGCCCGCAGCCGTGTACCAGGGCCACGAGGTTCTGCTGACCAGCTCCCGAGGAGGAGACAGCACAGTGACGAGACCCCCACTGAACTGTGCTGCTCCTTTCACAAAGGTGCGCCATTCACAGGCAGGCTCTGACATTTCTCTCACAAATGTCAAAAGCTGGACAATCCCTAGAACCTCGTGACCCCAAGTCCAAGCAGCGAGGGGTCAACTTCTACTGTGCCCTCAGAACCACAGAACTCCTGCAACCCATGGAATCTGGATGAGCTGGGAATCAACACGAGAGGACAGCAAGCTTAGTACTTAGTTAGTGGCATGTAACTGGGGGCGGTGTAGTTAACGTAATGTGTTAGTTTTCCAATTAATTCAACAAAACAAAAAGTTTATGCTCGACACACATGCGTACTCTGGCTCTGCCAAAGACCTGCTTGCCCGACAATCTCTCAAAGAAGGCCAAGCAAGACAGAAAGCCCAGGAGGCGTGGTGGGAGCACACGCAGGCCTCCGCCAGCCCGTCTCTGTGAGGGAGGGCGGCCGCCGCTCAGCGAACAGGATGAGACGTGCAGGGCAAGGGCGAAAGAGGGCAGCCTGGAAACAAGAACTGGGGCCACGTGGGCACACCCAGTTTACGGCAAGGCTACGGACAGCCTCCTCCAAGTTCTGATACCCCAAGAGCTGACAAGGACTGGAGAAAAAGAAGTCTGGCTGACACAAGCCTCTAAGATCCCTCCTCAGCACGCTGGGGGATCACAAGTCCACTGCAGGGCCTGCAGTGCCGACCCCTGAGAAGCAGCCACAGCCCGACGCAGCAACCCCATCTTGCTCGGTGAGCTGGGACCAGCCGGCTTGGCGAAGCTCCTGACCAGCGGAAAGGAGGCGCAATGGAGCCTTACCATATTTTTTCCTGATTTCATCATGTCTGGACTTCATCTCTGCTCTCCTAAAACACATAAGGAAATATCAGGTAGAGTCAAAACACTACGCACAAAGTCGCCTCCAGATGCCCTTCCCTCCCTCAGGCAGAGCCGCAGTTCTCCCGCGAGACCTGGGGGATGACTCTGCCACCAGGAACACCCACAGGTCACGCAGGGGACGATAAGGCCAGTCTCCAGGGGCCGCACCAATAAAACTATTCCTTTCAATAAATCAATTCAAAAGTTCTTTTGGTATAAAAAGAATGTAACACACAGTAAAACCCTCACGCCAGGCCCTGAAGACAGTCAGGAAATACAGCCAGAAGGGGCACACCACACCCCCCTTGCCCACCAGGCTGGGGAGCAGGAGGACGCTGCCTGGCACAGGGGACACAGCGCACGGCTCGCTCATCCCAGTGGATGGGGCTGGGCCAAGAGCCCGAGGCCAGGCCACCTCAGCAGTCATCCGGAGACTGACATGTTTCTAATACAAACATTATGATACCAGGTGGCACCGCCAGCCGCCTGCCACCCTCCTTTAGTCAAAGGCAGCCCAGAGCCCGAGGCACAGCAGGGCCAGAAACACCTGCGAGGTTCCTGCCAATTTCTGCCATGGTCTAGAAACTCTTTTAAAACAGTTTTTATTTTTAAAAGAGAAACTCATGACTTGTAAATGTTATTTGCCACCACTCTCCAGATCTGAACCCCTGACGGGAGCCCCTCCAGTCCTCACCTCTCCTCCTGCCGGGCCCTCCTCTCCTCCTGCTCTCTCATGGCCCGCTCGTCACTCTTATCCGGCTTCCGACTCCTCTTCCTTCGGCAGCAGCAGCAGCAGCAGACAGCGAAGGCCAGGAGGATGGCGCCCCCCAACACTGACATGGTAATGATCAGCGCCTCAAAGTTCACTGGAAACCCAGACGCCTGGGGTCAGGACAGCTGCAGGGACAGGCCGCCCAAGAGCCGCCGGCCCCGCCAGGCAGCCTGCAACAGGGCCCAGACCCCCTTAAGTCTCGCTCGGCCACTGATCTCTGACTAAAACTTTCTGGATTAACCCCAAGGAAGTCAGGGTACGGGGCAGCCTTTCTTTAACTTGAGACTGGAAAGGTGTTATAGCCTCAGAAAGGGTAAGAGGAGCCAGAAAGGAGGAAAACACTGAGCCCCTGAGGACAGGACAGGCGTGGTGCAGGCTTCTCCCAGCAGTGGACTTCTGGGCCCGCTCCGCCTCAGACGGCACCAAACAAGACAACTAACACACCTGAGGGGATCTAGGCGGGAAGCTGGCATAGTGGGCACACTCTAGTCCCAGTACTTGGGAGGCTGAGACAGGAGGATCACAGGTTCGTGGCCAGCCTCAGCTTCTTATGAGACTCTTCTGCAACTTAGTAAGACCCTGTTTCTTTTTCTTTCTTTCTTTCTTTTTTTGTGGTACTGGGGTTCCTGGAAGCCCTTCTATCTCTGGGCTACACTCCCAGACCTATTTTATACTTTTTATTTTGAAACAGGATCTCTTAAGCCAACGAGGCTGGCTCCTAACCAGCGTGATCCTCCTGTCTCCGCCTCCCAAGCGTGGGGATTACAAGCGTGCGCCTCAACGCCCAGCTAGTGAGACCCTGTTTCTAAATAAAAAATAAAAAATAGCATCAGGGGTGCAGCTCAGAGGTAGAATACCTCTAGGTACCACATACACATAAAAAAAATCCAGGCAGGCCTTTGACAGAGCCAGATATGTCTACGTGTCAAGTATAAACCTTTTACTTGGTTGGGACTCAAAATCTAGCACATTAAACTATCTATGCTCCCAAATTACATGACATGAACTAAGCACATAGTCTGCTGTCTCCTCCTGTGCTGATTCTAAGCTGATCCTTTAGTTTCCGCAGCAGAGCTGGCGTTGTGTGCTCAGCGCCCTGTAACCAGGGCTGGAATTCCATTCCATAGTAGAAGTACCAGAAACGCCCATCCCTGAAAAGGCAGTCAGTACCAGGAGTCACCCCAGAAGTGCAGATCGCACAGTGGGGGCGCCACCCCACCGGACAGCCACACCAAGGAGACTTGCTCCCCTCGGTGCCCAGGGGTGTGGAGCAACCAGAGCCCCCCAATGCTCGACAGGGCACCTGGGTGTGGCCACGCGCACAATACGCAGGCAGGCCTACCATGGGCTAAACAGATCTGGTGATAGACAGTACAGCACAATCTTCATTTGGTGCTGGGGACTGGACCCAGGTGCCTATCTCCAAGCTACACCTCCAGCCCTTCTCATTTTTTATTTAAAACCAAGGCCTCACTAAGTTGCTTGGGGTGGCTTCAAACCTGCAATCCCTCTGTCACTGGGACTACAGGCATGCCACCACGCTGGTGAGGAGACTCCTCTAGCTAGAGGGTCAAGGGCAGGCCACACCGAGGTGCTGATGGAAGATCAGGCCGGGGCCGGTCACCAGCACAGGGACAGGGCCTTCCGGGAACGCTGGGGATAACATGCATATATGCACACACACATACATACGTATCCAGGCCAAGCAAGGAGCCCTGAGCTGGGGTGCAGAGACCCTGCAGGGATCCACAGAGGGCCCCCAGCGCAGCCCAGGACACCCTGACACCTGCCGCAGAGAAGTCAAAGAAGCCTTGACTGGTCTCCCCCTCCTCCTTCCCCTCCCAGGACAGGAGAGGCCAGCGCCCAGGCCCATGATGCTGAGGGAGCCCTCCAGACCCCAGGACCCAGGGCCTGAGCGTCCCTGGCTCACCGGGAGTGCCGCGGAGCTGAGATACCCACTTTCCTACCCGCGTGCACTGACTGAGCACATGAGAAATGGCAAGGGCGCGGACGTGGGGAGGAACACTTACCCCAGCACACGCCCCAGCGTGCAGAGCTCAACTGGCAGAGCGAGCGTGGCGGCAGGATCCTCGTCACCGGGTAGTCCACGCACGCCTTGTTGGTGCTGCACCACAGACACTGCGAGAGAGGCCGGCGGTGTCAGCACCGCTGCTTGGGGAGCCGCTGCCCTCACCACCTCCTTCCCTCTCGTGCTGCGCCCATCTCCTCTGCCCTTCAGTCGATGCCCGGCACAGCGGCCAAGGCCTCGCCAGCCTGGAGAGCAGGAGGCTTCCACAGCCCAGCCAGGCCCTGCTCCAGGGCCTCAATGCTGGTCCCCAAGCTGCCAGCCCCCAGAGCCCAGGGCCTCGGCTGCCCGGCCTGTCCCCTCCAGGAACTGTCCACCGTGGACAACATGGCCACCTGCCTTCCTGTCCCACTCTACGCTCCTAGGCGACCTCGCTGCGCGAGGGCAGACGTCCACACTCCAAAACAGCAGAACCCCGCCCGCACACCTCCGGGACGCCCGCGGGGCCGCATGCTTACAGACACATTCTTCAGGCACTCTTCACAGGATCTGTTTGTGTTCTGAGAGCAACCTGCGAGAAGGAAAGGCAAGGTCGTCCTGAGTGAGCTCACAGGCCAGGAGGGTGAGGTGCAGGCTGCCGAGGCCCTCCCGGGCCCGTCCTGCGTCACGGCTCAGGACACAGGCCCACTGAGGCCCGCTGCAAGCAGGGCACCCGGGACGGGCCCGTACTCTGCAAGGGGTCTTCTGGGGAGGAGGATTCCAAATGCAGAAGCGACATCTCCTTCAGAGGAGCTGAGCCACACGGCAGCACGACCACTGACCACTTGCCATCAGCACGCTCGGGGAGCCTCGAGGCAGCCAGCGGCACGGCATGCCTGCAGACTCGCTGCTGGGTCTGGATGTGGAACCGCGGGGCCAGGGGGGAAGGGCTGGTGGCCGAGCAGCAGTGTTCAGGGGGGGCTGTAGGAGCGACTGAACGTCAGCCTGCGGCTTGTCAGTGGATCCGCACAGCCATGACCAGTCATCTGAATGGAGCAGTGGGGGCTGGCTCTCGTCCTGGCCACCTCCCTCTGCGAGCAGCTTCCTCCCCTCGCCCTTCCTCCATGGTTCTCCACTCCACCTTGGCCCAAAGGCTTGGAGCCAGATGACCATAGATTACCCTCTGAAACCAGGAGCCCAAATCAGCCTCCCCTCTTATAGCCTGGTCTCCTCAGGCACTTGTCAGCAAAGAGTAGCAGATGGACAAGCTTGCCTCCGATCTCCGGCCCATGGCCAGCCTCCCCAGGCGGGCCGTGCTCCCAACCCCTAGGGAGGAGTGGCCCAGGCACGTGGGCTGCCTGGGACTCTGCCCACGACTCAGCACTGCTGCTACAGGAGATCAAACTCCAAGCGGCTACAGCGCTGGAACTGAGCTCATCAGAAGTGAAGAACTGGTGTGGGACTCAAGAATTTCCCACATCCCTCTGCTGTTTCTCTCCACCATCCCTTCACACACACACACACACACACACACACACACACACACACACACACACCTCTACTTAATGTCACTGGTTGCCAGAAAATGCAAATTAAACCCGCAGTGAGATGCGGCTGCATACCCACCCAACGGCTATGTGGTGGTGCACACTTGTGATCCCAGCACTCGGGAGGCTAAGACAAGAGGACTGCAGTTTGCAGACAGCTGCAACCACCTAGTGAGGCCCTCTGCAACTCAGTGTGACCTGTTTCAAAATAAGGAATAAAAACAGGGCTGGGAGTGTAACTAGTTGGTAGAATGTTCCTGCCATCCCATCCCCAGTACCAAAAAAGAAAAAAAAGAAAAGCCTTTAGTGTAAAGGACTACGTCTGCAACTTGCAGCTTCCTGTCAGGGTTTGGTCGAAATGATAACAAGCAAAGAGTTTATCACGTATCAATTTGCTGTTAAAAATATACTTTTTTAGTAAGGGAGATTGAACCTGGGGACATTCTACCTCTGGGTCAGACCCCAGGGCCCTATTTTATTATTTTTAAATTTTGAAAGAGCCTTGTTTAAGTTGCCAAGACTAGTCTTACACTGCAATTCTCCTGTCTCAGCCTCTCAAGTGCTGAGATTACAGGTGTGCGCCACCATGCCTGACTGCAGCATACAATTTTTTAAAAAGGAAACAGAAGCTCTTTTAATGTAAGTAACAAACCCTAACAGAAACAGTGGTAGAGCAGGCACAGTCAAGACAGAGGACAGAAGGGCACGCATACTGCACCATCCTCAGCTTGCCTGAGCTCCGAGACCTCACTACCCGAGGAGGCACAGCGTGCACCCAACACCCACTCTCCACTCCTTTCCCCAAAGTCCTCTATTAGAAAGGAAGCCCTTCCTGCCGGGTGTGCACACCCACAATGCCAGGACTTGGGAGGCTGAGGCAGGAGGACCGCAGGCTGCAAACGTGCCTCAGCAACTCAGCAAGACTGTTTCAAAATAAAAAATAAAAAGGGATGGGAGTGTAGCTCAAAGGTAAGATACCCCTGGGCTCAATCTCCAGTACCACAAAAACAAGAAATAGGGCTAGTAGTATACCTCAGCTGTAGAGTGTCCAGGGTTCAATTCTCACTATAGCAAAATAAACAAATAAATAAAATATAAAAACCAGCTGGGCATGGTGGCGCACGCTTGTAATCCCAGCTTTCAGGAGGCTGAGACAAGAGGATCGTGGTTTGTGGACAGCCTCAGCTACTTGGTGAGGCCCTTTGCAACTTAGTGAGACCCTGTTTCAAAATAAATAAAAATTAGGGCAAGGGGTGGTGCTCGGAGGTAGAATGCCCCTGGGTTCCATCCCCAGACCTGCAAAAAATAAAGAGATAAAAACCAGCAACCCAAGGATGCCTTTCCTTCCCATCAGTCTGACAGAGCAGCCATAGGGACAGCAGAGATGAGATACAGGATCTCCATCTTGCTCAAGGCTCCTGTGTGAGCTGAAGGAACTGCAAGATGGACAGCGGAGACCCCACCCAGGCCTGGGCCTCTGCAGTACTGACCCACTGAGTCAGGAGGCCGGAGAGGAAGGGGCAGGGGCCGGCCCAGCTGCCTCGCGCCCCTCCGCACGCCGGCGACAGGGCAGTCTTCAAGAAGGGGGCACACCAGTGTGAGGGGCTTCATCAGAATAACCTTGAAGACGGGAAAAGGCCCCTCCAGCCGCTCACTGACAGACCACACCATCTCATCCACTAGGGAAGGCTACACACTAGCCGTCTGTTACTGCTCCACAGAAAGGCCGTGAGCGTTTGTGGAGGGCAGAGCACTTACACATCACAGGAAGAAACTGCCCTGCTCATTTCTTATGCTAAGCGTGAACGTCCTGACTCGAGGGCCTGTGACTTTGAGACTTCAAACTTGATTCTACTCACTAATTTTTAAGAACTTTCAAACTCATTTGCTTTGGAAATTAAAACAAAAACAACTGTTCTCCCAGGATACACTAAATCATTATGACTCATTTTTGGGTGCTTTCCTAAAGTTTCAAGTGAGTCAATTAATTCAACAAGTACAAAATGACACACTACAGTGTGTAAAGAGATATACTTTAAAAAAAAATAATAAGGAAACAAGTAAATATTATCTGCCATGGCCTGTCACACAGCAGCCCTCACACTGCCGCGTGCCAAGTGGCTCAACATGCCCCCAGACGGGCGCTGTGCCCCCTGCATGGTGACAGGTACAGAGAGCGCCTGTGCTTCCCACTTCAGGGAGGAAGAGAGTGAAATTCTGTGTGTTTACTGGAGACTGAACCCAGAGGTGCTCGCCCACTGATCTACACACCCAGCCATATTTTATTTTGAAGTTCATTTAGGCAAAAAAAGTCCTGGAGACCCACTATGTCAACAGAAAAGAAGGGAGGAGTGGTAGTACACACCAACACTAGCAACGAGTGCCAGGCCGGGCTGTGCAGATCACTTAGCCCTGCCCTCAGTGCGCGCGTGGAGATCTGCACTGTAAGGACTCCGCTCTGCTCCTCAGCAGCCGGGATCCTCGCTCCCACGCCGAGCTCTTGCACTGATTCTGCCCCCATACACAATTATCATGGGATCCAAACTCGCCTCAAGGTTTCCTTAAGCTCATGAATTTCACTCTAAACATCTTTAATACATTACGATTACTAATGTTGTCCTTCACCAAAGAACACGCGCACGCGCGCGTGCACACACACACGTATGGGTTTGGGACTGGTGTTGTGTACTTTTTAAATTCATGCAAAATCCTTATGAAGATAAAATGTCTTAAATGTCACTAAGTTCCTGTGTATGAGAAACACTACCAATCTGGTACCAAGCACGATTTGTGGTGGTGGGGGGGGAGCAACCTTGACACTAGGGTGAGCAAAGGTAAGGGGACTGAAGGCCTGGGTGGTCAATAGCTACCCAAGCACGACACTAATGTCCTCTTCCTAGATGCCCCAAGGATAGGAATAGTCTGCCCGACCAGAGGTGCTGCCAACACCTGCAGAAGCTGACACACTAGGGCTGCGTGTGGGGGGGGGGGAGGGAGGGGGAAGGAGAGAGAGACTGGAGACTGAACCCAGGGGCATTCTACCTCCAAGCTATACCCCAGCACTTTTTTTCTTTTGGTTTTTGAAACAGGATCTGGCTAGACTGCTCAGAGGCTCACTCGGTGCAGAGGCTGTCCCTAATCTGCAACCCTCGGTGCAGAGGCTGTCCCTAATCTGCAACCCTCGTCTTGGCTTCCCAAATACTGGGATTACTGGCACGCACCGCCACACCCAGCTCTTGGGCTGTACTTCCTTTATGAATTCCGAACTGTGTGTCAGAACCCAGTACAGCCACACCTAACTCCAAACACCCACTTTAATTTGCACACTAATACACGCAACACCCCCCCCACCCCCCCACCCCCCCCCCCCCCCCCCGAGCCACTGATCCAGTGTTCTGTGCCATCACAGAATCCCTCGAACACCTGTTCGGTCAGTGAAAAGTACTCACTGCATTTGTGCTTAGGATTCAATTTAGCCCCAAAGTTCTCTACACAGCATTAGCCAGGGACCCTAGCAACACCCCCCAAGACGCCGCCCTGCTTACGTCACAAACACTAAGCACACTTGGAAGTAGATAAGAAACAAACAATCCTGTGCTGGAACACTCAAAAAGGTCACAGACACCTTAAAGGTGCTTTGCCAGACCAGGGTGAGCGCACCTGACGGAAACTGGGCTAACGGGTTGGTGGATAAAGTACTACCCCTCAAACTGAGCCAGGTCAACCGTAATTGTAAAGATCGCAAAATTGGGATTAGAGTTGCCTATGGCTCTGCTGTCCACAGCAGTGAGCGAGAGCGCGAGCCACTCCGCATCGGCGGGGGCATCTCTGAAGCAGGTCCGAGCAGACCCTGCCAGCTTGAAGCCTGCAGGCTGCCAGCCGGGTCCAGGCTCGGCTCCACCCGTCCTCCAGGAAGCCACACACTACAATACTATCTGGCTCTGGAAGTCGGTGGGCCGACTTCCTCCCCCAGATCCCCGCACCCCGCGCCCCAACTCCCCAGGAACTTGGCTCTTCAAGGACAGGAACCCCGAAAGCCACACTGGGACCCCAGCACCTGGCACGGGCGGGACACACGAATGCAAACCGCGCCCCGCCGCGAGTCTGATAACTTCAGAGCAGAAATTATGTCTGATAAGTATCAAAATTCCGGAAAGGCGTGGGTGCCTGAAGGCATACACAGGGCCAGGGGTCGCTGCGGGAGGGTGTGGACGGCGCCGCCCTCGCGGGGCCTGGGGCTCCATCCAGGACGCGGAGCAGCCTGTCGGCCGGCGGTGGCAGCGCCGCGGGCCGGGCCGCCCTCCAGCCCGGCGAGGTGCCCGCAGCAGCTGGCGGAGGCCCCGGCCACGGAGCGCGCCGCCGCCGCCGCCGAGCCCCGCACGACCCCGGCCGGGCCTCACCCGCTCCGGACGGCTCCTGCGCCGCGGCCGCCGAGAGGAGCAGCAGGAGCAGCGCGGCGCCGCCCAGGGGCAGCCCCCAGCGTGGCGTCGGCCCGCGGGTGTCGCCGGGCGCCATGGTCGTCGGCGGGCCAGCGGCTCAGTCTCGCTCCAACTGCGACGCCAGCCTGCGCGGCCTCGGCGCCGAGAGCCGCGGCGCCGGAAGTGGGCGGGGCGGGCGGGCCGAGCGAGTGCGCAGCCGCGGACCCCGGCCCGCCTCTGGGCGCGGCTGCGACTCAGCGCGCCTGCGCAGTGTGGGACCGAGCCCCAGGGGCTGTGACGAGAACAGCTGCAGCCTAGTGCGCCTGCGCATCAGGGGTTCCCTCCGGGCAGGGAAGCGGCTGCGGCTCAGTGCGCCTGCGCGGCGGAGGCGCCGGCCAGGAGGTGGCGCTTTGCGCTTCACTGCGCCTGCGCGGCGGGAGGCCTGGCTGGGTTTGGGGAGTTAGTTGGAGTGGGGCGTTACAGCTGCAAGACCCTGGCCTGACTCTGAAGGGCTGTGGGGTGCGAACGGTTGCCCCAAGCACTCTAGTGCTCTTTCCAAGCGGCCCCGGGAGCGGTGGCCTCCTCGTGCCTGCTAGTGTGCTGGCCTCCCGCATGTCCCAGGCCTGCTCCCCGCTGCCATGGCCCACACTCCCGCAGTGGTCACCGAGGTCCTTAGAGCGACATTAAAAACCTTAAGATTGCCAGGGGCAGTGTTGGGCTTGGGTGTATCTCGGAGATGGAATGCCCTGTGTTCCATTCCCACAGCCACACACTGACACAAACCACCCCAAGATGGCACAGACTTGTATTGCTGGAATCATTGTTTAAGTTCTTGAGAGCAGCGTGGTTTCCTGAGCGAAGGTAGAGTGGGAACCGTTGGGGAAAGCAAGAGAGTTGTCTGTGTTTACGTGAGTACGTTATTTGGCCGTTGGGGCCGTGCCGGTATTGGAGAACATCTTTGGTACTAATTTCAAAATGTATTGATTTCAAATGCTTTGGCATTAACTTTAAAATATAGGAAGCAGTCGGAGCGTGGGTGTTGTGCAGGCACCAGGCAGAGAAGGAGCCCTGCAGAGGTCCCAGCACCACACGTGATTAGTGAGAACACAGTAGAGGTGGCCCAGGGCCTTTGCATTTCAAGGACACGTTTTACACAATACATAAGGTCTAGCAGACAAGCTTAAACTTCCCCCAGGATGTGGGAGGATGGCACAGGCCTTCAAAAGGTCCCTGACTTCAGTAATCAAGTAACACATTCTGGAGTCTAGGCCCACATTTGCAGGAAGAAAGCGTTTGGTTATGCAGGATGTAAGAAAGCGAATCCTCATATCAAAAGACTTCTGTTGGGTCAGGAGGATGATTGGTTAAGCAAAGATATGAGATAAAAATCTTTATAAAAACCGTTGGGCATTCAAAACCCCAGCAGCTCGTTTCAAGTCACTCCACTGCATTTATTTCTTTAACGCAGCGCTTTGTAAATTTCTGTCCTTTCTGCCTTCATAACAAATCGCTTAGGCTCACAGTAGAAGAGTTCTGGCTATTCTTTCCTAAAATAGCTAAGAACAAGCACCCGCGGCGCCATCTCACGGGGATGCAGTGTGGCTGTCACGGCCACCCTGGCGCAGCAGGAGCAGCGGCGGGGGTTCCTAGAGAGGTGGCTAGGGTGAGGCGTGGCCAGGGGAGGTGTCCTCCAGCCTTGCCCTCCAGGGCCCGGTGTCCGTCTCTGCACACTGACAAGTAGGTGTGTCGCTGCTGCACACTTTCCCGAACCCTCAGCAAGTACGGCCAACAGGACAGGGGGCTTCGGGCTTCACACGCCTCCTCTGCCACAGCTTGCTGGGATTCACCTGTGCAGCCCAGGAAGCCTTCCATCTCCCCGCCCCTGGGAGGGCTCCAGGGCGCTGGGACTGAGCCTCCCGAGCCCTCTGAGGCTCTGTTTAGGTGGCGTGACAAGAACGGCTCTATTGTGTGTTCAGTTTCGGCAGCAGCTCCTCACCCAGCCTCCTCCCCAGCCACCAAACGCCGGACCCGGGGGTAGACACTACTGCCCATGCCGCAGGCTCAGAGGAGGGCTGGCCAAGATTGGGAAGCGGCGATCTCTCAAGTCCCTCACACCCCAGCCCCCTCCCCTGCCAGGACCTCATCCAGTCCTGCAGCGGGCTTGCAAACAAGAGCGGGGGATAAGTTATCGGGCACAGAAGGCACCACGCCCAGGGGTAACCTCCCTGCCCCCTCCCCGTAGGGCAGACCTGGGCTAGCTCAAGAGGGCCACGATGGTTGCCAGCAGACTCCTCGGCCTGGTGCCGCGGGCTCGCAGAAGCCTGCCCTTGATTTCCCATACAAGGACGGTGTATGGCTGACATGTCAGTGTGCCTAGGAGTGTTTTGGCAAGCAGGGTTCAGGTAGGAGCAGGGAACTGTGCACCATGTATCAAGGGCGTGGGGAGGATAGAAAAAGAGAAAATAAAAGAAATAAGTAGAAAGGAGACAGACAGCCGGGCACGCTTGTGATCCCAGTATTCGGGAGGCTGAGACAGGAGGATCACGGTTCGTGGACAGCCTCAGCTACTTAGTGAGACCCTCTGCAACTCAGTGAGACCTTGTTCCAAAATAAAGAATAAAAGACAGGGCTGCGGGTGTAGCTCGGAGGTAGAATGCCCCTGCGCTCCATCCCCAGTACTCCCCCCAAAAAAAAAGAGAAAAAGAAAAGAGACAGGGAAAGAGGGACTGTAGCTTTCTTTTTCTTTTTTCTTTTAGAATTGAACCCAGGAGTATTCTACCTCTAAGCTAAGCTACACCCCCAGACTTTTTTACTTTTTTACTTTTTTTTTTTTTTTTTTGCAGTACTGGGGATGGAACCCAGGGGCATTTGACCTCCCAACTATACCCCCAGCCCTATTTTTTTTATTCTTTATTTTGAAACAGGGTCTCAATAAGTTAAAGAGGTCATCACTAAATAACTGGGGCTGTCTGCAAACCATGATCCTCCAGTCTCAGCCTCCCAAATGCTGGGATCACAAGTGTGCGCCACCACACCTGGCTTTTTATTTTTTATTTTGAAACAAGGTCTTACTAAATTGCGGAAGGCCACGCTAAGTAGCTGAGGCTGTCCAAGAACCTCAGTCCTCCTATCTCAGCTTCTCAAGTACTGGAATTTCAAGTGTGCACCATCAGACCCGGCTACCATTTTACTTTTTATTTTTGGAACAGGGTGTAAGTCGTTGAGGGCTTCTTAGTTGCTGAGACTGGCCTCAGGCCTACGATCCTCCTGTCTCAGCCTCACAAGTACTAGAATTACAGAATGCACCACCACATGCGGCATGACTGTCGTTTTAATTCTAAAAACTCCAAGGTAGCCTTCTCCTTGGTTGCTCTTCAACCAGGTATTTATGGTTCACTTGGCGTCATGACCAGAGGCATCACGAATTCTTTTTTTTTATTTTTATTTTTTGCAGGTCTGGGGGTGGAACCCAGGGGCATTCAACCTCCTATCTATACCGCCTGCCCTATTTTTTAGTCTTTATTTTGAAACAGGGTCTCACTGAGTTGCAGAGGGCCTCACTAAGTCGCTGAGGCTGGCCGCGAACCGCGATCCTCCTGTCTCAGCCTCCCAAGTTCTGGGATTACAAGTGTGCGCCACCACGCCTGGCTTCTCACAAATTCTCTTATCCCAATCCTTTTTTTCTAATCTCTGCAGCACTCAAATCACACAGCACACTTTACACAAGGACACGTATAGGTCACAGAAAGGCTGAGCAAGGGTGAAAGTGGGTGGGTTCAGGAGGCTCCACGAGAGCAGAGCCGGTACGAACATGGACGCGGAGTCTCCGTAAATGGTCAGATAGGAGTTGGAACACACCAGGGCTGCGGTCGTCGAGGGCAAGGTCTGGACGGAGGACATTTTCAGAGTGCCAGCTGGGAAGCCAGCTTGCAGTTGTCATGCGCAGGAGAACCACGCTGGGACAGCGAGTCAGGTCTGTGGCTGTGGCGGTTCCTGTGCGAGGCTTGTGAGGAGTGAGCGGGTGGCCTCGGGGCGCTGCGGTGCCCAGTCTTGGGCGCTCCTCTCGCGGCTCTCAGGGAGGGCTTGCCTCATCCCGTGTTTGATTGGCTCACGGGCCTGGTTTCTCTGATATGGGGCTGATACACCTGTGCGTCCATGTGCTACTGATTTAATCTGGAAGTTCAGGGTGGTCATCTCTTAGCGAGTAACGTATCAGTCTGTGCCTTAGGTTGTGCCAGGCAGGTGGCGGTTATGGACTTATGCAAACACGGTGAGAGCTGTTTCGTCTCAGCACGAGGACTCACGGTGAGCAACTCGAGGCAAGCTGCTGCTTTATTAGATGAAGTAGCTGAGGGCTGGACGCAGCCTCAAAGCTGCTGCTCTGTGCGCCACGGGGTCACTCGGGCAGAGCACAGCCTGACCCCTAAGCACTCGTAAACATTAACTCTTACACAGGGAATGCCGCCACATTCCAGATATCACCACTGGCAGTGGTGTTTTAAAATACAACCAAGCCTTACCTGGAAGACTGGGACAGGAGGATTGCAGGTTGGAAGCCAGCCCCTATCGCTTAGCAAGACTCTATTTCAAAATTTTAAAAAAATGTATTAAAGGATTGAGGGTGTAGCTCAGTGGTATAACAAACACCCCTGGGTTCAATCCCAAGTACTACACACACACACACACACACACACACACACACACACACACACACAACTGAGACTTGATGTTACTGGCTGGGAGCCCAAGGAGGCCCCTAGAAGGGAGAAGGGGGCTCAACTCAGCCCCAGCAGGTGTTTGACATCCCAGGAAGGAAATTCAGGGAATGTAAAGGAGGCACACGCAGAGCTGCAGAGCCGCATTCAGGAGAGCAAGCAGGAGTGCAGGGGGCACACTTGGGGCGGCGCCTCGGTGATGCGCTGATGCGCTGAAGCTTTGTGAATGGTGAGCGGAGAGGAGCCGGGAGCAGAGTCAGCTTACGGAGCTCAGCGCTCAGGTCCTGGGACACAGAGCGGGCCAGTGCGGTCTGGTTCTTTGTGGACTTTGAGGTTGATACTATCTAGTTACTAGATAGTACTAGGACTGTACCCATAGCAGGGTTTTAACAATCTTTCTCTCTCTCTCGGCTTTACAAAATACTCTAAAAATATGTGTAAGGTAACAAGGTATGTGAGCGCTATTTAGCTGGCTAAGACTTCTTAGACCTTTTAAGAATTTAGGCCTGGAAGAAAACAGGACTGGGAGGCAAAGGAGAGTGCTCTTGGAGTTTCCAGACATAGAGTTCCAGTTGAAGAGCCGTCCTTGTCCTGTTTTTTACTTTTAATTTGGAAATAGGGTCTCACTAAGTTCACAGGGCCTAAGTAGATGAGGCTGGCCGCAAACCTGCGATCCTCCTCTCAGCCTCCCAAGTACTGGAATTACACGTATGTGCCACCCTGCCTGGCCCTTTCTACACACACACACACACACACACACACACACACACACACAATCTACTGGGGATGGAACCCAGGAGCATTCTACCTCCGAGCTATACCCGCAGCCCCATTTTTTATTCTTTATTTGGAAACAGGGTCTCACTGAGTTGCAAGTTGCCTCACTAAGTCGCTGAGGCTGGCCACGAACCGCGATCCTCCTGTCTCAGCCTCCCAAACGCTGGGATTACAATTGTGTGCCACCTCCCTGATCTCATTGGGACAATTCAGTAACACCGAAATGAAAAGAAAAGAACACTCGGGGCTACAGCCCAAGTTCCCGTTGCACACACAGCGACGGAGAGTTTGGAGCGGAGGAGCGCTCTGTGCAACCTCACGTCTCGGACTCCCACGCTTCTCGGTGGCGGAGGGACTCCGAGCTCATAGGAGCGACCCACAGGGCGCCGTGCAGGAAGCTCACACTTCCCGTGAGGGCTCTTAGACAATAGAATGACTCCTGGGCAGTCCGGCAGTGAAACATCACGTTTCTCCAAGAGAAAGGTGATTAAGGAATTAGACGGATGCAATGAGACTGAGCCCCGGAGAAGGCCGGCCACAGTGCCGGGCAGCCGTGAAGGCCGAGGCCAGAGCCTCGTGTCCTGGGACCCAGAGCCCCTACCCTGCTGGGGTCACTGCTGAGGATTTTCACCCACGTTTCAACTTGGTAGTGGTGGCTGTGCCACTGATGTTTCATTGTGAGCACATTTCTCCGTAGGTAAAGAATTGCTTCTTTAAATCAGCGATGAGTACATGTTTGTACACACAAGTTTTTTACCCCAATAAGTTGTATGAATATAATGCACCAATAAAAAAAATTAAAAAAAAAAAAGAATTGCTTCCAGAATAGTGCCGAAGTCAGGCGACGCTTCTTTCTGGGTTGTAACACTTTAAACCGCCAGGATCATTAACTCTGCACAGGGCAAAGTTTTTGAGGGCCTGCCCAGCAAGGGCTGGGGGCTGGGCCTGTGGGAGACCTTAGGCAGGCGGGGGTTGGCAGGGCCGGGGTCTGGGGAGGCATAGGGAGGCAGGGATGGGGACTTTGTGTGCTGGGATGTGGAATGGCTCCAGTGGGCTGCGAGCAGTTGTTTGCTTAGTGGGTTTTGGAGCTGGTTCATGCCATGTGGGGCCTCTTGGGCGCAGGGACTCAGAACACTGTAGTTACAGCCGGGCGTGGTGGGCACGCTTGTGATCCCAGCGCGTGGGAGGCTGAAACAGGAGGATCGCACTGGTTCAAAGCCAGCCTCAGCTACTGAGTGAGGCTCTCAGCAACTTAGTGAGACCCTGTTTCCAATAAAATATAAATAGGTCTGGGAGGATAGCCTGGAGGTAGAAAAGCCCCTGGGTTCCACCCCCAGTACCACCAAAAAAAAAAAAAAAAGAAAACCAGTTACCCATCCCCTGTGAGCAGCCAGCCCCTGAGTTCTCCCAAAGATGAGGTCCTCAGCAAGCCCAGAAAGACACAAATCATCTAGTTCAAGGTCATGGGTCCAGGAAGCAGGGTGCCTGCACATGCACCCAGGGGCCCACACTTCCTGCCGCGTCTCAGCCGTGAGCACGTCAACCCCATGGCTCACCTTGCTGCAAGATGACCCACCCGGGGTCACAGCACGTCACAGGGCAATTCAACTTCAATGTGGGGCCAGAGGCTTCCTCAGCATGGCAGAGGACTTCATGGTGGGAGCTCCGTCCCAACAGAGTGGTGGGGTTAGCAGTGTCCCAGGACTGGGACAGGTCACACTGATGCTGGGCAAAGAGAAGATGCCAGACACATACACAGTACCCGGGGAGCCTAGGGAGGCTTGCTTAGCAGTGGGTACAAGCCAGGCCTGGAAGAGCACCTCTTGAATCCTGGTACGTGGGAGGCTGAGCCAGGAGCATCTCCACGGGCCTCAGCAACTTAGCGAGGCCCTGTTTCTTTTTTTTTTTTTGAGGGTCTGGGGATGGAACCCAGGGGCATTCTACCTCTGAGCTACACCCCCTGCCTTTTTTTTATTCTTTATTTTGAAACCAGATCTCATTGAATTGCAGAGGACCTCACTAAGTAGCTGAGGCTGTCTGTGAACCGCGATCCTCCAGGTCTCAGCCTCCCAAATGCTGGGATTACAAGCGTGCGCCACCACGCCCAGCTCCCTGTTTCTTTCTTTCTTTCTTTCTTTTCTCCTCCTCCTCTTCTTCTTCTTTTTTTTTTTTTTTTTTTTTTTTTTTTGGAGGTATTGGGGATGGAACCCAGCGCCTTCTACCTCCGGGCTACACTCCCAGACCTATTTTATATTTTTTATTTGGAAACAGGGTCTCTTAAGCCAGCGGAGGCTGGCTTTGAACCTGAGCGATCCTCCCGTCTCAGCCTCCCAAGCACGAGGATTACAAGCATGCGCCACCACGCCCGGCTGAGGCCCTGTTTCAAAATAAAAAAAAATAGCTGGGTTCACAGACAGCCTCAGCTACTTAGTGAGGCCCTTTGCAACTCAATGAGACCCTATTTCAAAAGAAAAGAACAAAAAATAGGGCTGGGTGTGTAGCTTGGAAGTAGAATGCCCCTGGGTTCCATCCCCAGTACCTCAAAAAATAAATAAAATAAAATAGAGCTGAGGTGTAGCTCAGAAGTAGAATTCCCTGGGTTCCATCCCCAGAAATACACACACACAAACACATACACACACACACACACACACACACACACACACACCACACCAGGTAAAACACCATCTATGCGATGTTGGTTCCTTGAAAAGACCCAGTGTTCTAAGCAGTGCCAACACCTGGCTTACCTTTAACCATGTAAGCTTTGGGCCCTACTTAGGTTTCAAAGCCTGTGTTTATAATGGGAAGGCAAATGGTGCATCTGGAAGGGCGCCCTGGATGCGTCCCACTTGAGAGGCTAGGGGGCTCTGCAGCCAGAGCTGTGGGGACGGGGCCTGCACAGGGTGAGGAAGAGCGTCTGCTCCGATTCTGAAGGATCTGGATGCGCGTCCATCTATGGTGTCTGTGCAGCCCTCAGCGCATTGGGAAGGGACTGAGGGCACCCACCCAGGGGACCATGGGACCCCAAGGAGGAGAGCTGGGGGATGTAGGCCATGTAGGGGCGGCAGACCACCAGCCTCGATGGGCAAAGGAGGCGAGAGTGACCTGCAGTCCCCTCTGCCGGAAAGCAGCTCTGTGCAGACTTGTTCAATCAGGTTTTAATGTTTAAAATGTTAAATAAAGGCCCGATTCCCTTCTTGCACACGGCACCGCTAATATGGTTCAAAGATCATCTTGTGTGATTCTGTTTCAAACGTATCTGTTTACACACAGGGAGCCTTAGTCTGTTCCTACTGCTGTAATAACATTTCTGAGACTGCATAACAGAAACCACAGACATTCATGGCTCACAGTTCTGAGGCCGGGGAGTCCGGGTCAGGGCACCCGCGGATTCTGCATCTGGAGAAGCTGCTTTCTGCTTCGTCAGCGCCTGTCCCTGTGTCCTCACATGGTGGACAGGACAGCAAGCTCCCTCCAGCCTGCCTCCTGAGGGACTAACCCCCATTAGCGCTCTGCCTCAGGACCCCTACTCCTCAGGTCACAGTGAGAAGTAGGTGCCAATCTGTGAGTTCTGCGGGGACGTTCAGAACACAGCATAAGGCCAGTCTCTGGGGAGGGGAGTGAGGGTCAGCAGGAGGCTGCTGGAGTGAGGGGTGCCAGGGTGGGGCCGGGAGGAGAGAGGGGCCTCCATCTGACCCTCACTTTGAGATGGAGGGAGAGGTGAAAGCTGGGAAGAGGTCCCTGATGGCCTCAGGTATGGGGAAGGTGATAGGCCGGGTCCCCCCATCTCCCACGCGACCCCACACACCAGGGACAGGAGGCAGAATTCCAGAAGCTAGAAGTGGAGATATCATGAGAATCCAGGTGCCTCAAGACTCCAGGCATCGCAAGGCAGACTCCAGAGACTGCAGGACTATAGGTGTTGTGAGAGGGCATTCTAGCCCCACCCCAAGACCCGGCTATGTAATACCCTGACTTCCTCTCTGCCACGTGGCTCTGCCAGCCAACTGACCCTGCTTGACCGTATGGCTCTGCTGCTCGGTCATCAGTCCCTTCCCCCACGAGTGGCAGACCTCGCCTGAAGGCGCTGGTTGATTAGGCTGATTAAAGCAGCTTTTAATAACCTAGTTGGTGTTTTCCTCCTTCGCAACTCCCTAGCTCAGTTTCAATGTTACATTTGGTGCCAGAACCCGGAGAAGGGACCCAGAAAGAAGACCCCCAATGGCCTTAGGTATGGGGGTAGGGACCCAGGAAGAAAACCCCCGATGCCCTCAGGTGTGGGGGGAGGGACCCAGGAAGAGGACCCCCGATGCCCTCAGGTGTGGGCGTAGGGAACCAGGAAGAGGACCCCCGATGCCCTCAGGTGTGAGAGGAGGGACCCAGGAAGAGGACCCCCGATGCCCTCAGGTGTGGGGGGAGGGACCCAGGAAGAGGACCCCCGATGCCCTCAGGTGTGGGGGTAGGGACCCAGGAAGAGAACCCCGATGCCCTCAGGTGTGAGAGGAGGGACCTAGGAAGAGGACCCCCGATGCCCTCAGGTGTGGGGGTAGGGACCCAGGAAGAGAACCCCGATGCCCTCAGGTGTGGGGGTAGGGACCCAGGAAGAGGACCCCCAATGCCCTCAGGTGTGGGGGTAGGGACCCAGGAAGAGAACCCCGATGCCCTCAGGTGTGGGGGGAGGGACCCAGGAAGAGGACCCCCAATGTCCTCAGGTGTGGGGGGAGGGACCCAGGAAGAGGACCTCTGATGGCCTCAAGTATGTGTGGGGGAGCCAGGAAGAGGACCCTGATGGCCTCAGGTATCAGGGGAGGGATCCAGGAAGAGGACCGCCAATGGTCTCAGGTGTGGGTGAGGTCAGGATGGAACTTTCAGGCAGGAGGGGAGATGGCTGAGGAAATGCACGGAGGTCACTGGGGCCCAGACAGGCTGCTGCTATCAAGGCAACTCTGAGCGGGATGGGACGAGGGCCAGCCGTTGGCTCAGGCAGGAAAGGCTCCTCCAGCAGGGAAGAGGAGGCGGGCAGGGTGACTACGGTGCGGTTCTGTGGTCCCGCTCCCTTGGTGCCAGGGGCTTTCCCATGAGTGTCACCAGCCTCCTCTCGTCCTGCCTGTCCTGGTGACCCCGCGGGGCCAGGAGCCAGCCCCCTGGCTGCTGTTTCACCCCCTGGCCTGCCACGCCGTACACACCAATAGTACTTTTTGAATATCATTTAATTAATAGCTTCGCTGGAATTTTAATAGAGAATTATATTTTGGGGGGAAAATGTGAAGAGTAAGTATCATCTTAAAATGTGTTTTTGCACAGGACACAGATAAGCAAAGATGCTCCTGCACTCACGTCTACACAGCTGTCTTGTGCACATAACACAGATCCGAGACACAGTGAGCTCCTGTTTGAAGGTGACGTGAGACGCTGGGGCCTGGGCCTCCCCACCAGAGGGTGTCTCGTGAGCCACACCCCGTCCCCGCCCCCTCAGCGGCTGGCGCCTGTGCCCGCGGCCATTCACGTCAGGTTGTCACCTTCAGAGACGGCGCCACACTGTGATTACACACAATCTAGGCTTACTCACTCAGTGAGGCACTTAACAACACCTTCCGGGTCGGCCCAGAAGTGGCCCACAAGTAGAGCCCTTGAGCACGCCCTCTGGAGCAGCCTGTGCCAGGCGGGCAGGTGGAAGCACGCACAGGTGGACCTGACTCCTGCCTCTCTGGCCAGGCTCAGCGACAGGCCCCCTTTTGTAGGGCCACAACACCTTTGTTGGAAAGCTGCCTGAGACTGGGGCCAGAGGTTCTTGGAGAGGGCCTCTGGAGGTGTGGGCAACAGGCAAAGAAGAAGAAAAGAAAACAGGAGCCCGACCCAGTGTGTAAATTGGGTCCCACCCTCAGGCCGTGGCGGAAGAGGGAGCAGGCAGGACACACTCCCTGGAGCGCAGCAGGCCTGCCCCAAGGGTGGCTCGGAGCCCAGCGCCCAGGCTCAGCCTGCACGGAGCTCGGTTATTTCTGTACACATCAGTTAGCAGTAGAGTCGACAGGATGCCGTTTTGGATCCTGGCAGTTGAAGTAAATTTGTGCCACGCTTCATCCCACTGGCCTCTACTTCAGGCAGGGAGACGCCTCTAACTCTGTGAGGCTCAGGAAGCCCGGCCCTCGGGTCTCTAGGGAAGCACTGTCCGGCTCGGCAGGGGCAGGCTGCCCACAGGGACACCTGGCCGTACTGTCTCTGAAGGCGGCAGGAAGCAGAGTGGGCGTCCGGTTCACTGGTGACCCTGTCGTGAGCCGTAAGCCACGTCGCAGCCGCGGGATGGATGGAGCGGACTCGAGGGGTCCCCTCCGTCGCTCCTGTCCGCCTCATCTCCACCGGGTGCTCCTAACTCTCAGCGAACTTGGGGTTCATGACTGTGGTGGTGGCGCTTTTGAAGAGGGGGTTGTCCTGCGAGAAATGCAGAGGCAGACTTGTCTGAGCAGGGAGGCTCCCGGAAGGCCTCTCCCTGCACCCACGGGGCCAATAGGAAGCCCGGGCAGGAGGAAGGATCCGAAGGACAGCCACTTGCCCCGGCTGGAGCAGATTGCTCGTTGTGGCACATGCCCAGCAGAGAGCTGCCGGGCAAGAGTGTGCCATCCCTCCCGGGCGCCCGCGGCCACCAGCGAGAGGGTCGCACAGTGTGGGGCACACCCCGCCCACGAGACCTCAAGGGTGGGGACGTACATTGTTCCACTGGGACTTGAGCTTCTCCTTCTCGAAGCGTCTGTACTCCCGGAGGTCACTCAGGTGGGTCAGGGCCTTCCAGATGACCAGCAGGAGGACACCAATCAGCACGACACCCGCCACAGTGCCGCCTACGATGGTGGCGATGTTGGGGCCCGCCACGCATTCTGAGGGGAAGCACACGTCCGTGTCAACCCCGCTCCCACAGGCCCGCGGTGGCTGCCCCACGCCTCGTCCTGCGAGGTTCCCTCTGCGGGGCTCCTGGCCCCCACTGCCCCCGATGGATAAGGGAACCTGCCCCAGCTGGTGCCGAAAATGCTCCAATCATGCCCAAAGGCCACCGGACACAGCCTCTGTTCACAGAGGGGAGGCAGGTCTCCCGCCAGCCAGGTAGAGCCTCGATGGGGCCAGCCTCCGCGCACATCTGCTGCCTGCGGGAAGCCAGTTAGCGCCCACCAAAACCCGCACACACCAGGAGAGCCAGTGCCCAGGGACCCCAGCACCTCACAGCGGAGTTAGGAATGGCGGTCAGCTCTCTGCTGCACTTGGCCTGCCCTGTGAAGGGTGCATGGTAACCAAGGCCCGGGACCAGAGACTGACCGCTGGTGAGGCCGTGGCGGGCCCACGTGGGCAGGGTCCTACCTCCCCCCGCGCCTGTCTAGCCTCCTCCTGAGCGCAGCGCCCCCCTCTGCGGGCCCTGACCGCAGGACAGAGGCACTAAGGTTTAGTGTGAGCCCCTGTTCATGGGCCCCCGACACTGACATCCTCCTGGGCTCCTTCCTGTCACCTGTGCTCTGCACAGAGTCCTGTGGTCCTCGCAGAGCCCAAGCAGCATGGCCAAAGTTGCCCCACACCAGACGCCAACCCAGACCTATTCAGCAGAGGAAGCCAGAGATGGCAGTGGCCCTGCAGGCTGGGTGCGCAGCCCGAGCCCCGGGCACAGCACACGGTGAGCCTGAGCCCCGCCTGCTCTTCACGGTTCCCATCTTGGGGGCAGCTGGGGGCCCCAGGCTTAGTCCAGCAAGAGCCCTGGCATGTGCCTGCCTGGTGCCTCCTGTGGTCATCTGAGTGGACCCCCAGCTCTGTCCCCAGCTCCTGGAGCAGCAGTGGGGGTTAGGGAGAATCCCGGGGCTGTGTGTCCATAATCCTCGGGGCTGCCCATCACGTCCTGCTGCCCAGTCCAGCATCCCCAACACCACTGGCCATCAGCACTCAGCGTACCTCCGCACTGCCCCAACCCAGCTCCCACGCCATCTGCTGCGGTCCTGGGCCCTCGGCCCCACCCTGTGCTGCCGCCAATCCTGTTCATCCCAGGCAGGCCCTGCCACGCCGCCCCAGGCCCCACCAGACCCACCCATCTCCGCCACTCTGCCAGGTCCTGGACTGAGAAAGCACTATTCCCTGAGGGGACAATGTCTACCCGTCTATCCCTGACAGGACAGTGTCCACCCAGCTCCTGACAGGATATTATCCACCCATTCCCTGGCAGGACAGTGTCTACCCAGCCCCTGACAGGACACTACTCACCTGGCTGCCAGGTGAACTTTTTTTCTTTTTTTTCTTTGGTACTGGGGATTGAATCCAGGGACATTCACCTCTGAGTTACACCCCAGCCCTTTTTATTTTTTGTTTGGAAATGGGGACTTGGCCAGTCTGAGAGTCTCACTACTTGCTGAGGCTATCCTTGAACCCATGATTCTCCTGTCTCAGCTTCCAAGTACTGGGATTACAGGCCTGCACCACCACATCTGGCCCACGTAGGTTTTAAAATCACAATTTAAAGCTGGGTATGGTGGTGCATGCCTGTAATCCCAGTATTTAGGGGACTGAGACAGGAGGATTGCAGATTCAAAGCCAGCCTCAGCAACTTAGTGAGGCTCTCAGCAACTTAGTAACACCCTGTTTCCAAATAAAAAATAAAATAGGACTAGGGGTATAGGTCGGAGGTAGAAAGCCCCTGGCTTCGATCTCCAGTAACATGTGCGCGCGTACACACACACACACACACACACACACACACACACACACACACACCTCACGACTCAGATGTAGCACTTTGCTCCTGGGCCCCCAGTGACAAGCCAGAGTCACTTGAGGACTCTGGGGCCCACGGCCTGGTGCCCGCCACCCTCACCACAGGCCTCTGGCCCCCCTGCACTCACACTCTCCCTTCCCTTTCAAGAAAACTGCCAACTCCAGGGAGGCCCACCCCAGGGTCTCTGTGTCTTGCGACCCACCCACACACCCCGCTGTCTCCCCCACCTGGATCGTGAACCCTGAGAAGACCAGGTCAGTCTCCAGGTTCTCAGGACCAGGGCCAAATGAAGGGGGGCAACAGCACTTGGGGCCAGCTGCGCCTGGGCCCCCCAAGACTCTTCACATGTGAGGGGCTGACGCAGCTGCCAGGCACTGGCCCAGGCGCCCCCATCAAGTGGGCCGTGCCCAGCTGGCTGTGCCCAGCACCCAGTGCTCAGTGTCTGGCTGTCTCCTAGGACACCCATGCGCTGTCCCCTCCCTGACATGGGACCAGGAAGGCAAGAGGACTGTAGGTGAGGCCGGCAGGTGAATGGGGAGCCTCAGCCCGCCCCGCTGAGCCGCCTGCCAGCCAGGGGTCCCCAGGTACCCTCAGGGCCCATGTCCACCACCTGGGCCCGCCCCGCCCTTGGAAGAGCGCACTCCCACCGCGGCAGGGCCCCACGGCCTGCCCCGGCCCCGCCCCCTGGCTCACCTCGGTCCTCTATCACGTGGATGTCGTAGCTGCCCCTCCCGTCCCGCTGCCGCAGGGTGTAGGTCATCCAGCAGCCCTCCGAGTCGCGCTCCTTGCAGGGCTTTCTCGACCCCAAGGGGGCGCTCTGCAGCCGCACTCTGGCACACGCCACGCTGCAGTTCTTCTCATAGGGGCCCTTGCCGAACTTCAGGCACTCAGCGCAGGAGCTGGTGGGAGCCCGGCATGAGCGGCGCGAGAGGGTGTTGAGGGGCGTGAGGGTGTGAAATATCAGTAGTGTGTGGGTGGCGAGGCTGTGTCAGGTGCACAGGCGTGCAAGGTATGAGGTGTGACAGTGTGCATGGCCGTAAGGGTGCGTGTGGGGGAGTGCACGGGCACGCCATGTATGTGGATGTGTCAGGCACAAAGGTGTGCAGAGTGCCGGGGGCATGGCTGGGCAAGGGTGTTTGGGTGTGTCAGGGTGACGGTGTGTTGAAGTGTGCAGGTATGTGAAGATGTGTGGGTATGCACGGGTGCACAGATGTGCAAGGGCGCGTGAGTGTGTCAGGGTGCAGGTTGTGTAGGGGTGTGTGGGTGTGCAGGGCATGTGGGTGTGTGAGGTTATGCAGGTGTGCAGGGTGTGTGTGTGCAGGAAATATGGGTGTGCAAGGGGATGATCATGTGCAAGGGGCGTGGGCGTCTGCACTCCAGCCAGCCCCAGCTGTGGTTAGGGTGCTCTCAGGGCCCAGGCAGGGCGTGGGTTGGGGCTACAGTGAGCTCCTGGGATGGGATGGAGAGTGGGGCAAGTGGGGTCTAAGGGCGGAATGGGGCACAGGTGTGGACTCCACAGTACCCCATCTGGGCCCCTGCCCAGGACTGCTGAGCAGGGGTGTTCTCGGGGCCCCAGGTGAGCTGGGCCACGGGCAGTAGGGACTCACATATATTGGGCACAGGGCGAGGAACAGCCAGGGCAGGTCTCGCACAGGGGCGGCTGGTAGCCGGGGTCACACTCGCAGGTGTTGCAGCGGCACCGGCCGCGGCCGCTGCACTCGACCTTCGCGGCGTTCAGGCAGCCCGTGGTGGACCGCTGGCACTGGCACGCTGAGCCCTCGAAGCCCTCCTTGCAGTGGCACTGGCCACAGTAGCAGCGACCCCTGTCTGGAAGACAGCGCAGGCCACAGCGGCTGCAGCTCGGGCCCTGGCAGGCCCAGCAGCCAGGAAACCCCTGTGGGGCCGCGCCCTGCTCTGCCCGGCTCCTGCAGGGGAGGTCAGCACCCCAGCCTCCTCCAGTGCCCTGCCTCCCTACCTGCTGTCCCCCACCCCTGTAGCCCACAGGGCAGCCCTTCCAGTGCCCGCCTCCTCCCGTCTCCTCTCCCGCACGCCAAGAGCACCACAGCCCCATCTGGCGCCCTGCTTCCCCTGCCTGGCAGCCCCCAGGGTACCCCTAGCCTCCTCCCTGTCCCGCCTCTCTCCTGCAATCCCCAGGGCACCCCAGTCCTCCAGTGCCCGCCTCCTCGCCCGTCCCTTCCCCCGCGGCCATGCACCCAGTGTGGTGGAAGGCTGGGCAGGCTCAGAGACACAGGTCCTGGCCTGGCCACCCTGGCCCCGCAGCAGTGCCGCCAGCCCGAGCCCTTCCGGCCCACCTGTAGTGGACTCCTGCTCAGCCATGAGTTGGCCCTCACAGAGGGAGAAGCCAGCCAGGCAGGGGAGGGGCCGGCCCAGTCCTGTTGCCGCTCAGCGGCTGCCGGGGCCATGTAAGCTTCTGTCTGTCCATCCTCAGCGCCCCGCTCTCGGTCTTTGGGGACAAGTGGACTAGAAGCCCGACACAGGTCGCCGTCGGGGAAGGCCCGGCCACTCACCCGGGCCGCCGCAGACCTGGCTCCTGTAGCGCTCACAGTTGATGTTGTTGCACTCGCAGTACTGCCCGAAGATCTCCTTGTGGGGGTCGTCGCTGGCGTGGCACACGCACTGCCCGCAGACGCAGTCCCCCAGCCCCGAGCACACCAGGGAGCTGTTGTCCTTCCGGCAGCTTTCCTCCAGCTCCTGGCTGCTCCGGCCCTGCGTCCTGCAGTCACAGCTCTTCCCTGCATAGCCGGGTTGGCACCTGGGCAGAGGGCAGGGTCAGGCCCTCCTCCGTGCTGCGGGACCCGGCCAGGCTGCACCTGTTCTCTCCTCTGACGACACCAGATGGCAGGGTCTACTCCCACATGCTCCGGGGCCTTTGGCAGGGACAGGGACTCAGGAGCACCTGTTTCTGGGCCACTGGCATGCAGATACTGAGCACACACCCAGGCGACGGAAGGGCTGAGCTGCCCCCCCAGAGGAGGAAGCCATAGGAGCCGCTGACCCAGCGCCCCAACCGCCTGTCCTCAGCCCTGGGAACTGCTCAGGGATGCCCAGCCCCTCAAGCTGCCACTGAGCTGGGGCTCGGACAGACGGCATTGTCACAGAGCGGCAGGGGAGGCGTGGGGCAGAGCACCCCTGCCAGCTCTGGCTGGCTGGGCTCCTCAGGGTGGGCGGCCCGGCAGTGCAGTGTGCGGGGTGGGGGTGGGCATCACAGACAGCACCTAGTGTCCTGGGAGGTGTCCAGAGGGGACACCTTTGGGCGGCAAGTGCCTGTGGGGAGGGCTCCCCACATGGGGCCCTCCTCCCCACTTTGTTCTACCCCGTGCTTCTCTGGCCTTGGTTTCCCCACCTCACAGGTGGGGAGCAGCTGCTTGTTGTCAGGCATCTATGGGGACAAGGGTTCTGCTTGGCTGCCCCCTGGGGGCTGAGGAGGGGGCTGAATGTGGTAAGTGGTTAGGGTCTCTGTCCTCTGGTAAGAGTCCCCAGCTGGCCAGAGTGGGGAACACGGCTGCACTGCCTGGCTCAGGAGCAAGAGCGGGCTGCTCCTCCACCTCCTCTCGCAACACGGGTCAGGAGGCCGCCTGCGTGCGGGTGCTGGAGACCACATATGCCCGCTCACCTGCCCTGGGGTGGAGCGGGGTGCCGGGGGCCTGTGCTCCCCTCCCTGGCAGTCGTTGGCCCTCACCGGCGCCTCTCACCTGCAGACGCCGCACTCCATGGAGCCCTTTCCTCCGCAAAGGCTGAGGTCCTGCCTCTGGTCCCTGCAGTGGCACTCGCACTGGGGCAGGACCCGCACGGTCACCGTGTCTGTGAAGCCCAGCGCCCGGATGACAAAGGACTGCTCCTGGATGCACTCTGTGGCCGTGACCTTCACCTGGAAGGTGACCTGCAGGGGAGTGGCAGGGCTCAGGAGCTGTGGCTGACAAGGCTCTGCCAGGCTCACCGCTCACGGTGGCTGCATGTGAGGCTGGAGAGGGCGCCTTTAGCATACCTTGTATCATACATGCAGGAAGGGCTATTTTATTTTTAATTTTTTTTAACTTTTTTGCAGTGCTGGTGATTGAACCCAGAGGCATTCTACGTCTGAGCAAAACCCCCAGCCCTATTTTCTATTCTGAAACAGGGTCTCACTAAGTTGCAGAGGACCTCACTAAGTAGCTGAGGCTGGCCTCACACCTGCCTCTCAAGAGCTGGGATTACAAGTGTGTGCCACCACACCCAGCATAAAGGGGATTTTATTTAATTTTTTATTTGTTTGTTTGTTTACTTATTTATTTATTTGCAGTACTGGGGATGGAACCCAGGGACATTCTATCTCTGAGCTACACCCCCAGCTCTAGTTTTTATTCTTTATTTTGAAACAGGGTCTCATTGAGTTGCAAAAGGCTTCACTAAGTAGCTGAGGCTGGCCATGAATCACGATCCTCCTTTCTTAGCCTCCCGAATGCTAGGATTACAAGCATGAGCCAACATGGCCAGCTTAAAGGGGATTTTATTTTATTTTATTATTTATTTATTTAGTTACTTATTTACTTACTTACTTACTTATTTTTGCGGGTCTGGGGATGGAACCCAGAGGCATTTGACCTCCAAGCTACACCTCCTGCCCTATTTTTATTCATTTTGAAACAGGGTCTCACTAAGTTACGGAGGGCCTCACTAAGTAACTGAGGCTGTCTGTGAACCACGATCCTCCAGTCTCAGCCTCCCGAAAGCTGGTGATTTTAAATTGACGTTACAGGGGACAGTTTTTCCATGTATAATATCCATGGTCCAGTGTGCTAAGACATGAGTCCCACAGGAAGTCCTAAGTCCTGGAAGGCAGCTACACCGTGGCCCTAGATAAAGGGTAAAAGTCATTGGGGACTAAGAAGGTACACACAGATGGTGCCAGGCAGAGCAGACGTCCCTGCAGCTCAGCACAAGGGGAACAGACACTGACACTGGCCACAGGGAACACCAGTTTGTCAAGGTCAAGCCTTATCTCCACTCTAGGGAAACTGGGTGTGGTAGCATATGCCCTTAATCTCAGTATCTGGGAGGCTGAGACAGGAGGATCACAGGTTCAAGGATAGCCTCCGCAAGTAGTGAGACTCTCATTAACCTAACAAGATCTTGTCTCAAAAATAAAAATAAAAGCCAGGCATGGTGGTGCACGCTTGTAATCCCCGCGCTTGGGAGGCTGAGACAGGAGGATCCCACAGATTCAAAGCCAGCCTCAGCTACTTAGTGAGGCTCTCAGAAACTTAGTGAGACCCTGTTTCCAAAGAAAGTATAAAATAGGTCTGGGAGTATAGCCCGGGGGTAGAAAAGCCCCTGGGGTCCATCACCAGTACCACCAATAAATAAATAAATAAATAAATAAATATTAAAAATGAGCTGGGTATGATGGTGCATGCCTGTAATCCTAGTATTTGGGAGGCTGAGACAGGAGGATCACAGGTCTGGCCAGCTTCAGCTATCTGCAACTTAATGAAACTCTGTTTCAAAATAAAGAATAAAATATAGGGCTGGTAGTATAGCTCAGAGGTAGAATATCCCTGGGTTCAACACACACACACACACACACACACACACACACACACACAAAACCCAAAACACTTTTTTTTTTTTGGTGGTACTGGAGGTGGAACCCAGGGGCTTTTCTACCTCCAGGCTACAGTCCCAGACCTATTTTATAATTTATTTGGAAACAGGGTCTCACTAAGTTGCTGAGAGCCTCACTAAGTAGCTGAGGCTGGCTTCGAACCTGTGCGATCCTCCTGTCTCAGACTCCCAGGCGCTGGGATTATAAGCATGCGCCACCACACTCAGCAAAAAACAAAACAAAACAAAAAACCTTTAAATTTTACATGGTGCTTTATGATGGAGCATAAATATTGTGCAGATGTGTAACAAGCAAGGAGAAAATTAGAACAGAACTGAATAAACTCTCACATAGGTCAGCCAGTATGAGTGGGAATATTTTGGTAAAAAATTCACGGGTGCCAGGTGTGGTGGTACCTGCCTTTAATCCCAGTATTTGAGAAGCTGAGACAGGAGGATCATAGGTTCGAGGACAGCCTCAGCAGCAAGTGTTAAGACTCTTATCAACCTATCCAGACCCTGTTTCCAAATAAGAAATAAAATGTAGCTCAAAGGTAGAATGCCTTTGGGTTCAATCTCCAGTACCAGGGGGGAAAAAATCACATGCACATTTAGGAAGTAACATCTGAGGGGATTCCAGTGTTATGTTACAAATGTAATTGTACCAGTATTGGGAATGGCTTAGGAAGATTTGAGAAAGCTCTGATTATCAATAGATATATTTCAAAAATAATTGTGGAAAAATGGCAGACCTGGGGGGAAAGACTTGGTTTCCATCAGGAAGCAAACAGCTACTGAAACTTAGATTGACTTGGCTAAAAGTAATTAGCAAGTAGATAGTAAAAGGTCTGAGGCCCGTCAGCACCGGGTGCGGGCCGGAAGCCAGGAGGCAGATCTCCGTGATTCCCACAGAGGAGACCACTCCCCTCGATTTAAGGTAGACGCTGCTACCTCCGAGGGACAGAAGCCCGATAGAGACACACAGACAGAGACAGAGAGGGGCGCTCTCCCCCACTCGCCCCGCGGGCCCACGGGGGCTGGCGGCCAACTCTCCACAAATAAAGGCTTTTGGCATACTTATATCGGACACCCGCGTGTGTGTCTGTGCGCCGATGGGGCCTGCGCGTGTATCTGTGCGCCGATGGCCCCGCCACACTTTATTTCTTACAGAGAGGAGAGTGGAGCTAGGACTTCCTCTTTCTAAAGACAGATCTACATGGTTGGATGATGTAGTTTGAGTGGGAGGAGGGGTCGACCTTGGAGAAAGGAGAAAAATGGGCGTAAAACTCGGTTCAGCGGGAGCAGTCCAGGGGCTTTTGACTACGTCAGAATTACGTGAACAAGATGGAGGACCTCGTGTATCAAGTCCGTTCCGTGCTTTGTATCTCGGTGAGCTCCCTCGGTGACAGGAGGCTGTGGCTGTCTATTTCTATCTTTTTAATAAACTCCTTTAAATCTTCAGCAAGAGTCTGGGCTGTTGCATGTTTATCTTTAGCTCAGGACAAGAACCCACGCTTTTTATCTTTCTTTGTGGGTTTTTTTGTGTGTTTTGAGGGAAATTGTGTCTGGGAGCCTAACAGGGGTCCTCGGGGACAATTTCCCAAACCATCATCTTCCAAACCGTTAACAGTAATAAAAACAGGTCTTTTGCTGAGTATTAAGTCACAGACATCACAAATAAAATGTGAAAAAATTGGATAAAAATTTTAAATCTAAAATATTAGGAATATAATGCCTATTTCTAACCATCTTTGTGGCCTGTGCTTTAATGTTTTTGTAAAAAATTAAAACAGAAGCCAGGTGTTGTGGCGCATGCTTGTAATCCCAGTATTCGGGGGGCTGAGACTGGAGGATCACAGTGCGCGGACAGCCTCAGCTACTTAGTGAGGCCCTTTCTTCAAAATAAAGAATAAAAAGAATAGGCCAGGGGTTATAGCTCAGAGGTAGAATGCTCCTGGGTTCCATCCCCAGACCTGCAACCAACCAACCAACCAACAAACAAGAACCCACCAGAGAGCCAGGGGTGTGGTTCATTGGAAGCCCTGGGTTCCATTCCAGGGGAGCAAACATAAAAATAAAACAAGAATCAGGAAAACCTAACACGACCAAATGTTTTTCTTTTTCTTTTTCTTTCAGTACTGGGGATGGAACCCAGGGGCATTTTCCCTCCAACCTACACCCCCAGCCCTATTTTTTATTCTTTATTTTGAAACTGGGTCTCACTAAGTTGTGGAGGGCCTCACTAAGAAGCTGAGGCTGTCCTCGAACCGTGATCCTCCTGTCCCAGCCTCTCAAGTCCTGGGATTCCGCCTGGCTAGATGGGTAGTTTTCACCCAGCTCTGGACATCAAGCGGCTCCCCAAGGGGCTCTTCTAGAATGTGGAGCCCCTCTGCTGTGTTAACAAACGAGGGCTTGTGGAGGAGGGGATGTGAGGCTCTCTGGCACTTACGGTACAGACAGTCTGCTGGGACAGTGTCACGAAGACCCCCACGCCCCACCCCCGGGCCTCCCAGTGTGTGGGGTGGAGTCCCGGCCAGGCTCACCGGCACGTTGATTTGCACGCCGTCGCAGTCCCCTCTGGGCTGGTCCATGTTTGACTCTCCGTTACTGCAGAAGGAGTCGTAGGTGACTCTCAGGGTGTCGGGGAGGGTGCTGTGGTCCAGGAAGACTCTGGAGGAGAGTTTCTGCAGGCAGAGAGCAGCTGCTCAGGGGTGCTGAC
This sequence comes from Muscardinus avellanarius, assembly GCF_963383645.1. NCBI lineage: Eukaryota > Metazoa > Chordata > Mammalia > Rodentia > Gliridae > Muscardinus > Muscardinus avellanarius. The sequence goes on along the minus strand of NC_137790.1, from coordinate 1,607,667 downwards.
CTGCTGTTCCCACCCTGCTGGCCAGAGGTGCGGACCAGGTCCCTTCTCATCCCCGCCCTTCATGGTGAACGGCACCGTGCCCACCGGGAGCTCAGCGGGGTGTGCCCAGACAGGATGGAGGGACTGTCAATGCCACAGGCCTGACTGGGAGGCAGGACAGACACCTCAGGGCACCAGTGTGGACGCAGGCCATGAGCCCAGTGAGGGCGGCCCTCCCAGTGGAGCCCAGTGTCAGCATGGAGGGCCAGACAGACGAGTGAAGAGAGAGGCTGAGGAGGGACAGAGAAGTGGAGAGAGAGATGATGGAGAGACAGGAGAGACAGAGACAGAGAGGAGTGGAGAGAGAGGATGGAGAGACAGAGAGACAGAGGAGAGACAGAGAAAGAGACAGAAGGAAAGAGACAGAGACAGAGAGACTAAGAGAGACAGAGTCAGAAAGAGACAGAGGGACAGAGACACGGAGGAGAGAGACAGAGGAGCCAGAAAGAGAGACACAGGTCGGCGAGCCACGCCAGCGCCCGGCTCACCACGTTGACACTGGGGGGTGAGCCAGCGTGGCGGCTGCGTGTCCTCCGTGTAAGGACAAACACAGGGTGCGAGGGCCTGTGGGCGTCGGGGACCTCCCCAGGCTAGCGTGCCTCTCAGATGGCCACAATGCTGCCTGCAGTCAGCAGTGGGACCTGCAGGACTCTGGCCAGGCGAGGGCAGGCCGAGCTTTCAGACCTCTCCCATGTGGGGTAGATTTCCAGGGTGGCCAGGCCTGTGGGGGCCCTGAGAGGTGCCTGGTGCACCCCACCCCAGGACCACAGACCCCCACAAGGGAGCAGCCCCATGCCAGGGATGAGGTGGAGGGTGAGAGCCCACACACGGCCTGCCCAGGTCAGGTTGGGTGGATGGGCAAGAGGCGCTCCGCCCCAGGGCAGAGTCTTCACAGGGCCCAAGTCCAGTGCGGCGATTCCCAGGGCCTCTGTCCCACCCTGGGGCACATCTGCCCCAGCGGTCACCTCCCACTTCTCCATGGTGACCGCAGGCCGAGCCCCAGTGAAGAGGGCCTGGGCTCGGTTCACGGAGCACCTGGTGGATCTGTGTGGCACATGCCACACCATGGGCCTGGCCAGCGTGTCCGGGACCGAGGGGTCCTGCAGGGCTGCAGGAGGCCGTAGCTGGTGCCAGTAGCCGGGCTCTCCTCCTCTACCACGCTCCCCGCAGCAGAGGGTGGGTGAGATTTCCAGGTGTCCGGGCCGACTCACGTTGTAGGCATTCTTGATGAGCTGCACCACGTTGCTGGAGTCCTCGGACAGCTCCCCCACGGCCGACTTGGGGATGATCTCCGTGAGTTTCTGTGCAAGAGAAGACCCCGCGGGCGGCTGGCACCTGGGGGCACGGCACCTCCGCCCCACCTGGTTCTGACCTCGGGGTTCCCGCTTTGGGAGGTGGCTCCCATGATGCCCAGCGCAGTTTCTCGCGTCACTGAGTCCCGAGAGCGCATGCGCTGTGCTGTCAGGTGCTCAGCCACCGGCTCTTAGGGGCTCGCCCGTCCTGCGGTGCGCATGCCCCCACCCCGTCAGATTCAAGCTAGTGACGTCACTGAGCGGGAACACATGGCACCATGGGACTGTATCTCCACCTGTAGGCAGGTTAGGCAGAAACAACCCCCGGGCGCAGACAGCAGGGAGATGCAGCGAGGTCACGGGGCCCTGGGCGTCTCAGTGGGCATCCGTGGTTTGACTCTAATAGTGACTTTGTGACAATGTCCCCGTGACAGCGGCTCTGGCAGGCCTGCCCTCTGTCCAGTGGCATCACAGGAGACAGGCCAGTTAGGCCCCTGGATGGCAGGTGGCCAGCCCTCCCCACACCCGCCTGGGCATCGTTCAGGCATCACGCCCCATCCAAGGAGGAGAAAATACAATTGCCTTCCCTCCAGGAATGCGCGGCTAGTGGTCAGGCCACTCCCTGCCGTGTCCTCCTGTGCCTCTCGGAGGACTGTCATCGCCGCCAGCCTCCTCCGGGATCTGCTGCCCTCACCCACGCATCCTATACTTGGGCCTCCGCTTAGATGCAGGAGAGGGACAATGGTCACTGTCTGGGAGGATGATCTGGCCCTCTGTGCAGCTGAGTTCACTGGGTGGCGCGTCTGAGTATCTTCCGTGGCCGCCATTGTCCCCCATAGAGGAGGGAGCTAAGGACCCCCTAAGACGGCGTGGTATCAGGCAGTACGAGCTCTGGGACCCGAGGCCTCTGACTGAACTGGTTCCTGACTACAAACACCACAGCAGCCTCGGCTCCCTCTGCTTAGCCTCCCAACTCGTGCGTCTCCGTCGGGCCTCTGACCCCGTGCTGTGCAGGCTGCTGTGGGCAAGGGTTCCTGTTGGGGTGCGAGGGACAGGACCTGTCCCTGGTAGCAAAGCCCTGTACAGTGAAGGGCTCACTCCACAGGCCCGGGCTGTTTTGTTTTGTTTTCTTGGTACTGGGGATTGAACCCAGGGATGTTCTATCCCTGAGATATGGCTCCAGCCCCTTCTCATTTTTTATTTTGAAACAATGTCTCACTAAGATGCTGAAGGTCTTATTGAATTCCCAAGGCTGGCCTTGAACCTGTGATCCTCCTCCTGCTCAGCCTCCAAGCACTGGGGCTGCAGGTGTGTGTCACTGCTCCCGGCTCATATCCTGCACATTGATTTTGTGGTTGTTGTTGGTACTGAGGATTAAACCTACGGACATTCTACCTCTGAGCTATACCCCAGGGCCTTTTTTTTTTTTTTAATATTTGAAACAGGGTCTCACTAGGTTAATGAGAATCTCACTACTTGATGAGGTTGTCCTGGAACCAGAGATCTTCCTATCTCAGTCTCCCAGGTGCTGGGATTATAGGTGTGTACCACCATACCCAGCTGTATCCTGCACATTTTAAAGAAAGATTTGGCCTGAGAAGTGACCACAAGTCCTCAGAAGGTCCCGCCTGGCAGCCATATTCTTTAGTGGGTTTGGGCCCCTTCAGGTGGTCCAACAGTGTGATTTAGGGGGCCATTGGGGGTCAGTCTGACCTGGAGGAGCTGGAGACCGAGGTCAGCCATATCTACATGACTCACCCCCAATAAAAACCCTGGCACGGGGTGGCCTCCTCTATGTACGTTGGCACATGTCCCTGCTGCAGGACTCAGCACAGGCTCACCCCCACGGGGAGAGGGCAACGGGAAGCTTGCTGCTGCTCTCTCTCCTGGCCTCTGCCAGCAACCTTCCATCTGCCTTTTTTTTTTTTTTTTTTTGGTACTGGAGGTGGAACCCAGGGGCTTTTATACCTCCAGGCTACACTCCCAGACCTATTTTATATTTTATTTGGAAACAGGGTCTCACTAAGTTGCTGAGAGCCTCACTAAGCAGCTGAGGCTGGCTTCGAACCTGCGCGATCCTCCTGTCTCAGCTTCCCAAGTACTGGGATTATATATAAGCGTGCGCCACCACGCCTGGCTCCACCTGCAATTTTAATCGTATCCTGCACTGAAACCAGCGTGATTATGAGTCTTGTGGCTTTTCTGAATTCTCTGAGTCCATCTGTAAAATCACTGAACTGGAGAGTGGACTTGGGAGCCCAGGAACCCCTGAGTGTCACATATGCCCTGGAGACAGTTCTTGTTAGAACAGCCCATGCCTGCCTGCTGCTTGGACACACAGAACAGACCACAGATGGAGAGACGAGGGGCTCAGGGAGCCCCCAAATATTGGAATCGTTGTCTAGTCCTGCAGCCACTCCTTGCTCTCGGACACGGCTGGAGCCAACCTTTGCTCTGCAACGACAAGTGGACAGAGAGACTCCTGCCTGGAGGGGCAAGGGGCTGAGGGTGCCTGGCGACAAGAGGCAGGCTCTGCCTTTGTCCCCTGGCCTTGGTTTCCACATTGGCAGAGCGCAGATGAACTTCCCAGACTCGGGACCTGGGGAAATCAGGCCTGACTCTAACTGCGCCTTTGAAACCCAAAGCTCAGGGCGCAGGCGGGTTGGCCACTCCTCCTCCAGGCAGGATGGACGGACGGGCCGTTTCAAAGCTGATGCACAGTGCAGGCTTGCCTGCTTGGGTCTTGGCTCCCGCTCACTGAGGTGTTTATGGAAGGCTTGTCCCCAGCCAATGGAGGGAAGAAGGAAGCTTCTCATCGGGCCTGGAGAGGTTGCCCTGGGCAGGAGGCCGCGGCCCAGCCGGGCTCCACGTCCCCTCCAGCCATACTTCCTCTGTGGAGTATTCTAGCTCTGCACTCCAGCCGGACGCACTTTCCTGAATGTCTCTTTTACTTGGTAAGAAATGTCCCTGCTCTAAGGGATGTGGGCATATAACAAGGACATTTCCCACCAATAAACAAAAATTGGGCCCAAAGATCCAAGACACTTGCCAGTGCTCCAACCTAAACCAGAAACACTACTGCTGCGGCCAAGACAACCGCGCTAAGGTTCAGACCCTCAGGGCAGCCCCTGGAGCCCCGTGGCGGCCGGCCAGGCGGGAATGGGGCTGTGGTCATGCCCAATGAGTGGGCGCCCCGAGGTGGCAGCTCAGCCCACAGCGTGGCTCGGCTCCCGCTTGCTCACCTCGTAGGTTTTCACCATTCTCTTGGTCACGGCAAAGATGGGCTGGATGTTGCTTTCCGCCAGCTTGTGCGCCAGCTGGCCCACCGACGGGTAGTCCTAGAGAAGACATCCAGTGAGGCTGCCGCTCCTGAGCCCAGGGGCACGCCCTGCAGGCAGCCCGCAGAGCCGGCAACCAGGCCCCAGGACGCCACCCGCGGCCCAGCCTCAGCCTCTCTGAAGGAGCACCATGAATACGTGAAGTCATGGAATTACAGGGAGCCCAGCTCCGTGTGTGTGTGTGTGTGTGTGTGTGTGTGTGTGTGTGTGTGTGTGTGTGTTACTGGAGATTGAACCTATGGGCATTCTACCTCCAAGCTATACCCCCAGATCTTTCTTATTTTTTATTAAAAAAAAAAAACAATGCTTGGGAGGCAGAGACAGGAGGATCACACGGATTTGAAGGCAGCCTTGCTGGCTTAAGAGACCCTGTTTCCAAATAAAAATATAAAAAATGGGTGTCTGGGAGTGTAGCCCATAGGTAGAAGGGTTTCCAGGAACCCCAGTACCACCAAAAACCAAAATAAAAATAACAAGAAAAAACCCCAAAACAACAACAACAACAAAAACCAGGGTCTTGCTAGGTTGCTGAGGCTAGTCTTGAACCTATGATCCTCCTGTCTCAGCCTCCCAAGTACCGGGATTACAGGTGTACACCACCACACCCCACTTGGAATCCAATTGTGACATGCGTCTTGATCCATGGTTCATAAGGAATTCTAGTGCAAGTAACTCTCGGACTGCCCACGCTGAGCGGAGTGGGCGGCGCACTGCCCGTCCACACTGCGGGGCTGGGCGCCGCGGGTCTCTCCCACGTGCTGCCTGCCTGTGCCACTGAAGGACAGTTCAGGGCAGAGCTCATGACCCGAAGATGTCACTCTTTCCTGTCCAGGTTCAGGACCCTTAGATTATATCTACCAACACCCTCCTGCCAGCGTCTGCGGGCTGCAGGTGGGGAAGCCGGAGTTTTAGCATCCCTAACGTGCTCTGCAGCTCCTGAGGGCTGAGGGTGGTGTCCCAGAGCTGAGGACCTCGAGCCCTAGCTAAGCTTCTCTGAGGCAGGTGACTTCATCAGCAGAGCCCCTGCTCCGAGGGCCAGGGCCAGGCCTGCCTCCGTGGCCTGAGGCTGGGTCCCAGGGGCCTCACAGTGGTGCTCAGAGCTTCTAGAAGTTTCTTCAAGATGCGTGGTTCAGGTTGAAAGGAGGTGCCCAGGCTCTGGCGAGGTGGCCTGCCCATGACCCTGTGCCTGTGACCCTGTCCTGGTCCCCACCCTTCCTTAAAGTCCTCAGGGGACTCCGGGGCCTGGGGCCATGGGAACACTCACAAACTCATTACTGCTTTTGTACATGTTGTCTTCCAGGTGGCAGCGGCCATCGTTGGGGGTCAGGATGGCACCCAGCTTCCCGTCACCCGCAAAGTGGAAGCCGTCGTCAGTGGCGAAGACCAGCAGCCGCGTGACATTGCGCCAGCCAATTTCCTCCTGGGAAGAAGGCAGCCAGGCTTACCGACCTGTCCTGGTTTCCTGGCCCAGTGGTTCCAGAACCAGGATTTTCACAACAGCAGAGGTACCCCAAACACACACACACACACACACACACACACACACACACACACCCCTAAGATGACTCTCCAAAGCTGAGGGTTCCTGAAACACAAGTCTGCCTTTCAAAGGAGACCCATCCTCTGCAGGCCCATGGTTTCAGACCTGGGAATATGTCCTGTTACCAAGAAAAGCTTCAACCACCTCTCTAGCTTCACTTGTTCTCAGCTGACTTATACATCACTAATTGTGGCCGGGCGTGGTGGCACACGCTTGTAATCCCAGTACTTGGGAGGCGAGACAAGATCACAGGTTGAAGGACAGCCTCAACTACTTAACAAGGCCCTCTGCAACTTAGTGAGACCCTGTTTCAAAATAAAATAGTGCTGGGGGCGGGGTAGCTTAGAGGTAGAATCCCCTGGGTTCAATCCCCAGTCCTGCAAAACAAAACAAAAACAAAAACAAAGGAAAAAGAAAAGAAAGAAATCATTCATGTCAGAGGCCGTGCGGCTGGACAATACGTTATTGGTGTCCCAGCTCTGCTGCAGGGCACACCTCTGACGTGTGGGTTGTGATGATAATGGCTGCCCAGGTTCCTCTGCAGGCCCTGAAGGCCACTTCTGCTGAAAGCGGGTGGCTGGGGTGACTGGATGGACGCAGGAGAAGGATGCCTCTCCGCCTTCCCGGAGCGTCCGTCTCCTGCGCTACCTACATCTGTGCTCAGATCCTGCTCAGCTCTGTATGGAGAAGTGGACACTTGAAAGATGTTTTTCTAAACCAGACCCAGGGCTGACATGACCTAGACGTGCTTGTCTCTCCCCCGCCCCTTCAAGGTTAGATACCGACCAGTGCCAGGGCCAGAGTCTCTAGACCATGAACTGAGCAAAAGGAGGTGGCCGAATTCCTGGAGATCTCACCTGTCCCAGAAAGACACATCCGCTGCTCACCAACCAGTCTTGCTCTCACATCATTCCCATCCTGAGCCTGCACCCCAGGGTGGGGGACACTGGCCTTCTTATGCTTTGGCCTCTGGGTAAAGCCATCTTCCCCCCTCATTCTGTGTGTGTGCGTGTGCGCGCGAGTGCGTGTTACTGGGGATTGAACCCAGGGGCATTCTACCTCCTAGCTTTACCACCAGCCCTTTTCTTTCTTTCTTTCTTTCTTTTTTTTTCCTGTGGTACTGGGGGGGCGCCCAGAGGCTTTCTACCTCCGAGCTGTACTCCCAGACCTATTTTATATTTTATTTGGAAACAGGGTCTCACTAAGTTGCTGAGAGCCTCACTAAGTAGCTGAGGCTGGCTTCGAACCTGTGCGATCCTCCTGTCTCAGCCTTCCAAACGCGGGTATTACAAGCATGTGCCACCACGCCCGGCTTTTTTCTTTGTTTTGAAACAAAATTTTGCAAAGCTGCTGAGGCCAGCCTCCAGCCTTCAATTCTCCTGTCTCAGTGTCCCAAGTACTGGGATTATAGGTGTGTACTACCAGAATCAGACTTTTGCTCAGTAGAAGAAAAATACTGGCAGAAGTGTTCATAACAGCACAGAAACACCACAAGTCAAGAGGAGAAAGGAGCCGGGCGTGGTGGTGCATGCCTGCAATCCCAGTACTTGGAAGGCTGAGACTGGAGGACCACAGGGTAGCCTCAGCAATTTAGTGAGACCCTCGGCAACTTAGCAAGACCCTATGATCCTATTTTAAAATAAAAATTAAAGAGGGCTGGGGTGTAGCACAGAGCTGGAGGCTGAGAGCAGGGTGGGGGCACAGGGCTGTGCGTGGCGAACGCTGGGTCAGCGTAAGGGGAGAGTTGCTCCATAGCACGGTGCTGGACTGACTGCAGGGCAGGAACTGGGGAAGGGCACTGGAGCTCACAGCCCTCGCCCTGGGGCTGGACGGGAGGAAGGGTCTAGCTCCAGAGTCCAGGCTCGAGCCGTCCAGTGGCCGTGCTTTACGTGTGCCCACTGGCCTAATGTTTCGGCCCAGCTGATCTGTCCAGGGTCACAGGCAAAGATCCCTAGGTGGCTCTGGGACTGCCTTAGGACACCCAGCAGGGGCAGCGCCTCACCGGACAGGCAGCGACTTGCATCATGGCGTCCAGCCCGCCCTCGGGGGCGTCCAGGTTTCCAGAGATCAGCTGCTTCCCGACCTCCCTCTGAAACTGGTTGGCGTTGTCGGTCAGCTTCAGCACGTGCCTGAAGGCGAACGGGGGCTGGCACTCCTTCTCCTTGTTGGGGCACGGGTTCCTCAGTTTCTCGGGGTGTGTGTTGACAAAGGGCAGCACCGTCTTGTCCACGAAGGACCCGAAGCCTGCGGGGCACATGGCGTGAGGACGGGGCGGGGCGGGGCCAAGCGGGGCGGTGAGCCTGGAGGGGGCCAGGGCCGAGCCTTGCTTTCCTGTGTGTGCGCGTGTGAGTGACCACGTGCCTGTGTGAGCACATATGGCCACTAGCCTAACATTTTGGTATATGTATGTACACATGTGTGCACGTATGTGTGGCTGGTGTGACTGCACACACAGGACCAGGCATGTGTGTGCATGTGAGTGTGTGTGTATGCATGTGTGTGGCCTATATGTGAATAACACTGTGGCCAGGCACAGGTGGGCGTGCAAGCATACATGTGCATGTGTGCGATCTCTGCGTGCACATACATGGCCAGGCATGTGTGCACGTGTGTGTCTGCTTGGCAGCATGGCCCCGGGGCGGCGGGCTCTCCCCTGGCTCCCTGTCCAGCCAGGCTCCCACCTGTGAGCTCAGCGCTGCTCATCAGGCGGAGACTCCTTGGCCGGCAGTTTGCTGTGATCTCTCCTTTAATACTATAATTACTGTGTAGAACCAGACTTTTTGTGTATGTATGACACTGAAGGTGGAACCCAGGGGCCTTCTATATCCGGGCTACACTCCCAGACCTAGTTTATATTTTATTTGGAAACAGGGTCTCACTAAGTTGCTGAGAGCCTCACTCAGTAGCTAAGGCTGGCTTTGAACCTATGTGATCCTCCTGTCTCAGCCTCCCAAGCACAGGGATTACAAGTATGTGCCACCACCTGGATACATACTTTTTTTTTTTTTTTTTTTTTTTTTGCGGGTCTGGGATGGAACCCAGAGGCATTTGACCTCCAAGCTACACCCCCTGCCTTTATTCTTTATTTTGAAACTGGGTCTCACTGAGTTGCAGAGGGCCTCACTAAGTAGCTGAGGCTGTCCGCAAACGGCGATCCTCCGGTCTCAGCCTCCCAAATTCTGGGATTACAAGCGTGCGTCACCATGCCTGGCTGGGTACATACTTTTTAATAAGCAGCACCATAAGACTTTTGGTTTGTGTGTGTGTGTGTGTGTTTCACTGGGGACGGAACCCAGGGGGCATTCTACCTCTGAGCCATATTCCCAGCCCTTTTTCTTTTCTTTTCTTTCTTTCTTTTTTTTTTTTTGTGGTACTGGGATGGAACCCAGGGGCATTGTACCTCAGAGCCACACCCCCAGCCCTTTATTTTAGTCTGCTTATTTTTTTTTATTTATTTATTTATTTTGGTGGTACTGGGGTTCCTGGAAGCCCTTCTACCTCCGGGCTACACTCCCAGACCTATTTTATATTTTTGAAACAGGGTCTCTTACGCCAGCGCGGCTGGCTTCGAACCTGCGCGATCCTCCTGTCTCCGCCTCCCAATCGCGGGGATTACAAGCGTGCACCACCACGCCCGGCAGTCTGCTTATTTTTGAAATAAGGTCTTACTACATTCCTGAGGCTGTCCTCGAACCTGTGATCCTCCTGTCTCAGCTTCCCAAGTACTGAGATTACAGGTGTATGCCACCATACCCAGTTAAGACTTATCTTTTATTTATTTATTTATTTATTTATTTATTTTGTTTGTTTGTTTGTTTGTTTGTGTGTTTGTTTTTGGTGGTACTGGGGTTCCTGGAAGCCCTTCTACCTCCGGGCTACACTCCCAGACCTATTTTTACATTTTTATTTGGAAACAGGGTCTCCTAAGCCAGCACGCGTGGCTGGCTTCGAACCTGCGCGATCCTCCTATCTCTGCCTCCCAAACGCGGGGATTACAAGCGTGCGCCACCACGCCCGGCTAAGACTTATCTTTTAAACATCATTAATAAGCCCTAGTGCCTCTAAATAAATACATAAAATAAGGAAGACAAGGAGTGGAGGATTGGTGTCCATAGGCCTTAGGGGCCAGTGATTGGACGAGGCCCCGTGAGGGCTCGTGTGGCCCCGGTGGGCTCCCCAGGAGGCTGTGTCTGGAGCCCCGTGCTCCCTGCTCCTGGAGTCCCGCCCACGTGGAGGTGCTCGGGCCAGGGCGGCCCAGACTTGGAGGGCTGAGTCTGCGGTCTGCAGGGCTGGGCCTCACCTATGCGGCCGGACTCCGTGATCTCGTTGAGGGCCCGGAGCAGGTCACCGCCCAGCTTCTTGACGTTGATGAGGTCATCCAGCATAGAGTAGGAGAGGTCCATCAGGTAGTACAGGTCGATGGGGTAGCCCTTGGCCCGCCGGAAGGTCACGTTGAACACGGCCGCCTGCCCTGCAGGCGCGATGGGAGACCGTGCCAGGCACCTCATGGCTTGCCTGGGCCTCCCAGGCACACGGCCCCAGCTGGCTGTCCAGCCTCCAGCCCACTGCGGCGTGGCCGGGCAGATCTGAATTCGGATTCCCAAGGACAGGTTGTCTGTTGTTGTGGACAGAGTGGTATGCCCCCTTCCCCCCGAATTCCTATGTGGGAACGCGTGTCTTCAGGGGGCTGCTGTTGGGAGGTGATTGGTCGTGAGGGGAACCCTGGTTCCTGCCCTGGCTGGGCCTCACCCTCTGAGCCGCCAGGAGTGGGGTGGGCAGGGCTGGCTGCTCTCTGAAGCAGGAGTTGTGGCCAAGTATACCCCAAGGCCTCTTGAAATGGAGCCTAAGTATCCTGGCTGTAGGACTCCGAGCCCTTACTGTGCCACAGGACCATGGCCTTGCGAGAGGTGGGAGAATAATGTTTTCCAAACAGTTTGTTCTCCTTTTTTTATTTTTGTGGCCGCAAACTGTGATCCTCCTGTCTCAGCCTCCCCAATGCTGGGATTACAACCTTGGGCTACCACACTCGGCTTGTTCTCTCTTAAAAATCAAAACAAAAAACAGGACACAGGACACCAAGAGAGACCAGAACCCAGCACAGACCCTGGGCACTGGGACAGGTCGGCCGGAGCAAGACCCCAGCGCGAGGCCCCAGCAGCCTGGGCCTCGCCTGGCCCGTCCCACGCGTCCTCTGGTCCCCCTGGCCCACACACACCCAGGATGAGCGGAGCTTCCAGACACACAGACACCCGACTCCCACACACCCAGGCCCACCTACCTGGCCGTAGGTGGAGGGTCACTTGCTGTGGGGACAGCTGCTTCCGGCCGCCCCCCTGGTCCTCCTGTGGCTCGGCGAGGCTCCTGGGGTCCATGATGTCATCGGCCGCGCAGCCTCTCTTCAGCAACTGCTCCCGGGTGTCGCAGCGGACGGAGTCTGGCTCCCACTGCCCCGTGAAGTTCTGGGGAGGGGTCTCAGGTCAGAAGGAGGCCACCCATGGGGCTGGGACCCAGCACCCCACTCTGCCCCCATCTGTACTAGGAACTTGGGACAGACGTCCTTGTGGGGTTGGGGGCACTGAACAGCCAGCCAGGGAGACCCCCAGTCTCCTAGCCGCCTCTCCCTGAGGGCTCCCAGATCCCGCCCAGAGCCGTGGGGAGCAGGGCCCTCAGTCCCCACTCTGCCTCTGCCACTGTCTCCAGCAAGAAAACCAACTGGGACACAGTGTCTCCAGCCCCAAGGCTGGCTCAGAGTGGGAGCCCCAGCCGCCCCTGGGCTGGGAGCAGGCCGTTCATAGGGGCTGGGAGCGGCCATATTATCTGGGATTGCAAGCCCCTCAGCAACTCCTCTGTCCCAAGGGGGCTGCTTCCTCTCAAAGGAACACCTGTGTCCTCTCTGTACCAGTATTGGGAAGAGGCATCGAAATGTATTAAGGTGCTGGTATTGGAAAATTGCTTTGATAATTTCCAAAGTGTAAAATATAGTCAGAGACTAGGTGCTGCGCAGGCGCTCAGGCAGGGAGGGGGCTGCCGCGATTACAATGCAGAGCTCCTCTCTGTCTTTGCCCTTCATTCTAATCACTAACCTACAGTAAAAGCCTTAGAGTCAACTGAAGCCATTAGCCCTAAAATTACAATGGAGGCAACCTGTGCCTCTGTTTCCCTCCTCTGGGATCCGGCCTGGATATAGGAAAGGTAAAGTTGTGTGCGGCTTCAAAGCACCCTAGTTGATGAGCAACCAATACTGCCCAGTACAATAGAGCCGAGGGCCAGGTAGATTCTTGACCCCTGCACTTAGTACGTGCACTGTTTGGAGACAAAGAGGCGCCACCTGGCTAAGGAATAAGTAACTAGCCCATTGCCTTGGCAACGCTGATGAGAAAGATACCAATACAAACTCTATTTAAGGGTTGGGGTCCCCAAAAGGGGCCGGAGTTCCATTTTCGGGCTCCCCAGCATGCGGGTCAGCACGCTGCTTTTTCTTTCTCTTCTCTATTTCCTGCTGCTCTATTTCCTAATTTTGTAATAAAGATGTGTTAAAGTTGCACTGAGCTGCCCGTTAATTTTTCTATTCAACCAACCTTAGTTGAGTAAGAAAAAGAACCCCCACCATTTCAAACCATAACACTCTTCCAGCCAACGTGCAGACTCCAGGGTGCCTGGGGTAGCCTGGGAACCCTGGGGCTCGGGCCAGACCCCTGGAGAAATAAGGGACTACAGGCGGGCTTCCTGTCTGCTGCTGACTCTCAAATGCTTGAGAAAAGATAATAATGTGTGTGTTTGAAAGTTCTGGGTTTCAGCCGGGTGTGGTGGCGCACACTTGTAATCCCTGCGCTTGGGAGGCTTAGACAGGAGGTTCAAAGCCAGCCTCTCTGGCTTAAGAGACCCTGTTTCCAAAGAAAAATATAAAAAATAGGTGTCTGGGAGTGTAACCCAGAGGTAAAAGGGTTTCCAGGAACCCCAGTACCACCAAAAAAAAAAAAAAAAAAAAAAAAGAAAGAAAGTTCCGGGTTTCCAGATAGCTTGGCCTGAAAGGCCAGGTCTGGGGGCCCCATGGGGGAGGAGGATGTGGTACGGGGACCCCATGAGGAAGGGCACAGCCAGGTCTGGGGATCCCATGGCAGGAGCGCTGTGTAGGGGGGGCTGCACTGAGGCTGTGGCTTGGGGATGGGGCAGTCCTGCTGCACCTGACAATGGGACCTTGACCTGTCCCCTCGGTCAGTAGTAAAAGAGTAACTGAGGAGAAAGGGAGTGTGGCCCCAGGCAAGCTCCTCTTTGTTCTCTCTGTATCCTGAAAGCAGGACCTCCCTCCTTGTCCCTCCTTCCATAAGACCCTCGGGGCAGGCACCTGCCCCTCCTGGGGCTGGCAGAGGGGCAGCCTGCCTGTCTCGCAGACCATCCAGTGGCCTCTGGGCTGTTTCTGCCCCTGAAGGACATGGCGGTGGAAACCCTCTGGTGTCCCTGGCTTCAGAGGCGGGGTGAGGGGCTTGGCCCAGGAAGGTGGGAAGGGGCAGGGGGCAGAGACCCAAGGAACTGGGGACACGGCCCACACTGCTCTTACCAGCTTCTGGCACCAGGTGCAGCCGGGCCCCAGCTGGATGCAGTCCTGGCAGGAGCTGACCTTGTACTTGGCGCATTCCTGGGAGAGGGCTGGGAAGAAAGGCGGATGAGTGAGCAGAGGAGGGAGCTGGAGGGGCCGGGGCAGGGTCCGCGGCTCCCCGGAGGAGGGAGAGGTAGAAGAGGGGGATGCCAGAGCCTCCCCACCCCAAGAGGACCAGAGCGCCATCCCACCCTCCCCAAACTCATGTGTGGGTGGAGTCACCACCACAACTCACCAGACCCAAGGGAGAACAGCCCCACCAGGGTGAGCAGCAGGGGGCAGCAGCCCAGCATGTCCTGCGGAAGAGGGTGTTGGTGACTGTGGGCCCTCCTGGCTGAGAGTCCCTCCCTGTTGCCACAGTGTGAGGACAGGGGATGGCACAGCGGTCACCCTGTGTCCCTGAGCTGGGTCCAGCTGTCCTAAGGGGTGGCTGGGGCTGCAGGCCTGCCCAGGTGACCAGGCTCCAGGAAACGCAGGCCCCGCAGGGACTCACACGTACCCACTGAGGGCCCGGTGGGGCTCTCCTCCACCCTGACTTCTCAGGGGCCTGAGACTGAGCTCAGAGCCTCAACTGGCCCAGGATGCAGCCAGGGAGAGACGCCCATGGACGCCAGGACCACACCACCTGGGTACAGCCTGTCTGCCTCTGTCTCTTAGACAACCCTGCAGCCTCCGGCTGATCCTGCTCCCTGGAGAAAATGGAGGTAGTGACCCTTGGGGGCCCCTGCCCCAGGCAAGTGGCCAAGGCCCGCACAGTGCTCCTCTAGGCAGCCGAGCCACCCGCTCCAGGCACTGGTACCTAATCTAGAGATCTGCACACACCCAGCCTTCCAAACCCAGGCGTCTCCAGTGACAGAGGCCGATCAGTGGCCACTCACAGTCCTGACACAACCGAGGTGTCACGGGGCTGGCTCGGGGCTGGCTGTGCCCTCCTCCTGCCAGAGCTCCCAGATGGCTCCCTCTCTTCTGCCCAGCGCCTTCCTCTCTTCCCCTGGAGTACCCAGAATGGCCAGAGCTCAGCTTCCAGGAGTGGCCCACGCCCCAGGGCAGTGGCCCAGGTCTGACTTTCCAGGCCCTGGGAACCTCGCGGGAGGGGGAGGGCTGGGACCTTTGGTGAGACTGTGAAGACAGGAAGAGCCTCTCTGCCCGCCCCATGGTGGTATCAGAAATGCAGATCGGCACACCTCCCCAGGCATGCCAGCTCCTCAGGGGCTCAGAGGCAGCAGAGGTCACCCTAACAGTGGGGGGGCAGTAGGGGTTCCTGGGCTGGGCCGCTGACCTGGCCTAGTCCAAGCTGTGGCCTGCAGGCCCTCTGTGGGTCTGTGACCCACAGACCCACACACCCACAGACCACAGGTAGCTGGCTCCCCCAACCTCTGTATCCGGCTCCGCCAAATTGCCTCAACCCCTGGGGCCCTAGGGGTGGGGAGAAGGTCACCCAGGGGCCTCCACCAAAGATCCCACAACCCAGAGGCCCTGCCAGCCCTGGGTAATTGTTTTGGGGACAAAAATCTTTCTTTGCCCAGAAAGATTGCCATCAGGGCTCAGAGATGTTTATGTAAACCTGATCCTTCCCGTTTGTGCCAGAAGCGGAACTCCTGCCCTGGGCTGGCTTCCTGGTACAGAAGCAGGTGGGAGGTGGTTTCTGTTTACACCCCCACGGTCTACAAAAAGCTCAGGGCCAGTGGGTCCCCTCTCCACCTGAGTCCTCAGAGCTGACGGGGCCTGGCACATGTCCCTATACCACAGGCTGGTTGGCATGCAGGTAGCCCTGGCTCAGGACAGCCCCCCCAGGCCACAACGGCTCTGAGTAGATATGAGACCGGCCTCCTCCGGAGGCCTTAGCCATGAGTAGAGGGGAAAGTGGCTGGGCGAGGACCAGCAAACACTTCCTCTCCTGCGATAGCTCCCCTCCCGGACCCAGAACACTCGAGACAACCAGCATGGAAATTCCTCTATCCCCCAAGGGGAAGCTGAGGCCGGGAGCCTCAGCAGGAGGTGGAGCTGGGCACCGCAGCACACCTCTGCACCCTCAGAGAGGGGGGCCGACTTGTCACAGCGAGACCGGCCCACGGACCCGCACACCGCAGACCGCAGGCAGCCGCGGCAGGGGGCACCTCCTTCTGCTGCACCTGTCAGCTGGGTCGCTGCCAAGAGAGGCCACCCCATTCCAGCCCCGTGTGCCCTGTGTGGAGCCAGACAAAGGTTGGGTGGACAGAGGCCAAGCTCCTGGAGGTGAAGCAGAGTCCCAGCCTTGGCAGCCGGCCCTCGCTCAGTGCAGGGAGCAGAGCAGAAGCCCCCACAACGCTTTGGCAAGGCTTCCTGAATCTAAGGGCGGGTCCCCATCAAGCCTCGAGGTGTAAACCCCAAGCCCAGGCTACTTGAGTAGCCCGAGCCGCGCTGACTTATCGGAGCTGCCCTCCACGTGCGGAAGCACGGTCGCAGCCTGGTACCACCTCAGGAAGTGGTGTCACCAAGTCCCCATGCCGCAGGGCCGGTCCCCGCACCAAGTGAGCGCTCTGACAAGGCGCCCAGCTCAAGAATAAAGCTCTAGCCGGGCTTGCTGGAACACGTCTGTAATCCCCGTGCTTTGGAGGCTGAGACGGGAGGATTATAGGTTTGAGGCCAGACTCAGCAACTTAGTAAGACCCTGTTTCAAACTAGTAAATAAAAAGAACTGAGAGCTTTGTACTGAGATGTGAGAAGGTATTAGGAGGACCAGGACAGAGTCCTCCTAAATCACACATGCTCACATGGAAAACAGCATTTACTTAATAAAAGGGCAACAGAGGACATTAGATAGAAGGGAGCCCACATAGTGGCCCATCCTGGTAACCAGCTACTTGGCAGGAGGCAGCAGGGTTTCACCTCTGAGGCCCGCCTGGGTGACTTAACAAGATACTGTTTCCAAAAATAAAAAGGGCTGGGTGGTAGCTCAGAGGTAGAGTGCTTGCCCATGTTTGAGGCCCTAGGTTCAATCCCTAGTATTGCAAGAAAGAAAGAAAGAAAGAAAGAAAGAAAGAAAGAAAGAAAGAAAGAAAGAAAGAAAGAAAGAGGAAGGAAGAAAGAAAGAAAGAGAAAGAGAGAGAGAGAAAGGAAGGAAGGAAGGAAGAAAGAAGAAAGAAAGAGTGGGTGGGCAGTCATGTATGGCTCCACACACTCATAATCCAGGATTTGGGAGTCTGGGACAGGAGGATCGCAGGTTTGACACCAGCCTTAGCAACTTAGCGAGGCCCTGTTCAAGATAAAAAGAGTTGGAGGTGTAGCTAACAGGTAAACGCCCCTGGGTTCCGTCCCTGGGAGTGGGGGACACAGAGGGAGAGGCAGAGAGAAGGGCGCACACAGGCAGGCAAGCTTTAAGCAAGGCAGCAGGGGAGGCCTAGGTGTCAGGGTTCTAGCCTCGTCAGGTGGGTCAGGCTTCCTGTGACGAAGGCTGCATCGTTGCAAAACCCTAAGCCAAGGCCACTTGAGAAAGCCTGGCTCCCGGCCCGGCAGAGCTCTGCAGCAGAGCCCAGCGCCCCCGCGCCCCCTCCCCGCCTCGGGAGAGACGCCCACGTCAGAGGCAAAGGACTCCGAGCGGGGAGCAAGTGAAGTCAGGCGGAGGGGCGGCGGGGGACGGTCCTGATCACCAGGGCGCGCCTCCCCAGGAAAGAACAACGAACAACCCGAGGGTCAGGATGAGATCAATCCTCTTTTCTTTCTTTCTTTTTTTTTTTTTTGTGGTACAGGGGATGGAACCCAAGGTCTCCAGGCTACACTCCCAGACCTATTTTATACTTTATTTGGAAACAGGGGCTCACTAAGCTGCTGAGAGCCTCACTCATTGGCTGAGGCTGGCTTCGAGCCTGTGCGATCCTCCTGTCTCAGCCTCCCAAGCACAGGCATGACAAGCGTTCGCCACCACGCCCAGCTTCTCCTTCTTCTTCTTCTTCTTCTTCTTCTTCTTCTTTTTTTTTTTTTTTGGTGGTACTGGGGTTCCTGTACCCCTTCTACCTCCGGGCTACACTCCCAGACCTATTTTTATATTTTTATTTGGAAA
Source organism: Muscardinus avellanarius (assembly GCF_963383645.1). NCBI lineage: Eukaryota > Metazoa > Chordata > Mammalia > Rodentia > Gliridae > Muscardinus > Muscardinus avellanarius. Next base: position 1,589,822 of record NC_137790.1, on the reverse strand, counting down.
CAGGGTCTCTGAGTTCCATCCCCAGTACCAAACAAAACCACTTGGGAAAGCGCCTCTCACGTCAGAAGGAAGCCAAGTCACCTGGGGAGACATTCCACGGGAAGCGGCCATTCTCTGCAGTGGGGGCCTCTGCGTCCTGAGGAACACCCAGCCCAAGGCCCACGTGCTTCTGCTGCGGACAGAGGAACGCACGGCCACAAGTGTGTGCGAGCTCAGCTCTCGAAAATCAAACAAGAAAAGGAAGGCTCAGGCGCGGTGGCTCACCTTGTATGTGGGAGGCTGAGACGGGGATCAGAGACTCACGGCCAGCCTCAGCCCTCTAGCGAGCCCTCAGCAACTTAGTGAGCACCTGTTTCAAACTAAAATTAAAAAGGGCGAGGATATAGATCAGAAATAGAATACACCTGGGTTCAATCCCCAGTGCAAAACAACAAAAAAAGAAAGGGCTAATGGATGAACCTTAAAAATGACAAATTTTGTAAATAATAAATTGTGTAGAGGAAGCTTTTTAATATCCAATACCAAGTGTGAGTGTTGATCTTTATCTCCAAAGGGATCTTGGAAATTAATAACAAAAACTATGAGCCAGGCGTGGGGGCGCACGCTTATACTCCGAGCATTCTGGAGGCTGAGACAGGAGGATCGCGGTTCATGGACAGCGTCAGCTACTTAGTGAGGCCCTTTGCAACTCAGTGAGACCTCTTTCAAAATAAGGAATAAAAAAAAAATAATAGGAGCTGGGCGTGGTGGCACAGGCTTGTAATCCCAGCATTTGGGAGGCTGAGACCGGAGGATCGCGGTTCGTGGACAACCTAAGCTACTTAGGCCCTTTGCAACTCAGTGAGACCCGGTTTCAAAATAAAGAATAAAAAATAGGGCAGGGGGTGTAGCTTGGAAGTTGAATGCCCCTGTGTTCCATCCCTAGACCCACAAAAAATAAAAAATAAAAAAGAATAAAAAATTGGGCTGGGGGTTTAGCTTGGAGGTAGAATGCTCCTTGGTTCCATCCCCAGTGCCACAAAAACCAAACAAACAAAAAACCAGTTCATAGAAAACTCTGGGCACTTGTGAACAATTCATTGAAGCAGAAACATGATGGGTGAGCAGGCACATGTGAAGGCCTCAGGAGGCCATCCAAATGCCAGCTGTCCTGCAGCTCTGGAGCTGGCCAGCGTCTGCAGCAGCCCTCATGGCCGCCCCACGGGGCCTCCACAGCCACAGGGCCACGAGAGCGGCCCCTCAGCCCTGCGTAACTCACATAACTCACGGTGCAAAGTGGATGCCCAGGACCGGCGCGCCCAGGCACCAGAGCGTGCCGGCCTCCCGGGGCATTCGGACCCTTTCCTTTTTCCTCCTCACTCCTGTCTGCATTTTCCAACTTTCTCCGCGGAGACTGGTGGATCCTCCAGGCTCTCCGTCCCCACCGCCCGTGGCTGCATCGTGAGGGCGGGGAGGACTCCTGCTGGGCACTGTCCCCTCCCTGGCTCGCTCACTCAAGCACTTGCTGGTCTCTCGGGCGCCGTCCTGGGGGTCTGGCCACTCTTAGAGAGTCTTGGACTCTGCCCGGCATGGGCTGCGGCACCCTGCATGCTCCAAGTTTCCATCTCTCTCCAAACGCCACAACCCCACTCTCCAAACGCCCACGCCCGGCACAGCTGATGCTATTTAAAACTCCAGTGGCTAGGCTGCTGTTCCCATGGGGCCGGCTCCCTATGTGCCCGCAGCCCTGGGCCCGGCCTGCTGTAGGGACGAGAGGACCCTCTCCCCAGAGCAGCAGAATTATGAAGCTTGGGCAGGGGAGGTCTGTGCAGCTCTCACCAGCCAGCTCCGAGCATCCCAAAGGCCCACTCACGCCCACATCGTGTTTTCTTCTTCTGTGGTACTGGTGATTGAGCGTGGGGGTGGTCTAACACTGCACCGCACTTCTAGCCCCCCCATTTAAAAAAATTTTTGAAACAAAGTCTCACCAAGTTGCTGAGGCTGTCCTCCAACCTGCAATCCTCCTGTTTCAGCCTCCCAAGTACTGGGATCACAGGCACGCACCCTTGCGCTCGCCCCCCATACACACACAGCTTGCCAAGAGGAAGCGAGGTCATGACCAGGGGTGGGCAGGGGCGGGGAGGCTGCAGAAGGCCCAGGCCTGCTCGCCGGTCAGGGCTGACTCCCGGCAGTGACCGCACACAGACAGGCCTGGTCTCATCCGACAGTGCGCATCTGTGGCTCTGGCACACCAGCCTCAATTTGCCTTGCATCCATCCAGAATGGGGCTGCTCCCCACCCTGCTGGGGGGTGGCACTGAGAGGCCCACACAGAAGCCCGCTGACCCCCGTTCCTGCTGCCTTGGCCCCTGGGAGGGCGGGCAACCTGGCATCTTCCTGCTCCGGTGGTGGCCAGGGCCAGGGAGGAGTCCGGAGTTCACAGAGCGGGCCTGGGCTTGGCCTGCCTCCACGCCCCATTCTCCTGGGTCTGCCCCAGAGAAGGTCCCCAGGAAAGGGGCGGAGGGGCTTCCAGGTTGTCACCGTCCTCTGGTGCTCTAGCAAGACTGGGTTCTGAGCCACCTGTGTGCAGTGAGGGGGACCCACCGCAGACCACTTCACAGAGTAGAGCCTCCGGCTCTAACTGCTCGGTCTATACAGGCAAATAGCACCTCCGGGCAGCCCAGCCACCATAGCACCCCTGAGCCTGAGGGGACAGAGCTGGGCCTCAGGGAGCCCCGTGTCCCCAAGCCCGTTCCCAGGGACGGGTTTTGAGTTATTTTTTATCGCAGAGATTCCTTGCCAATGACTTGGAGTTTGTACAATTGGCCAGTCCAGCTCTGTTGCCTCACAGATGGGGAAACTGAGTCCCGCAGAGGCCAGCCTCCTGCTCACATCAGTGAGATGCGGCCCCTGCGTGGCCCCTGCGCAGGGCCTCTTGAAGGCCTCTGCCATATCAGGCTGTGTTCCCCCCCCCCAAGCCCATGGTGATGGGGTCCTCTTGATCCCGCCCATGCGCCCTGCAAGGCGGGTCGCCACCCCAGTTTTGGCTGAGTAGGCCGGGCTGTGGAGAGGGTTGGGGTAGAAAACTGGGCATCTCTAGCCCTGTAGGCCTCTCAGAAACCGCCTGACTTACCCTGGTGGAAACAGAGGCCCTGGGAGGACTGGGATTTTCTGTCCCTGTTCCGTGGGCCCCTGCCAATCACCAATCTGCTTCCCCGGTGCCAGGGAAGAGGAAGAGCCTTTAGGGAGCAGACCTAGCCATATGGGGACCGTGGCCCGGCAGAGGCCGCAGCCCCATGGAGGCCAGGTGGCCACGGGGTCCAGGCCCCACGGGGCACCCTGCTGTGGCCCTCCTGGGATGAGGCCCACAGGGTCCCCAGGTTGAAGCGGGTGCTCAGCCGGTGTGCGGACCTCTGTGGGCACTTCCTCATCCACCCGGATGCTGTGGGCACCCTGGGTGCCGGGTGGCACCTCCCAGGGACTCAGTCCAGAGGCTTGGGGCTGGATTGGGAGGGCCCCTTCCCAGAACGTGGAGGCCCCAGGTTGCTTGTTTGCGAGGTGGCGCAGTGCCTCTTCCTTCTGTTTCTCCCTGTCGGGCATGAGCCTCCAAGCCCACAGGCTTTCTGTAGCAGTCCTGGGGAGGTGGGTGGCAGCGTCCCTCTGGGTCCTGCCTCCAGTGCACCGCCCCAGTCCCAGGCACCGTTGTGAGGAGAGCGCGGTGCCACCTCCACCCTAAAACCCCGGCCCCCCAGGCAGGAGGGCTTCCAGAGCCCTGCCCACCTCCCCTCACGGCGTCTCAGCCGAAGGGGCCTGGACTGGGCAATCCCGAGACCCTTTCCTGCCGGACACTCTGGGCTGGGGACAAGAATGGGCTGCCAGGGCCACGTGGTGCTGTTCCTGGGGAAAGCTGGCCCTTGGGGAAAAGCCGGGCATGGAGGTGGGCACGGGCCCGCACTCACCGCTCTGTCCCTGGAGGCCTGGGCTGTGCGCATTGGGTGGGGCTGGCGGTGGCTTTGCCTGCTCCAGGCCAGGCTGGCTCTGTGGCACGTCTGGAGGACACACTGAGGCCCCGCTCCCAGGCTGAGGCTTTCTTGCTCAAGGCAGTTTCTCAGAGGAAGTGGAGGGACAGGCGGCTGGTCGCCCACAGCGGGCCCCTCTCTGCTTCACCTGCTCCCAGAGGCGAGGGCGGTGCCAGAGACAGGGCGGGCCCTGCCATTGGCTGGTGCTTTGGCGAGGAGTGGACGGGCGTGAAGTGAGGTTCAACCACTGGGCAGGTCTCTGGGGGCCGAGGGAGCCCCTGCACACCGGAGCATGGGAAGCATGGGGACAGCGGGGGCTCTCCAGTGGACTCATTCTCCAGAAGAGGGGTCTGGCCTGCAGGCCCCTGCGCAGAACACCCTGGGTGCTGCAGGTGCCTGGATGGGGAAAGAAAACGCCACATACCTGCCCCAGAGAGCCGCGGAAGGGCTCTGGAAAGAAGTGAGGTCCACGGCGCAGCACAGGGCCTCCTCCAGCACAGGAGCTTCGGGAGGGACAGGACAGAGAGGAGGAGCCCCACACAAGGGACAGAGAGACCCCAGAACCCAGACACCCCAGACCAGGGGCCACTGCGTGCACCAGGTATGAGTCCATAAGGTCCCATAACCAGGTCCGTTATGATGGTGTCACACAACGGGGAGGGGAGCAAGGAAATCTATAGGTTCTATGAGAGACAGACAGATACACACACACACACACACACACACACACACACACACTCACTCACACACAGGAGGGGGCAGATAAGTGAGTAATCCCAAGAGAGACCCGCCCGAGATAGACTATGCAAAATTGAACAACAACAACAACAACAACAAAAAAAATAAGTCAAAATTATGAAGTCTGTAATCTGTCTAAAGATTATAATTATAATCTGTCTTAAGTTTAAAACAAAATAGTAAAAGTGTTAATCATCTAAAACAAAAGCCCCAGAAGACCAGCACGGTGGGTGGGCAGGGGCCCGTGCTGCTATTCTGAGTTATCTGGGAAGTGTCCAGATACTCGCCAGCAGGCATTGTGATAAAAAGATTTAACTTTAAGGATATGCAGTAATTCAGAGTCCTCTCAAGAGTAAAAGTAGGATGCACACTTCTGAGAGAAGGAAGCAATGACAAAACTTGACGGAGAAAATAGAACAAGCGAGAAAGTGGACAAAAAGCAGAAGATGTCAGGAAAGACGTTGGACGCGTCAGCAACGGCGGCCCCTGTGCACAGGCCTGCTCCCTCCAAGCCAGCAGTCCTCACAGTGAGCCCTAAAGACACCAAGCAAGTTCTGACCCAGTGTCCTCTGCTGGTGCAGACGTGTCCTCGAGGCCAGGAAACAGACTGTCCTGTCACACCTGCCGGCGGCTGGTGACCCGCAGACCAGGCAGCAACCACTACTGTGCGCTGATGGCCAGGGGCGTGGAAGCCGCACACGTCTCTGATGGAGTAGCCGACGGAATAACTATAAAATAGAGGTAATAACAACATAAAATTATAATTATCACTATTGAACCTGAATCAGATCAAGCCTCGAGATCTAACTGCTGGTTAACAGTGAAGGCAGGGCACGAGGGACATGTTGAGTAGCATTGAGGGACACGGCCGGCAAAGCCCAGGCAGGAGAACCCACAAAGACAACGGACCACGAGGTCCAAGAGAGTGCACGCCTATCATCCCAGCACCTGGGGGCTGAGCCAGGAGGGTCACCGGTTCTCGGCAACTTGGCTGGATCCTGTCTCAAAATAAAAAGTAAAAAGGGCTGAGGGTGGAGCTCAGTGGTCGAGCACCCTGGATCCAATCACCAGCACCAAATAATAAACAAACAAGCATTTTTTTAGAAACATATTGTAAGCTAGGCATCATGGTACATGCCTATGATCTTAGTACTTGTGAGGCTGAGACAGGAGGATCACAGGTTCCTGGCCAGCCTCAGCAACTTAGTGAGACTCTGTTTCAAAATAAAAAATAAAATAAAATAGACCTGGAGGTGTAGGTCAAAGGTGAAATGCCCCTGGGTTCAATCCCCAGTACCAACCAACCAACCAACCAACCAATAAAAACACAAGTTTCAGAAGGTGCTTAGGGTGGCCCCGTGTACTGCGTCCATGACTACAAGAGCCTCATCTGCAGCCTCAGGGCCCAAGTGCAGGAAGGCAGCTACTGCTGACTACAGACAGAGAGGCGGCAGACCTGGGGAGTGGGTGAGGAGGGAAGAGGCGCTGGGGCACACTGTCTGGCAGAACCCTTGCCTAGCGTATGTGAGGCCTCACCTTCTTTCCCTATTCCTATCATGGCAAATAAAAAAAGAAAGAAAAAGTTCCAGGCTAAGTGTTAAGATCTGTTTGATAAAATGGGACAGTGGATATATGGGTGCTGGCAATGGTGTTCTCTATACTTTTCTGTTTCTTGAAATATTTCATTAAAAAAAAAATCAGAGCCAAGCCTGCCGGTACCTGGGAGGCTGAGACAAGAGGCTCACGGGTTTGTGGCCAGGCTTGGCAACTTAGGGAGGCCTGCTGCAATTTAATGAGACCTTATTTCAAAATAAGCAATAAAATGGGGCTAGGAGTGTAGCTTGGAGGTAGAATGCCCCTGGGTTTAATCCTCAGAACCACAACACACATGAAAGAAAGAAAGACAGGCCCGGAGCCTGCCGCAGGACGAGGTCAGGTCTGGAGCCAGCGAGGCTGGGCCTGGAGCCTGTCGTGTGGCAGGGCTGGGACCAGGGCCTGCTCCAGAGCAAAGGGCCAGCGGGTCCCTGCAACCGTGTGGCCAGGAGGCACTAGAAGCTGCCGCTGTCTCACCTCATCTCTCAGCAGATTCCCAGATCCAAGTGACCTCTACTAAAAAAACTGGTTGTGAGTGGATCATCTTGTCAAAGTTACTCACCTTCTGGATTTCAGGAAGTGGGAATAAGTGTGGAAATTAAAAGGACTTCCAAGGAAGAAAGAAACTGTAAGTGATCGGATGTGGAGAAATCGAAGACATCGTCGGTGGGATTGCAAGTTGGTGCAACCACTTTGGAAAACAGTATGGAAGATCCTCCGAAGGAAAACGAATTTAAATGAGCCAGCAACACCACCTCCGGGTATCTGCCAAAAAGAATGAAAACCAAAATACCAAACGAATGTGTGAGCAACCATGTTCACAGCTGCACAGTTCACCATTGCCAAACTGTGGAACCAGCCAAGATGTCCTTCAGCAGATGAGTGGATTCCAAAACTATGGGATGTGTACACAGACCAGCAGACAGAGGATGAGCAGGAGTTTGCTTGGGGTGATGGGAGGTTCTGATGTGGTGACAATCACGTAACTATGAACTTTAAAAAATGTTTGAAGTGTACCCTGAAAATGGGTAGGGGCAGCGGCATTAAATCCTGTCTTTGCGGTGCTGTCAGAAGACAAAGTGAGGCTGAAGGCGCTTACAGGGCGTCAGCACCAGCAGCTTCCAGTCCCCGTGGAGCGGGAGCCACAGGGCCGTCCGCCCACTGTCACTAGTCAGCACTCAGAGTGAGATAACGGACAGAAGAGGGAACCCAAGGCCAGGAAGGGCTGACTTCCTGGCGAGATGGCTGGCGCTTCCCCTCCTGCGTCTCCTGGCTCAGACCCCAGGCAGCCTGAACACGGCAGGCGCGGCCAAGGGAAGCCTCCTTCCTCTGGGAGGGCTGGCGAGGGCGCCCTGCAGTGTGGAGCCCGGGGGAAGAGCCCTGGCTTACCTTCTCTGTTCTGGTCACGCCCACAAGGCTAACCCCTGTCCCGAAGCTGCTGTGCTCCCAAGGTAGCAGTGGCAGGAATGACTGCAAGAGCCATTTTGAGCCAGGTGCAGTAGCTTGAGCCTGTAGTCCCAGTACTGGGGAAGCTGAGATAAGAGGATTATAGGTGCGAGGACAACCGTAACAACTCACCAAGACCCTGTTTCAACATAAAAAATAAGCCGGGCGTGGTGGCGCAAGCTTGTAATCCCACACTTGGGAGGTGGAGACAGGAGGATCGCACAGGTTCGAAGCCAGCCTCTCTGGCTTAAGCGACCCTGTTTCCAAATGAAAATATAAAAATAGGTCTGGGAGTGTAGCCCGGAGGTAGAAGGGTTTCCAGGAACCCCAGTACCACCAAAAAAGTAATAATAAATAAAATAAAAAGAAATAAATAAAAAATAAAAGGGCTGGGGATGTAGCTCAGAGGTAGAATGCCCCTGGGTTCAATTCCCAGTACAGAAAAAAATTCATCGGTTGATGAATTAAAATGCAATACTATAAATATTCATGCAACTTAAAAGAAAATAGGAAGGACGGGGGAACAGAAATGGAAAAGAGATGGGGTGGTAAAATGAGGATAAACGAGAAACAAAGTAAGAAAAGATGAGACAAAAACAAGTGAGGAGGAAACCTGACAGACCTAACGAACGCCAACCACGCCAGCCATGCACGAGTGTGCGCCAGGCTCGAGGCTGCTGTGGCGGGGGCAAGAAATGACTCAGTGCTGTGCTGTCGACACGAAGTCTGCTCTTTCTTTTGTGGTACCAGGGGTTGAAGCCAGGCATGTTCTATATCTGAGCTATGCTCCCAGCTCTTTTTTAATTTTAATGTTTTATTTTATTTTATTTTTTTGCAGTACTGGCGATGGAACCTAGGGGCATTCTACTTCTGAGATACACACCCAGCCCTATATTTTATTCTTTATTTTGAAGCAGGGTCTCACTGAGTTGCAGAGGGCCTCACTAAGTAGCTGAGGCTGGCCATGAACTGCGATCCTTTTGTCTCGGCCTCCCAAGTGCTGGGACTATAAGTGTGCGCCACCACAACTGGCTTAGTGCTTTATTTTAAAACAGGGTCTTGCTAAATTACTACACGCTGGCCTGGAACTTGTGATCCTTCTATCTTAGCTTTCCGAGTGCTGGGATCATAGGCGTGAGCCACTTTGTCCAGCTATGAAACCTACTTTAAACGCGGTGATACAGGTAGGTTGTGGGGGGCAGATACGCCATTCAGACGTGACTCTGGGGTAGATTAAAATGTCCATCTTGATGCCCAGTAACAGGGCTTCACAGCAAAGACTTTAGCAGGCCCTGTGGGCGGTGCTCCCTGGTGACAGCCCAGCCCAGTAGGAGGCTGGCATAATTGTAGGTGTTTATGCATGGCCAAGAGTTTAGAGCACTCGGTGTCTGCACTGGGAGAAGCTGGCGGGAAGGCGGCTGGGAGGCCGAGACAGGAGCCCAGGGCTGCAGGAGGAGCGAGGCTCTGCTCGGAAGGCCACCGGAAGGCCACCTGGACGGGCCTGGCTGCACAGGGCAGTGTGTGCAGGTCGGGCACAGTGGAGGCCCAGACGAGGACCCAGGGACAGCGGGTCGGCCTCAGCCAGGGAACCCCGCCAGGCGAGGGAGAGCCAGGGCAAGAAGCCTCCTGGGCTTCCTTCAGCCCCGGCCCTCAGCATGGAGACCCCGTGGACACGCTGACACTTGGTGGCCTGTGTCCATGAGCAGGCTCTGTCTGGCAGCCCGCTCGCCACTTATCCCTTCGTTCTCACGTTTGCCGCGCGTCTGCCTGACACCTGGAATAGCGGCTGTGCCAGGCGTGGCACTGGGAACGGTGTGGGCTCCAAGGGCTGGCTCTCGGGCTTCACGGTGAGGAAATGGTGGCTGGAGAAGGGCCTGTGCGGGTCCTGGGCTCAAGGGCTGGTTCCCACACCCCCACCAGACCCCGCAGCTGGTCAGTGGAAGAGCCATGCTGGTCCTGCTTAGGAGGGGGAAGAGAGCCAAAGCCTGGAGAGACTCCCGTTGCTGCTGACTTCCCGCTGCTCCAAGCGCCAGCAAGGCCCCAGGCCAGCAACGGATGCTCGGCCTTCCAGGTCTTCTTTTCCCTTAGGTCAGCCAGGGAGTTCCATCTCGGCCACTCTCGCCACCTGCTAGAGAGTGACCTTGCAGGGTTGGCAGAGCCCCCGCCCAGAACTTTGGGGCTGGTTCAGAGAAAGGCGGTTCAGCTGTGGGCAGTGGTGCACGCAGAAAGTAAGGGGCCCAAGCAGCACCCCAGGCCTGGGGGCCAAGGGGCAGCCAGGGTGTTTAGCAAGAAGGGAGAGCTCAGGAGATGGGTGGGGGGAGCTGTTCTCATCCCCTGCCCCCCAGAGTGGTGGCCCTGCTTCCCAGGCTCACTTCACCCAGCCACCCCCACACACACAGCCCGAGGGCACGGCCAGGGGCTTCTGGCCAGTGGCAGCACCGTGGCTTGCATGTAGGGGTCCCCTAGGCTCATGCTGGGGCTCGGTCCCATGTGCGGCAGTGTTCGGAGGGGCTCTTAGGAAGTGGCTGCATCCCCAGGGCTCCGACCTCCCCAGTGGATTAACCCAAGGATGGGCTCCTACCGGACGGGACTGGGTAGGGCTTTGTTATAAAAGTCAGTCTCCCCCTTGTCTCTGTCTCTCAGCTGCTCCCTGCCTGGTGATTCCTGGTCACCACCTGGCCAGCAGCTTCCTCTGTTACGAGCTCCAGCCACACGGCTCTGCCTCACCACAGGCCCAAAGCAGTGAAGCCTGCTGCCCGTGGACTGAACCTCAGAATCCACGAGCCCAAGAAAGCTTTCCTCCCTCTGTGTTGTTTTTCTTGGGTGTTCTCTTCCAGCGATGGAAAGAAAGGTCAGTAACACAGGTGGGATGCTGGAAGCTTCCACCGAGGGGGCCGCGTTGGAGTGGAGGTTCAGAAAGATCTCTCTGATGGAGAACGGGAGTCAGAGCTTCCAGGCTCAGCTCAAAGGCCCCGGGGCTGCGATCGGAGGGGAGGGAATCGAGGCTGGAGGCTCAGGCCACAGGGCTGCTGAGGGACGAGAGCCAAGGCCAGCACCACCGAGGCGACGCGGGGTCCCCCGTGGAGCCAGGACAGGATGCCACGGGGTCACGCCATCCCCTGTGGAGAGCCACTCGGGGAGCTCCCCAGCCCCAGCAGTGTCCCTGCCGCTCCCTGCTGGCTGCAAAGCCTCCTCTGGTCCACACCTTGCCCTTGGCCGCCCAGCCCCCAGCCTGGCCTCTTCTTTCTTTTTGACTCTTCTCCCAGTGACTTCCTCCCCTGCAGCGCGGCGGGGTGGGGGTCGGGCCAACAGATGAGAAAGCAGCATGGGGGGGGGGGCTGCGCAGGAAACGCGTGGGCGCCCGCGAGGCCCACAGTTCTCACTTCATCCCCAGAGCCTCGCGAGCAGGTGCCATGGCACCCAGGCTGGGCAGGCGCCGGGCAGCTGACTGCGTGTAGGAGAGGGAAGAGATGGCCACTCTGGGCTCCCACAGCTCGGCTCCCCACGCAGCCACTGCCCCATGACACGGTCTCTTCCTCCTTGCCCTTCCTCTTTGAGGCTTCATCCCCTGTGGGAGGGGACTGAAGAGGTGGCATTCCGGCCTCCCTGACTCACCCAAAGGAGATGGCAGGGCACCCAGGAGGGGCCGGCCTTCAGCCTGCATAGGGGCTGCCAAACACCGGACTCGCTTCCCAACCCTTCTCAAACAGTCTTGAATCTCTGGGAATTATCCCGGGGAGTGTTTTACAGGCCTGTGGTGGGTGCAAAGTCTTGGCTCTAACTCAAAGGAGATTGAGCAAGGAAACAGTTAAGCAATGACCAACCCTGGAGTTGGTCATTGAGACCAACCCAGAGAGCTGTATACAGACGAAAACGCACTGATGGACTGTCGACTTGGCCCAACAACGAACAACATTCATGTGGTTAGAATTGCAAAAGAGTTACATTTGGGTTAAATAGGAAACTGTGGAAAGGGGGGAACTAATACCCTCACCTACCACGGCAGGCCATGATGCCCCCTCTGCACTCAAATCTGCGTGGCAGCCCTGAGGCTGGGCTGAGGTCCAGGGCCACGCTCCCAAGCTGGGCTCTGAAGGGCCATTCTCCATTAGTAAACTGCAGTGCCAGCTCTGATCTCAGGTGGGAGCAAGGGCACATTAGAAACTCCAGCAGAGCCGGGAATCCACTTGTGATCCCAGCGCTTGGGAGGCTGAGACAGGAGGAGCGCAGGTTCACGGCCAGCCTCAGCTACTTAGTGAGGCCCTCCACTGCTTAGAGACCCTGTTTCAAAATAAAGAGTAAAAAATAGGGCTGGGGGCGTAGCTTGGAGGTAGAATGCCCCTGGGTTTCATCCCCAGTACTGCAAATAAAGAAACTCCAGCAGACACTGGGCTGGGCGGCACTGGGTGGGCTCCCAACCCAGCCAGGGTGGCAAATAAGGTGTGGCAGGACTGGGAGTTGGAGGTCAATGAGGAGGCTCTCCTCCAGAGACAGGGCTGCCGGGCAAGGGTGGGTGAGGTTGAGCAGGCCTTGGGAGGGAAACTGCACTCTAGTGTGGGCGTCACCCCACGCAGGAGAGTGACTCACTGAAGGGCCCACGGGCGGCAGAGGAGGGGCCCGTCCCAGCGACGCAGCAACATGGATTCCAGGTCAGAATGGGCTGTGGCGGGGAGAACACAGGTGGGCGGCACCCTGCCTGCCGCAGCTCCAGCCAATGGGATCCCAGTGTTTTCAGTGTATTCAACGAGTTCTCCAAATTGTGAAAACCAGGAATTCGCATTATAGTCAGAAAAGTTCATTGAATCCCAAACAAGCATAAGAGGACCTGGACCCCAGCAGCCAGCTTCCGTCTATTCAGGAAAGGACGACCATGGGGAAGAGAACTGAGAAGCAAAGAGACCCGGCACCTGCTTTCCTACCCCGGGGCCGGGCCTCCCGCCCTGGGAGCACAGCGCCCTGTGGAGCCACCGGCCCCACACGGCCTCGGAGCCCCCCTCAGCATCACAACATGAGCTGGACACATTATTTTTACCCCAAGGTTTCCAAAAGTGGGAACTTCACAGTGACAAATTGTTGTGTCTCAACTTCCTGTAGCACCCTGGGTGAGGACAGGCAGGAAGGGCCCCTGAGTTGCTGCTGGCGGGGTCACAGGCGGGGTCAGCGACCCAGGAGCCAATGGGGGAGGGGGAGGAGGCCAGCGTGCTGGGTTCAAGGAAATCTACAGGCCACAAACAAACAGCACTGCAGAAACCCAGACACGCGCACGTGTGTGTGTGTGTGTGTGTGTGTGTGTGTGTGTGTGTTGCACTGGGGACTGAACCCAGGGTCACCCTACCACTGAGCTACATCCCCAGTTCTTTTTAATTTTTGTTTTGAGACAGAATCTCATTAAGTTGCCTGGCTAGCCTCAAACTTGCAATCCTCCCGCCTCAGAGGCCCAGGTCCCTGGGATTACAGGTGTGAGCCACCACCCTGGATCAAACTTTGCTTTTCACCCCAGATGGCCATGAAGCACAGCCAAAGCCAGCAGGTCCCGGGGGCAGGGTCTCCCAGCCCAGCTGCGCTCTCCAAACCCAGCATACCCGGTCCCTGCCGCCAACTGGTCTCCAGCACCCAATCACCTGGGTGGAGGCCACAGGCAGGAGCCACCCCCAACCCTGCTCAGGTGGTCCCAATCCTGCAGCCGGCAGCCTCTCACCTTTCCTAGCACCAAACTTTTGAGAACTGCTGAGAGGTGGCCTGCGACCCCGCTGCACCCAGCCTGGGGGCTGGGACCTCGTGCCTGCCTCTGGCTTCGGGTCTCTGGCCTGACTGAGGCTGCCTACCTGTCTCCTCCTCAGAGCCTCTGCTTTGGATAGGGAGAGTAAGTCCCCTGCCTCATGCCCAGTTCTCCACTCAAGCAGAGAAGGGGCCGCTGCCTGCTGAGTGCCCACTCCAATAACACAGGACCAACTGCAGTCAGGACGGCGTCCTCTCTCAAGCTGGTGGGCACCTCAAGGACATGGGCACCTTCAGAGGCAGGCAGCAGAGACAGGAGATAGGAGAGCTGGGCATCAGCTCTGCTAGGAGCACGCTCTCACACCACACCCTCGCCCGTGGGGTTCCTGCAGACCCCTGGGTAGACACTGGCACGACATCCCGAGGCAGACTGCGCCACATGCGTCAGTAATTCCCTCCACTTTCGTTGCTGGCTGCAGCTGGACCAGAGTGCTATCACCCGGTCCGGCTCTGGGTGGCCTCTAGGCCCAGTGTCTGTGGGACCTTGCCTGCCCCTGCCCCCCACCCCCACCCCACATCTGGAGCCTTTCCTGCTGATGCTAGTGAGGGCAAGGGGAGTGGAGACAAACTTCATGATCCCAACTTCATGGACGCAGCGGCTGCTGGACAGCAGAGCTGCCTGGTGTGACAGAAAGAACAAGTGAAAATATATTTTTTCAAGCCAGGTGTAGTGGTCTTGGGGTACTGGATGGACAGTGGAAGATGAGGATGGTATTTAACAAGTATGGTTTTTAAATTCAGGCACAGACTGGGGCCTCCGAGACTGGAATCGGAGCCTGCCAAGGGGTAAGGCCGGTGCCAGGGTCAGCGAGGCTGGGAGCTGAGCCTGCCGTGAGGCTAGGCTGGTGCTGGGACCTCCGAGGCTGGGATCGGAGCCTGCCGAGGGGTAAGGCCAGTGCCAGGGCCAGCGAGGCCAGGAGATGAGCCTGCTGTGAGGCTAGGCTGGTGCTGGGATCTCTGAGGCTGGGATCGGAGCCTGCCAAGGGGTGAGGCTAGTGTCAGAGTCAGCAAGGCCGGGATCGGAGCCTGCTGTGAGGCAAGGCCAGTGCTGGGGCCTCCAAGGTCGGGACTGGATCCTGCTGAAGGATGAGGCCAGTGCCCGGGCCAGCAAGGCCAGGATTGGAGCCTGCAGAGGGGTGAGGCTAGTGTCGGGGCCAGTGAGGCCGGGAGCGGAGCCTGCTGTGAGGCAAGGCTGGTGCTGGGTCCTCCGGAGCCAGGAGTGGAGCCTGCCAAGGGGTAAGGCCGGTGCCTGGGCCAACAAGGCTGGGAGTAGAGCCTGCTGTGAGGCAAGGCCGGTGCTGGGGCCTCCGAGGCCGGGATCGGAGCCTGCCAAGGGGTGAGGCTGGTGCCAGGGCCAGAGAGGCCAGAATCAGAGCCTGCTGTGAGGCAAGGCCAGTGCTGGGGCCTCCAAGGCTGGGATTGCAGCCTGCCATGAGGCAAGGCTGGTGCTGGGGCCTCCGAGGCCGGGATTGGAGCCTGCTGAGGGGTAAGGCCAGTGCTGGGGCCAGTGAGGCCGGGATCGGAGACTGGTGTGAGGCAAGGCCAGTGC
This sequence comes from Muscardinus avellanarius, assembly GCF_963383645.1. Lineage (NCBI taxonomy): Eukaryota > Metazoa > Chordata > Mammalia > Rodentia > Gliridae > Muscardinus > Muscardinus avellanarius. The sequence continues at coordinate 1,574,721 of NC_137790.1, read as the reverse complement.
TGGGGCCTCTGAGGCCAGGATCGGAGCCTGCCATCACGCTAGGCTGGTGCAAGAGCCAGTGAGACTGGGATCAGAACCTGCCGTGAGGCAAGGCCGGTGCTGGGGTCTCTGAGGCCAGGATTGGAGCCTGCCAAGGTGTGAGGCCTGCGCCAGGCCAGTGAGGCTGGGATCGGACGCTGCTGTGAGGCAAGGTTGGTGCTGGAGCCTCCGAGGCTGGGATCGGAGCCTGCCAAGGGGTAAGGCCGGGGTTAGGGCCAGCGAGGCCTGGATCGGGGCCTGCCATTTGGTGAGGCCATAGATGGGGCCAGTGAGGCTGGAATAGAAATTTGCCTAAAGGCAAGACTGGTGCAGGGGCCTCTGAGGCCAGGATCGGAGCCCACCATGAGGCAAGGCCAGTGCTGGAGCCGGGAACAGAGTCTGCTGGGTGACCAGGCCAGTGCCGGGGCCTTCGGGAGTGGGATCAGAACTTGCAATGAGGCAAACACAGAGAAATATCAAAGAAAAATAAAAAATCAGATGCTTTTCCTAATATTCAAAAACTAGGAAGAAATGGGTAATAGGAGGGAATCTAGTGGAAGAAGGGGCCCTATGGAGGAGCAGTTAAGGTGACCAATCAGAGGGGATGGGAAGGGGGAAGATGGAATCTCATTAAAACATAAGATGTACGTAAACAAATATATCAATGTTTAACACTAAATCAAGCATGGGATTGAGGGAGTGGGAGGGAGTGGGATAGGGATTGGATAAAGGCAAATTGGATGATATGTGCTTGGATATCCACACAAGTCTTGTATTCCATTGTGATGTTTGACTACAATGCACCAATAAAAATTTATAAAATAAATAAATAAATATTATTTATTTATTTATTGGTGGTACTGGGGTTCCTGGAAGCCCTTCTACCTCCGGGCTACACTCCCAGACCTATTTTTTATTTTTGGAAACAGGGTCTCTTAAGTCAGCGCAGCTGGCTTCAAACCTGCATAATCCTCCTGTCTCTGCCTCCCAAGCACAAGGATTACAAGTGTGCGCCACCATGCCTGGCAATAAATAATATTTGAAAAAATAAAAAATAAAATAAAATCAGGCACAGAGCTGGGCGTGGTGACACATACTTGTAATCCCAGCATTTGGGAGGCTGAGACCGGAAGATCGTGGTTCACAGCCAGCCTCAGCTACTTAGTAAGGCCCTTCACAACTTAGTGAGACCCTGTTTCAAAACAAAGAATAAAAAATAGGGCAGGGGGTATAGCTCGGAGGTCAAATGCCCTGGGGTTCCATCCCCAGACCTGCAAAATCAAATCAAATCAAATCAAATCAGGTATAATCTCATGGAGCAATCTCAGACTGGAATGGCTATTTATTTATTTATTTTTATTTTTATTTTATTTTTTATTGGTGCACTGTATTCATACATCATAATGGGATAAAAAAATACTTTTGTAGACATACATGCACACATCGCCCAGTTAGCCCCCACCCGATCCCCACCCCGTTCCCTCCCCATCCCTCCTTCTCATGCTTGGCTTAGTGGTTGACATCTAGTATTATAGCAATTTATCCAAAATTAACAATGATAATCTCACATAACAGTTTAATTTGTCTGATACCAAGCTTTTGATGACTTAAAGATAACATTTCAATATTTCTTTTTGCTTTCTTTCTTACTAGAGAATATTTTTTTTCTTTCTTTTTTTTTTTTAGGTGAAACTATCATACATTTATTTATTTATTTTTCAGAAAAAAAATCTATCCGCCGGGCATGGTGGCGCACGCTTGTAATCCCCGTGCTTGGGAGGCTGAGACAGGAGGATCACACGGGTTCGAAGCCAGCCTCAGCTACTTAGTGAGGCTTTCAGCAACTTAGCGAGACCCTGTTTCCAAATAAAATATAAGAAAGGTCTGGGAGTATAGCCCGGAGGTAGAAAGCCTCTGGGTTCCACCCCCAGTACCACTCACACAAAAAAATCTATCCTAATATGGAATATGGACTCTAGATACCCAAAACGATCTCAAAAAAGAACAAAACTAGAAGATGTATATTTTCTGATTTCAAACCATATAAAGCTACAATAATTGAAACAGACTAGTACTGTTATAAAGGCAGATATATAAACCATTGGAGTTAAATAAAAGCCTAGAGATAAATTCTTTCATATATTGTCAAGTTATTTTTGACAAGGTTTTCACAAACATTTGGTGGAGGAAATAATAATCTTTTAACTAAATATTGTTGAAAAATAATAAAATTGGACCCTTACCTAACACCATATACATTTGTTAACTCAAAATAGATAAAAGACCTAAATATAAATCTTAAGACTATAAACTTTTAGAAGAAAATCTGGGTCATAAAACCTTGCAACATTGAAATTGGCAGTGATTTCTTGGATATGATTTCAATGGCACAAGCAACAAAAGGGTAAACAAGCTCCCTAAAAAAAATATTGTATTTCCTAAGACAATGTAAACAGAGTTAAAAGTTACTGATAGAATGGGATAAAATATTTCCAAATGCTATATCTGAAGGTAATATTCCAACTAGAAATCCTAAAAATTAGCAACAATAAAAGGAAACAATACAATTTAGAAATAGGTAAAAGACTAACATAAATAATGAATCTCCACAGATAACCAATCTTAGTTGTCTGTTGGATGGAAACTCTTGTTTCTCTGGTTCTGGTGTGTGTTACCTATTTCTTCTTTGTAGTTAATCTCTTTGAGTATTTTCTCTAGCGCTGGTTTTGAAGACATAAATTCCTTCAGTTTCTGTTTGTCATGGAAGCTTCTTATTTCCCCATCTAATTTGATATAAAGTTTTGCTGGGTAGGAAATTTTTGGCTGGAAGTTGTTTTCTTTCAGAGTTTGGAATATGTTACTCCAAGCCCTTCTGGCTCTCATGACTTGGTTTGGGAAGTCTGGAGTGATTCTAATTGGTTTGCCTCTGAATGTCACTTGGCCCTTTGTTTTTGTTGCCTTTAAGATTCTCTGCTTGGCTTCCACATTGGTCATTTTGACAATTATGTGGCGTGAGGATCCTCTTCTCCGATCCTGTCTAAAGGGAGTTCTATAGGTTTCCTGGACCTGTGTATCGACCTCTTGCTCTAGGTTTGGAAATTTTTCTGCTATTACTTCCTTGAAGAGATTGTTGATCCCTTTGGTTTCACCTTCTTTTCCCTCCTCTATTCCAATTATTCTTAGGTTAGCTCTCTTAAAATGGGCCCATATTTCTTCAATGTCAGATTCCTGCTGTCGGATATTTTTTTCTAGATTAGAAACTATGCGTTCATTTTTGGAGTGATCATCTTCTAAGAGCGAGGTTCTGTTCTCCATGTGGTCTAATCGGTTTTTTGTACTTTGAATTGAGGCCTTTATTTCATTAATTGCATCCTTTATCTCTTTTTGGCTCTCTCTGAATTCTTTTCGAAACACCTCTATTATTTCTATAGTTATTTTCCTGATTTGATCTTCTAGAAATCTCTGAATTTCTGTTTTATCGGGTTCTGATGTTGGGGTTGTGGGCATTCATTGCTCCATTGTTATTCCTCTTTCCCATGATTTTGGAAGTTTGTGCCTTCTCTGGGTTCTTCCCTTGGGTCACTATGACTTCGCTTAAGGTGCTCTTGATCTCGAGTCTGTGGTATCTCAGTCCCTACTACTCCTTTATAAGTCTAGGGGTATGATTTTAGAACTCTGGAGGCTAGTCCTTCATCCCGAATTGCTCCCCCCAATCCTTAAGGGCCACAGGTGATGGGAAAGCCACCTGGGCAATCGGTAGAAGTCCTTCACCTAGACCAGAGTCTAGGATGGGCTCTACAGATGTCGTTGCTCACCCCACCCAAAATCGGCTGTTTCCCTAGCCAGATACCTTAGAATAGCAATTAATGAATATTAAATGGATACCATGAAAACTTAGGCATGCAAATTACCACTATCATTAACAGAGCAATTTCTAAATTTAGAAGGATTATAATTAACCACTAATTATGATACATTTACTGGTACCAATACTCCAAAATATCATACAACAAAAATGACAAAATTGCAAATCCAATCACCTATCGCAATTGTTTCCATTCACTCCACTTTTTCCAATCATACGGACCGGTCCTTTTCACACTCTCACACTCACACAGTTAGGATCCTTGATGAGGCCGAATGGAGTCCACTTCACCGGTGGCAGATCAACTTCTTCGTTGGGCGCCAGGATTCCTTCTTTGCTCGAGCACAGAGGACACTGTTCCTCTCTCAAAACCTTCTTTGCTCACGCATAGAGGACACTGTTCCTCTCTCAAAAAAAAAAAAAAAAATTCTAAAACAGCTCCAACTCCCTTCTCATGAAGAAACTCAAGAATGGAGCTCCCCCTCTCACAGAGAGACTTCCACTGAGCGCTTCCTATTGGAGGTCACTGGTCTTACGTGCCGTCGCACTGCCCCTGGGGTCTTCCTCCAACTTCCGACCCGGCGTGGGTGGTGCCTTCGGGCTAGGGGCCCTGGTCAGCACCACCACTGGAGGTCACAAGGGACTTTATACCCAAGCCTGTTCCTCCAGCCCAGGGGGTCACAAGGGCCTTACCACAGCGTCCTGCCGCCCGAGCCTTTTCCCCCGCCTGAGGCCGTCGCCTCCAGACTCGATCAAGGGTCACAAGGGCCTAACACAGCGTCCTGATGCCCAAGCCTTTTCCCTTGTCTCATCCCAGGACTTACAACGACGTCTCGCGGCCTGAGGGCCCCAAAATGAAACCTCTGCCCCTTGGTGCCGTTCGCTAAATGGGGAGGGGCTTACCCGGACGCGCCCCCATATGAAGGGTCCAAGAATTGCCCACCAACCCAAATATCGAAGGACTCACAAGAGATGTAAGAATGCAAGCGAGGTTTATTGTCCCGGCTAGCCAGGGGTCGAGACCAAGACACCATGGCCGAGGTCCGACCCCTCCCCACTCCACGCTCTGAATTTTATAACCCTAGGAGGGAGTGGTTACACATGAGGGAGTGGTTACACAAGTCAGAGCCCGCCAACCTTAGAATACAACCAATCAGATACAAGGACAAACAAGTACAACCAATAATTTTAAAACATGCATCCACACACGTCAGAGCCTGCTCTGCCTTTCCCACCCACCTTGGCTGGGCCAGGCTCATCTCTGCACTGAAGAACAGATTATCTCTGCACTGGAGAGCAGATTAGCCTGGCCTTGTTTGCTGATCTAGCTCAGAGATATGGGGATGGGGTCCCATTTACAAAGACCTTGGCCGGCAAGCTGGAGATTAGAGGCTTTGACCTTGTGGGTCCCCTACCCTTGTCCTTGGATGGATCTTGATTTTATTTCCAATCCTACCCTACTTCTATCTTAACTATATTTTAATACCTTATTTCTAATCCTAATATGGGAGAAGACTTCTCTAGTTAACTTCTCATATAGGGGGGGAAAGCACTTCTTCCAGCCTGCTTTCCAGCACCCCTACAGTATGTGTCTATGGCCGTCCAAAGGGCAGCAGTAGGTGTCTTTCAGGTTCTGTCTGCAACATCATCTGAAGTCTGAAAGCTTAAACAACACTCACAACACAGTTTAGCAGATAAACATCAAAAAGTAACATGAAGTTTTTAGATTTAGTTGTCAGATGTACTTCTCTAGCTGCTGAGCACTTTTCCTCAAGTGATAGGGTTATTAGAAACCTATTCCTCTTTTAATAATCCATTTTCATACCACAATCCTTCTGCAACCTGCTTTTAATCTTTCTGATTCCTTTCTTTCCCATTTGGGACAATCTTAGGATAAACTTTACTTCATACAAAATGCTTTCTTATTCTCACAATATTTCCTTTCTTTATCGCCATCAAAAAACTCCATACCTGCACACTTATTATATCTGTCCTTTGTTCTGACATAATCATTTCTTAACCACGTGGCGCTTCCCTGTCTTCTGGCAGCACATACTGGGTGCAAAGGTCAAGAACCTTCCTAGCCCTTGGCTCTACTGTATGGGCAGTATTGGCTGCTCATCAACTAGGCTGCTTAAAAGCTGCACACAAGCCGGGTGTGGTGGCGCACGCTTGTAATCCCCGCGCTTGGGAGGCAGAGACAGGAGGATCGCGCAGGTTCGAAGCCAGCTGCATGCGCTGGCTTAGGAGACCCTGTTTCCAAATAAAAAATGTAAAAAAAGTAGGTCTGGGAGTGTAGAAGGGCTTCCAGGAACCCCAGTACCACCACCAAAAAAAAAAAAAAAAAAAAAGCTGCACACAAAGCTTACCTTTCTTATGCTCAAGCCGGATTCCAGAGGAGAGGGGGTAAACAGAGGCACAGGTTGCCTCCCTTGCTAATTTTTAGGGCTAATGGCTTCAGTTGACTCTTAAGGCTTTTACTATAGGTTAATGAGTAGAATGAAGGTCAGAGATAGAGAGGAATTCTGCATTGTAATTGCTGCAGCTGGAATGCTACCACAGCATCTGAATTCTGACTACATTTTATTACAGCTTGAGCAAAGCCGAGGGCGTTTAAAGGCTCAGACATATTACTAGAAAATTTAATTTTCACCGATTCAGTTTCTCCCACAGTCCTGATCTTACATCACCGGAGCAATTCGTGTGGAAAGTTAAAAGAATCATTATCTAAGAGCAACAAATACTTTGGCCAGAAACAACGCTCCCTCGGGGCTTCATCTCCTTGAGATTCGATGCCAGTCATGTGTGGGGGCACGCAGACACCAAGGAAAGCGGGACCGTAGCACAAATGCTGGGATTACAAGTGTGTGCCATGACACCCGGTTTCCAGCCCTTTCTTATTTTTATGTTTTGAAACAGGGTCTTGCTAGGTTTCAGAGAGTCTCGCTACATTGCTGCATCTGGCCTCAAAGCTTTGATTGCCCAGTCTCAGCCTCTAAAATACTGGGGTGACAGGTGTACACCACCACACCTGGCTCATTTCTTTTACAGTTTGAGATGTCACCATGGGTTCCTGGCTAGAATAGAAAAAAAAAATCCAGACTGCTGCAAACCTAAACAAGATCTTATTAATACAGGAAAGGGGGGGGGGTCAGAGCAAGGAAAGCATGTCAGAGACAGACGTGATGGAGGGTCTCAGAGGCGAGACCTGCTGTCCTTGAGAACGCGGTATTTATAGGAATTCGGTATCTCATCCTTCCTACCCTACGGATAGTCTTCCTTTTTCAGCAGCGGCAGGCACTAGTCTGTCTCTGCTGGTCATCTCCGCTGCGTGAGCTTACTCATTAGCCTTCTTTGTGTATCCTCACAAGGACAGACTGGTCGGACATCACTGACCAAGATGTGCTACTTATTTGGCAGGGTTATGGGGGCTGCAGGGTAGAAGCCTCTTTGTTCTTTATTTATTTTTACCATTTAAGTTTAAAGCTTGTATTGTCCATCCGTGAACTTGGTAAGTTCTCAGCATCCCCTTATCTCCATCTGCGAGAAGTTATTATATGAAAAGCTGCGTGTGTGTGTGTGTGTGTGTGTGTGTGTGTGTGTGTGTGTGGTACTGGGGTTCCTAGAAGCCCTTCTACCTCCGGGCTACACTCCCAGATCTATTTTTACATTTTTTGGAAACAGGGTCTTCTAAACCAGCACGCGCGGCTGGCTTCGAACCTGCAAGATCCTCCTGTCTCTGCCTCCCAAGCACGGGGATTACAAGCATGCGCCACTACGCCCGACTGAAAAGCTTTTTTATAATAAAAAAAAGAAAGACACAAAAATATAACCATTTAAAGTGTGGAGGTTTTAGGGCTATAACTACTCTGTGCTCTTAATGTACTGGGTTAATATGGCTTGTTTTCCCATCTTTTAACTTCAGTCCCAACTATGAGCGCGTGCATAATTCTTTTCTAAGTGCAGGTGTCTGTAAATTCAGCATTCAGTGTTCGGCAAGGCTAACCGCCAACTTTTAGCTGACCAGGGTCAACCTTGGCTGCAGCTCTTGGCTGACAGCTCAGTGAAAGAGAAAAGGGTTTTATCGTTCTGCCTAAGTATGAAAGCTTGTTCTTATTAACAACTAGTACTTCCCTTATCAGCAATCAATAGAGGCTCCCTTCCCATCCATTTCCATCTAGGTGACCGAGAAATATCAATTCCAGGAACTGTTCTGAGGACTAAATGCCACAGTGTGAGCCAAGAGTTCACACCAAGCCACAAGGCGTCACTCCACCCTCGGGGCCGCGGGTTCCTGTGCCAGTACTTCGCGAAAGGAATGCCATTTCTCATAATAAGCACCCCGAGGCCTTTGCTCTTTCCACTGCCCCAGGGCCATTTTGCAAGTGTCCTGTAATAAGCACCTTCTGGTCAACAGACAGGCTAGCTCTGCCCTGCCCGCAAACACCGCGCTCCCCCAGGCCGGGCGGCCGGCGCCGCGCATGCGCAGCGGGGAGGCCCTGCTGGCCTCGCGGATCCCAACCGCCCCGGCTCCTGTTTCCGCCCGGTGGCGAGCGCCGAGGTACCGACTTCCGGCGGGAGGTTTTTCCGCGCGCACGGGGGCGGCGCCGGCCGGCAAGGGTGAGGAAGATGGGGAAAGTGAGGGGGCTGCGGGCTCGCGTGCACCAGGCGGCCGTGAGGCTCCAGGCGGAGGCTGCGCCCGGCCCGGCGGCCCCGGCCCCGGAAGCCGGCCTCCCGCGGGCCTCGGCCGGCGGGGCGGGAGCGAAGGTGAGGCGGCGGGCCTGCGGGCCGGGCTCGGGAGGGGAGCGCAGGCCTGCGGGGCGCCGGCAGCGTCGCGGCTCCTTTCCAGGGTCGAGCGCGGCGTCCTGGGCCGTGCAGGGCCGCGCGTGGCGGCCCCTAGCCCGCAGGTGGTTTTCGGGCGCCGCTCCTGCAGCGGCGCGCGCAGGGCCTGGTGCGTGGCACCCAGCCGGCGTGGTCCGCGGGAGGCACGGCCTGGCACCCGTGATGCTAGTGAAAGCCGCGTGCCGTGCACTGCACACCTCCACCACCGCCCTCCCCATGTTTGAGCTGTTGAAAAATCCAAGAGTTAAATAAGTCACCGAGGACACCCATCGGAGTTGGTGACAATCTGGCCTCACAGTCCTGGCTTTGTTTGTTTGTTTGTTTGTTTGTTTATTGAGGTGCTGGGGATTAACCCAGGGGCATTCTACCTCCGAGTTATACCCCGGTCCTATTTTTTATTCGTTATTTATTTATTTGTGGTACTGGAGGTGGAACCCAGGGGCTTTCTACCTTCGGGATATACTCTCAACCCTATTTCATACTTTATTTGGAAACAGGATCTCACAAAGTTGCTGAGAGCCTCACTAAGTAGCTGAGGCTGGCTTCGAACCTGTGCGATCCTCCTGTCTCAGCCTCCCAAGCGCGGGGATTACAAGCGTGCGCCACCATGCCCGGCTTATTATTTATTTTTGAAACTGGCTCTCACTAAGTTATGGTGGGCCTCACTAAGTAGCTGAGGCTGGCTGCGAATCTGTGTTCCTCCTGTCTCAGCCTCCCGAGTGCTGGGATTACAAATATGGGCCACTAGGCCTGGCTCAGTCCTGCCTTTAAAACAACCGAAGAAAGTATTGAGATGTCATTCCCATGTCATAAAGTCCATCCATTTCTAGTGTACAGCTCAGTGTTTTCTAGTAGATTCGGAGTTGTGCAGCTGTCCTTACATGTTTCCAAATGTTTATCACCCTCAAAAGAACGCCAGTTATTGTACCAAACTCTAGTCTGCTCTCTCTTTCTGTGGATTTGCCTGTTGTGTACATTTTATACATGCAAAATAATACAACATGCGGCCCATGTTTGGCTTCTTTCACTTAGCATGTTTTCAACGGTTATTGTAGCATTCTTTTTTTTCTTTATTGCAGAACTGGAAGTGGAACCAGAGGCATTCTACCTCTGAGCTTCGCCTCCAGCCTTATTTTATTAATATTATTATTATTATTATTATTATTATTATTATTATTACTTGCAGTACTGGGAATAGAACTTAGGGGCATTCTGTCTCCAAGCTACACCCTCAGCTCTATTTTCCATTCTTTGAAACAGGGTCTCATTCAGTAGCTGAGGCTGGCTTCGAACCTATGATCCTCTTGTTTTAGCCTCCCAAGTACTGGGATTACATGCTCTACCACACCCGGCTTTGTAACATTCTTTTTGTAGCACTAATTTCTTTTTATGACTGAAATAAATATATATATATTTATATATATATGTTTTATAAATATATATATATATATGTTTTTTTTTTTTGAGTCTGGGGATGGAACCCAGAAGCATTTGACCACCAAGCTACACCCCTGCCCAATTTTTTATTCCTTATTTTGAAACAGGGTCTCACTGAGTTGCGGAGGGCCTCACTAAGTAGCTGAGGCTGTCCGCGAACCGTGATCCTTAGGGCTCAGCCTCCCAAATGCTGGGATTACCCGAATGCTGGGATTACAAGCATGCGCCACCACACCCGCTAAGAATTGTTTTAACAAGGTCTGTTTGTCCAGAATTCGCAGCTTTGACTTCCTAGCCTGATATAGGAGTAGGGGAAGGAGGTCTTCCATGTGGGGGCTCATCTGCTTCCGGGAGGGGGGGTGTTATAGCACCCTTGTATCTGCCACCATTTGAAGTGCTCTTGGCCCAAAGTATTCCTGCCAGAGTGACATATTTGGTGTGGTCAGTAAATAGCCCCTGGGGGCTGGTGTTGACCCCCTGCAGAGGTCATGGTGCTTGAAGGAGCCAGGTAGGCATGGGGGTGGGGACCCCACATATCTGTGTGGCTGATGTGACTTGGAGGGTTCGGAATCTTGATACAGGGGTGGATGTGGGTTGGATAGCCTGGGCTTGGCTACCTTGGCTAGAGGGGGTGGTGGAAGGGAAAACGAAAGGGTAGGAGGAGGTGGGAGGCGGGGACTAGGCGCAGGGCACTCTGGGAATGGAGCTGACTCCCTAGGTCCTGCCTGGCAGAGAAGTGGGAGCTGTCCTGTGCATCCCGTCTCTGCTGCAGACCTGTCCTGCGGCTTCCCTCTGCAATCACAGTGCCACCTGACATGGTCTTCTTTCCTTTTTGTTGGCGACCATAGGACTGGGCATTAGTCTGCACTGACATCTTTGCCAAGACCCAGATAGATCCCAGTGCCTTGGTGCAGAAGTTGGACCTGGATGAGAAGAGTGTCGCCTCCCTCAGGAGAGGTGAGCCACCGGCAGGAGTGCGCTGCTGCAGAGGGCCTGCTCTGCACGTCACTCCAACCTGTGGGCCAAGCGCAGCAAGGCTCTGGGTACTGGGGACCTCTCAGCCACACCCCCCCCCCAAGCCTTTTTCATTTTGAAACAGTCTCACTAGGTTGCTGAGAACCTTGCTAAATTGCTGAGGCTGGCCTTGAACCTGTGATTCTCTTTTTTAAGCCTCCTAAGTATTGAGATTATAGGCATGTGCCACTATGCCTGGCACAACTGTACTTTTTTTTTTTTTTTGGTGGTGGTACTGGGGTTCCTGGAAGCCCTTCTACCTTCGAGCTACACTCCCAGGCCTATTTTATTATTTTTGGAAACAGGGTCTCTTAAGCCAGCACGGCTGGCTTCGAACCTGCGCGATCCTCCTGTCTCCGCCTCCCAAGCGCGGGGATTACAAGCATGCGCCACCACGCCCGGCTCAACAACTGTACTTTTAAAATAAAAGGTTTCATTTTTATGGGAAAATTTAAAGATATGTGAAATAGAAAGAGCAGTGTTGAAAAACTCTGTGTGCCCATTAACTGCCTTCATGCACACACGTGAAATTCCTTTGAAGCAAACACCAGACTCCATACATGTTATTCTTAAATCCTTTAGTATGCATGTCTAAGGGCTCTTAAAAAGATAAGGTTCCACCAGGCGTGGTGGCGCGCGCTTGTAATCCCTGCGCTTGGGAGGCGGAGACAGGAGGATCGCGCTGGTTCGGAGACAGCCTTGCTGGCTTAAGAGACCCTGTTTCCAAATTAAAAATATAAAATAGGTCTGGGAGTGTAGCCCAGAGATAGAAGGGCTTTCAGGAACCCCAGTACCGCCAAAAAAAAAAAAAAAGATAAGGTTCCTGCAGTGCTTTTATCACACCTATATAAATAAGCAATAGTTTCTTACTATCAGTTAAACCCATGGGGCTCATCTTCGTGACCATCTCCTAAAAGAGTCTCTTGGTACAAACCAGGGTCCCTCCTGCCTTCCTTCTCCATCATTTTCCCTTCATGGTTTTTATGATATGAGTGCAGGTTGGTTTTTTAATCACCCCCCTCCCTCATTTTGTATTTTGCTAATAGCATTCTCCTGGTATCTCTCTTTGTTTCTCTGACCTGGACAGCCTTCTATCTCAAGCTTCTGTCTTCAAGCTGTGGCATATGGGGTATAGAGCCCCTATTTAACTGGGTGCATGCTGGGGAGGTGGGGCCTTAGCCTGGCGGGGCCTCCCCCCACCTACTTTTGGAGAGAAACCCTTGTATATACGTGTGTGTGTGTGTGTGTGTGTGTGTGTGTGTGTGTGTGTGTGGTTACTGGGAATTGAATGTGGGGGCACTCTGCCTGTGAGCTACACATCTAGCCCTATTTAATGTATTGTGAAACAAGGCCTCATTAAAGTGCAGCGGGCTTCGATAAGTCGCTGAGGCTGGCTGCAACCTGCCCTCCTTTCTCAGACTCCCAAGTACTAGGGTACAGGCACGCCCTGTGACTCGCCTTTGTAGGTGCTTTAATGGTGTTTTCTGCTCCGGTGACAGCTGAGCACTCAGAACAGTAGTGTGACTGGGGGCTCAGGATCTCCCACGGGCCCTCCAGCACAGCCTGTTTGCCCTCATCTTGCAACCCTCCCGTGTGCACGCGTGCGTGCATGGTGCACCTTGGACACTTGGTTGGGTGTTCAGGCAGACACTTTGTCTGCTGCGGTAATAGTCTCAGCGGTCTCGTGGTGCTCCATGGAATCCATACTGTGTCTTTATTTTTGGCAGTACTGAGGATTGAACTCAGGGGCATTCAACCTCTGAGCTACATTCCCAGCCCTGTATTTTATTTTTTATTTGCACACAGAGCCTCACTAAGTTGTGGAGGGCCTCACTGAGTTGCTGAGGCTGTTTTTGAACCTGTGATCCTCCTGTCTCAGCCTCCCAAGTACTGGAATTACACGCGTGCGCCACCACGCCTGGCTCAGACACATTATTTTCTTAGCTACTATTGTGTAATTAGTCAGCTCCTGGTCCTCCTCTAGTTTTGAGCTTGTAAATAGCTCTTGTTTTAAGTTGTCGTATCACAGTATGGTCGTAGATCAGGTGTGTTCTGTGGTGTTTTGTCGTCTCCATCACTGCTTTGGAGTTTTAGGGTGATGCCGCATTGCCTGCTGTTCTCTGGCCTGGGCTCCCTCCACCGACCGTTCTGCAGGGCGTCCAGGTGTTGAGCCTCAGGGCCTGTGGACGGCTGGCCTGTGTCCCGCCCCTACACCTTCTCCCTGTTCCCCAGCACTGCCTCGCTCTTGGTGTTGATGGATCTGCTCCTGGCTGGCCAGTGCCCGGTCCCAACAGGTGGGGAGGATGCAGGTCACGCGCAGAGCTGCATCTCGGGCTGACTGCTGCTGCTCGGCACCCTGCCTGGCTGTGAGGGTACAACGGTGGCCCTGGTGGTCTGTCTGTTGCATTAGCACGACACCTCCTGCCATGTGCTTTGTCCTTGCCCGGAGCTGAGTTAGAAATAGCATCACAGTCTGCATCTCTGGACCTAGAGCTGGGCTGGCTGCAGTTGGTGCAGCCCCAGGAGGCCACGGCCCCCTGCCGGGCTGTGGTTCCTCACGGGCAGCACAGGGAGCAGCACGTGTGGGCTGTTCTGCACGCATGCTGCAGCCCCGGAAGGTGAAGGGCCTGAGCCCGGTGGGTTCTTTGCTGTGGGCCGTCTGCCCCAGCGCCCTCCATCCCCTGGCCCCCCTTCCTGTTACAGGCAGAGGCATGGGACAGCAGTGAGGGCTTCCCGCTCCTGCCCCGGAAAGGGTGTGGTGCCGAGCTTAGCTGGCTGGAGCTGTCCTGTGGTCCCCTCGCCCCAGCTCTGCTCCTTGAGCCGGGGCCTGTGCTCAGAGGAGCTCCACATGCGCCCTTGGACCCCATGCGCAGAGGCTCTCTGCTCTTCGGGTGGGATTCCGGGGCTGGGGCAGATGGCGGTGAGCACCATCGTCTGTGCCCCTGCCCTCCAGGTCCGCACTGGGGACCACAGGAGGAGGCTGAGGCCTGGCAGGAAGGCAGGGGCCTGGGGCCAGCTGAGAGGAAGCTGTCTCTGGGTCACAGTGCTGGACGCGGAGGACCTAGCGGGCCTGTGGGAGCAGCCTTCAGGAGTGCTGGGCTGGGTGATTCCACCTGCTTAGACTCTGCCTGCGCCCCCCACCACAGGCGAGACCTTTGCTGGAGTCCCTTCCCTGACCTGTACCCGGTGTGCCTGGGCTCTGCCAGCAGAGGGCAGCAGAGCCCTTTGCCTATGTAGATCAGCCTGGCTGAAGGGCAGTCCAGGGCGCAGACAAGGACGGCAGGGGGCTCTCGCTCCTGGAACTCTCAGCTCCTGGCAGTAGCAGAGCCAGGGGAGGCTTGGAGAGTTGTCTTGGGGTTTTCTTCATTTATTCATTCATTTTGCAGTGCTGGGGATGGAATCCCAGGGGCATTCTTCCTCCGAGCTCCACCCAAGTCCTTTTTTTTTTTTTGGTGGTTCTGGGGATGGAACCCAGAGGCCTTCTACCTCCGGGCTACACTCCCAGACCTATTTTATATTTTATTTGGAGACAGGGTCTTGCTAAGTTGTTAAGAGCCTCACTGTGTAGCTGAGGCTGGCTTTGAACCTGCGGAATTCTCCTGTCTCAGCCTACCAAGAATGGGGATTACAAGATTACCAGTCCTTTTTTTTATTCTTTATTTCGAAACAGAGTGTTACTAAGTTGCCAAGGCCTCACTAAGTACTTAGATTTTTTAAAAGACTGCTAGGAAGTCAGGGCTCTGACAGAAATCTTGTTGAACATATTGTCTTCCTGTCACCCCCACTTAGAAAGCGTGCAAGTGAGGGTGTCCCTGGAGTGCTCTGGAGGAAGTCTCTGCAGAGCACTGGTCCTGGCTGCTTGGTGTCGACTGGTAGGCCGAGGCGCTCCTTCCCAGCCGCGCTCCTCACGCTGGCGCAGGGAGGCCCCATGGATTGCTGTGTTGGGCCTGGTATCCTGTGGCGTGTGTGGCCTGTCCAGCCAGAGCATGCTTCTGGGCCTTCCCAGTGCCATCTCCTGGGCCTTCTGCCATAGTCACGTGCTGAAGCATTTGTCTCCGCCCAGGTGTGATTGGCAACCTGGTGGAGCCTGGACTGAAGCTGGGTGCCTCCCCATGGTCACCAGAGGCTTTCTGCAGCCGGGAGCACTCAGTGACGTGTGCGAGCTGGGGCCCTCCACCATTCAGGCTGTCTGGCTGCAGGTCCTGGCTGACCTAGAGGAGCCTGCTGGCTGGAGGGCAGTGGGCGCCATTCTGGCAGCACGTTCCCAGGTGAAGGCCTGTTCTGGCTCCGTGGCACCTGCTGATCCCAGAAGATCTAGCAGGCATGTGAGGGAGGGTGGCCGGGCTCCCTGCACTCTGGAAGTGTGGGCACCCTGCGGGTCCCCGGGGCTTAGAGGCGCCGTGCCTGTCCTGGATGCCTGCCCTGCTCTTGGTGGAACTTGCTTTTGCTTTGTCTTCACACATCGTAAGTTCTCTATGGTACTAGCCAGGAAAACCTGTGTGTGTGAACGTCACGAGACAGCCGCTTGCACAGACATGTTAGCATGTTCCCGAGATGAGAGCCATGGTCTGGTCTGGGGAAGTCGGCTCCAGGGCGCGGGCTTGCCAGCCCTTGTGCTCACTCTGCCCTACAGCAGCCTGGGCAGAGACCGCTGGGAGCTGTCCTGCCCACCCGCCAGGGAGGCTCCTCCGCAGGCGGGCTTCGCCTTGCTGCCGCCCCTACGGTGGCCTTCCTCTCCCCAGGTCACCGTGCCTCCAGTGGGGTGATGGCGGTCTCTCTCTGGGTAGTTTTTTTTTTTTTTTTTTTTTTTTTTTTTTTTTTTTTCAAAACGGGATGGAACCCAGGGGCATTCTACGCCTAATTTTTTGTTCTTTATTTTGAAACAGGGTCTCACTGAGTTGCGGAGTGCCTCACTAAGTAGCTGCTGAGGCTGGCCACGAACCTGTGATCTTCCTATCTCAGCGTCCTAGGTACTGGGATTACAGGCATGCCCCACCTCCCTGGCTTCCCTGCTTTTCTATACTTAAACATTCTGTCAAAAGTCTACCCCAAAGCCAGGCGTGGTGGTGCACTCTTGTAATCCCTGCACTTGGGAGGTGGAAACAGGAGGATCGCACAGGTTTGAAGCCAGCCTCAGCTACTTAGTGAGGCTCTCAGCAACTTAGTGAGACCTTGTTTCCAAATAAAATATTAAAAAAAAATAGGTCTGGGAGTATAGCCCGGAGGTAGAAAGCCCCAGGGTTCCCGCCCCAGTATCCCCCAAAATAAAAAGTCTACCCCACACTTTAGCTCCAGGCTGATGACCTGCACCCTGACTCCTGGTGCCCAGTGCTTGGTCCCAGCCCTTGTCCTCGGTCCTGCTTCTGCACCTGGGGGCCCTATGCTACTGGCTGGTTCCAGCTTGTCTGGACATGCAGCTGAGGCCATCCTTAGAGAAAAGAAGTCTCGGAGCTGGCCGAGGCTCAAGCCAGCAGCCCAGGCCCCGCGACAAGCTGCTCTGGGCGATAGCACCATAGTGTGGCGGCTGGCCCTGCCTGGGTGTGGGGCGGGGTCACAAGGGGCCTGGCAAGCGTCACGCCCTGCTTTTGGAGCCCAGTGCGCTTCCTTGGTGTCCGGGAGCCCCGGGTCGTGGAGGTGGCCGCAGCGTGGCTCCTGTTCCCACGCAGCAGTGGGTGAGAGCGGCGTGCTCTTGCCCTGGAGGCTGATGGGGCCAAGTGTGCCTTCCCGCCGCCAGCTCTCAGAGGCCTCCGTGGGAAGCCAGCTGGGGGCTCCCATCTGGTTCAGGGCCTCTTGCAGCTGTGTGCTGTACGCAGTCTTCCTGCTGCTTGCTGGGGAAGCCCAGTGGCAGGGGCCGGCCGCCAGCGCGGAGGGACTCTGGCGTGTGGCCTCCTGCTTGTGGCGGCCGCGCGTGCCTCTCCCTGGTGCTGCTGGAGGTCACTCGCACAGCTGGAGCCACGGCCTGGACGGGGTGGCTCCAGGCTGTTGTCTGTTTGCACAGAGCGCCATCTGGACAAGCCTGACCCGCTCACATGTCTCTCCTCAGGTGCTGAGACGAAGGTCATTCTGCCCAAGAAGGAGAAACGGAGGCTGCGGCGGGAACGGTGGCTGCAGAGTAAGTCCACACCTCGTCTCCGGGTGACCAGCCAGCCCCACTCTCCGCCGGCACCTCTGTCCAGACCCTGTGGCGGGCAGCCTCACCAGGGCCTGTCTCCAGCCTGCGGGCGCCCTGCCGGGAGCATCGCCAGTGGCTGGCCACCAGCAGGGAGGGCGGCTGGGAGTTCTTGGCCGCAGGGCAGCATGCGATGTTGTCCCGGAGTGGGTGGCAAGCTGACCCTCCACTAGCACCTTCAGGGCTGGCCTCTTTGTGGTAAAATGTCTCTAAGCTGGGGTGGTGCCGTATGCCTGTAACCCCAGTTCTTGGAAGGCTGAGACAGGAGGGTCACAGGATCAAGGGCAGCCTGAGCGACATAGTGATGCTCAGCAACCCAGTGAGACCCGGTCCCCAAAACACAGAGAAAAGGCTAGGGGTGTGGGTGAGAGCTAGAGCACCCCTGGCCAGCCCGCTGCCACGGAACGGGAGCCTCCGTAGGCTGCAAGAATAATCTGATTGTGGTTCCCTTGATGGAATTTTTTTTTTTTTTTTTTTTTTTGGCAGGTCTGGGGATGGAACCCAGGGGCATTCAACCTCTGAACTATACCCCCTGCCCTATTTTTTATTCTTTATTTTGAAACGGCTTCACTAAGTAGCTGTGGCTGTCCGCAAACTTTGATCCCCCGTCTCAGCCTCCCAAAGGCTGGGATTACAAGAGTGTGCCACCACACCCGGCCCTTGGTAGAATTTTTAATCACAAGAACAGTGCCCGTGGAAGTGTCCCAGCCGTCTGTGGTGGCTGAGCCTCTCAGCCAGGCGTGGCGGGCACCTCCCGCAGGCCCAGTGCCTCCTCTCGCTCTTTTTGGTTTGGAATAAGTAGTTATATTTTATGGTGTAAATACTTGATAATATTTTTCTAAAGCTTCTCTTGTCATTTTACAAAAAAAGTGCCCATTTTTTTTGCTGTTTTCTTTTTCTTGTGAGCCTGCCATCTTTGTAGAATTAACGTGAAACATATTCTCCCTGCTCTCACAAGTCGACATGTGTATTGTGCATTATTCGTCCCTTGAGGGCTTAAAGAAAATGTATTTTGGAGGTAGTACCTTGAGAAATTTGCTAGTTAATCCACTTACTTTATGTTTTCTGCCATTTTTGGTTTTTTTTTTTTTTTTTTTTTTTGGTGGTGCTGGGGATGAACCAAGGGCATTCTATCTCTGAACTACACCCCCAGCCCTATTTTATGTTTTATTTGAAAACGGGGTCTCACGTCTCACTGTGGCTGGCTGCAAACCCTCAGTCCTCCTTCTCAGCCTCCCAAGTATACTGGGATTATAGGTGTGTGCCACCCACCTCACCTGGCCTGGATGTTTCTTTCTTTTTTTTTTTTTTTTTTTTTTTTTTGCGGGTCTGGGGATGGAACCCCAGAGGCATTTGACCTCCGGGATACACCCCCTGCCCAATCTTTTATATCTTTATTTTGAAGCAGGGTCTCACTGAGTTGCGGAGGGCCTCACTAGGTGGCTGAGGCTGGCCGTGAACAGCCACCCTCCTTTCCCAGCCTCCCGAGTGCTGGATGACAAGCGTGCGCCACCACGCCCGGCTGGATGTTTCTTAGATCATAAAGGTGTGCACAGTATTCTTTGTAAGGTAGATCTGGGAAAGTCAATTAGCTATGGGCATTCAGACGTAAACATTTCTGGGCTATAATTCTTTGAGATGTGTAAGTTTTTCTCTCTAGAGCTGGGTCACTTTATTAACTATCTGTGTTGATTTTTGCCACTCTTTTTCCCATAAAGTAGCCTAATTGGACCATCATCCTTATTAGTGAGGGGCACATGTTGCTTTCTATTATTAGATACTTTTTATGTCCTCTCTCACTCCTTACCTACATCCCCACCCATTCTAAGTTAAGTTTTGTCTTGAAGTGCAAAAATCCTTTATTTTAATTACTAATCCTTTTTTTGAAAATTTTAAAAATCAAAATTGTTTTATTTAAACTAAAATATATCATTTTATAGGCAATAAAAGCAAAAATAGGCAAACTTAATAATCTGCACTATAAAGGAAACAATCGAAATAAAAAAAACAATTTACAGAATGGAGTGACTTATTCACAAAACACACCTTGAAAAAAAGTGTAATATCAAAATATATCATGAATTCAATAACAAAATAAATAAATAACCTGATAAAATGGAAAATTATCTAAACCGACATTTTACATAATAAGACATACACACGGAGAACAAATATATGAAAAGTTGTATAGTGTGTAATCATCAGAGAAATGCTAATAAAAGCTAAAATGTCACTCACACCATCATTTATTTAGCTATTCTTTTTATTGTTATTATTGTTTCTTTTTTTTTTTGAGGTGCTATTTTGGCATGATGCCCACGTCTCAAACCTGGCTTCCAGTGATCCTTCTGTCTCAGCTGCTGAGAACAAAGAACAGAGAACCATGTCACCACTGAGTCAGGCTAGCCTCACATCTTTACTTATTTATTTTTTAGTGTTGTAAAATTATTTTTTTGTTTTTTGTTTTTTTATTTTTTATTGGTGCATTATATTCATATATCATATTGGGGTAAAAAACTTGTGTACATACATGTACACATCACTGATTTAGCCCCTACCCAATTCCCACGCCATTCCCTCCCCGTCCCTCCCTCCCTTGCTTGGCTTAGTGGTTGACTTCCATATGTTTAAGTACATTGTGTGTTTTAGAGATTTTTCTTCTCCCCCCACCTTTCTCCTCCTTTAGGTTGTCTTGTTTGCTCCTCCATAGGATTTCCTTTTTCATCTAGAGTTCCTCCTATGACCCATTTCTCCCTAACTCTCACATATTAGGGAAAGCATCTGATTTCTTATTTTTTGTGACTGACTAATCTCACTTAGCATAATGTCCTCCAATTCCATCCATTACCCTGAAAATGATGTAATTGAGGTTTTTTTAATGGCTGAGTAAAATTCCACTGTGTACATATCCCATAGTTTTGTAACCCACTCATCTGTTGATGGACATATTAATTCTTTTTGTTGTTAAATTTCTGAATTTTTACCCATTTTACCCTGTACAGGCTTCTTTAGGCTTGGTTATTACTTAGTTTTTCTGTTCTTTCTTTCCTTTCCCCTCCCTCCCTTCTTCCCTCCCTTCCTTTCTTCCTTTTTCTTGGAGATTAAGTCTTCCAGGGGCTTTCTACTTCTGAGTTAGATGCCCAGCTCTGTTCTATTTATTTTTATTTTGAAACAGAGTCTCACCAAGTTACTGGGGGTCTTGCTAAATTGTTGAGGCGGGCCTCTAACCTCTGATCCTTCTGCCTCTTAAAGTACTGAGATTACAGGCATGTACCACCATACCCGGTTCATCTGCTTTCTCTAGAAATGAAAGGCTGTGAGCTGGCCTCTGAGTACAGGTATAGCTATGTCTGCTACACTGTTTTACGTGATTTTTTTTTTTTTTTTTTTTTTTTTTTTTTGGTGGTACTGGGGTTCCTGGAAGCCCTTCTACCTCCAGGCTACACTCCCAGACCTATTTTTCATTTTTATTTGGAAACAGGGTCTCTTAAGCCAGCGCGATCCTCCTGTCTCCGCCTCCCAAGCGCGGGGATTACAAGGGTGCCCACCAGCCCTGATTTTTTTAAATGAAAATTTTCATTCAGCAAAGTAGGAAGATTTCATAGTGAACACCCGTGTGTCTGCATGTAGAGCTCACACTTAGCACCTTACTTTTAAAAATTACATAACTGTCCGCTTATTTATTTCTGTCTATCCCTCACCACTTCTTAATGCATTCCAGAGTGAGTTGCAAGCTTCAGTGTACCTTCTTCCAGTCATTTGCTAGGGTCCACTGGTTTAAGGATATTTTTCTCTTTCTTCTGAAGACCATATTTGCATACAGAGAGCAGTGATTGTGACAGATGGGAACACCCCGCGGCAGAACCCCTTCAAGGCACTGACCTTCACATAAGCCAAGGGCAGTCTTCTTCCAGGTCTCACCCCAGCTGTCCCATGGTGGTCCCCGCTGTGCTGTCCACTGAGCCCCTCCTGAGTGGGCCTGCAGGGCGGGCTCCGCCTTCCCGCCAGGGCTGCACAGCGCAGCGGCCTCTGCCTTTTGTGGCTCAGAAGCCTCGAGTATGTGCGCACCCTTGTAACTCTGCTCCTGTCGGTGGACACCTGGACTTTGCCATTTTTGGCTACTATGAGTAAGGCTGCTAGCACATTCTTTCCAAGTCTTTCTGCGGACGTTTTCTTTTCTCTCTGTAAATACTGAGGAATGGAACGCCGGGTCATAGGGTAGGTGCGTGTTTAGTTTTATAAGCACTGCCAGGCATATTTTTAAAGTAGCTGTGCATTTGCAACCCCCCGCAGTGTGAGAATTCTGGGGCAGGCGAGTGTCTGCATCCAGGTTCGGGTGTGCTTCGTTGTCGCCATGGGAGGGCATTTCCAGGTGCTGCTGCCCGTGGGCTTCACCCTGAGCAAAGCCCACTTCGTATGCGCCTTGTGCCGTTTATTATGGAGAGCTGGGAATTCTGCATAAGCCCTGGAGACCAGTCCTTGGTCAGCTGTGTGTTGCAGATCCTTCCTCAGACTGTGGCTTGCCTGTTTATTTTCTTAGCAGATTTTTTTTTATGGCAGGGGTTTAATTTTGAGAAGTCTCATATATTTTTTCTTATATGGTTATGGTATGTGTGTCCTCGTTGAGAAAACTTTGAGCCCAGGTCTCGAGGATAGTTTCCAGTGTTTTTTGGAAGGCTTTCTATTGCGCGCCATGTTTACACTGCGGTCCCTCCTGGGCGGTGTCTGTCTGCTGTGAGTAGCAGGGTCTCTGCCTTTGCGGTGTGGGTGTGGGTGTGCGGCTGGTCCAGCGCCGTCTGCGTGTTGCGAAAACCTTTCCTCCTCGTGTTGCTTGGCTGCCTTTGAGAGGCCACGCACGGGGTGTGGGTCTGCCTCGGACCTGTGGCCTGTGGCCAGGAGCTGTGTGCCGTGCCCTGGCCCTCGCCACGTCCGTGCGGGTCGGGGAGGCCAGCAGCACTAGTCCTCCGTCTAGTCCCTCCGTGTTTGGGTTGTGCTGAGTGTTCTCTGTGCTTTTGACATTTCCATATAATTTTAACCATAAACTTGTCACTTTCTGTAAAACAACATTGGGAGTTCATGGAATCTGTGGATCGATTTTAGGAGGACTGCCATCTTAACAATATTAGTGGTCCAGTGTGTGATGATGGTATATCTCATCACTTACTTAGATTTTCTTTAATTTTCATCCTCAATGTAACATAATTTCCAGTGTAGAAGGGATTTTTGTGGGCTTTTTTGGACACACTTATTGCGCAGCATTTTATAATTTTATAGTTGCAGCACCATAATGTAAATGAAACGTCTTTCTCTTAGCATATAAAAGCACAGTTGGATCCAGGCATGGTGGCACACACTTGTATTCCCAGTACTTGGGAGGCTGAGACAAGAGGAGTGCAGGTTTGCAGCCAGCCTCAGTTACTTAGTGAGGTTCTCTGCAACTTCAGTGAGACCGTTTCAAAATTAAAAAACAGGGCTGTGAGTGTAGCTTGGAGGTAGAATGCCCTTGGGTTTCATCCCCAGTACCACACACACACACAAAGTGCAGTTGGGATGTTTTAGTCTTAGCCTTGTGCCCTGAGGCCTTGTTAAGATTATGTATCGGGCCTGGTGGTTATTTAATGGACTCCTTGGGCATATTAGGAGCACACACTCTGTGGTGAGTTGACGCTTGTCCTGGCAGGACCGGGCTCACTCCTGCCGCGTGGGCACAGGCTCCTGTCCTCCCTCCCTCCCTCCTGCTCCTCCCTGTGAGCCCGTCTTTCTGTTCTGCTCATCGCTCCCCGGGGCCCGGGCGGTGGGTGCCAGCAGTGGCCCTTGGAAGCCGGCACGGGTCACCCGATGCCCTGCTGTGGCCTCTCTTCCTTGGCCTGGTGGGCCCGGCCGCTCCTGCCCTGCTGCTTCTCTCTCCGGCCCCATCCTAGGTTCTGCTGTGTAACTTGCTTTGGGTCCAGTGGTTCTGCTCCTGCTATGTGTGTAAAAAGCGTTTGGCCCACTCCTAGCTATCAAGTCATTTTTAAACTGAGAGAATTGGCTCCATGGGTCTGTTGGAATACTGAAGGCCACATCGCGTTTCTGGGCTAGTTGGGAAAACGGAGCTCCTGTCCTCCCTGCTCAGCAGCTGTGTGAGACACACTTCTCCTGGCCTTGGTGTCCAGGCAGGCGCCGGGAGAGTGCAGCAGCCCACACTCCACTCTGGGTTCTCCGTGAGTGAGCCTAGTGCTTGGCCACATGTGTGGTGAGTTCTCCAGGCCTGGGAGCTAGCTCCCATCCGTGGGGCTTCGCTGCAACTTGTACAGGAGCTGGGGTGAGTCTTGCCATGGCCAGGCTGGCCCATTAGCCAGCGCCACGGTGGTCACATGGCCATCTTGGCTGGCACCCTCACCTCTCCCAGACCCTGCCCCGCCCTCGCAGCCCTGCCCCTGGCAGCCCCTCCTCTTGCCTGACTCCTCCCCGAGGGCCCGCACCATGACACTCCAGGGCATGGGGCTTGCTGTGATGAGGTGCCCAGTGAAGTGTTGACCACATCCCAGGCAGATTCAGCAAAGCCCTGAGTGCACGCTTGTAATCCCAGCATTCAGGAGGCTGAGACCAGAGGATCACGGTTCGTGGCCAGCCTCAGCTACTTAGTGAGGCCCTCTGCAACTCAGTGAGACCCTGTTTCAAAATAAAGAATAAAAAATAGGGCTGGGGGTGTAGCTCAGAGGTCGATTGCCCCTGGGTTCCATCCCCAGACCTGCAAAAAAATAAAAAAGGAAAAGCCCTGAACCGTCACTTTATGGATAAATCATCTTTGAGGCTACCGTGTGGCTGAGAACGGGGAGAGAGGCAGCTCTTGCCACGCGGGGCCCGCCCTGTGTGGGCGTCTGCCCTCGGCTGCGGTGGCTGTGGCTGCGGGGAACCTGCTGGGCGCCCTCTCTGGAGGTGGGATACTTTTCCCTACCTGGTCTGGCCTGGCTGCGTCTGGTCACTGCATGTCCTACCTGATGGATCTGGGGAAAGCAGGACTGTCTGAGGTGTGTAGGAAGCTAGCATGTTTGAGCATGTGTTTATGAGCAGTGTTGAAGTAAATACATTTTTTGATGCAAATCAAATCCCAGAATCCCAGTGCTGTGCCCCCACTGCGGCCCCTTCTCTCTCGGACACAGGCCTCACCCCCACCCCTGCCCTGCCTTCTCCCTCTTGCACCGGCTGCCTCTGGGGCCTGCCGCAGTGGTTATTGTTCTTCTTTTGTGGTACTGGGGAGGAACCCAGGGGCATTCTGCCTCTATCTTATTTTTATTTTGAAACAGTCTTGCTAGATCGGTGAGTCTCACTGCTTGCTGAGGCTGGCTCAGCCTGCAATCCTGTGTCGGCCTCCCAGACCCTGGGGTGCGCTGCCACGCCGGCTGGCATGGTCCTTGTGTTGGTGCTGGGTGTCCCAAGCCCGCCCCACGTGGGCACAACCTCCCTCCCTCGCTGCTCTCCACTGCTTGTCGCTCCAAGTCTGGCCTGTGGATTTCAAGCCCCTGTGCTTGGCACAGTTTCTCTGTGCCTTGTGCCCCCCAGCCCCTGTGCCAGCCTCCCTCTGCAGAGGAAGCAACCCTTACCGCCACAGCCGCGGGCTCATACCAGTACTGTAATTACAAAGTGTGCCTCTGTGGTTAAGGGGAAACATAACTTGGGCCGGCCGCCCCTGGTCTCTGGGGTGGAACGCGGGTGACGGCAGGAGACGGCTCGGCCTGGCCGCGGGGAAGTGCGCTGGGTGTGGGTGCCTGAGGCCCGGGACTCTGCATGTGCTCTGTGTCTAATTCCTGTTCCCTCATCAGAGATCGAAGCCATAAAGCTGGCGGAGCGGAAGCTCAAGGAGGAGCGGAGGCGCCGGGCCACGGCGGTGGTGGGCGACCTGCACCCCCTGCGGGACGCACTGCCCGAGCTGCAGGAGCTGGAGGCCAGCAGCCAGCAGCACCGCAGAGGGTGAGTGGCCGACAGGGCTGTCTCTGCCCAGCTTTACCCCTCATGCATGTACTGAACCCCGGTGGCGGGTGGCCCGGCCAGGCCACAGCTGTCCACTGCCTTCCCTGCTGCTTGTGCAGGCCGGGCTCTGCTGCCCTCCCACTGGCTCCCCAGCCTGCCGCCTCTGGCCGGGCCGGGCCGGGCCGAGGGCTGCTTGTGCATGTGCCATGTGCTCAGAGCCCCAGCTCGTCCTCACCGTGCAGGGCGCAAGACAGGGCCAGGGCAGCTGGCCCGTGTGGCGCGGCATGGGCCCTGCTGTGGGGACGGACGGGGGCATGGGGCTTTCTGTCATGCCACTGTCTCTGGACCTTGATTATTTATGTCATTTCTAATTCCACCTTTTAAAAAATAAGTCTTTCTCAGACTGCATTTCACCCGAGGAGAGGCAGGGCTGTGTGCACTGGGAGAGGGTGGGTGAGGCCCGCCCTCCCACGGGCTGGAGCCAGACGGCCCCTGCCATAGAGGCTCCCGGAACGGAACAGCGGGTCCAGATGAGGAGCTGCCGCGGGCCGAGACTTGACAGCTGTACAGAGCAGCAGTGCAGATTCCACTCCTGCTTCCTGAGCAAAAATGTGACCTGGTCAAGGGTCCTGTCCCTCTTTTCAGTTTTCTCATCTGAAAAATGCGCCTGACTCCCAGAAGGGAGAGGGCTGTGTAAACAGACGCCCCGCCAGCCCGAGGAAGAATGTGTCCTGTCTGCCCAGCCGGGAGCTGGCTATGGGTCAGGGTGGCTGCCCTCCTGACCTGCGCCCTGGACCCGCGAACTCTCGGCTGCAGAGCAGCCATTGCTGTGCACTATTAGAATTCTTTAGATTTACAGGAAAATGGCAGGCAGTGTTCCCATAGACCTCACGCCCATTATCAGGCCCAGCACCCTGATAATGACGTCTTAGGTTAGCGCAGTGTGCGGGCCATGGTGAAGGGACCCGCAGCAATGCGTAAGTAGTAAGGACGTCCAGCCTCCAGCTCTCCTGGCTTCTCCCCACGGCCTCCCCAGCCCAGGAGGCACCTGACACTGCCCCGTCTCCTCGGCCTCCTCCCGGCTGGGAGCTCCTCACTGCCTCACACTTGGCTCTGACAGCGTGGGGGCCTGCACCGGCACCTCCAGGGGACACACCCATTGTTTCTCATGGGTCGAGGGGCACTGTTGTTGGTCGGGAGGATGCCAGGGGAAGCGAGGGGCCGCTTTCCTGACGTCCTGCCGGGCACACACACAGCCCGCTCAGGTGGGGTGGTGTCCCCGTGACGTCGGGGATTCTCTGGAACGGCCTCGTCTGCTCCCGTCGTTGACTTACCAGTCGCCTGTTCCTGTTGCTGGCCTCGTGGCTGTGCCCTGTGCTCTGGCTCTGGCGGTGCTGCCCGCTCTTGCTGGACTTGTTCTAGTGTCGGCACGGGAGCCCGTCCCTGGCTCCTGGCCGCTCCCACCTGCCCATCAGGTTGGGGCAGGCTTTGTTTCTGGGCACTCCCCTCTTTCTGGGGCAGCTGGTGTTGAGAGGGCACCTGTGTGTTCCCGCCCAGTCCCAGCACCTGCCCGTTCTCCGAGGAGCCTGGTTCTTGCCTTGGAGAAGGGTCTTAGACACCAAGATGTGACACCAGGGGTGTGTTCACTGCTGGGGAGTCGCTGCTTCTGGGCCCTCTGGGCTGGCAGGGTTGAGGCACTCGTGCGTGTGAGTAGGTCCACAGGGAGGCACTCATGCATCTGAGTAGGTCTACGGGGAGCTGGTAGAGAGCAGTCTGCATGGCTGGCCGCAGCCTGGGCTCAAGTCGCTCCCTCTTAGGCTTGTAACTTTTTAGAACTTGCTGGGCTCACAGAAAGCCAGTAGAGGGACACAAAACGTTGTTCATTCATATTTTAGAAGAAACACGAATAAGAGATCAGCCTGCTTGATAAGGCTAGTGTAGGTGTTGCCCAGGACTCGTGCTCCCTGCCCTCCCTCTGCCTCTGTATGGCGTGGCGTCTTCCCTGCCATAGGCTGGCAGCCCTGGTGGCTCCATGAGTCTCCTCTCCCTGCCCCAGCCTCCTGCCGCATGTGCCCTTCCCAAAGATTGGCGCAGGTCCCCAGGAGTCGCAGGGGCTCTGCCTGGTGCTAAGCCCTGCGCTTCTGCTGCCTCAGCCTCTACCAGAGCTCACGTCTCCCCAGGTGCGAGTCCGCTGCACCAGCTCAGCCCTCTAGAGGCTCTCAGGGCGGAGGGCAGGGGCGGGGCACTCGTGAGGAGCCAGCTGTGCTTCAGGAGCAGGGCTCTGCCTGGCAGCGTCAGTTCCGCCACGTCCCCGGGCTCAAGGGTCTGCGCAGGCTGTCCTTTGGGGACGGTGAGGACTAGTTGTGCGAATGCATCCTGGGGTGGGGCGGCCCCAGACACAGTGCTGTGTGACTCGGCTCATCCCGGCCGCTCTGCATCCTGGCTGCATGACGATTGATCACGTGGGGAACAGCATGGCTGAGATGGGAGCCGAGTCCCCTGCAGAGCGGGCGTGTGGGTGAATGGGTGTGGGGCTGACCTGGCCTCTCTGTGTCCACAGCAGGGTGAACAGCAAGCCCCGGCCAGCTGAGCTCAGCCGGATGAGTGCAGCGCAGAGACAGCAGCTCCTGTGAGTACCGGCTTCCCAGGCCCCAAGGGCTCCGTCCTTGCTTACATTTGACTCCAGGTTCAGCATCTCACAGCACCGAGAGGTCTCTCTTCTAAGCAACCAGGCCCTCGGGTGCCTCGCGAGCCGTGGACGCTGATGCCCCTCCTCCCTCCCTTCGGTCGGTCTTCTTGGGATGGCGTGGAGGGGACGTGTTAAGACCCCCCATCTGTCCAGCCAGCCCATTTGCAGAGATTCGCACCTAGGTGTCGTCTTGGGCCTGAGACTCTCGGCCGCACTTTCTTGGCCTCTGTAGACTCCGCTCTGGTTTCCACGTGCTTGCTCTGGGGAAGTCTGAGGCGGCCTGGATCCTCCGCCAGGGTAAAGCTTGTTTAGTGTGCTCTGGAGTAAGTGCCGAGCTGCTTTTTACTGTGGGACAGTCCCAGCTTACCGAGGCCCTCGTGCATTTGAGTTCCGGGGTGAAGGGGGGGTCGCTGTCTCTCTGGGAGTCTGGAGGCGTGGCTCACGTCCGCCTGCGTTGCTCTGGGCTCTGTCAGCGGCCGCCTCCCTCCATCGTGTCTCTCAGCCATTCTTAGCCTGGGTCCTTTCTGGCCTGACTTAACCTTCTTGAGACTCATGCTTGCTCCTTTTCTTCATGTCTCATGGATGGACTTCCTTCTCAGCAGCTTGTCTGGAGGTGGTTCTGCAGACTGCCCTCTCGTGGGCACTGCTGTGTCCACCTGGTCCTGCCCTGCCCACCTCCATGCCCTCTGCATGCGTGGACGCCCAGCTGCGCCCCAGCACTCTCCACGTGTACTACACTTGGGGCCTCAGGCTCCTGGCCCCACCCCGTGGGGTTTGGTTTCTCATTGCTGTGTGCACTTGGTGAAGGGAGGAAGAGGCAGCTTGCACTTCACAGTGTACATGCAGGTGTCCACATAACTGAGCAAGTGGGACCCTTTGATCCCAGGCTGGTGGGGCCCAGCACGTGTGTGGGCTGTTTCCTGGAAGCAGGATGGAGCGCCTGGTCCCCAGTGGCTCTGCTGCCCTGTGCCAGGCCCTCCGGAGTCATGCTGTGCCGTGTGGGAGGGAGGCTCACCGTGTCAGCCAGCCACCCGAGGTGGTGTGCCTGTCCCTCGGCACACTGGCAGGGACCGCACCTGCTGTGGCCTGCCATTGGAGGCATGCCTCAGTGCCTGGGGGCCGGTGTTCTATGCCCTGCGCCCCTCCAGGTACCACCATGCCAAGGAAGGGCCGGCCTCAGGTGGACGGGCTCTGCCCATGGCCTGCCTTCCCGTGTGCCATAGAAGAGTCCTGAGGCCTGCACCTCCACCTGCATAGGCTCGGGGCTCACTCGCAGCACCAGCTTGCCAGCACCCTCCTGGTGCCCCTGCCCCTGCGCAGCCTCTGAGCCGGGCTTGGCCAGCCTGCTGCTGCTGCGCGCATGTGTGGCTCACCGCTGCCCCAGCTGCGCCGAGGCCCCTCATTCTCCTGAGAGCAGAGTCCTGCTCAGTGGTCGTCCCAAGTCAGTGTCAGTGGCAGGAGGTGACCATGGCGGCTCCCAGGGGGCAGGGGACACCTCACCAAGAGCTCAGAACACGAGGGCCCAGACAGAGGATGGGCTGCCCACTCCCGCTGCCGAGGGCCCACCCTGCCCTGGCGCTGCCCCGAAGCTCCCTCTGAGGCCATGCTCAGGTTGTCCTTGTCATCTTCCGGATGCCCACCCAGCTAGCAGCTGTGGCCCGCAGAGCGGTCAAGCACTACGGAGGGGCCTGGCTGTGCAGCTTGTGAACGGTGGTGGGGCTTGGGCTGTGGGTCCCTGCTCCAGAGCGGCAGAGGCCAGTCCGTCGCCATGGCGCCTAGCCCGCACAGCCGCCTCTGCCACAGCCCGTGCCGCTGCCCCTGCTCGCGGCTCTCCCGTGCTGTGCATGTCTATTTTGGGCTTGCTGGGGAGAAGGCGCCTCTTATGTAAGGCGGCATGTCTGCAGGGTGTGTGAGCTGCCACTGCATCCCGCTTCTCAGCCCCTGCCTTGACAGCAGCGCAAAGACCCCACGGTGGCCAGGTCTCCCCTGCAGAGTCCCCAAGGGCTGGTCACTGCCCCATGGCCTTGGCTTCTGCGTCCGCTGCAGCATCTTGGGTGCCCGCATGCGGGGTCGCTGACCCGTGCCCATCCTGGGGTGTGGTGATCGTCCGTGGCTCCTCACTGCAGGGCAGGGGCTTCTGTCCTGCTGCCCACTCACCTCTGTCTCCATTCTTGCAGTGAGGAAGAAAGGACCCGGTTCCAGGAGCTGCTGGCCAGCCCATCCTACAGAGCCAGCCCCCTGCTGGCCATCGGGCGGCAGCTGGCACTCAGAATGCAGCTGGAAGGTGGTGGCCAGCTCTGAGCAGGGTGGGGCACCGTGAGGGCAGAGGCTCCACGCACGGGCAGGCAGGAAGACAGCTCCAGACTGAGCCTCGGGCTTTGACTTGTTAGTGACAAGCTTCTCGTGGCCCCAGGGCCCTTCCCATGGGTTCAGTTCTGCTCCGGAGCCTCTCCTGCATTTCTCAGGACCCCGCCACAGTCGCCCTTGCTCCTTTCCACGCAGACTTGGGGTCTCCCCTGTGCTGAGCCGAGATGGTTGCCAACACAGGGTTTGCGGGGGCTTCACTCACATGGAACGGGTAGGGCTGTCAGTGCCTTACTCCATCATGAGCCATGCCCAAGACCACAGCACAGCTCCCCGGCTTTGGAGAGGGACTGGTCAGTGCGAGGACCTGGCTGGGCTAGCCTGCCGAGGCTCAGCCGCGGGCACAGGTGGAGCAGGGAGGGCCTGCCTCTCCTGTCCTCGCCATCCACACTCCACACGCTCTGCCCGTGCTCTGTGATGCTGGGAGTGAGTTCGTCCTGCGCCGAGACTGCCTCGTGAGGGGCTGGACCCAAACCCACGCAACATGGACGTCCTGGTGCACGTGGTGATGGGCAGGGTCAATGGGGACAGAGTCTGTCGGGCAACTCAGTGCCCACCTGGACGCCGCCCACTGCTTGTTGACGGAGAAGTGGCATCTCAGGAGAGTGCATCTCTGGAATGGCGTTCGCAACAGCACACTCTGCAGGAAGCGTGGGGCCCAAGTCTGCCAGGTGCACAGGAGCCCTGAGGCGGGAGGTGCGGGCGGTTGCAGGGGGCTTTCTGTCATCTCTGCTCTCTGTGGTCCTGGCTTGTTCTAGGGAACGTGCTGTGTGATGTATTAAAGAGAAAGCCCCTCCAGCGTCCCGCTCCCTTCTTGGAGGCACCCACCAGGGCTCAGCGGCCCCGGACTCCTGCCTGGGAACCAGTTCTTCCCTGGAGGCCCTGAAGACCAGCCTCCGCCTCACCAGGAGCGAGGGCAGCAGCAAAGGAGCATGGGCAGTCATGGCAGCTGGGTGGGCCGCACAGGGGCCACGTTCGCAGAGTCGAGCAGGCATCAGAGTCCTGAGAAAGCGGGCGCTGCCTTCCGTGCTCCGCAGCAGCAGAGCGTTGTGGCGCCGGCGGTAGGCTGCGGGGGCACGCAGGTTCCTGTCCTGGCCACCCGCTTGCTGTAGCATGTGCTGAGCACCCCGGTGGATACCACGCAGAGGCAGGGATCTCTGGACAGGACAGGTCGCCCCATTTTCTGCCCTCTGTGTGGACAGATGTCTGGAGGAGAGCCCCAGAACCGCGGCCAAGTGGGAGGCGGCCCAGTCTGCGAAAATGAACATGAACTGCCGGGTAATAATTTAAGTGAAGAGGTTCCACACTTCAGTGGCTTCCACGCTTATTAGGCCCTGGGGCCCTGGGTTCTTTGTCCAGTTTAAAGGGTAAACAGCAGATAAAAGCCCCCTGGGGCGCGCTCGCAGAGGCAGCAGCCTGCTGGACACTGCACCGCTGTGCGCTGCCTGGCGCGGCCCTCGTGCTCTCCAGTGGCCCACATTGGAGACTCCCTATCCTGCGGTGCTTCGAGGGTGGTGGGAAGGCGATGTGGCCTGGCCTTCCTCTGCTTCCCGCCACCGGGAGGGGAACAGCCTCTGCCAGCTGCTCCCACCAAAGCCCTGGGCAGCAAGTCGGGTGGCCGTGAGGAGGGCTGACCACAGGCATTCCACCCTGAGCTCTGCCCCAGCCTGATTTTAGTTTTTGAGGCAGACTTTCCAAGTTGCACTTGAACCTGTGATCCTCCTGTCCCTGCCTCCCAAGTGCTGAGCTTACAAGTGCATGCCACCATGGCCAGCTATGCCTTTCCTCTGAGTTCCTTCTCAGGTGAGCCAACTCACAGGTGTGCAGCTGAAGGAGTGACAGGTGGCGGCAGAGTGCTGGGCCCTGCACCGAGGATGCCTCCAGGCCTGCAGGACCCAGGGCCGTGCCCCCCCCCCCCGCCCACGTCCACAGTTCCCCTGCTGGGCCCTCTGCAAGCAGTACCACATTTCTGTGCCCACTGTGCCAGTCACCGAGCACCGTGACCGATGGGCGTGGCACACAGCCGGTGCCTGTGCATCTGGGGCCCATCCTATGTCTGGGCAGGCCCTGCTCATCTCGCGGGCCACGCTGGCCCAGAGTTCACCGGGGCCACCATGACGTTAGATACACCTTGACTTTGGACAGTTACGTGCCCGATACGGCCAATGCATGTTGAAGGTATCCTAAGTCAACGCACTCGACCCCTCGGCTGCCAGGCTGAGTGTGTCTGGGCGTGTGCTCTGGAGTGGCATGCTCAACTCCGCTGTGTCTGTTGAGCGCTGTGCACACGGTGGCATCCAGAGGGTGAGTGGGCCTCTGGCCACCGCAGTGCAGCGTGCGGACATGACCACAGCACAGTGGCTTCAAGCAGTACGCTTGCCAGGTGGGGTGTGACCGGGACCCGGGAGCTGTGAGAGGAGGACCGCAGGGTTGTAGCCGGCCTCCCCAACCTAGCAGACCTTGTTTCCAAATATTAAAATGGGTCTCGGATTTGCGCAGTCCTGGCTCAGTCCCCGGAGCCACACCGCGAGCAGGACGTTTATTCTCTCAGTCCTCTGCCAGTCCTCGGCAGAAAGTCTGAAGCCAACGTGTGGCCGAGGCCTACTGCCACAGGCCCCCTCCGCTCCTGGCCCCACGTGTGCGGGCAGCTGTTGGTGTCCTGTGGCTTGTGGTCCCCAGCTAGGTGACCCCGGCTTAGCCCCACATCAGCGGGGACTCCCATCTCCAGATTCGCTGGTGCTGGGTTCCTCGATGGCCGTGGGTGTGGAGCCCCTTGGGCTGGGGTGCCCTCGGCAGCAGGGCTTTGGAAGGCCCTTCACTGCTGCTGCCGTCACGGGGAGGGAGAAAAGATGCCGGAGAGGCCGCGGAGCCTGCGCCTCTGAGGGAGCGCAAAGTGCCGGTAAAGGGCTGCGGGAGAGCTGAGGTTGGCCCGGCGCCAGGCCGGGGCCCTGCTTACACTGCCGCCTGCCCACATCCCGCCATCTGGCCGGCTCATCTCCTCCGCCCTGGTCCACACCCTTGGCATCCTTAGGCTGGGCCCTCTCTTCAGGTCGACCCCCACTTCACAGCCTGAGTCCTGCAGCCGCGGCTCATCCTCGCCGACCCCAGGCCTGCACCGTTGTCCTCTGTGCTGCCCTCTGTCGGAGTGCTCTGCACCCCAACGACTGTGCAAGCTGTCTCCTCCCCTCCGTCAGAAGGAAAGCTCCGGGAGCAGAGACCTCCACCCTTTCCCCGCCTGTGGAAGAGGTGCTTTGGAGCGAAAAATGGATGAGAAGTAGGGAACGGCCCCATCCTCAGGCCGCCCAGTGTTGGGGACGCCACCCTTGGCCCCGCTCCACTGTCCCCACGGTCTCTGAGCTGAACAGCCTGTCTCTCCAGCTGCCAGGGCCAAGGGTCCCCAGAACACACTGGGGTGCAGTGGGTCCCGTCCGAGCCAGAGGGCCAGGGTGGAGCGAGGCGGGAGGGAGAGGAAGCCGAGCAGCTGTGTCCCACCTGCCCTAGGCTACTCACCGCAGTTCTGCAGGTTACTGGGCAGACGGCCGCCGTGCCCATGGGGGCTTTACCAGAAAGCACCTGCGCCTGGCGGGCCCATCACCGCCATGTCCCTTTAGTGAAGGTCAGTTAAATCAGACACCAAGCCGGGCGGGTGAGGGCGAAGCTTGTTATCCTAGTACTGGGAGGGCTGAGACAGGAGGATCCTGGGTTCAAGGACAGCCTCGGCAACTTAGCAAGACCCTGTTTCCAAGTAAAAATCGAGCTCAGGTGTAGCTCAGAGGTAAAATGCCTGTGGGTTCAATCCCCAGTACTACCCAAAAAAAAAAAAAAAAAAAAAAAAATATATATATATATATATATATATATATATATACACACACACACACGCACACATATACATGTGTGTGTGTGTGTGTGTGTGTGTGTGTGTGTGTGTGTGTGTATGTTACTAACCAGACACCTTGCGATTACCCTGGACAGGAGGAGGCCATGGCCCCCAGCACTGCAGGGCGGGTGGGACGCGGCACAGGGCGGCTCCTGGGCTGGGGCGAGGCCCAAGCAGACGCTCCTGTCAAGCTTCTGTGCCGCTTGGGAGCCAAATGTTGAACAAACATCAGGCGTATTGCTTCTGGAATGTTCCTCTTACCGTGATAACATCACTCTGAAACCTTGGGAGGTGCTGGCTGCCACCCAGGCCTGGCTGCATGCGGCTCCCGGACGCAGCGCCCCGGCAGCCATGTGTAGGTAAGGCTGGCCTCCAGCGGTGCTCAAGTCTGCCCTGAGAGCCAGGCTGCCGCTATCAGCGTGCTTCCAGGATGTCGGGGAGCCGGCTGCCCGGCGGGCGGAGATAGCAGGAGGCTGGTCCCCTGCCATCCTCTTTGAAGCCTGTGTTCTTGGGGCATCTGGCCCAGGCCCCTGGCTCCGGGCTCCAAGGCCAGTTACCTCATTTTCAATTCAAAGAGACCTAATGTGGCTGTGTTTCTCTTCACAGATGTTAAAATAGTGTGGGTTAGGACACTAATCGCAGGACTGTGCCTAGTGCTGCTCCCTGAGGTTGACATCTTTATTTTAGTTAGAATTTTTGGTAAACTGTTATAACGGGAGATGACTGTTTCTGAATTCACATGTTTTAGCTGGGCGTGGTGGCACATGCTTATAATCCCAGTACTTGG
Source organism: Muscardinus avellanarius (assembly GCF_963383645.1). Lineage (NCBI taxonomy): Eukaryota > Metazoa > Chordata > Mammalia > Rodentia > Gliridae > Muscardinus > Muscardinus avellanarius. The sequence goes on along the minus strand of NC_137790.1, from coordinate 1,539,703 downwards.
GAGGCTGAGAAAGGATTGCAGATTCCAGGACAGCTTCAGCAAGTAGTGAGACTTGTCAACCTAGCAAGACTCTGTTTCAAAATAAAAATAAGCCGGGCGTGGTGGCACACGCTTGTAATCCCAGTACCTGGGAAGTTGAGACAGGAGGATCCAGGTTCACAGACAGCCTCAACTACTTAGTAAGGCCCTCTGCAACTTAGTGAGACCCTGTTTCAAAATAAAGAATAAAACAATTGGGCTAAGGGTGTAGGTCAGAGGTAGAATGCCCCTGGGTTCAATCCTAGCACTACACAAAATAAGAAAAATAAAATAGGGCTGGGGGTGTTGCTCAGAGGTAGAATGTGTCTGGGTTCAATCCCTAGTACTGTAATAATAATAATAATAATAATAATAGTAATAATAATAATAAAAAGACTGGGGTGTTGCTCGGAGATAGAATGGTCTGGGTTCAATTCCCAGTGCTACCAAGAAATTAAAAGAGCCGGTGTGGTGGTGCACACTTGTAATCCCAGCATTCAAAAGATGGAGACTGGGGGATTGCTGTTAGTGGACAGCCTCAGCTACTTAGCGAGGCCCTTCGCAACTCAACAAGACCCTGTTTCGAAAAGACTAAAAAATTGGGCGGGGGGTGTAGCCCAGAGTAGAATGCCCCTGGGTTCCACCCCCAGTACCACAAAAATAAATAAATAAAAGAAAGAAAAGAAATGAGCCGGGTGTAGTGGCGCACGCTTGTAATCCCAACATTTGGGAGGCTAAGACAGGAGGGTCATGGTTCTCGGACAGCCTCAGCTACTTAGTGAGGCCCTCTGCGACTCAGTGAGACCTTGCTTCACATAAAGAATAAAAGGTAGGGCTGGGGAAGTAGCCCGGAGATAGAATGCCCTGGGTTCCATCCCCAGTACTGCAAAGAAGAAGGGAGGGAGGGAGGAAAGAAAATAATCAGTCCACGTTTCCTCCGGGTACCATGATGCAGAGGCTGTGACCTGGCCCTGGCCCAGGCCACCAGAAAGTGAAGGCCCCAGCCAGCAGTGGGGAGCCTGTCTGGGAGCCCCCTTTCTCCTTGGGTGGGAAAACTGAGGCCTGAGGGAGCCCCTCCTGCCCGGGCACTGCCCTCTGCTCCATGGCCCCTCTGGGACCTCCGGCCCTTGCGTCAGGTCCAGGTGAGTCTGGGTGAGGCAGGAGCCCTCCGGCCCAGGGTGGGGCCCGCCGCCCAGCATGTGGGATGGCCCAGGGGCGGGGGTGCAAGGGCTCGCAGGCACACCAGCACACACTGGACATGTGCAGCACACTGCAGGCCCACACAGGTGCCTCCGTCTCTCATCAGAAGAGCAGGTCCTGTGCAGGGGCCTGGGAACCTGGCCCTCAACCAGGGCCCTCCCCAGGGGGAGAGCATGTACGGTCACCACGGGCGGCACGGCGGGGTCTTGGCCTGGCACATCGGGGCCCCTGTCCACACCAGGTGAGCCTGACCCAGTGCCTAGGCCTGGGCTTCCTGCCGCTGCATGATCACCTCACCAGCTTCTCTCCTCTGGGTTGGGAGGGGCTCATTGTCTGGTGGACTTTGGCGCGTCAGCACAGCCAAGCTCTTGCCCGCAGGGGAAGGGTCACAGCCGCCTTCCCCGCCTTGCCTCCTGGGACCCCGCGCCGCTTCTGCACACGCCTGGGGCCTGACTGCACCTGCCTCGCCTGCCTGAGCCTCAGGGTCCAGCTCCTCCTGCCCAAGCCTGGCCTGGCAAGGCCACCCTGAACTCGGTCCCGTTATTTGAACCACCTGTGCAGGCCCGCCCATGGCCAGCCCTGCCACGTGCTACAGGGAGAGGTGACCTCTCCCACGGGATGCTCCATCTTCTGGTGGACAGCACTGTTGCACGCAGCTCAGCCCCTGGGGGATGGGAGGGGCATGTGGAGGGCTGGAGGTGGTGGACAGATGCACAGCACTGTCACTGCCCAGGACCCTGGAGTGCAGGCAAGGCCACCCACCGCGCATGCCCAGCCCTGGGGATAGGAGGAATATCCCATTATCCAGAAGAGAAGCCAAGTCCAGAGTGACTGAGGTGGGCTGGGCAGTGCTGGGGCTGACCCCGGGGCCTCCAAGGTGTGAGGCTCGGAGGGCTCCTGGCCCCTGGAGAAAAGATGCCACAGGCACTGCAGAGATGAGCGGAGCTAGATGGAAGGTGGTCAGGCCCCTGCTTGCAAAGCAGCCCTCAGGAGACGCCCACCACAGCTCGGGAGCTGGTGGCCCAGGGAGGAGCGCAGGACTCACTGGCCCCTGACCCAGAAGCACGCTTGTTTGTGCCTTGTTCAAGCCCAGGCTCTCGAGCCCCCAGCAGAGGCTGGACCGCGGAGCCTTTCAGCTCCTGGGGCCCCCCGGCCAGCCCCGCAGCCCTCAGTGCCCCTCAGGTAGCGGGCAGGGAGCAGTGTCTGTCTCCAGCTCTCTCTGGAGGACAGCGCCCCTACCCATCTGTGGGAGCCTGGCCCGGTCTCAGCCACTAGGCCAGCCTGGAGCAGGGCATCCCAGTGCTAGCTGGCCCCAGGCTCCCTCTGTCCTGAGTGGAGGAGGTGCTGCGGGTGCCCAAGGGCCGGCCCTGAGACCCCTTGGGATTGAGCTGCTGGAGGTGGGCTTCTGACCCCCAGCCCCTGCCAACCTTCACCTGCCATGTCCCAGCTGTGGGGTGGCCTGGACAGCACAGTAGAGGGACCGGCCAGGGCAGGAGGGCGGGTAGTTGTCAGTCCTGGGCACCAGCTGTGACTGGGCTGCCTGCTGGCCCTGACATCCAGGCAGGGAGCTGGCCTGGAAGCCCCTGGGCCCCTGGCAGCGGGGTTGGGACCACCACTTGGGGCCAGTGTGAGGCGGCCCCTCATGTGAGGGTCCCTTAAAGCCCCAGATCCTTGCCGTCGGTCATGGCTGCTGGGCATCCTGGTCGCCTCTGCAGGCTGGCTTGGCAAGAGGGCCAGGCTCAGGGCTAGGCCCCAGAGTCCAGCCTCGGACAGTCCCTGGGCCTCAACAGTGCCACCCACCAGGGCCCAGTGAGCAGTAGCCACAGGCTCCCTGGCTCCTATGTGCACTGATTCCTATGTGTGCCAGACAAGGTCCCACCTGGTGACCGGCCTCAGCCAGGGCTAGACAGTGATTGCACTGACCACTGGTTGCTCCTGCCCAGCACGGGGCCCCATGGCCTGTGAGCCTCACCCGGACAGTGTCCTTGGGTCACTGGGACCCAGGAGCGGGCTGCAGCAGGCAGTGGGTGGTTTTCAGAGGTCTGGGGCCCTCAGGGGCAAGGTCGTGGAGAGGGCGCTGTTCTGGGGCCCTAGGCCCATCCTGCCCTGCTCAGCCGGCCTGGCCATCTTCCGGAAGGCTGAGTCAGGCCCTGCAGCAAGTTGCTGTGTCTCCCACTGACTGTTCCCTAGCTGCGGGAGCTCCTGCCCACTCCCCAGCCTCCCAGCCCCCACTCCCTGCCTCATGGCAGACCTGTGCTTCCCTCCCTTGGCAGCGTGGGCCCCTCGTCCTTCCTCTCCGGGGCCCCTAAGCTCCCGGAGGGCAGGGCAGCTTTCTGGGCTGCCTGTGGCTGGGCCCGCCCTTTGCCTTCCCTTCCCCACATTAGGAGTGGCATGGCATCTCTGGAGCTGAAGGTTTTGGCCCCAGGCTGTGTCTAGCTGAAGACTACATTCAGGGCAGAGGTCTGGGGCCCCGGCAGGACACATTCGCAGATTCCCGGAGTCTGATCAGGATGTCTGAGCGGCGCCGTGGGCAGGTGGGCCCCCCAGTCTCTGAGTCGCCGCTCATCACCGTGGCTGTGTGCAATGAGGTTTGAAGTGCTCAGGGCCTCGGCCCTGGGGAATCAGCCAGCATGCTGGGGCTCTGTGTGCGTAGGCCAGCCAGGCCAGCTGTCCTCACTCAGGCCTCCCCGCCCAGGGCCCTGCTGCCCGGCCCAGGAGTGAGGCACTCAGGATTTTCCAGTCCTCAGGGAAATACCTGTCAAAGAGTACAGCCCCAGAGCTGCTGTGGCATCACACCAGTCATGCCAGTGCTTGGGAGCCTGAGACAGGAGGATTGCAGATTCAAGGCCAGCCTCAGCAACCTAGTGAGACTGTGTCTAAATAAAACAGGCCTGGTGGTGTACACGCCAATACATTCAATCTTTATTACTTCAGGGGGAAAAAACAACACAGCCACCTAAAAAAGCCAAGGCCAATCTGGGTGAGGTAGTGCACGCCTGTAATGCCAGTGCTTGAGAGGCTGAGACAGGAGGATCACAGGTTCAAGACCAGCCTCAGCAATTTAGCAAAGCCATTACAACTTAGCAAAACCCAGTTTCAAAAATAAATAAATACATAAAATAAAACTGGGCTGGGGTGTGCCTCAGAGGTAGCATTCCCTTGGGTTCTATCCCCATTACCAAAAAAGGAGAAAAAAAGGAAAGAAAGAGGGAAAGAAAGAAATGCCAAGAACAAAGGAAGCTGGCGGAGAGGACCCTTGAGGCGTCGTGGCGGGAGCGTGTGCGTAGGGCAGACCCGAGCGCGCTCTGCCGAGGACGTAGGCATTTGCTTTGACCTGTGCTCTACCAGAACAGGGGCGAAACCTATTATTCCTAATTGTGGAGCATTCCCATCACAAGGAGATGTGGAGTTGGGCTTAATTCCTCCTTGATACCTGCTGGGAAAATCGTGTGTTCTGTTATTATTTCTCCAGCAGAAATTAATGTTCCTGTGGCCTAGGCTTTGAGTTCCTGGGCCCACGCGGGCAGAGGGATGCCTCGGTTGTGTTTAATGTTCTTTTCTTGGCTTTATTTTGGACGCTTCTCTGGGCTCGCCGCATGACCGGCCTGTGCCTTCTGTTGCTCTTACCCTTCCCGGGAGGCAGGGGCTCCTCCCGTGTGCATGGGTCCCATCATGCTGAACCAAGGCGGGGTCTGCACAGGGCCTGGGCAGCTCAGCTCAGCACGAGTCAGTTGCTGTGGGGCCTGGGGGCTCTCCCACGGCCCTGCCTCTGGCCAGCCCTGGCTTCCTGCGAGGGGGAGCTGGAGGAGCCTCTGAGAGCACGTCGCTGGCTTCCGTGGGTGCTGGCCGACTGGAATCCGATCTTGCAGGTTATTTTTCCCAAGCAAAAGGAAACCTTAGCCAGGGGGTCAAGTTCAGGAACAAGAAGGGTATCTCAGAGGCACACATACAAAGTTCAAACACACACACACACACACACACACACACACACACACACGCTCACACGGGTCCAAGGGCCTCATGTCTCTGGCTGCCCGCAGCATGACACTGGCCCAGGTACAAAGCTGACCCTGCACTCGTAGTACACAGAGCCAGGGTGCTCTGCTGTGTGCAACAAACACCCCGAACTTAATGACTTAAAACAGCCAACAGCGCCGGGCGTGTGGCCCAGGCTTATGATCCCAGCATTCCGGAGGCTGAGACAGGAGGATCTGGGTTTGCGGCCATCCTCAGCTATTTAGTGAGGCCCTTTCTCAAAATAAAGAATAAAACAATAGGGGTGTAGCTCGGAGGTAGAGTGCCCCTGGGTTCTGTACCAGTATTGGGAATGGCCTAGGAAGATTTGAGAAAGCTCTGATTATTAATATATTTTAAAAATTGGGTGAGGGGCAAATCTGTGCAAGGACTTGGTTTCTGCCTAAAAGCAGGCAACTATTCCAATGTAAATTAACACAGCTAAAAGTAATTAACAAGTCAATAGGAGAGGAGAACTAGGCCTTTATCTAAAGTCAGACCTTAGGAGAGGAGAACTAGGCCCTTCTCCATCTAAAGACAGATGTACATGATTAGATAAGCTAGCCAAGATGGTAGGAGGGGTCGACCTTCGTGAAAGGAGACACCTTGCCACACCTGGCTGGGGGAGGTACCTTACAGGGACGTTCACTTCATCAGAGTCACGCAAACAAGATGGAGGTCATGGGTATAAAAAGTCCGGTCCACGTGTGATCCCTTTGGTGTATTCATTCGAGTCACCCCTCCAATGCCAGTCTGGCATGGGGCTGTATTTCTATTTTCTGTATTTCTTTCTTTTCTTTCTTTCTTCTTTTTTTTTTTTTTTGGTGGTACTGGGGTTCCTGGAAGCCCTTCTACCTCCGGGCTACACTCCCAGACCTATTTTTACATTTTTATTTGGAAACAGGGTCTCCTAAGCCAGCGTGTGCGCAGCTGGCTTCGAACCTGCGCGATCCTCCTGTCACAGCCTCCCAAGCGCGGGGATTACAAGCGTGCGCCACCACGCCCGGCAGTATTTCTATCTTTCTAGTAAACTTCTTTAAATCTTCAGCCACTGTCCAAGCTATGCGTATTTATTCTTAGCTTAGGACAAGAACCGCGGTTTTTTTCTGGTTTTGGTCGTTTTGGGTTTTGTTGTGGTTTGAGGGAAAGTGTGTCCAGGACCCTAGCAGGGGTCCCCGGGAACAGTTTCCCCAAACCATACTCTCAAATCTGTAACAGGTTCCACCCCCAGTGCCACAGAAACAGAACAAAACAAAAGGCCAGCAGGAATTGGCTGCACAGGTCCTCAAGGCCTGGGAGCCGCTGGGCCGGTGCAGGTGTCACTGGGTGGCAGGCTGGCGGTCCTACAGGACACTCCCTTACAGTGGCTGGCGGGAGGCCGGCACCCCCAGCTCCCACCATGCCGGAGCCCCGAAGCCATAACCCAGGCTTGGAAACGGCAGTCCCTTGCATGTGTGGGTTCAGGGCAAAAGTGCTCAAGGGGAGAGGACTCGGGGTCAGGGCAGGAGCTCCCGTGGGCCCAGGCAGGTCAGCGCGCCCCACCCCGCACGGCTGCCCTCGGCCTCCGCACCCTCAGTAGAGGACCAGCCTCCCCGCCTCAGCTCCCTCACCCTCAGGGTTACAGGAGTGCTCAGTGGCAGGCCAGACAGCCGGGGAGACAGGCGGCTCAGAGAGCCCCAGAGCCCCACTTTTCCTGCAGAGCAGGGCCCCTGCGGGCGAGGCTCAGGACTGAGGCGGGCGGCGCGCCAGGCCGGGAGCACGATTCACGCTGGGCTGAGAGGATGCTCACATTTTTCTAGGTGTGTATAGTGGAAACAAAACCAAAATATTACCACAAGGCTAAGTTTGTTTTACAGCTGCCCGTGACATATGACGGTGCTTGTTTGGGTTTCAACTAAACAGCTTCCTGAGCTCTGAGCAGCTCTGCCTCCTGCTCGCATCCCCTGGGGCAGCCCAGGCAAGGGCTGGGGCCCGGGAGATCATCCCCTGGGCAGGACGAGCTGCTGTGACAGGGGACCCCCCCCCCCCGCCCCCGCAGCCGATTGCCCGGTGGCTCCAGCTGCAGGCCCAGCTCTCCCCCGGTGAAGCTGGGGTCCAGGTGTTGGGGTTGAGGTGGGAGGAGAACCCTGTCCCCAGCAGATGCCTGGAGGACACACCTGGATGGCTGTGGTCCCTGGACCCATCCTGGCACGGCCCCGCTGGCACTCTCCTGTGCCACTGAGGGTCTCAGGCTTGGACCCTGAGCTCCCTGGCCATGGGCAGCCACTTGTGCAGGGCAGCGGCCCTGAGCACTGTGCCCTCCACACGCAAGAGCCCTCCCCCGGGCCTCTGCCCCCAGCGCTGCAGAGACAGCTGGCCCTGTCCAGGAGGACGGAGGGAGAGAGAGGGAGAGAAGAGAAGGAAGGAAAGAGAGAGGAGGGAGGAAGAAAAAGGAAAGAGAGGGAGAGTGGAGGGGAAGAGGGAGGGGAGCTACCGGGAGGAGGACCAGGACGGGGTGCAGACTCCAGCTCACTCAGCATCCCCGAGAAGCAACACCGATTGATGTGTGGCCAGGAGCGAGTGCGGCGCGCGGGCCTGTAGCGGGCAAGGGCTCAGGGTGGCCCTGCAGCCTCACCCAGCACTGCGCTAGCAGCTGGCACGCGGAGGCAGAGTGCACAGCACACACTCAGCACCACCCTCCACCCCAGAGGCCTGCTGAGGCCTCTCCACCTCCACCCTCTGGGGAGGGGCCGCTACTGCCCCGTGGAGGAGGGCCACGGGAGGCAGAGGCGCAGCGCCGCCCGGCCGGGAGGACCAGCTGGAGAGGACAAGCCGGCCGCCTGGCCCGGCCGCTCTGGGAAGAACAGGGGAGTTGCCTCCAGGCAGGGTGCCTGGGCGGCGGGTGTGTGGGGCTGCTCCCGCTCCCAGAGCGACCTCTTCATTCTCCTCTGCCTTTGTGGCTTGAGGCGATCTGCTTGTCTTTTCATGGTCAGGAATGAAATGTTTCATTCGTAGTTTATTTTATATTCCCTCGTGTATATAATAAAAGTTCCAGGCGCTGAGCGCGTGTGGGGCCTCCTGGCAGCCGTGCTGCGCAGTGCCCGCTGGACCCTCTGTCCTGCGGCCCGCCCCTCACTCCCTGAGTCCAGAGCCCGGGGGGTGGCGGCCTCACCTCCTGGAGGCCGCTGGCCTTGGTGGAGGGATGCTCACCCTTCACAGCATGTACTGAGTGCCTGCTGTGTGCGCATCGCTGGCCACTGCTGCGGGGACGCGCCGTGTGCGGGAGGCTGTGGAGTGACCTTGGGCGCGGTGGGGCGGAGCTCACCTAGGGTGCTCACCTGTCTCCAGCCCCGTGGTGGGCTCCAGGCTCCAGGCTCCCGGCCTAGCTAGCAGGCTGGCCTGGCAGAGCCTGCTAACCAAGCGGCTGTTTCCAGGAGCCAGATCAGAAACATACTCTTGGCAACAGCCAGCGAAAAGCAGCCGGCCCCCCAGGAGTGGAGGAAAACAGAAGCCGCTGGGGCCACCTGGGCCAACAGAGCCAGCGAGGCGGGGTGCTGGGCTCGCCGCCGTGCAACAGAACTGCCCTAACTCGCGAAACCCCTGGGGACGGCGGCCTGCAGACTCTGCGGCCTCAACCAGGGCCTCCCCCTTAGCGCTGGTCCTGGGCTGGACGCCAGGCTGGTCTCCTGGGCCCAGAGGAAGGACAAGCCAAGCAGGGCCCCCGTGTCCCCTGGGAACGGCCAGCCCAAAATGTTGGTTCCCCAGCCTGTGTGCCCAGCCGTGTCCAGAGGGTCTGGGCAGAGGCCGGAGAACACGGCGGGGATGGAGATGCCACCTGCCTGGAGGCTGCGCCGCCTGCCCCTGCACTCACTCCAGAAGCAGCTGGGTGGAGGGAACCCGCCAGGTCCTGCTGAGTGGGGACCCCCCTGGAGATGGCGCTCTTCCCTGAGCTTTGGTGCCTTTCTGGGAGGACACGTTTACAGGACCCCAGGGGTGTGGACGCTGCCGCTGGACAGAGGGCTGTTCGCTTAGGCGGGCTAGGGCCATCCTGCTTTCTGGACTTGGTCTCTCCCTGTGCGCTGACCACTGGCCTTACAGGCCCCTCCCCTCCAGGTTGTCTGCAGAGCTGCAGCCCTGGCAGGTGAACAGGAGCCAGAGAGGCCCCAAGCCTTCTGTAGGCCAGGTGCCCCAGGGACGGGAGGGCTGCTCGGCGCGAAGGGCCCCAGAGTGGGTGACACAAACCGTGCCGCGGCCTGCCCCGGGTGGAGTCCCCAGGTGTGTGCTGCTGAGGGCGTCCTGGCAGTGGGGCTAGCATGGTGCCAGCTTAAGGCCTGAGACCCCTCGGGCACCCTGAGGCACATTTGGGGCTGCTTGGGGGTGATGCCCACCCTTCCCTGCGGGCCACCCCTCTAGCTGGGCATTCGGCCACATGTGGAAGAGGCCACACAGAGGCTCTGGGCTCTCGCTGGCCCCTCCAGAGCCGCTGGCCATGGCGTCCAAGGGTGTGGGCAGCGGGACCCCAGCTGGCCCCGCCTCGGAGGGGTTTGGCGCACCGCCTGCCCTGCCTGTGGTCAGGGCCTTTCAGCTCTGCACCTGCAGCCACCGGCCCCACGGGCAGGAGGGAGCCGTGCCGTGCGGGCACGCGCGCAGCCTCTCGCTGTCGCCTCCAGGAGACACCTGGTATTTTTAGGCTGCACTGTCAGCTTTGTTGGCGCGAAGACGAGGTGCCTCTGCTGGCTCCATTTTTAACACACCTTGGAGGAGGCTGGGAGCAACGGGCTCATCTCAGCCCTGAGCGGACCAAGCCATCCCCGGGGTGGGGGTGGGGGCACCAGGAGGCCCACGGGGCCACCAGCACTGGGTCTGGAGCCAGGTGCAGCTCCCCAAGGCCTGGGAGGCAGGGCAGGCACCGAGCTCGGAGCAGCAGGTTGGGGGCAGGGCAGGGTCCAGGCCCCCACAGGAAGGTGCTGCACTGGCGGGTTCACAGCAGTGCGCCAGCGAGGGGGCCTCAAGCGGCCCCGGGAAAGCGGAAGCCCAGGTGGCCTGAGGGGCAGAGCACCCAGCAGGACCTTTCCTGCTCCTGGCCCCCCTGTCCTGTCTGGCCACCCCTGTGCAGGCACAGAGCCGGGGAGGGGGGGGTTCCACACACAGGCCAGGCTTGAGCGGGATGCTGGGGTACCTCCCTCGGTTCAGGGTGCTTCCTGGCTGTAGCATGTGGCTGGCCTTCACAGTGACCAGGGGCTACAGCCAGGGCTCAAGCAGCTTCTGCCAGCTCGGGTATCCCCTTCCTGCGGGGACCCCTGCAGGCTCAGCTAGGGCCCACACCCACCTCGGGGTCTGCGGAGGACCAGGCCTTTCCTGTGGCTCTCCAGGTCGGGGTGTCCTGGCCCTCTGGAGGCTCTAGGATGTCAGAAAGAGAAAGGTACACAGCACTGGACAGCACAGGTCTGCTTCTCTGCAGCCCTTGAGGCAGGCCTGTGACGGGCAAGGGCCGTGAGGCTGCTTTGAGGTCGCCCAGCCTGATGGTCCAGACATCACTGCCTGGCACCCCGCCCCACCACGGTAGAGTTGTGGGCCCTGCGGGCAGGGGCGGCAGCAGTTGGGGGCACTTGGCATCTCTCTGTTTCTGCTCTGACATGCTTAGGTGACCTTTTTGGTTGATGAAATGAGAGGAAGTAAGTGTGTTACTTGGGACAGAACATCTGGCGCCAGTGCAGGCCCTGCTGGTGTCTGCTGTTGCCCAGGGGCCACTCAGGAGCCCTGTTCCGACAGCCTGGCCCTGGAGTAGGAACCATGATTAACATCAGCCAGCCCTGCATGGAAATGAGCCACTGTGGGGCTGGGGCTGCTTGTTATACAGCCCGGTGGAGCCCATGCTGACTGACACAGGGGCACGCAGGAAGCAGAAGAGGGGAGGGAGGGCTCCTGTCTCGACGGATGCATGGCCCAGATGGCACCTGTTTTCCAAATGAGACTAGAGCTCCCTCGCGGATCTGAGTATCTTTGGATGAGGAGCCTGAGCTTGCGTATGCTGTCTTCCGTCTCCAAAAGTTCTTGGCTAGTGGATCAATTGTGTGAAATTTTTTCCAGGCCAGGATCATTTCCAATTATTCTGTGATATTTGCAAACTCTGCAATAACATGCAGAATCTTTGCGATGGCATTGTCCAAGAAATGTGCTTTCTGCAAAGAGCCTTAATTGCCTCTTTTGAAGTGCTGTAAGGAGAGGGGGACCCGGGCACACCCCCTCTCAGCATGAAGACGACGTGGCCAGCTGGCCCTGACGCTGTCCCGTGGCGGTGGTGTGAGCCAGGCCAGCTGTGGGGCTCCGGGCTCAGTGCACCGTGACTTGGAAGCACGGCCAGAGCAGATATCAGGTCCCTTCCTGCACTGCCAGGATGCCTCAGCTCTGCCCACCTGCATGGTGGAGCCAGGACGGCTGCGGCCAAGGCCGGACCGCCCACTCCAGCCCAGCTCCCCTCCCTGCCCATACAGACTCCGTAACCGGAGGCTCAGCCCCGGGCCACTGCCTCTCCTCTCCCAGCTGACGCTGTGCCCCGTGACCCCCGCGGTCCACAGATGGGATCCCCGTGAGGTCACCAGCTCCAGTGAGGTCACCGCGGTCAAGCCAGGGTCACTTCACAGGCCTCCGTGGGAGCAGGCTGGTATCTACGTCCGTTTGTGCACAGGAGGCTCCCAGACAAGACATTTCCTGCCCCTCGTTAATTCTGCCAACAACAACAAATGAGGTCTCCACGCTGTGTGGCGCCCACCCCGAGCCGTCTGTGCACCTCACCGGCACCAGGAGACACTGCGGCGGCCTCATCAGGTGGGAACCAGCCACGGAGGCTGCGGCCCCACTCTCCCGGCATCAGCCTGGCGGCGGGCTAAGAAAAACAGCGGGTGAGTCATGACTGCAGGTGACCTCAGTGCCAGAGAGAATTAGCTGGAAAAACATAGGGACGCGTGCAAAAGACCAGTCAGACCTCACCACCGACGCTCAAGATGTCAGTCAAAAAGCAGCATCCCACAGAGCAGAGAGCCCACTGAGAAAATGCCTTGTAGCAGCCTCTGCTACGAACAAGGCTGAACACGCCCCCGCCCCACGGACCTACTGGCTTCGGGTCCCCGGAACCTGCCGCGTTACCTTACGTGGCCAAGGACTGAGCGTCGCCTTGTGTGGTGGATGGCAGCAAGCTAACTTTTATTTTATTCATTTATTTTTTTTCTGGTGGTACTGGGGTTCCTGGAAACCCTTCTACCTTGGGGCTACACTCCCAGACCTATTTTATATTTTTTTTAAATTTGGAAACAAGGTCTCTTAAGCCAGCGCGGCTGGCTTCAAACCTGCACAGTCCTCCTGTCTCTGCCTCCCAAGCGCGGGGATTACAAGCGTGCCCACCACGCCCGGCTAGGCTAAGTTTTAAAGTCAGGAGAGCCGGGCGTGGTGGTGCTTACTTGTAATCCCAGCCTTCGAGAGGCTGAGACAGGGGGATCGTAGATTCACGGTGAGCCTCCGCTACTCAGTGAGTCCCTCCACAACTCAATGAGACCCTGTTTCAAAATAAAGAATAAAAAATAGGGCTGGAGATATATAGCTCAGAGGTAGAATGCCCTTGGGTTCAATTCCCTGTTTTAAAAATAAATTAGGAGAGTGTTCTGGACTGCCTGGGTGGGCCCAAAGGGCATGAAAAGTGCCCTAGTGAGAGCTGAGAGTGGTCGACACGCAGGGAGCTGGGGCTGAGCAGTCGTGGACACTGCTATGGGGGTCAGCGTGGTGCAGGCCAGGCCATGGCTCTGGGCACCAGGCGCTGGGGAGACAGGGGGTCCCCCAGAGCCCGGCACCCTCAGTCCACGCAGCACTGCTGACTCAGGACATTCGGCCCAGGGCGTGAGACGCCTTCCTGCCGCCAGCCCAGGCTGCGGTGCGGCAGCCTCGGGATGCTCGTGGGGTCTCTGTCCTGGAACCCGCGATTCCCCCATGGAAGGAGGGTTCTCAGCGGCAGAGCACACAGCGGGCAGAGTTGACCTTGCTCTTATCTGCGCTTTCTCTAAACTCTCCTGAACTGCAGACTTCCGGGGAGGAGCGCCCTTTCCAGTGTCCCCCGTCACACTCCCCTCGTGGGCGGGGCAGAGGCCCTCAGGCTCAGCTGAACCCCACCTCTTCCTGGACCTGCAGGTGCCAACATCCCCGCCACACACTCCCGAGAGCGCTGTGCCCTGGTTGCAGAGGGATGGCGAGGGCGTGGCTGCGGGGCTGGGGAAGCAGCCCCTACCACTGGGTGGCAGTGGGGCCATTGCTGTGGCCTGGGCACCTGCACCGCCCCAGAGCGGACTTAGAGGGTGGCCGCCCCTGCCCTCACCCCTCTGGGCCAGGGCCCGCCTCTGCATTGGCCCGGCTCACCGGGTGGAGCGGGAGCGCCCTGCTGACTGCCTGTGGAGGTTGGTGCCTGAATACCCGGGCACCTGTCTGTTCAGAGCCCTCGCAGCAGCCACTCGCCTCCTCCTCCTGAGCTGAGGCCGGAGCCGGGCTCTGTGTGCTCACCCAAGGGAATGGGGCACTCCTAGCTACATGAACTGGCATGGACACTTGGGGCCGCTGTATCTGTAACAAACGAAACCCTGAGGAACTCAGCTGCCTTTGCATGCATGGTGACCTCCTGAGCGCACCGAGGCCCGCACGCAGGGGCCAGAGTGCCGTGGCTCCGCTGGGCACCCCGGGAGCGCCCGTGTGCCTTCCTATGTGAGGGGGCAACGTGCCTGGCCGCGCCTCTGTAATGTGTGGCCTTTTGCTGGGAATGGAGAACTGAGGGCTGATGGGAAGATGGATGGAACTGGCGTGCTGGTCTCCCCGGCTCGGCCGGAGCTGGGGACTGTAGTCAGGGCTGCCAAGGGGCCTCTGACCAGAGGGTTGGGAGTCCCGCGGGGCCTGAGGGTTTCCTCTGGACCCAGTTGTTCCGGGGCTTGTCCTTGAGCGGCCTGGCCAACAGGACCTGCCCGCTGAGGTCGGCGCAGCTTGGTTGCTCTTCTGGAAGGCTCGTCTTAAGGCACCAGCCTCCTTAGGAGTCGAGGCCGAGGCCAGCACTGAGGCCCATCACGTGGACTTGGGGTGCCGCTTCAGCTGCCCCTGGCGGCTCCTGTAGAGGTGTCAGCAGGAGCCCAGGGAGGACGGGGGCCGCGGCCCATCCAGGTGAGAGGCAGCCCACCCGGGAGAGGCCAGGGCTGTCGCTGGACAGCCGGGGTAGAGGCCAGGCCAAGCTCAGCTCAGCTGGGCAGGTGGCTGCTGGGAACACACACACACTGCCATCGGCGTCAAGCAGGAGCAGGCTGGGAGCTGGTGCATGTTAAGATGCCCTGTCTGAACACCAGGCTCGAGGCCCTTGCCAGGGCGCAGCTGGCTGGGGGCCAGGCTGGGACTGGAATCTGGGTGTCCTCAGTTCCCAGCAGCACTCTCCCACACCCCCAGAGTCTGCAGAAGATGGCCGGGGTCCAGCTGTCTCCTTGGCCTGTGTCCCGAGGGCAGAGGGTCCAGGGAGAGCTGACCGCCTGCAGGGCGCCTCAGGGGCCAGCTGCCTGGGCTCAGGACAGCCAGTCCCGGCGGCTGCCGAGCCATTGCTCTGTACCCCAGGCCGTGTCTCCAGCCTTGGCCTGCTGGGTTGCAGGCTGCATGTTGAAGGGCACGGCCAGCTGAGGCTGGAGGACCCCCGTGCTGTTGACTCCTTCCCGGCAGCCCTCGGGCCCTGCCCAGAGCCTGGCATCTGCCTTGCTAAATCCCCGTGGGCTGTCCCCAAGCATGGATCCATCTCACTACAACGTAAACACACTGTTCTCGGAATTAGAAATCAATGCCAGTGTGGGCGAGGTGGCCATGGAGGGTCCGGGGCCCGGGAGCCAGAGGCGCATGCTGCACAGGACATGGGCTCTCGGGTGCTGAGGCGGGGAGCATGGCATCTGGGCTCCTGCACCGGGGAGGCCCCATCTGCCCAGGGCCTCCACGGCATGCCCAGTGCCACCTGGGACCGTGGAGCACAGTGTGCGGCTTGACATCAGTGTGCCTTCACATCACAGTCACCATCTTCTTAAACAATCATCTGCTGGTCGTGGTGGCGCACACTTGTAATCCTAGTACTTGGGAGGCCGAAACAGGAGGATCTGGGTTCGAGGCTAGCCTCAGCTACTTAGTGAGGCCCTCTGAAACTTAGACTCTGTTTCAAAATAGAGAGTAAAAAATAGGGCTGGGTGTGTGGCTCAGAGGTAGAGTGCCCCTGGGTTCAATCCCCAGAACCACACACACAAAATTATCTCTTACAGAATTAAAAAACAAAGAAATGATTTATGTACCTTGGAATCAAACCAGTTATAATGGTATTAATTACAGTCACAGTGTGGTGCGGTCATCACCCCACGCAGACCCCCAGTGTCCAGTGCCCACCAGCAGTCCCTCTCTGCCCTCCACGCCCCTGCCCTGAAGCCCCGGGTCCACTTTCTGCCTCTGTGACTCACCTGATCCAGATGGTCCGTAGGTGTCAGCTCTGTGCTGCTGTGACAAAATGCCAGAGGCAATCAGCTGAACAAGGGACGCGGTACATTTGGGCTGAGGGTTTCAGTCCATAGTCACCTGGCCCTGTGGCTTTGTGCACGCGGTGGCACAGCACCTCGTGGGAGGACTGTAAGGGGAGCACCTCACGGCAACCAGGAAGCAGAGAGAGAGGAGGCCAGGGTCCCCGTGCCCCTCGGAGGGCACGCCCGGGACCATGCTCCCTTCCCCTGCCTGCCTCCAGAGGTCCCACCACCTAAGAGCACCATGGGTGAGGGAGCAAGCCTCCGACACATAGGCCTTTGGGGCATGCCTCCTCCTCCTCCTCCTCCTGCGTGTGTGTGTGTGTGTGTGTGTGTGTGTGTGTGTGTGTGTAGGGGTGCTGGGGATAGAACCCAGGGATATTCTACCTCTGAGCTACACCCCAGTCTTATTTTTAAATTATTTTTATGGTGCTGGGATTGAAGCCAGGGGCATTCTACTTTTGAGCCATACCCTCAGCCCTATTTTACTATTTTTATTTTGAAACGTGGTCTCACTAAGTAGCTAAGGCTTTTGCTAAATTGCTGAGCCCGTTTTATTTATTTATTTTTTTGGAAACAGGGCCTCGCTAAGTTGCTGAGGCTGGCTTTGAACACGTGATCCTCTTGTCTCAGCCTCCCGAGTCTTGGGATTACAGGCATGCACCACCAGGCCAGGCTTGGGAGCATTTCAAATCTGTGCACTCTGTGAGAGAATTGTAAAGAACATGCTTTGTGTCTGGTGCTTCCCCTAGCATCCCCTTGTCCAGGTTCACCCACATTGCAACAGGCGTCAGTGTTTCCTGCTTTTTCAGAGCAAGGTAATATTCCATCGCATGGATACATCACCTATTTTATCCGCTTATAAGCTGATAGACAGTGGGGATGTTTGTGGATAATGCTGCATTTGACATTTATGTACACATTTTCATGTGGATGTATTTTCCCTTCTCCGAGCCTCTGCTCTGCTCCCTGGTGCCGTGGGTGGTTGGGTTTCAGTGGGATTTCAGGCCGCTGGTTTTTGCGGCTACTGAGCAGATGGAGAAGGCGGCGGGAGGACGGCGAGTCGAGGAGACACAGGCCCAGCTGTTTCTCTGAATCACTTTCCCAAGGTGGGGGGTCGGCCACTTCCCAGCCGGTTAAGTTTCCGCTGGTGTTCTTGGGGCTTTGGTGGGCCAGGGGCTCTTTGGATGCCCTGATTCGGCCATGCTGGACTTGCCATCATGCACAATTTTAAACTCAGCTTCACAGAGATAAAACTGACGTCTGAGCCGGGCGCGGTGGTGCACACTTGTAATCCCCGCGCTTGGGAGGTAGAAACAGGAGGATCGCGCAGGTTCGAAGCCAGCCAGGCTGGCTTAAGGGACCCTGTTTCCAAATAAAAATATATAAAGGCCTGGGAGTGTATCCCAGAGGTAGAAGGGCTTCCAGGAACCCCAGTACCACCACCACCACCAACACCAACACCAACAACAACAACAACAAAAAACAACCAAACAAAAAACGGACGTCTGACATGCAGCACGCATTTCCAGCTTGCTGTCCAGCGAGTCCTGACACCGGCATGCACCGGAAAGCCACCCCAGGTCAAGACGGCACGGCCGCCCTCCTTCTGTCAGTCTAGATTAGCTGGTGTTTCTAGAGTCTTCCGAGGCGGGCTCATCCCGCGTGTGCTCTTTTGGGGGAGCAGGTCTGGCTCCGTCACTCGGCGTCACCAGTTTGGCCTCCTCTCTGCTACTCTGGGCCCGTGCTCCTGCTAGCTGCGGGGTAGAACCCCCGCAGCCAAGCACGCCATCGTTTGTTCGTCCATTCCCTGGCTGGGGGACATTTGCGTTGTTTCCAGTTTGGGGAAATTACAAATAAAACTGTGTGAAGATGGGCGTGTAGGTCTGCGCGTGAATGTATGCTCTCAGTTGCTTTGGGAAGATACCTAGGAGCAGATGGCTGTGGAGAGTCGAGGACTGACTTGTGGGGTGTGTGTGCGCGTGTGTGCGCACGCGTGTGCGTGGTGCCTGGGATTAGACCTAAGGGCATTCTACCTTTGAGCTTTACCCTAGCCCTTTTTATTAATGTATACTTTGAAATAGTTGCCAAGTTGTTGAGGTCTCGCTAGGGTTTGGGGGCTGGCCTTGCACCTATGATCCTCCTGTCTCTGCCTCCCACGTACTGGGATTACAGGTGTGTACCAACACATCTGGCACGTGATTGACTTAAGAAACTGCCAAGATACTGTTAAAAGTGGTTGGATGAACCTGAGCATGGTGGCACATGTCCGTAATGCCAGTACCTGGGAGGCTGAGACAGGAGGATCACAGGTTCCAGGCCAGCCTCAGCAATTTGGCTGACGCTCAGCAACTTAGACCCTACTTCAAAGAAAAAAAAAGGGCTGGGGGTGTAGCTCAGAGGTAGAATACCCCTTGGTTTAACCCCCAGTACACACGCACACACGCACACACACACACACACACACGCACGCACACACACGGTCGGATCTTACGTCCCCTCCTGCAGCAGTCGAGTTGGTCTGCATCCTTGGTGGCTCTAGGCATGAGCAAGCTCAGGCCGCTGTAACATATGCCATGGACTGGGCGGCTTTAAAGTGGCAGAAACCTATTTTCTCGCAGTTCTTCTGGGGCTGGAAGTCCAACATCAAAGTGACAGTGAGTGCCGTTTCTGGCAAGGGCCCTCTCCGACCCGTCGATGGCCACTTTCTCACTGTGCCCGCACGTGGCCTGTCCTTGGAGTGACCACACAGAGAAGGGGCTCACTGGCCTCTTTTTATGAGGACGGCAATCCTGTTGGGTCAGGGGCCCATCCTTATTACCCAGTTTTGCCTTAATGACTTCCGTGGAGGCCCCATTCCCAAATATGGCCACTTGGGTGGCAGGGCTTCGCACATGGATTTTAGAGAGACGAGAGCGCTCGGTCCACAGCACGCGCGGCCGGCCTCGCTGCACCGCCTCTCACTGAAGTGGCGGATCGCAGTCTCTGACCGTGGCCTTAGCTTCCCTGGGGCCTCGTAATGCTGGGCGTCGCTCGGTGTTCCGATTCGCTGTCTGTGTGTGTTTGCTGGGTTTCCTGTTCAGATCTTTTGCCTTTTTTTTTTTTTTTTTTTGACCACTGGGGACTGAACTCAGGGACATTCTATCTTCACAATCTCAGCCCCTGTTGTTTTTTATTTTGAAACAGAATCTTGCTAAGTTGCTGAGTCTCACTAAATTTCTCAGGCTGGCCTAAAAAATAAATCCTCCTGTCTCCGCCTCCCAAGTTCTGGGATTTGGGGCATGTCCACTACGCCCAATTCTGGCTCATTCTTCTAAGTGTCTTGGCCGAGCAGAAGTTTACCTTCTGATGAAATATAGTTTATCAATTATTTTGATGTCGATTTATTTTTTTGCACTCCTAGGGGTGGAACCCAAGGACATTCTACCTTCAAGCTCCACCCCCAGCTCTATTTTTTCTTCTTTATTTTGAAACAGGGCCTCACTGAGTTGCAAAGGCCTCACTAAGTAGCTGAGGCTGTCCATGTGATCCTCTTGTCTCAGCCTCCCGAGTCCTGCGATTACAGGTGTGCTCAGTTTTGCATCTGGCAGGAGGTACAGGTGAGTACTCACTTTCCTGATATGGCTACCCAGTGTTCTAGCACCATCATCGAAGACACCCCTCCACCGAACTGCCTTTGCGTCCGTGTGTGAGCAGCAGGTCTATTCATGGACACTGTGAACGCCATGGTGAGTGCCGGGCTTCTGGCGTCTTGCAGTCAGTGGTGGGACCCCCGACTCGCTCTTCTCTTTCCAAGCTGTTCAAACTGTTATAGGTCTTTTGCATTTCTATGTGGAAGTTTATCAACTTTATCCCCCCAAAAATCCTTCTGGGACTTGGACTGATATTTTGTTGAATGTGCAGATAAACTTGGCATGATTTATATCTTAAGGACACTGGGTCTTCTAGCCATGCAGATGGTAGAACTGTGGCTCCTCGGGGCCTCTTCAGCTTTGCTCAGCAATGTTTTTATGTATACGAATATTTTACATCTTGTTTTAGATGTGTCCCTAAGTACTTAATTGTTTTATGTTCTTAAATATGGTACTATTCACCTAGGCACAGTGAAGCACACCTGTAACCCCACTGCTTGGGAGGCTGAGACAGGAGGATCATCGGGTCAAGGCCAGCCTCAGCAACTTAGTAATACCCTGTTTCAAAATAAAAAAATAAAAGGATAGGGTTCTAGGTCAGAGGTAGAATGCTCCTGGGTTCATGTCCAGTACCAAAATAAAATAAGTAGGATTGTTTTATTTTAATTTCTGGTTGCTCATTGCTAGTATACAGAAATACAATTGATTTCTGTATTTTGATCTGATTCTGTGGCTTTGCTAAACTCACCCATTAGCTCTGGTAGTTTTGTTTTGTTTTTGAAAATTCCATCGGATTTTCTGCTTAGACGAGCTTGTCATCCACAAATAGATCCGCTCCCTCCTTCTCAGCCCTGCAGGCTTCGTTCTGCTCTCCCCTCTCTCCCTGGCCAGAGTCTCCTGCAGGATGTGGAGTGGGAGTACTGAGAGCACCCTGCCGTGCACCAGTCCTGGGTCCAGGGTCTAGGGTCCTGGGTCCTGGGTCTAGGGTCTAGGGTCCTGGAACCAGGGTCCTGAGTCCTGAGTCCTGGGTCCTGGGTCCTGGGTCCTGGGTCCAGGGTCCAGAGTCCAGGGTCCAGGGTCTAAGGTCCTGAGTCCTGGGTCCAGGGTCTAGGGTCTTGGGTCCTGGGTCCTGGGTCCTGAGTCCTGGGTCCTGGGTCCTGGGTCCTGGGTCCAGGGTCCTGGGTCCTGGGTCCTGGAGGCGTCCCGCCTCTCAGCATCAAGTCTGCCATGAGCTGCAGGGTCGTCTGAGGTGCGCTCTTCGTCCGAGGTGCCCTCTATTGGACTGCAGAAACTCCCTCCTCCCTCTCGTGTGCTGACAGGGCTGATGAGAGTGGATGCTGGGTTTTGTCAGAAGCCCGCTCTTCGCCCCACTCCCAGTGGCAGCAGTTCTGGGAGCTGGTGGCCGCCCTAGCGCCACGGCGAGTGGAGAAGGTCCTGTGGTCACACTTGGGGCACCCTGGGGCAGGGGGGCTTTGGAGCAAGAGAGATTCAGAGGATGGGGAAGGAAAATACAGGGAGAAGAGAGGAAGACACGGGGGGCCCGGGAGTCCAGAGAGGAATCTGGGGCTGCTCCTCAGCCCACGGCACCCAGCCTCTGCAGACCCAAACCTCCAGCCGCATGAGCCCCTCCCTCCCTGGATGAACCCCGAGGACCCCTGGCAGCCTCCAGGCCCAGGGACCTCTTCGTGGGGTCACGGCCCAGCCTGCCCTTGCCAGGGAGCCTGAAGCGGAGGCCCCTGCTGTGACCTTTGTGAAGCTCAGGCAGGCCAGAGGCAGAGGTCAAGGTTGCAGTGGTGCAGGGCTGCCCTGCTTCTGGACCTGCTGTTTGAACAGAGGCGTTCCATCCTGCACGCCAGCTGTGTCTGAGCTGAGCTGGGAGCAGAACACAGCGCCGCTATGGGGTGCCGCCAGCCCTGGTGGGCGGCTCCCCACAGCACCACGGTAACTTGTCAGAAGCTCCAAGACTGAGCAAGGCTTCCTTCCCCAGCCAGTCCTCTGCACGGGCTCAGCCTGCCTTCTAGAAATCAGTGGTTGAAGCCCTTCCCTTCAGCGTGGCAAGAAGCCGCATGTTCAGAGATCCCATAGCCTCCAGACCCTCTGGGCACCCCCCCCCCCAAGCTTGGACCTTGGTGCCCCAGAGGAGAAGCCGCTCCCCAGAATCGCCTCCAACCCAGAGCAAGCCCGGCAGCCTGGGTGGAGGCAGCGCAGGCGGGTAGCTCGTGCCAGCACACACTCTCCATCAAATTAAACATTCCTATCCATTTGCTTGATGGGTATTAGACCAGAGGAATCCACGTTGAAATGTAAGCACTGGGTCTGCCCGGGTGAATTATTTATCAGGAAATAGTCAAACATCTCAGGAGATCAATACTTGGCCCCGGAGCTTTGATTTTCTCAGAGGATCTCTAAATATTAGCGGGTGGCGCGGCCCGAGAGCTGGGAATGGAGCGTGTGCCAGCCAGATGTTGGGGGACTGCGTCCCTGAAGTGTGGGGCCCCTGGGAGGGTGCTCTGGTGACAGACGCGTCACTGGGCTCTCCTGAAACTCTGGACAGTTGGGCTGTTACTGCTGGCACCTGCCTCAGTTCAGGAGGGACAGATAGCCTGGCTGGTGTGCTTGAGGTCCACGGGCCTCTAGGCAGTCCAGGGGGAGGGGCTGAGGCTGGGCGTCCTGCTGCCAGGCCCTGGCATGGAGGGTCTCCCCGGTCTGGCCAGGGCCCTGACCAGAGAGACCAAGCCCAGTGCTCCTGGGAAGAGGCCGCAGGGGCCTTGAGCAGCAGGCTGGCTCCTCACAAGCCCTCCCACAGGCCCAGGGCGCCGACCGTCTGTCAGTAGGGTTACTAGTCTTCATTACAACGTTAATGTGTTCCTGGAGAAAACAGTTTGGCAACTGAAGCCTCAGGACTCGAGGCGAAGCCTCGCCTGGCCGGGGATCCCGCTGGTTTATTCTGGTCTCTCTTCTAGGGCCCGTGCCAGGCCATCTCGGACCCTGTGCCTCCCCTCCCAAGGGCCAGGCCCAGGCGCATCCATCGCTGGCTTTCCGTGCTCTCCACGCAGGCACACACATACTATTAACGCGGCCCGTGCAAGTTCACGACTTCCAGGTTTTCACAGTTAGGAGTAATGGCGGGCGCACACCTGTGGGGAGCTGGCTCCTGGCCTTGGCTCAGGCCAGGACAGAGGGGTGCGGCCCAGCAAGGCAGGTGGGTGAGTGGGCAAGGGGGCGTGGCGGGTGACCTCCAACACTGGTGGCCACAAGAAAGGATAATAAGGCACACCGCCCAGCTGGGGGGGTCTTCTCGGGGGTCCCACCAAAGCGCCAGTCCTGGAGGGGCCGGAGTCTGGGCCACTCAGTGCGCAGGCGCAGGAGGCTGGTGCGGCCCTCCCGGGAACGCAGGACCTGCGGCAGTGGCTGGGGGCCTTCGGTGGGGAGCCCACACCCCTGGCTATCTGAAGAGAGGGGCAGTACGGCGTGAGGGGATCCTGCCGGACTCCGCCAGGATAATATTATTTCTTCTGACCTGAGTGGAGGGAGGTGAGGTAGACCTGGGAAGGCCCAGGCAGTTTTTTGTTTTTTTTGTTTTGTTTGTTTGTTTGTTTGTTTTGCGGTGCTGGGGAGGGAACCCAGGGGCATTCTACCTGAGCTACACTCCCAGCCCTATTTTTTTTAAATTATTTTGAAACAAGGTCTCACTGAGTAGCAAGGCTGTCTGCGAACTGCGATCCTCATGTCTCAGCCTCCCAAGTGCTGGGGTTATAAGTGTGCGCCACTGCGCCGGCTCTGGCAGTTCTTCTGTTGCCTGTAGCTGTAACTTTCATAATCCTCGGGGACCACTGGGGCTCTTCCCAGGCAAGCTCTAGAGAGGAGGGGTCCCTGCCCCTGGGAGAGGTAAGAAGTAAAGGCGCCGCAGGTGCAGTCGGAGGCAGGACACCCAGCTGGGAGCATGGGCAGGCGTGATCACCTGACGCGCCGGCCCCCTCGCTGCCTTGTGTCTGGGAGCTCTGTCGCCCGCACAGTTGAGTGTCTTGGAGGCTGTCTGGCCTGCAGTCTCAGGTACTGACTTGTAGAAAGCGTCTCCACCCAGGAGGGGAAGCGGAGCATTTGCGGCCAGCTGAGCATTGCGGCTTCAGCAGCCCAGCAGGCCTGGGCCCGACCGCGTCCACTCCGCCCGGTGTCTGCTGTCTGCAATGTCTCACTTTTCTGTAATAACATGCATGGCTTCTACGATTGGGAAATAGCTGGCCTCCTGCTCCTGCTGGTGAGCAGGGCTGCGAGCCGAGCGCACCGCGTACTGTTTGGAGGGTGCCGGGTTCAGCCGAGCGGGTTCCACGGCGTCTCGCTCACCAGTCGTGCCAGGAGTCAAGCGGCCACACGGAGCCCTGGGACGCGCGGGCCAGAGGCAGGCCCGCTCCAGCCAGCGGCCAGCAGGTCGCTGCAGGGACAGCTGCGCCTTCAGCCCAGGGCTCGTCCCGCTCCTTTCCACTTCCTGTTGGCCTCACACGCATGGTGGCCTGGCCATCCGGGGTCCCGGCCCCAGCTGGGCAATCCTAGTGAGCAAAGCACCTCTTACCCCAGCTCCCCTTGAAGTCCAGGGAAGTTCATTGGCTGAGACCGAGTCACATCAGAGTGGGACAGGGGTGAAGTGTGCTGATTGGCCAGGACAAGGTACCACCCCCTGAGTGGAGCAGGTTGGGGGATATGTTGAGGGTCCCCATGGGAACTTGAGTCTTGGGGGGCTTATGGGAGGGATGTGGACTTGGGGTAGGCCCAGCGCTGGCCAGTATTGGACTCTAGGCCAGACTTACCCATGTTGCCCCCTGATCCCTGAGACCTGGCCCAAGGCAAAGAGGGAGAGGCTGGGGTAGCCATACCTGGGAGTCCTCAGCCAAGCAGGGAGCAGGGCTGGCAGGGAGGAGGAAGGACCCTCTGCCAGATCCCTGAGGGCCCAGTTGACGCCTCTGAGCGCCGGGATCCAGCAGCAGGGCCAGGGCCAGGACCAGGGTGGATTTCCCACCAGCATAGGAAAAGGGCTGGCCGAGGGGACCCTGGGAGGCCAGCGTCAGTGGAGCACCAGAGCCCTTGCTCCCACACCCTTCCCCAGACCACCAGTTGGGGACTCTCCCACTACCCCCGAGCCCAGCAATTCCCACTGGGAATATGCACGGCGGCTGGAAAAATATGAAGGCTCAGCCTGTGCCCCACACCTGCCAGGACCAGGGGCCCTGGACACGCGGACACTGGTGGGGCGCAGGCCAGTCAAGGGTGGCCGCTGGGCCCGGGCGGCGTGGGGGCCCTGGACACGCAGGCACTGGCTAGAGCGGGCTGCAGGCCAGGCGAGTGCGGGGTGAGCAGGACAGGGATGCTGAGGCCAGCCGTGGCCAGATGCTAATGTGCTCTGAAGTGCTCTGTGAACGATAAGTGCTGTGTGCCGGTCCTCTTGCCGCCCAACGTCCTGCGGGGCCAATCAGCTGGACCTGCCCCTTTCTGACGCCGCAGGTATGGATCCCAGGCCAGGCCCAGCAGCCGTGGGTGTTCAGGGCAGGTGTTCAGGGCCCTGGCTCCCCAGGCTGGCCCCGTGGCTGTCTCTGATGCTGCTACAAGGCGGTGATTACTTGGCACTGGGCTGCTGAGGATGGCACAGCCAAACACCAGCAGCAGTGACAGAGCGCCTGCCTGGTGGTTACCAGGCCACCGCAGCACGTGCACTCAGAGCGAGCCGGCCTGGCACTGTGCACCCACCATGAAGGCGCGTTTCCATTGTAGCGATAATAGGGAGCCTCCCTCCCAGGACGCGGCACCAGCTTCACCGGCCCCACCTGGGACAGTGCCCAAGGTCTGCCAGCACCAGCGCCAGTGCCTTCCCTGCCCTGCATCCCAGACCCACATGACCCCTCAGCCCGGGGCCTGGACACGCAGAGGGCTTCCCCTGGGGCAGGCAAGGGGTTTGGCCCCGCCCATCACTGCCGCTGGAAGCAGAGGCGCAGGATTGACCCAGCTCTTCCTGTGGCGTGGCCAGCTAGCAGGCGGGAGGGGCACTGGCAAGCTGGGAGGGGCGTGCAGGAGCAGGCTACAGCAGCTCTGCCCCTGGCTGGGCCACGAGTGCCATTTGCTGGACTTCAGACTTGAACTTGGGCTCACCTAGAGGCCCAGATGGGACAGCCCTGGGCCCACTGGGGAGACCCCTCCCATGGACAGATGACACCCTCCACCTGAGGTTACAGGTGGCTCCTGCCAGCCCCGTGCCTTGGCGTGCAGAGGAGAGGACCATTGCTGAGGTCTGCGGCTCCCGCCGGCCAGGGCTGGCATCCTGAGACCACACTACCTGGGGCCCACGACCAGGATTTGGTGTGGGTGGGTTCAGGCTGGGCTGACGGCTAGCTGCCTCTGGTCCTCCGTGGCGTCGGGACAGTGAAGAGCAGGCTGGGGGCCCAGGAAGCCTGGCCGGATGCAGGCCGTGCTGACCTTCTTGTCTCAATGTTATGAGGAGGCTTGGGCAGCTGCTCTGTCCCCTGGGTCCAGGTATCGGCAGAGAAGGCTTTTAACAAATGTGCAGAGCACAGTTGAGTTTTGCCATGAATTTCAGCAAGAATATTTTTAGCTTGAAGACTCAGGAGAAACCTGACCGGGCAGCCCCCAGAGCCTGGGCTTGAACGCAGGGCCGGCGCCCAGCGTGACCCTGCAGGGGAGACACCCGGAGCGTGTGTGACCTGGTGGGAGGCTCCCGCTGGGGGACTGTCCCACTGAGCAGTGGGTAGTTGGTCCCCAGGCTGTCTTGGCGGGAGCTGTGTGCCCAGCAGAGGGATGAGGGCCAGGTGGGACATGGCACCTGAGTCAGGTCCTCCTGCCGGGCAGCATCAGTGCCAGGGTCTCTGGACCTTGGCCGGGGGTGGACGTGGTCATTCCTGGTGGGAGAGAGGGCGGTATGATCCGTATCCCACGCAGGGGTGGGAAGGGAAGGGGTTTTCTGAACACCGTGAGAGGTGGAAGGGGCGGCGTCTTCCAGGGGAGCGGGCAGGGTGCCGCCTGGAGCCATAGGGCCGGCTGCCCTCGCCTTCCTGTTGAGGAATCTTCTGTTCCGTGGCAGTTCTAGCAGCAGGGGCTTCAGAGTTCGGTGATGGTGGAGCCTCAGAGCTCATTTGTGAAAAAGCAGCAGCCCAGATGGGGATGGGCCAGCGTGGAGAGTGGGCAGCTCCCCAGGCTCAGGTGAGGCTCCGTCAGCAAGGCCCTGGGGTGCCCCAGTTTAGGTTTCTCTGCACGCTGTGGGGAGCAGGGTGTGAACACCCAACCCTCAGTGGGGATGCTGGAGTGGGTGGTGAGGACTGCTCCCTGACAGAGCAGGGTCCTTCCGAAGTGCTGCCACCCGCCCCATCGCCGAGGATGAGACCGCGGGTATCTGAGTACCTATCAAAAGCCAGGATGTCCCGCTAGGACCAGAGCCACAGAGACCAGGACGCAGCCCAGCGGCAGGCCAGCTTCACGTGCCCTCTTGTTGCACACAGTATCACGGGGTCCGCGGGGCCACGAGACCCAGTGAGGACACCCTGGGCTCTCAGGACCCTGGGTCCTCCGGGCAGGGGTACCAGAATCCCCCAGGCGTCTCTTCAGTGGTGGGGCTCTCCTCTAGCAGTTATGTGAAGGAGGGGGAGGGGTGTGTAGATGAAAATTCCTATTCTAGAAACGTACCTGGGACCCTCTTCCATGAAGAAATGTGCCCCAGTAGCGACGCAGCGCCCCGCGTCCCCTTGCCTTTGCAGGTGGTGCCCCCGCACCCAGCTGCACCTGCTCTGTGCCCCTCCCCCAGCAGGGCCGGCCCACCTGGGGCACCAGGGTCCCGTGATGACGATGCCTGTGGCTGCCATAACGAGGGGCTGCAGGCGGCAGCGTAGAACAGGCTCTCTCCTGCCGCTCCCTGCCTCTGGAGGCCCAGCCTTTCCGGCTCCTGGCCACAGTCTCTGCCCCACCTCCACCAACCGCCCATCTCCCCACTGCTCATCCTTTTGTCTCTGGTGAGGACTCCTGCTAGACTTCGGGCGCCCCCACCCCAACACCCTTAACTTGATGACACGCCCGGAGACCCTGCTTCCAAGTAGGCACTGTCGCAGGCCCCAGGGTCAGGATGCAGACTCTCTCTGGGGGGCTGCCTCTGGCCTGAGGTGGCTGGGGATGGGTGTGTGGGGGTGCAGGCCAGGCTGCCGCTGTCTATCCACATAGGACACAAGTTCTAGAAGCCTGGCGCTTCAGGGGCGCTGCCACCCAGGGAGCCTGTGCCTCATAGCTCCCAGCTTCCACCAAGCCCACTATGCCTGACCTCTGACCCCAGGGTCTCAGCCATCTGGCCCCTGTCCCCCCTAGTGAAGAAGGTGCTGGGGAAGAGGGGCAGCAAGGGCTTCAGAGGCCTGGTGCTGGCACCCAGCTAGGTTGAGCTGCAGGAGCGCTGGGCTCCATCAGAGTCTGCAATCCATCGGCCAGCGCAGGTGGTGGCGCCCTCCGACCCCCTCGAAGGCCAGGCTGGGTCTGGTCCTCTTCGGAGGACACTGCCACCCCCGACGCCCACCCCCAGATGGGCATGTTTATATTTGGATGGGAGACCTGGGCTCCCTCCTTCCCTTCTGAGGAACCATGACCAGCATACTTTGTTCTTAGTTGGGGTTAATGAGGTGCTGGGAAGACGGCACATCTGAGCCCAACAGCTTGGAAAGCAGAGCCGATGTGATCTAACAATGGCGGATGTGACCGTGTGGCGCTGTGGTGCCTCCCCAGACTGGGAGGCCTTGGCACGACCTTGCTGCCCCGCGGTTTGCTAAGTCAAACTCTGCCCTCTCCAAGCCCGGGGACACACGGCCCTGCATCCCTTCACCCCAGCCTCACCCAACCCAGAGAGAAACTGAGGCCGGCGGCGGTGCTGAGAGTCTGTGTTACACAGCAGCGGGCCCTCCAGCCTCGGCCGGCCTCTGTCTGGCCGGGCGGCTCTCCAGGCTCTGGGTGTAGACTGGTGGGGGCTAATCAGGGTGGGTTCTGTGGCGCTGGCAGCCACTGCCCCCTTGAAACCGCTTCAGTGAGCCCAGAGCCAGCTCTGGGGCGAAATTGCAGTCAGCGCTCAAACACGCACCTCCCGGTTTAGTACAGGCGTGGCAGTATCACGGTAGGTCAGAGGGTTGTGATGAGGCTTACAATCAGAAGCAACGCCTAACTACAAACGCTGCTCCCAAAGCGGCAGGACTTCAGCCTCCCCTCCCGAGCGTCCCCTTGCTTCCCAACGGCTGCATCTCTAGAGCTGTGACCTGTGAGTTGCCAAAACGTTAAAACGTTTTAGGGCCTTGCCTCTCATGCCCCAGTAAACGTGTGACGCCAAACCTGGCTCTGATCTGGCCTGGGGGGCACTGACCGTCCAGGAAGCCCCCAACGTTGTGACCTTGGCATTGCTTCCTGTCCCACCGGACCGGACGGGAGGTTTTGGAGATAGGAGGAGCCCTGGCGCAGGGCAGTCACCTGAGACCGTTGTGGGGGCGGTGAGGGGCCGGGGTGCAGGTCTCCCTCCCCAGGGCCAAGGCCTCAGAGGACCGCTTGGCCTGCTGGGAGGATCCCAGCGGAGGTGGGCTGGCAGGATGTGGGAGCTCGTGCCTCCTTTTGTAGAGTACGAATAATAGGTGCTGCTGTGCGGACACTCAGGAGACCCTGAAGACATCAAAGACGCCATGCTGGCTGCCACCTCTCTGGTCTGATGCTGTCCCTGCGGGGAGCTCACAGCAGGCGCCGTTACATGGACACATTCCCAATTTGTCTAAAATTCTGCCAAAGTCGGGGACCCACCTGGACAGATGCATCTGAAGGGCCAGTGTTCCCCGAGGGGAGAGGTATTGGACCCAGGGCAAGAAAACAGCCGTCTTTGCCTCCTAGGAGCCAGCCTGACAGGGCGTGGAGCACTGGGAACAAGAGCCCTGGAAACCTGGCTCTGCAGACTCTGAAGGTGTGGGCCGAGAGGTCCGAGTCTCTGTTGAAGCTGAAGCAACGGGGAGAGGCCCTGTTTCCTCCTGCAGCCTGCAGCTGAGCGTGCAGGGCCCCTGCAGATGATCCAGCCCAGTGGTGCCCCGGGCTCTGCTGACCCGTCCCTGGGGCCTCAGCTCTGAACAGGGCAGGAGCTGGTGAGGCCTCCCTGGGGCTCCCACCCCGCCTCCGGCGCACAGGCACCGTCCTCACCCAGCCCAGAGCTGAGCAGCAGGACCTGCCTCTGTGCTCATGCTCCGACACGACTTCAATCGTCTGAGAAGTAGGCCGCGCAGGACAGGGAGGCTTCGACCCCGTGGCCGCGGAGCCGCTGGAAAGGCTGCTGCCCGGCTGGGAGCGTTTGATTTTCTGACTCAAACGTGTATTTATAGAAGAGAGATGCTCCAAGGACAAGCTCTCCTCTGCCAGAGCCGGGGGCCATCAGCTCCACCCGGGACTCGGCGGGCGCAGCCTGGCGGCAGCCAGCCTACAAAAAAACAGACGGAAGGCCCAGAGACAGGCCACCAGGCCAGAGGGCCAGGCGGTGAGGCCGCCACCCTGTGTGCAGCCCTGGGCTGGAGCCAATGTGTGCCCCACGGGCAGAGGGCATGGCCTCTCTGCGGCCCAGCCCGCCCCAGGTGCCACTGCTGCGCCTCTGGCTGGCGGCCCCTGTCCGCCTGGCCTGTCGAGTATCAGGGAGACCTGTCTTCACTGGGCTGCGTCCCAGCACCCCTGGGAAGGGGTCCTGGCTGTGACGGGGACAGATGGAGGTGGGTGAGGACTCGTCTGGGCTCAGAGGCTGTTGCAAGGATGGCCCTTTCTCCAGGCCTCCTGTCCTGCTACCTGCTAAGGCAGGCTGCCCCTGCCAGCTCCCCTAGGCCCTGCATCTCTACCTTCCCATCCCTAGATGTCCAGAGACTCCAGGCCTACAGGCCAGTGTGGGGGTAACCCCAGCTCACACAGCCCGCCCCACCCCAGGGGAATAAAGCAAGGGGCCCCCTGGGATCAGCCTTGTCAGAGCCAGGCAGTCTGTCTCCCCATGTCCAAGTCCAGCACTCATAGACCTAGTCACCTGCCAAGGGGCTGGGGCAGCTCCGGGCCCCATCTGGGGAACCCTCTAGACGCTGGCATCTCCGTGCCGCACCTGCTACCTCCTAGCCACAGCTCAGGCCTGGCTTGTGGGGCTGTTGTCTACACTCGGGGCCCCCACGGCCTTTCGTTTAAGCCTAGATGGCTCCCCATACCTCCATGTCAGGGCCAGCTGCCCGCAGCCCCTGGCTGGGTCCCAGGTGGCCTGGGCCAGGCCGGCTGTGCAACTTGGAAAGGGCTTGCGTGGCCCATGGACCCTCCTGGTGCAGCCCTCTTCCCATAGGCGATTCAGCCGGGGGCCATCTCTGGGGAGCAGCCCTCAGGGTGGCCGCTGAGATCCTATGACACCCCATGTGAGGCAGGTGGCCAGCAAGTCTCCCCACCCCCGGACCTGCAGACCTGGGGAAGTCCCAGGGTCAGGCCCACCTGGGACAGTTAGATTAGACATGCGCGGTACACAGAAAGCCCCGGGCACGTTTCGCATGCCCGTGTGCGAGGCCGAACCCGCGAAGAGTTAGAACAAAGCCAATGGCCGCACAGGCGGGCAGCGCAGGGCTCTCCGTGGGTGCCGCGGGGCGGCTCCATCACTGGGAACCTTCCTTCTCTAGAGCAGAGGTTCCATAAAGGGGTGAGAGGTCGTGCCAGGCGGGGGGTCGGGGCGTCCCCTCTCCCGGGCTCGAGGCTCTCGCTGGGGAGGGCTCTCAGTCAGCTTCTTTCAGTTCATCTTTGACTAATTCATACCAGGGAACTCGTACCCACAGATGAGGATGGGGCAGAAGCCCGGCCGCAGCTGGAGCAGGCAGCTCCTTTCTTACCTCCTTGCGCCTGCGGCTTGTCCTCAGGTCTGTTCTTTAGGCCCTTGGACCCAGAAATCTCTCTGTCTCTGCCCCTTTCTCTCTCTCCATTCCTGTCCCTGCCATCTCTGTCTCTCCCTCTCTCTCTGTTCTTCTGTCCCTCTGTCTCTTTCTCTCTCTGTCACGGCCTTCCGTCTCCCTCTGCCCCACTCTGTGTCCCCCTTCCTCTTTGGGGCCTGCTTTTCACTTCTCAAGCCTCCAGTCTGAAGACACCCTTCTCCGTTGCGGTCGGGTCCCTCCCGTCTTCTGCCTGCCTGCCCTCTGCCCCCCACGCCCTCTGCCCCACGGCCTGGCCTCTGCCTTCCGGGCCTCATCAGCTGCCTCCGTGGGGCTCGCAGGCGTGTTCCCAGGACGGGTGACGCTGGCTGCCCTGGCATGTGGCACTGGGGTCAGGCCTAGGCCGCGGAGTCTCCGCTGCGGGAAGCGTCACTCGGGGGGCGAGCCTGGCCAGGGTGAGGGACCGCAGGGTTTACGGGAGGTCAGGGCGGCCACGGCGCCCCACCCCGCCTGTTTGGGCGCAGATCCCTCTTCCTGTCTGGGGCAGCGCCACTGTGGGCCCGCAGCCGCAGAGTTCTTGGCCAGGACACTCGGGACTTAGGAAATGTCGGGTTTGTGCTTATTTTTAGCTTCAGGAATGTGAGACTTGATAGTATTTGAGTTTCCTAAGAGGGGCCCACTTTAAGACAGAGCTGTGTGCCTGGCCCCGGGCCCAGCCCGGAGCACTCCTGTCTAAGTACTAGGGTGGCAGCTCCATCCTGGGAACTCAGGCTGTCCCCCTGCCCAAGGCCCTCAGGGCCTGGGCGCCATGACACTAGCCAGGAGAAGCTAGGCCCCGCAAGCCCAAAGCAAGCAGGGCTTAGGCCAGAATGGAGCCAGGACCCAGGACCCCTGGGGCAAGCACTCCTTGCTGGAGGGGCCTGGGTCTAGTGAGCCCTGCCCACCAGGGAGCCCGCGTGTGCTCAGCAGGCAGCCGGGCTGGGCCTGGTCTCAGGCGTATCTCCCAGACCTGGACCTGTGCCTCAGTGGTGCTTCTGATCAGGGGTCCCTCAGTTGGGCTCAGGGCCTTGGTTATGCACTAGTTGCAGGGGAGCTGGGGACCCCTGCCCCAGCCGCTGCTCCACACCCAACCAGGAGGCGCAGTTTGTGTGTGCCTCTGGGGCACATGTGGAGGCCGCCCGAGAGCCTTGAGGGCTCTCTGAGGCCTACGTGTGGGGTGTGGGGTGTGGGGCTGGGCCCCTTGGCATGCCGTGCCACCTAACAGCCTGGAGTTGCTCCCTGGTTCCTTCTGCACTCACCTCCACACAGCCCAGGCCTGCCAGCCTGTCTGTGAAGCAGAGCTCTGGCCAGCTCTCCGGAGCCTGTCTCCCTCCAGCCCAGCCCTGGCTCCACGCGACTCCAGGGCAGGGCGACCTAGGTGCCAGGACATGGCTGTGACACGGTGCCCTGGTGGTGTGCCTGGCACCTGGGGCAATAGGGCACACACAGCTGGTGACATGGGGCGAGGGAAGCTGGGCCTCTCAGCTATGGTGGTGTGGAAGACAGAACTCTGGGCTGCTTTGGTGGATGGCACTTTGCCACACTGGCTGGACCTTCTCCTCTGTAAGGTCAGTGCTCCGTATCCAGCACCCAGCACAGAGGTAGGAGTATGAAAGGCTCCCTGACACATATGGTTTAAAAATAAACCATCCTGACTCCTGCTAGGGTAAGAGGGTCCCCTTAACGCTCACATTGGCATTTAGCTGCACTGTAAGTGTTAAGGGGCAGTTCACTGGTGAGGCCTCTGCCTCCTGTGTGGATTAGCACTGTCCCCTTGGGAGTGTCGGGTCCTCCCAGTGGTGTGCTCCTGAGGTCAGGGATGAGCTCGTCCTGGTTTTCTGTCCCTCGGATGCTCGCTGCCCTTTGCTGTGATATGGCCGCTGTGTCTGCTGCTGTGCCAGGATGCAGCCCAGAGGGGACTCCCCGCCGATGCGCCTGCCCTCGGACTTGCAGCCTCTTGAGCCCTGAACCAAGCCAAGGGCTACTGTTTCTCAATCATCAGTCTGTGCTGTTGTGTTGTAGCAGCAGAAGTGGACTAGAACAGCCCCCGGGGAGTATGGGGTAAAACTCCTGTCCAGAGTGGAGGTGATGTGTCTGACGCTACTTAATGGCTGAGTCTGACCTTGCAGCCAGCCCCTTCTACTGAATGGTGCCAACAGCCTCCGGGGCACTGCGCGGAGGAGCGGTATCCAGGCTCTCATGAATGTTTTAGAGCTGGGAAGTTATTTGAAAATCACACTAATCACTGAATTTTGAAGAGGTCCATGAGATACTACATCTAAGTTGCAAGAACAGGGTAGGAAGGAAGGAAGGAAGGAAGGAAGAGCAACCCAAGAACAAGAAAGAGCCCTGGGAATTTGAAACAAGATTTTCAACATAAAAACTCAGTTGGAAGGCTGGAAGAAAGAGAAAAGAATTTTCTAAAATGCAGAGAAAATAGACAAAAGATGTGAACAGATGGAAGAAAATAAGAAGTATGGAGGTTTAATCTGGGTCCTCCAGACACCCCTAGTAGAAGGCCCAGAAGCAGAAAACAGAAATTTTGGGGAAAGAAATGATAAAGGTATTAACAAAAGAATACCTCCAACCCCAGGGTGAAGAATGAGAATGAGTCTGAAGGACCACAGTATCCCAGACAGATGGAAGGCCTGTCATACCTACTGACATTTTAGACTATGGAGCACAGAAAGAAGAAAAGGGCCAGTCGCTGTCACGCTGGTGTCCACTGCTTGTTGGGTCCCTGGTGTAAACATCCACAGAAAGACCTTCAAAGCTTCCAAGAAACAAGAATGATGTTGAACTGAGAATTCTATACCCAGCTAGACAGTCCAAGCCTGACAGTGCAGCCGGACAGGTTCTGAGCCAGAGCTCAGGACATGCACTTCCCCTCTAAAGCAGAAGAAAATTAAGAGCAAGGCCTTGGATCGGAGGGAAACGTGGCTCACCTCTGGAACACAGGGAAGACACTCACTGGCCTGCGGCAGAGGCAGGATGCGGTGACCCAGCGCTGCGGAGGCAGAGCCTGGGCCGCCTTCCACATGGCCGCCACTGGAGGCCTTTCAGCACAGCGAGCTGAAGAGGGGCCCTGAGCCGGGTGCAGAGGAGATGCAATTAGTTACTCCAGACAAACAAGCAAAACCTGTCCAAATGAGTTAACGTCCAAATACAAAGCAAACCCAGGTGTGGCGGGAGAGCGCCAGGAACCGAGAGCTGGCCTTGGTGTCCAGGGCGGAGCAGCGGCCTCCAGTGGGCTCGACACACAGACACTTCTTTCCTTTTGCACAGATGCAAATCAGAGCACAAAAGGAGGCATCTGCCTCGTGGTTGTAGGTTTGCAGTAAGAATTCCTCAAGCAAGTGCCAAAGGTCATCGCCAACGGAGAGGGGCGGGGAGCCGGAGGCCAGCTGGTCCTCAGGAGGAAGCTGCTGTGAGCCACGCGTGTGCACACAGCTTAAACCAGGTGGGAGACCGAAGCCGTGGACGTGGGGAGCCAGCCTCAGTAAAGAGCAAGGCCCTTTACTGAGAAATAAAGTGGGGGACGGGGCGTAGCTCAGAGGTGAAATGCCCCTGGGCTCCATTCCCAGCACAGGGGGGAAAAAAGTCAACTGCTTTGGTCACAGCACAAAGGAGTCTTGGGCCTGACTTTGGTTTCATCATTTAGTAAGTCACAGATAAATCCCCTTTCTGTGCTCGTTGGAGAGTCTCAGGGAGCGAAGCCCAGCTCTGTAAGAGGCAGGGGTCGGGGCGGAGCCGATGCCTGGCCACTTCTGCTCTCCTCCTGGGACCACACCAGCCTGGCCTCCACGCGGGCTCCGCGTCTGTGGCTGGCAGGGCAGGTGCTTTTGGGCCAGACCCTGGCACCGGGTGTAGGTCAGTGCCTCCGGACCTCAACCCCACACGCCGCGGACCTGCCAGCGGCTCAGCGGCCTGGAGGGCTGCTTGGGTCTCCTCCCTGCCAAAGAAGCTTGCACTGTGTGTAGAACCACGGTTGTGCCCTGGGCGCCAAACCTGAACCGCGGCAGGGGTCTGGATGTCTTGAGCGGGAAGGGAACGTAAACGGCATTAGCCTCCAAAAGAACAAAACAACAAACAGTACCACAGCCGGGCCGGGCCGGGGCTGGGCGGGCGGCTCAGGGCACGGAGGCCGCTGGGTCTGCGAGGGCAGCAGCAGCCCCTTCTCTCCCTGGAATGCATCCAAGGCGGCAGAGAGGACAGACAGGCCGCTGCTCTGCCGCCGCAAAGCGAGGAGCAGACTGCCGGCCCGTGGGCGGCAGTGGGGCAGGAGGACTGAGGCTGGACAGGGGAGGACGGAGGCAGAGCTGGGGAGGGCCTCTGAGTGGAAGATGGGGGCAGGAGGACTGAGGCTGGACAGGGGAGGACGGAGGCAGAGCTGGGGAGGGCCTCTGAGTGGAAGATGGGGGCAGGAGGACTAAGGCTGGACAGGGGAGGACGGAGGCAGAGCTGGGGAGGGCCTCTGAGTGGAAGATGGGAAGGTCACAGGGAGGGGCTCCCTGGACCGGCAGGGGCAGTTTTTGAAAGAGCATTTAAGCCGGGCGTGGTGGCGCACGCTTGTCATCCCAAAATTTGGGAAGCTCAGGCAGGAGGATCCCAGTTTGCAGGCAGCCTCAGCTACTTAGTGAGGCCCTTTGCAACGCAGTGAGCCCCTGTTTCAAAATAAAGAATAAAAAATAGGGCTGGGGGGTGTATCTCGGAGGTAGAGTGCCCCTGCGTTCCATCTGCAGTGCAGCAAAAAAAAAAAAAAAAAAAAAAAGCATTTAAAACATGTGGCGTGCTGAGATCCTAGCGGCACGGGGGTCCGGAGGAGGACAGGGCAGTGTCCGCCGTCGGGAGCGGGCTGTCCTCACAGCCCTGGACGGGGGCCCGAGAGAGAGGAGCGAGCGGGGCTTGCCCATCACACACACAGCAGGACTGATTCCAGCTGCTCAGACGCTTCATAGATAAAAATAAAATCTTAAAAGCATTTTTCTAAAACTGGGGACATTCTCTGAAACTTAAGAATGGGGGGAAAAAGGCTTCTCAAGCCGTGACAAAGCCCAGAAGAGGCTAACAAATTTGACCACAGGGGAAAAAACCCACAATTTCTGCCTGGTAAAAGCTATGGTGACCCAAATTAAGAGGCAGACTGGGCTGTGCACCTCTGCTCGCAGAGACCTGTCCTTTCCTATATAAAGAGCTCCAAGAAATCAAAGGAAAATGAGTGAAAATAGAAATGGAGGAAGAATATATGCGGCCCCTGGCCCCCGGCAGGCACGACGGCCCAGACCACTGAGGCGCCAGGCGAGCGGGCGGTGCCCGCCGGCCATGCCCGGGCCTTGCGGGCAGCCTGCGTCCCCGGTTCCAGGCACCACGGGCTGGGAGTGTGAGCTAGAGCAGCCTTATGGGGGTTCCGCGAGCACGGACCCTGGACGTAAGCACCCACTTCTAAGTTTTAAAAATCTCAGTTTAATCTCGTGTTTGTGACTTGTACAAAGCAGATGAGGCCGAGCTAAGTGAGGTGGCGCTGTACGCGGCCCAGGCAGAGCGGGCAGGAGGGGAGGGTGAAGCCCGAGAAGTGGCCGCTAACAGGCCGTGTCAGGGCATGGCCTTTACGGTGTGTGTGTTACTGGGATGGGACCCAGGGGCATTGTCTCTGAGCTACACCCATGGCCCTGTTTTATTCTTTATTTTGAAACAGGGTCTCGCTAAGTTGCTGAGGGCCTCACTAAATTGCTGAGGCTGTGCTCCTCCTGACTCAGCCTCCCAAGTACTGGGATTACAGGCATGCACCACCACACCTGGCTGACCTTTATAATTTACCAAATAAAATATCTGCTTGCTTTTTGTTTTGTTTTGTTTTGAGGTACTGGGGATGGAACACAGAGGCATTCCTCCTCTGAGTGACACCCAGCCCTATTTTTTATTCTTTATTTTGAAACAGGGTCTCACTGAATTGCAGAGGGCCTCACTAAGTAGCTGAGGTTGTCCGCGAACCGTGATCCTCCTGTCTCAGCCTCCTAAACGCTGGGATGACAAGCGTGTGCCACCATGCCTGGTTTACCTACTTCTTTTAAGAAAGTTATTATTATTGTTTAAAAGCCAAGGGCCTGCCAGGACGATGGTGTGGGGAGGCAGCTCTCGGCATGGTGGAGGACGCGTTGGGGACCCTGCACCTGTGGGGCCAGCCGTTCCTGTCCTGCCCCCCACAACTCCAGCTCAGCCGCGCAGGACACTGGGAGGCCTGCAGGTCTTTGTGACTGGTCCCCATCTAGGCCTGTCCTTGGGCTCTGTCTCCACCCGCCCCCCTGCACACAACTGCCCCCAGTACCCAGTCTGGCTCAGCTGGGCCTTGCCAGGGCCCTCTCCTCCTCTCTGGACTGTGGCCCCTGAGCCCGTTCTGCATCGCTGGGGCCATCCAGGGCCACAACCTCCTGGGAGCCCTCTGTCCTCTGCTGACAGGCCCCCTGGACCACGTGTCCCCGCAGTCCCAGGCGCTAGAACAAATGGACCCAGCTGGGCTGCTCTGCCCCGGCCGGATTCCTACGCTGGGCTAAGATTTTGTTTAGGAATAGTTTCTGCAGCTAAAGGTTAGAAAGGTGAGGACCCAGTTTGGTAGGGGTGTGGGGGACCATAGGGCACTCCCTGGCCTGGGAGCCGGGGCATGGCAGCGGCCACTCTGCCTGGAGGGTACCGAGCGCCCAGGTGCAGGGGAGGGCACCGCCCAGGCGGCATTGGGCACTCTCGTGCCTGTGTCCCGGCCGACACAGCGGCCTCTCTGTGGCTCACGGAGAGAGAACAGGGCCCCTCCGGCGACATTAGTTTAAGCTCCACGGTGCGTCCTCCCAGCCTGTGACTTTCTGTGCAAGCCCGCGCCGTGTGGTTTACCTGAGTCACTTTCTTTCTTTCTTTCTTTCGTGCTTGAATCTATGTAGGTGAAGAATCCCTACTTACCACGTCCGGGCATCTCAGGGCCTGGTTATTTTGTCTGCATGAATCAAAACCAGCCCAGACCTAAAGGTTGAAAGTTTTCATTTTTCTCTCTGGTTTTCTCTGAGATACCCTCATTCCGTCCGGGCAGTTCTAGCAAGAAAAAGAAACGTAACGAAGTCATAAGTAACGGGACGCTCCCCGGCCATGGTGAGTGGACGCTGGGCAACGTGGGCCTGCGTGGTATGTTCTGGGGGACAGCCGCCTCCCTGGCTGCGGGTGAGGAGGAGCCCAGAGCCCAACGCCCGCGCCTTCCGCTGCTCCCAGTCCTCGCTGAAATATGAAGGCACATCTTTCATCCCCCAGGCGCTGGGCCCTGCTGGACGCTGAGCTAGCCTGGCTGCTGCCACTCTGGGTCCACCAGCCCGGAGGGACGTCACAAGGACACCCTGTTACCCAGGAAGTGGGGAGGAAGCTGCGGAATGCACCCGCAAGCGCTCTACTCTGAGGCACACCTCAGCCCCAGGAAGAGGATGGGTTTGTTTAGTTTGTGGTACTAGGGATTGAATCCAGGGGCATTCTCCCTCCAAGCTAAACTCCCAGCCCATCTTAGTTTATTTTTTATTTTGAAACAGGATCTCACTAAGTTACAGAGGGCCTAGACTAGAACAATCTAGAACAACCTAGAACGATCTAGAACAACTTAGAATGTGTAGCAAGGTTACAAAGTCCAGCACACTTTAACTAAGGAAGGAGGGAATGCCGGCTGGGGAATCCTAATCTTGGAGAGCACACGCGCACGGCTTAAGTTCAGCAGCACCAAGTAGAACAAATAGAGAAGAAACCCTCAGCCCTCCAAGACCAGGGCCGGCGGCCAGAGCAAGCGGACGCCCTGCCTCCCCGCATCCCGGGAAGAGGGAGCGCCGAGCCTGGTCAAGGGCAGGGGAGAAGCCGCGCAGAGCTCCCCGCAGGCTGTTCCCAGGCTGAGGCCCGGCCTTTGGGAAGGCAGGAGCGCAGGAATCGCCTGAGAGGCGGCCACACCACTCTACCCTGCCATGATGCCCAGGCCACAGGGGCATCACTGGTGTGGACGCAAGTGCTCTCAAAACGCAAGCCGTCGGGACCTTCCAGAGGCAGCTTGAGGTGTTTTATCAAGGTAGCGTGTCTTCACCAGACAAGGCCGCAGTCCTGCTCCTGGTACGTCCTGCTCCTGGTATGTACCCAAAGACGTTGAAGACTGAGGTCCCACAACCACCTGCACGGGCTGCTCAGAGCAGCTTCATTCAGAATTGCCAGACCATGGAAGCTGCCAAAATGTGCTTTAGTGGTGAGTGCATCAACAACCCATAGCTCAGCCAGGCAACGGAATACTACGCAGCACTGAGAAGAAACCAGCTCCCGTGCTGTGGGTCCATCCACTTGGACTGCTGCCATTGACTGACAGCATTCTGTGTTGTTTTGAAGCAGGGTCTCACTAGGTTGTTGAGAGTCTTGCTAAACTGCGGAGGTGGCTCCGACCTGTTCCTCCCGTCTCAGCTTCTCAAGCACTAGGATTACATGCATCAAGGACGTGGCGCATCACGTCGCCTGGCTAGTAATGGTTTTCTGAGCACAGAGCAGTTCTAAAGCTAGTGATGGTTTGGTGAAATGACGAGAATGGTGGCAGCAAGAAACATGCCGTCCTTGTCCTCGCGAGGGGGCGGAGGCGCCATCCAAGACTGAGCGGTGGAGCCGCCGAGTGAGCTGGACAGTGATGGCCAGTGCCAAGACCAGGGCTGAGGGCGGGCCGCCCCACTCCTGGGCCTCAGCAGACGGGGTCCGTGGGTAGGGACACTATACTATAAAAGTCAAAAGGTAATTAGTTAAGCCGGGCGTGGTGGTGCAGGCTTGTAATCCCAGCACTTGGGAGGCCGAGACAGGAGGAGCGCAGGTTCGCGGCCAGCCTCAGCTACTTAGGCCCTCTGCAACTCAGTGAGACCCTGTTCCAATAGAGAATAAAAAATAGGGTTTGGGGTGTAGCTCAGACGTAGAATGCCCCTGGGTTCAGCCCCCAGTACCACAAAATAAATCAATGAAATTTATTTTGTGTCTGCCAAATTAAATGGAAATAATCAGTTGACAAGGTGCTTATCACGCGTACAAATCAAGTTTATTCGCTTCTGATTGAGATGTTGAGGTTCAGTCCCTAGTACCGCAAAAAAAATTCACTGTTTAA
The DNA here is from genome assembly GCF_963383645.1 of Muscardinus avellanarius. Taxonomy (NCBI): domain Eukaryota; kingdom Metazoa; phylum Chordata; class Mammalia; order Rodentia; family Gliridae; genus Muscardinus; species Muscardinus avellanarius. The sequence continues at coordinate 1,499,199 of NC_137790.1, read as the reverse complement.
AACTTAAAACCAAAATAAATATACCCAAAGTTGGTCTTAAAATAGAAGATGTTTGTTTTACACAAAATGTGAGGAGAGAGAGCGATGTCGCCAGCCACATCTCAGCCCTTCATGCTGGGTTTTAAAATTATATCTCTAGCGCCGCGGGGGTTAAGGCCGGGGAACCAGACGTGCCAGCAGAAAGCCACTTCCACTCGGTGATGGCATAATTATATTCTCAGAGGAGCGCAAGAAAGTAGAATTTCAGAGTTGTTTTTATGTCTTCGCTAAAGATTATGTTTCTGAGGCCAACCTGAGGTTGGGTGGTTGGTGTTTGAGTTGTCTCTGCAGAACACATTTCCACAGTCTAGTCCTCGCCTGGGGACGCTGTCGCACGCTGCCTTGAGACCGTAACGCGGCGTCCTCAGGTCTGGTTGAGGCTTTGGCCATGGCCATCCATCCCCCAAAGTGAACCCCTGATATAGAGTCCCATCTCAGCCGGGCATGGTGGCGCACGCTTGTAATCCCCGCGCTTGGGAGGCTGAGACAGGAGGATCACACAGGTTCGAAACCAGCCCCAGCTACGTAGTGAGGCTCTCAGCAACTAGTGAGACCCTGTTTCCAAATAAAATATAAATAGGTCTGGGAGTATAACCTGGAGGTAGAAAGCCTCTGGGTTCTACCCTCAGTACCACCAAATAAATAAATAAATAAATAAATAGGGCTTGGGTGTAGCTCGTAGGTAGAGTGCCCCTGGGTTCCATCCCCAGTATGGGAAAAAAAAGGAAAAGAAAAATAGAGTCGACCTCTATGTGATTGTCTTCATTTGGTAAGAAAATAATTTGCAAGGAAAATTCCCCCTTAAGTAACTGTGGGTTTTTTTTTTCCAGTACTGGGGATGGAGCCCAGGTATGGAGCCAGGGGCATGTACCTCCAAGCTACACCCCCAGCCCTATTTTTTATTTAGTCTTTTTAGTTTTTCAAACAGGCTCTCCCTGAGTTATGAAGGGCCTCGCTAAGTAGCAGAGGCTGTCCGCAAACTGCGATCTTCCGGTTTCAGCCTCCTGAACGCTGGGATCATAAGCGTGCGCCCTTGCGCCCAGCGGTTGCTGAAGTTTTAAGTTGTATTTTGGGCCAGGCATGTTGGTAATCCTAGTCCTTGGGAGGCTGAGTCAGGAGGATCACAAGTTCCAGACGAGCCTCAGCAGCATAGCAAGACCCTGTTTCAAAAAAAACAAAAAATTAAAAAGGGCTGGGGGCATATCTCAGAGGTAGAATGCCCTGACTTCACCCCCGGTACCACAAAATAAATAAATGAAATTTGTTTTGTGTCCTCCAAATTAAAGTAGTTGGATAGAAATGGTCAGTTGACAAGGTGCTTATCACGCGTACAAATCAAGTTTACCCGCTTCTATTGAGATTTTGCCAAAGGTCCTTTGACCGGCCCTTCCTCGCCTCCTTCCCGGGAAGCGTTATCATCACACGCACAGCACGCGGGCAGATGGGCCGCCTCCCGCCTCTGCGTCCCTGAGCCGCGGTGAGCTCTGCAGCGCCGGCCAGCCATCTGGTGAACATTAGTCTATGGCTCCTTGGTCGAGGTAACTTTCCATCATTTTGGTACAAACTGAAAATACAGCATTTGATTACAAAAGAATTCAGGAAAACAAGTGCGGTCAGGACAGAGTTAGACAAGGGGAAACTGTTTTAAACAAAGAAATGCACTGAAAGAAACAAGATAACTTCTCTAAAAGCTTAGAAGCCACTGAAAGGTGTATGATGTTTGCCACCAAGGTTCTTTCTGGGAAGCACACCGTCAACATTTTTATACTTTCTACGTCACTCTGGGTTGCGAAGGGCTGCACACGATCTTCAGTAACATGTGAGCTGAAATTGTTTCGTTCCTTGAAAATAAAAATGGACGCAGAGGTTGAAGGGAGCAGCCTTGGGGAGCAGGCTGGCAGTGAGGTGCGGGACCCCAGCCTCGCCTCGTGGCCTCCCACGAACATCTCTGTGCTCGCATAGTGAGCACTGCCCAGCCGTGTCCCCGCCACTCAGCGGGCTTGGGGATCCAGAGGGCTCTGCCCGTTCCTCCTCCTCCTCCCTGCCCGCTTCCTTCATTTCTGCACTGAGGATTGAGCCCAGGGGCATTCTACCGCTGAGCTACACCCTCAGCCCTTTTTAATTAAACTAGTTAATTTACTTATTTATGGAACTGAGTATTGAGCCCAGGGGCATTCTACCTCCTAGCTACACCCCCAGCCCTATATTATTTTTTATTTTGAAACAGGGTCTCTCTAAGTTGCAGAAAGCCTCGTTAAGCTGTCAAGACTGGCCTGAAACCTGTGATCCCCTGTCCCAGCCTCCAAAGTACTGGGATTACAGCCTGCACCACACGCCGGCTTCTGTACCCCTGATTCTGATGGTGGTTAAAGAGACCCCGTGTGTCTCTTTAACACGCCCCGCGCCACCCTTCCACGCTAGAAAGGTCACAGCCCTCGCTGTCCACCGCCAACTGCCAGTGCACGTGGACGCCACTTAGGAAGGCCCTGCCCTTGCTGGGCGCCCCACTCCAGCCCCTGGACCCCGCTCTTGGCCGTGTCCAGGTTCTGAGCAACAGACCCTGAGTGGGAGGGGCACGTGGCTTCCCAAGGGGCGCTTGTCCCTTCTTCTGCACTATCAGAAAGGGGGTACCTCCGCCCCCAAATCTCTCCTTGCTCAGCCTGGGCCCCAGCAGACCGCAGGACACTCCCTGCAGGGTGAGGCGGCCCCGCGGGCCCCTGAGCTCACAGAGCTCCCAGGCTCCCGAGGAGCCTCGTACCTTTGCTCTGGCTTGGGCTGTTGGCTTTCTTGGTATTTGTAATGGAACCCAGGCGTGTTCTACCTGTGAGCTACACTGCCAGTCTTTTAATTTTTTTATTTTTTGTGGTGTTGAGGATGGAACCTAGGGGCATTGTACCTCCAAGCTACACCCCCAGTCCGATTTTTTATTCTTTACTTTGAAACAGTCTCACTAAGTAGCAGAGGGCCTCACTAAGTAGCTGAGTCTGGCTGCGAACCGCGATCCTCCGGTCTCAGCCTCCCGAATGCTGGGATCACATGCCTGGCTTCAGCCTTTTTATTTTGAAATAGAGTATTGCTAAGTTGCTGAGAGTTTCTTCAAGTGACTATGCACTGTCCTTGATTTTTTTTTCCAGTATTGTGTGATCTTTATTATTCTTTTTTTAGCTGTCAGTTTTTTTAAGTTCATTTTTATTATTTATTTATTTAGTGTGGTACTGAGGGCAGAAGCCAGGGGCTTTTCTACCTCTGGGCTATTACTCCCAGACCCATTTTATATTTTATTTGGAAACAGGGTCTCACTAAGTTGCTGAGAGCCTCACTCAGTAGCCGAGGCTGGCTTAGAACCCGTGCGATCCTCCTGTCTCAGCCTCCCAAGTGCTGAGATTACAAGTGTGCGCCACCACGTCCAGCAGCTGTCAGTTTTTTGTTTGTTTGTTTGTTTTTGGATTTTGTGGTACTGGGGATGGAACCCAGGGGTATTTTACCTCCGAGATACACCCCCAGCCCTATATTTTGTTTTTTATTTTGAAGCAAGGTCTCACTGAGTTCCAGAGGCCTCACTAACTAGCTGAGGCTGTCTGTGAACCGCGATCCTCCTATCTCAGCCTCCGGAATGCTGGGGTTACAAGCGTGCCCACCACGCCCGGCAGCTGTCAGTTACTTTATTTATTTATTCTTGAGCTTTCATTGGTGCATTATGGCCTCACAGCATGATGAAGTCATGTTGACAGTGACGTCCATGCTCACGCTCTTGGCGCCCACTCCCCTCCCTCCCTCCCACGTGGAGTGCCCAGGCTGACGTGGGTATATATAGTCTCAGTCTCCCTCCACCCAGCCTCGTATCTCCTCCTTGCCCCAGGGGCCTCCTGGAGGCTCTAGTATCCCAGGTACTCCTGTGCTAACATACTAAGGAAAACCCCTGGCCGTCCACGCTCTGATTGGCTGACCCCACTTGATGTCCTCCAGGTCCTTCCAGATGATGTGATTGTATTTTTCTTTGTTGCTAAGTACAATTCCATGTGTCCATTGTCCCGGACCCTGCGATCTCCCTGTCTGTTGGGGTCACCGGCAGGGCCGCCACGCTGGGCTTGGCCTCCCCAAACCGCCCAGCGCCGGCGATTTCCTCTGGCTCCTCTGTCCGGCAAGGCTGCTGAGCGCTCCGGGCCGCTTGCCTGTGACGCGTTTTTCCCGGATGCCGGGTCTGAGCACCACGTCGTTACAGCTGATTTACGCTGCTCTGCTCAAGCAAGGCACGCACTTGCTGTGTTTTATCCGTGCTGGGATCTGGATGGCGGGTCTGAGCCAGAGCTCCCGATCTGACCTGCTGCCGTGCTTCCAGAACATTCCGTCCCGGGAGGTCTGAGCACGTGGCAGGTGCTCGGGCTGAGGAACCAGCTCGGACTCCGGCCAGCCGTGCTCTGAACAGGGCCCTGAATGGACCGCAGACTCTTCAGGCGGGAGCCTGGGCCTCGGCAGAGCTCTGTGCCAGTGTCGGGCGGGAGTGAGTCTAGAAGGTCCGCGCTCCCAGCCTTTCTCCCGGGACTGAGGGCCAGGAGTCCGAGCACAGACTGCTCGCTGCTGGCACTCTTTGCTATAAGCTGTGCGTAGAAAAATATAGAATTGCTGGACACTGTGGTGCCTGTACTGGAATCCCAGCACTTGGGAGGCTGGGACAGGGTGCTCGTTCAAGGCCAGCCCAGAAACTTAGACCCTTTTTCCAAGTAAAATATAAAACAGCACAGAGGTAGGATGGCCCTGTGTTCAATATTTAGTACTGCTCCTCCAGAAGAAAAGAAAAGAAAGATATAAATTTTATAGGCAAAAGGAGAGAAAGTCTGGATTCGGTGTTCACCTCCACGGGGCCATTCTTAACACAGGTGCCTGAGCTGCGCGCGCTGACCAGGCAGACGCCGGATCATGCTGCAGGCAAACGGTTTCTCGTGTTAACTACACCGTGAGCATTGTCTTGGGCACAAGTGCAAGTCTTGGGGTGTGTGTGTGTGTGTGTGTGTGTGTGTGGCACTGGGGATTGAATACAGGGACATTCTACCTCTGAGCTGCACCCCCAGCCCTGTTTTTTTATTTTTATTTTGAAACAAGGTCTCACTAGGTTGATGAGAGTCTCACTACTTGCTGAGACCATCCTTGGACCTGTGATCCTCCTGTCTCAGCCTCCCAAGTCCTTGGATGATAGGCATGCGCCACCATGCCAGGCTCACTGGGGCATTGTAATAGCTGCATGGAATTCCACAGTTTGAGTAAGCACAATTCCTTAAATACTACTTTGTTGTTGGCCCTTTAGGTAATTTGGATTTTGGCTATTATAAAAGTGCTCTGGCCAGACATGTGGTGCATGCCTGTAATCCCAGTACTTGGGAGGACAAGATAGGAGGAGCACAGGTTCAAGGCCAGCCTTAGCAGCTTAGTGAGACCTTCAGCAACTTAGTGAGACACTGTTTCAAAAACAGGGTATAACTTGGAGGTAGAATGCATCTGGGTTTAATCCCCAGTGACTAATACACACACACACACACACACACACACACACACACACACACCACTGTGGACACATTGCTGGGCTTTCTCTTATTATATCCTCAGTATGAATCCCAAGATCACACACATTTTTAAGGCTCTTATCACCAGATGACCCCCCAGCAACAAGTGACAGGCGCACCCTGCCCCCACCCCGTCCCCCCGCACGGGGCACTTGCTCTTCTGATCACCGGGTGTGCTGTTGTCATAATTCTGTGTGTGTGGCACTGGGGTTGACCCAGGGCACTCTACCTCTGAGCTACACCCCCAGCTCTCTTTATTTTTTATTTTGAAACAGGCTCTTGCTAAGTTGCTGAGGCTGGCCTGGAACCTTGATTCTCCTGTCCCAGCCTCCCAAGTGCTGGGACTGCAGGCCTGTGCCTCTGTCCTTGAAGTAGCAGCAGCACTAACCTTGCCACTGTGTGTGGCAAGCAGCCTCCCAGCCTGCCCTCGCCTCGCTGCTTTGCCTGCTGTTTTGATTCGTTTATGTCCCCTTCCTGCCCGACGTGCGCCTTTGCTACAGGGGTGTAGGTCGCTGCTGTAAGGGTGTTTGCGTTTCCCCACTCAGCTCTTACGGGATCACACCCATTCCAGTGCATGGGCGGGCCCCTCCCGAGGCAGAGGTGACCGGAGTGGACCCCAGGACCCCCCGGGAGCCGGCCCTTCGCAGGCTGAGGCCCCTGGGCTGTGAATCGCTCACCTGTGAGTGCTGCTGTGTGGTTGCTAGGTTCTCCTGGTTGCTGCAAGGATCGAATGAACGGATGTAAGGGTTCGTGCTTGTCACCGCCTCTGGCAAATAGCAAACAGACGTCGTGACTGGACCTCAGTGAAGCGAGACGCCCAACTCGTTACACAGTCAGTTAATATTGATCAGTTCTCCTTAAACCTCGCGCCACGTTCTCAGCTCCAAACGGGCATGCTGGGACCCCACAGTGCAAGCGGCGTCTGCGCCGTGATGAACGGCTCCTCCCCAGGAGACCAGGGCCCGGTGCCTGGGTCCCGCGGGCGGGGTCGTCCTGGGTCCGGGCTGTGGAGGCCCGCCGCTGCTGCTTGGTCCTGGTAGGATGGCATCCTGAGAAAAGGAAACCTAGAAGGAGAGTAGGAGCCCTCCAGAGACTCCATGAAGTACAGAGACGTCCCTCAGGTGCCAGCTCGGCTCCGTGGCCCAGGACGGTAACAGACCACGGCTTTAAGCAGCGGCCTTGGATCCAGATGCCCGTGCCAGGAACTTTGCCAAAGCACAGCACTGCAGCCGCAGTGGACAGAGTCGCCTCTGTCTGTCTGTCTGTCTGTCTGTCTGTCTGTCTGTCTGTCTGTCTCTCTCTCTCTCTTTGTGTGTATGTGTGCTAGATTTGAATCAGAGGCACCCTACCTCCAGGTCATACTCCCAGACCTATTTATTTATTTTTATTTGGAAGCAAGGTCTTGCTAAGTTGCCGAGGTTGTCTTCCAACCCACTCTCTTGTGTCAGCTTCCAAGTACTAGGATTATAGGCATGCACAACCCCTCTTGGCTTGGATGCAGTGTCTTTAAAAGTTGTTAGTCTGAGCTGGGCATGGTGGCGCACACTTGTGATCCCAGCATTCGGGAGGCTGAGACGGGAGGATCGCAGTTCGCAGACAGCCTCAGCTACTTAGTGAGGCCCTCTGCAACTCAGTGAGACCCTGTTTCAAAATAAAGAATAACAAATAGGGCAGGGGGTGTAGCTCGGAGGTAGAATGCCCCTGGGTTCCATCCCCAGTATCCCTCCCGATTAAAAGTTGTCAGTCTGAGTTTTGCTGTCTTTGTCATCTCAGGATGATGAGCTCAGCGCTCCTCCTGCCCTGGTGGTGATGAGGTCCCACTCACCGTCACCCTTGCCAGCGTGGGCAGGCCCATGGGATCCAGGGCTTCGGCTGGTGGTGTACTCGTCAGCTTTGCTTCACTCCAGCCAAAATACCGGAGAAGCACAACACAGAGGAAGGAAGGTGTATTGACACATGGTTTCAGGGGTCAGTCCAGTGACGAATGGCTCCAAGGCAGAAATGGCCTGGTACCCTCGCCTCATGGCCACCAGGAAGCAGAGGGAGGGAGGAAGGGAGGAAGAGAGAAAGGAGAGAGAGGAGAGATAAAAAGAGGAGACAGGAGAGAAAGAAGAGGAAGAAAGAGAAAGGAGAGAGAAGAGAGGAGAGAGAGAGCGCGCGAGCTGGCACAAGAGGACCAGAGACAGATACGGTCCCCAGGCCCACACCTCAGGGCCATCCCCTCCTGCCCACCCCACCCACCTGCGATACCGCCCAGAAAACCCACGCAGTGTTCCGTCACCAGTGGTCTTACCCGCTGGTGAGGTGAGACCGTCACCGGAGCATGCTGCCTTGCCCACACATGAGCGTTGGCAGGGGACATCCTCTACCCAGGGATAATGTGGGTGAGGCTCACACACCAGGAGGACACGCCGCTCTGCTCCACTAGCCAATGTCATTGTTGCATTAAAAAATACCCTCACAGCCACATGTGGTGGGCACGCTTGTTATCCTAGCGCTTGGGAGGCTGAGACAGGAGGATTACACAGGTTCGAAGCCAGCCTCAGCAACTTAGTGAGACTCTGTTTCCAAATAAAATATACAATAGGTCTGGGAGTACAGCCCAGAGGTAGAAAGCCCCTGGGTTCCATCCCCAGTACCACACACACACACACACACATACACACACACACACACACACACACACACACACACACACAAACAAATCCTCACAGAAATACCCCAAAGAATCTTAGCCCAGATTTCCAGATCCCTTGTGGCCAGCCGCACTGAGAAGTAAAATGAACCACACAGCAGCCGGCCGCTGTGGGTCTTCCCAGCCAGACAGCTCGTGGCGCCCGCAGGGCAAACACGTCCACAGTGGACCTTGCCCTCCCTGGCCAGCCGGGGCTGTCTGCCAGGCCTCTGTTCTCATGCCCATCACCTGCAGGCCTGTGTGTCCTGCCTGGGGGGCGCTCAGAGCTCGGCCCCCTCCTGCACGCAGCCTCACTCAGCACGTGGCCAGCACCGGCCTTCACTTCCCGCAGGGCTCTGTGGGGCTGCGTCGGCCCTGGCTGGAGGGCTGCTTCCCTGGGCCCTGGCCTGGACAGTTCCAGGGAAGCAGTCCTTGCCCACTGACTGGCTGAGGGTAACAGCGGGCCCTGTTTCAGGACGACCCTAAGATGTCCATCAGGGAGGCTGGGGCAGAGGGAGGCAGCCGCCTGAGGACACAGCACTGCGTCCCTTTGGCGCTGCCCTCCAGGCTGGACTGTCAGTGCAGGAGCCGGGCGCTGGCATGAAGCCGGGCAGGGAGGCTCTTCTCTGGCCAGCATCGGCAGGCCCGCCTCAGGACTGCTGTTCAGCCAGTGTCCTTGGGGCCATGACCCGGGTACCCGATGACCACAAGTTAAAGAAGGAAGATTGACTTGGTCACAGTTCAGGAGGTTTCTGAGGGCTGAGGCTGGGTCACTTCTGTGGCGCGTGGGTCTGGCAGAAGAGGCTGAGAGAGCTGGGCAGGGACGATGCAGCCCCCAAGGCACGTCCGGAGACCCACCTCCCGCAGCCACACCCCAGCTGCCCGCCTCCCCACCCAGTGCACCCACTGACCCATTCATGAGATCAGAACCTAACAGCCACCCACAAGGATGCCCTCCTACTGCAGAAGGTGGCCGTCTGGGGTGTCCCTTCTCCTGGCAGCCCAGGGAGGAGGCCCAGATAGGGAGATGAGTCAGCGCGCAGGGCCCGTCTGCAGAGGATCCCAGGAGCAGGAGGTGGCGGGAGCTCTGACCACGGTGACAGCCGCAAGGCCGCGTCCAGCGCCTACGCCTCCAGCTCCGGTAGCCTGCCCCGCCACTCGCCCCCGCCATCCCTCCACAGACCCCCCGAGCAGCAGCTTCTGTTGGTTTTACTGAACAAGAGCTGCTGTGATGGGGAAGGCAGGGTATTTTTAGACTCGGTTTTTCTGCCGCGTGGCTTGGTGTCTGAGAGTGGCGGCAGCTCTAGGCATGAGGAACCTTCCTTGTGAACAGTCATGTTGGTCCATGATCCTGCAAACTGAGAGGTCTTTTAAGGAAATCCCTCCCCATGGCGCTGAGTCATCTGGCTCCCATCTCTGGACTCCTTAAATAACCAGGGCCTCAAATTAGCCAGGAGAAAAAAAAATCACAAAAACCTTTATTATAAAGAGGAAGACAAAACCCAAAAGCTGACGTGGGGGGCAGAGGCTGCTCCATTTGTCAGCGTTCATCTCTCTCCCTGTACCTTCCGTTTCTTTATTCGTGGAAGGCCGCATGGAGCCCGAGCAGAATGGGAGGAAACCCAGGGATGGGGCAGCCCCGGACAGCATCGCGGCTGCAGAAGTCTTCCAGTACAGGCGGTCTGACACAGACATTTGCTTCTGGGGATGTAAATGGGGGATATTTTTAAGATGCATCAAGGCACCGAGGCCTAATTTGCAGACTGCATTCTACGTCCTCGCTGAAGCCGTCCTGAGTGGCTCTTCCCTTCTGAAACCGGCTTTGGAACGGCGACTTGGTTGTTTCTCCCAGGAGGAATGCACGCTCATTGTGAATAGCCAAACAGTGCCACAGGTCACAGGAGGAAGCAAGGACACGCCAAGGAAACCACCGCCGGCCCCGCCCCGGAGCGCCGGCATTCACACGGTCGGCAGGTGGCCGTGCCAGCCACTGGAGAGGCACTAGCTGGCTGAGCGGGTGGGTGGGCAGATGGAGGGCCAGGAGCTTCCCTGGAGCTTAACAAAGAGAGAAGAGGCATGAAGCCCAAAGACTGCTGGACTTCACATAAAGACAAGAAACGCTGCCTGGGAAATCCTGCAAAGGCTGCCAGGAAACCCCGTTAAAAACCATGGGCAGGCACCGGCCCCACCTCCACCCCCCAGAGGCGGCCACTCCTCCGGCATTCATGGACGAGTGGACAGAGGACGGAACAAGAACCCAGAAGCAGGCCAAGGACACCAGGGACCTGCATGTGGCAAAAAGGATGTTGCGCCTCTCTGGGGTGAAACGGACTTGAATGACTGGTGGGCAGGCTGGGCACACTTGGCAGGACCCGCCTGTCATCCCAGCCAGCTCGGTGGGACGTGAAGTCATGCGAGTGCTGAAGAAAGGCAGGGAAAGGCATTCACACTGACCAAAAGAAAGGAAAAGATAAACACAAGCAGTAACATTTTTGGACAGCCAAGAAAACCACAAATGAAGTTGAAGACAACTGAGAAAAAGTTGGAGAAAATATTTATGACATACGCCACTGGTGAGGGACCAGTGTCCCCAGAAAAGGGGTGGAGAAGTCTCCAAATGTAGCACAATGGACCAAAAGTTGGATTAAAAAAAAACAGAGGACATAAAAAGACAATTCACAACAAAAAAAAGATATTAAAATGAGCCCTCAGGCTATAAAAAAAGTTCACTCATCTTAGTATTCAGAGATACCAACTGAAACCCGGCTGAAACACTCCTCCTCACCTAGCAGACAGGCAAAGCAGCTCCCCCCTAGGCCCTGGCCAGGGTCACGCGCTGCGGTGCACCTGCTCCCGGCATCCTGGGGCCTGGGAGCCGGCTGGGCTCCACTCTCCCATTAACTGTCACACGTCACAGGAAGTGCACCTGGTCATACTGATCACAAATCCTCGCCTCCGTAATAAGGCAAGAAAAGGAAATTAAAAGCGCACAGTGGAGAGAAGAAGCAGATCTGTTTTAGTCACAAACAATATAGTTTATGTGGGAAATCCTAAATAATCTAAAAAAAGTACTAGAGTTAAGAATAAAAGGCCAAAGTCAACACAGGGATACAAAGTCAACATACAAGACAATTGCTTTTCTATATGCAAGTGACAACTAGAAATTCAGATTTAAAAATACCACTTACAGTAGCAACAAGAAAACAGATATTTAGGAATAAATGTAACAGAAAGATGTGCCAGACTTCTACCCTGAAAACTACAAAACACAGCCAAGAAAAATCAAAGGCAACCTAAATAAACGAAGAGTGCTGTGCTATAAGTGTTCATGCACTCCCCCATTGCATATGCTGCAATCTTCAGCCCTCAGGTAGTGGTGTGAGGAGATGGCTTTGGGGGAGGTGATTTAGTCTTCAAGGTAGAACCTACATGATTGAAGTTAGTGCCTTTATAGAAGAGACTATGGACATAGGTAGCTTCTTCCATCATGTGAGGGTGCAGCAAGACGCTCCATCTAGGATGAGAAAACAGCCCTCACCAGACACTGGACCCAAAGTCACCTTGAGAAACTTCTGCTGTTTATAAGCCTCCCATGATATTTTGTTATAGCAGACTTCACAGACTGAGATGAAGACAGAGGTGTTCCATGATCATGGATTGAAAGACATCATTGTCAAGATGTTCCTACTTCCTGAAACAACTACAGACCAAAGCCATCCTGATCAAAATCCCAGCGGGATTTCTGGTGGAAGTTGTCGAGCTGTCTCCAAGAGTTTCATGGATATGGAAAGGGCATATGGAACAATTCTGCCGAGGCTGGAGGATTCAGTGGCTCCATTTTTATGAGGATAGCGGACTCCAGGAGCCGTGGTATTGCTGTGAAGAGAGGCAGATGGGTCATTTGGAGAGAACAGACACATGCCTGTGGGAGTTGGAGGGATGGTTTCCTTTTGCTGTTTGGCTCGAGAGGAGCTGTCTGGGCTCACAACTAGGCTCTGATTAGAGTCTATGACTATCAGAAGTCACCCAGGGCACATTTAGGCCCCATATTTCCTGTATGTAAGTTGTATGTCTGTGCAGTGAATTAATGGTGGACAAGAGTGGATCTGGTGGGGCTGTGGACAGGTACCTCTGGCACCCTGAGAAGTGGGCAGGAGAGGCAGGGCCTGGCCGCCTGAGAGCCTGCTGCAGCAGTGAGTGGCTGCTGTTTCTGCAAGTCCCTACTTAGCTTTCTAGGAACCTCCCTCTTAACTCAGCACAAAGGCTCCTGCCAATTTAGAACTGGTTGTAACAGAGGCTTGCAAGCTGGTGGGAGCGAGCTGGCCACACGGGGTCTGCATTCACAGCGATGGGGCTCAGGGCTAACTTCCGATACCGTCCCTCATAACAGGCTCCGGCAGCGTCCACCACACGTGTCCTCTGGGTCATGTGAGGAGGGCAGCCTGGCCTCCCCTGTGCCCCTCCGGTTTCACAGCCACGCGGGGCAGTCCTCAGCCACAGGGCGGTGGGCACTTCTGAGGCTCTGTTAGAGCCACCTCTGGGGATGGATGTGTGGTGCGAGTGTACACATCGGACAGCAAGACAGAGGAAGGCTCGAGGGAACCGCCCACCCGGGGGACGGAGGGGCTCCCGGGCACCCGTCCACACAGGCCCAGCACAACCACCAGAGCATTGCCAGACAGTCAAGGGAAAATATGTGTTTTCCATTTTGGGAAACAGTCAGATTTTATATTCCACCAAAAATAGAAGTGGAATTCTAGAAAGCAGAAATAGGTGGGCTTATGTATGTCTGTATTCGACTCACCAGAGGCTGCTCTCGTCTCTGGAATGTGGTCCTGGCGCAGCCAGCGAGGGAAGACGGGCTGCTCCTGGGCCCATGCTAGCTGCGGCCACCGGCCCCTCTCCTATCCGAGTCCTCGCTGGCCTCTGGGGCCACCAGGTCCTGACCACGACGTGTGCTCTCCCGCCTCCACCCAGCTGTGTGTGAGTGGAGAGGCGTTGATTAGTGACCCCTTCATACCACCCACAGTGGGGCTGGGCAGCCCCCGGCCTTGCCCCCCAGGCTGCTTAGAACATGGAGCGTCCAGCCCACCGTGGGCAGGGGCGGGTCTCTGGGCCACGGTGAAGGCAGGCAGAAACATGACTTAATTTTGAAGTATGTTTTACAGAAATGTATGTTAAGCTTTCATTTTATTTTTATAGACTTTGAAACGTATTCATTTTGGTGGCATAAGATTTTACAGATAACCTCTCTGATGAGAACTCTGAGGCCCAAGGAAGGAGCCATGTACTGCGTGTGCCTGTCCTCACTCCAGCCTGGGCGGCCTCCACACGCTCCTCAGATGCCCCTTCCTGCCCGGCCCGTGCCATCGCCATGGGGCCTGGCGAGCAGACGGGGTGGGGGCAGGGAGCCGGGCACTCGGCATGCTCCAAGTCCTTGGGGGGGGCAGGGATCCCGGGCAGCTGGGCTCCAGGTCCTCCACTACTTCCCCGTGAGGCAGGGCTGGGTGGGGGTGGTGCTTGGAGCAGGGGCTTTTACTGGAAGAATCCTGGGGCATCTCCAGGGCTTATTCTGCGTTGGACTCGTTTCTAAAGAGCATAGTTGGTTTGACATTTGAACTTCAATCAGCCTGACTCACTGTATTCATTTAACAAAGCAAAAAACCCGCGCTGTCATCTCAACAGAGCAGAAGAAGAAAATTAGGGAGTTCAGTGCACACTCACAGAGAGCCACTCCTGGCCCAGTCGATAGAAAGGGCCTTCCTTAACCTCATCGGGACATCTACATGAAAAGCCCCACCACCAGCATCGCACTTCCTGGAGCTCCTGAAAGCTGAGATCGGGGATGGACAGACGTGTCCACTGCTAACACCGCTGCTCAGGACGAGCGGGAAGCTGGCCAAGAAAACGCAACGAAGGACACAGCGGTGGGAGGGGAAGAACGAAAGAGCTGTGACGCTCAGACCAAGCCCAGGAGAGGCCGTGACCGTGGAAGTGAGATGAAGTCGCCATACACAGGTCAGCAGGCAAAAATCAACTGCACTCTATAGAAACCAGAAGCCAGCGGGGACAGAATAAACCGGAGCCTCTTAAATGACACCCGAAGCAAAGATACCCAGGACTAAAGCTAATGAAATATGTGTGAAGTGTAGGATGACAGCATTCAAAAGATATCTAAATAAATGCATGGCTGGGTGTAGTGGTGCACTTTTATAATCCCAACACTTGGGAGGCTGAGACAGGAGGCTCGCAGGTTTGAGGCCAGCTTTAAAACTTAGACTCTCAGCTACTTAGTGAGACCACTTCAAAATAAAAAATAAAAAGGCTGGGAGTATAGTTCAGAGGTAGAATGCCTCTGGGTTCAGTTCCCAGTAAGTAAGTAAGTAAATAAATAAATAAATAAATGCAGGATTAACATAAGTTGCAGCACTCCACACTGTGAGAGTATTCAGTTTCAATGCAATTATAATAACAATTCTAGATAGATTTTTGGGGAAATTGATAAACCAATCAAAAAGTTCTGTGGAAGGTGGGTATGGTGGTGCACACTTGTAAAAAATAAAAAAATAGGAGCCAGGCGTGGTGGGCACGCTTGTCATCCCAGCATCTGAGAGGCTGAGACAGGAGCATCGCAGTTCGTGGACAGCCTCAGCGACTTAGCGAGGCCCTTTGCAACTCAGTGAGACCCTGTTTCAAAATAAAGAACAAAAAAATAGGGCTGGGGGTGTAGCTTGAAGGTAGAATGCCCCTGGGTTCCATCCACAGTACCACAAATAAATAAATAAATAAGAATAAAAAACAGAATGGCCGGGCGTGGTGGCACACACTTGTCATCCCCGTGCTTGGGAGGTGGAGACAGGAGGATCGCGCAGGTTCAAAGCCAGCCGCATGGTGCTGGCTTAAGAGACCCTGTTTTCAAATAAAAGTATACAATAGGTCTGGGAGTGTAGCCCGGAGGTAGAAGGGCTCCCAGGAACCCCAGTACCACCAAAAAAAAAAAAAAAAAAAAAGGAATGGAGTGTAGCTCAGAGGTTGAATACCCCTGGATTCAATCTCCAGTACCACACGCATACATGCTCTGTGGAAATGCAAAATACCTAGTGTGTCCTGTCTCTGTGTGTATGTATTCTACATGTACTATACATACAGAGAGTGTGTGCATATTCTATACATACCATACATATATAATGTATGTGTATCCCTCATACTATACATAGAATGTGTGTGCTACATATACATGCATGTGTGCATTCTTCATATAATATACCTACAGAATGTGTGTATTCTACATATGCCATACACATGGACTGTGTGTGCTACGTATATCATACATACAATGTGCCATACATACGGAATGTGGGTGTGTGTGGGCATGACCACATGCCCTGCCCTGTGGAGCTTGCCCTTTTCTTATTTTTAGGCTCTGTAAGACGGCACGCTTTTCAGTCATTTTATTTCTGAGCTTTGCCATCCGGCTGAGGGTGTCCGTGAACCGCGATCCTCCTGTCTCAGCCTCACGAGTGCTGGGATTACAAGCGTGCCCACCATGCCCAGATTGCATTTCTCTTAAAGTTGGACATCTTCCTGTGTGCTATTGGCCATTTGTGTTCTCTTCTGTGAAATTCATGTCTTTTGTCTATTTTTCTTTGTACTAGGGATGGAACCCAGGAGAACTCTTATCTCCAACCTACACCCCAGCCCTATTTTTATTCTTTATTTTGAAACAGGGTCTCATGAGGTTGCAGATATCCTAAGTAGCTGAGGCTGGCCTTGAACCTGTGATCCTCCTGTCTCAGCATCCCAAGCACTGGGATTCCCAGCATGTGTCACTATGCCTGGCGTCTTTTGTCTACTTTTTGTGTGTGTGTGTGTGTGTGTGTGTGTGTGTGTGTGTGTGGTACTGGGGATGGAGCCCAGGGGCCTTCTATCTCCGGGCTACACTCCCAGACTTATTTTATATTTTTTATTTGAAAACAGGGTCTCTTAAGCAGAGGCTGGCTTGGAACCTGCACAATCCTCCTGTCTCAGCCTCCCAAGCACAAGGATTACAAAGCGTGTGTCACCACACCCGGCTTTTTGTCTACTTTTATTAAGCTTTTCCTTTTTCTTATTAGTTTTGTAGTTCATTACATATACTGGATATAAATCCTAAGGTAACTGCCTGTGTTATAAACATCTTCCTTTATTTTATGCCTTTTTACTTTGTCTTTTGATAAAAATTTATCTTTGCCGGGCGTGGTGGGCACGCTTGTCATCCCAGCATTTGGGAGGCTGAGACCTGGAGGATCGTGGTTCGCGGACAGCCTCAGCTACTTAGTGAGGCCCTCCGCAACTCAGTGAGACCCTGTTTCAAAATAAAGAATAAAAAATAGGGCAGGGGGTGTAGCTCGGAGGTCAAATGCCCCTGGGTTCCACCCCAGACCCACACACACAAAAAATTCATCTTTAACATAATCAAAATTTCCGATCTCATCTTTTATGTTTAGTGCTTTTTGTACCTTAAGAAATCCTTCCTGCTGGGTGTGGTGGCACATGGCTATAATCCCAGTACTTGGGAGGCTGAGATAGAAGAATCTCAGATTCAAGATCAGCCTCAGCAACTTAGGGGGGCTCTCGGCAATCTACTGAGACACAGTTACCAAATAAAAATACAAACTGGGCTGGGAGTGTAGCTCAGAGGTAGAATGCCTGAGTCCAACACACATACACATATCCCCCTCCAAAAAGGTCATAAAGATATGCACCTGTATCTTAAAATCTGAACTTTCCTTACTTGTATGGAAGTGATTTTTGTGTAGGGTGTAAGTCACATGCTCAGTTCTATTTTCCCCAAATGGACAGATGTCCCGGCATCATGACCGATGTCCCTTTCAAGCTGCAGGGCCTCTTGCGTCACGGCTCGCAATGTGCCTGCTTCTGCTTTCACTGGGCCATTTGTCCATCTCTGGGTCAGTGGCCACGGGCTTATTCGCGGCAACTTCAGAGCGCGCCTTGATATTTGGTAGTGTGAATCCCCATCTTATTCTCCTTTAGGAGAATCTTGGCTACTGCGGGCTGTTTGCCTCCGATGTGTTATGTAATAGAGAATCAGCCAAATTGCATGGACCATTCCTACGGATTTCAGTGTCTATCAGTGATTCGTGGGAGAAGCGACCTTTTTGATATTGGGGTCTTCTTAGCCATCGAAATGGTGTGTCCCTGTGCGTACATGTTCACTCATTACATTTTATTATTTATTTATTTAGTCTGGGGATGGAACCCAGAGGCATTCGACCTCCGAGCTACACCCCTGCCCTATTTTATATTCTTTATTTTGAAACAGGGTCTCACTAAGTTGCAGAGGGCCTCACTAAGTAGCTGAGGCTGTCTGCGAAACGCGATCCTCTGGTCTCAGCCTCCCGAATGCTGGGATGACAAGCGTGCGCCACCATGCCCGGCGATTCATTACTTTTTGAAAAAATACTTTTTCTCCTTAACAATTATACCTTTTTTTAGACTTTTAAAAATTCATGCTTTTGCCGGGCGTGGTGGCGCACGCTTGTAATCCCCGCGCTTGGGAGGCAGAGACAGGAGGATCGCGCAGGTTCGAAGCCAGCCGCGCGCGTTGGCTTAGGAGACCCTGTTTCCAAATATAAAAATGTAAAAATAGGTCTGGGAGTGTAGCCTGGAGGTAGAAGGGCTTCCAGGAACCCCAGTACCACCAAAAATAAAAATAAATAAATAAAAAAAATAAATAAAAAAAATAAAAGTTCATGCTTTTGGCCGGGTGTGGTGGCACAGGCTTGTAATCCCCGTGCTTGAGAGGCAGAGACAGGAGGATCATGCTGGTTCGAAGCCAGCTGCGCTGGCTTAAGAGACCCTTTTCCAAATAAAAATATAAAAAAATAGGTCTGGGAGTGTAGCCCGGAGGTAGAAGGGCTTCCAGGAACCTCAGTACCACCCCCCCCAAAAAATTGTGCTTTTGTTGCTATTATAAACAGCATAGTTTTTCTAAATTACCTGTATGTTCCTGTGTATAGAAGTAATTTGGGGTACGTGTGTGCCAACTTCATGCTCAGCAGTAGTTAGATTTTGTCAAACCTAAGACTCTAGCTGTGAGTTTTTAGGTTTTGTGCACATGGGCCCGTATCTGTTTCCTTCCTGACACCCTCTGTTCCATGTCTGCTGGTCATGTGGGCCGGGCGTTGCGATACCAGTTGACCGGGGTGGAGACAGCCAGCCCTCTGTGCCACAGCTGCTTTCTGGACGGCTCCCGGCATTCTGAGTGTGTCTGTTTCAGGAGTCTCTGCAGACATCCTCTGCTGGGCTCTGGAAGTTCTCCTCTAGCTTTGGTTTTCTAAGTGTTTTTCTAAACACGAACGATGTCGGTTTCATCAAAAGCCTTTTCTGCAGCTTTGGAGATGCTGTAGAGATGTCCTTCCATCTTCTGAGGTGACTTAATAACAGATCTAAAAACACTCACTTGAAGTCCTGTTCGTGGGCGTCACGCTCCTGGCACCACCTTAGGTTCTTCTGGACTTTGTTCTGCGGAGCGGTCCGCTCAGGTCCTGGAACCCTGCGTTTCCTTAGGGTTTGGGGCCAGGTAGGTCTGCGTCCCTGCGTCTCTGTGCCCCGGTGTGATTTCTCATAGCTTTGGAGTGTATGGCTTGGGATGTGGCTTGCTGATAGATACTTGCCTAGCATATGTGGGGCCCCGGCTTTGACCCCAGAATCATGAAATAAAATAAATAAGAACGAAGTACGTGAGATGGGAAAGGCTTCTTGTCCTTGTCACAGCTGAATTTTTCAAGGTCAGTCTGACCTTCGGTTGCCCCCAGGTCCTGGGTCCTCACTTTCTGTTTCCAGGATTGCCTTTTCTCCTGGAAGCACGCTTCTGTTGGCTTCCTCCCGCCCCTGGTCTCCCAGGATCCCGCGCTCACTCCTCTTCCTGTCCCAGGGCGAGGCTCTTCTGGTCTCGCTTCCAGGCTCCCTTCTCTCTCTCCACTCCCTTGAGGTACTGGTGGCCACTTCCATCTTTTTCGTATCTCCAGCACAGTTCTCTTCCCTGGACACCAACTCTTTATGAGAGCTGCTGTCCTGATGTAGCCACCTGGGCGTCCAGTAGGACCACATGCTCGACACAGCCAGCAGGAATGGCTTCTCCCGTTTCCTGCACCTCATCATGGCACCACCTTTTCTGCCTGTGCAGGGCGCTGCCTGAGAGCGGTGGCCCTCCCTCCCAGGCCCTGCAGCCTGTCCCTCACTCATTCTCTGGGGTTTATTTTAAAAATCATCCCAACTCTTTCTACTTCCCCTGTGCCTGGACCTGGTATGTCCCTCGAAGGCCCATGTCCTGGGGCCTTGGTCCCAGCTGGAGGTGCTGTTGGGAGGAGGTGGGCCTGGGGGAGGAAGCAGGGCAGCAGGGCCACGCCCTGGAAGGATGTATTTCCTTCCGTGTGTGTGTGTGTGTGTGTGTGTGTGTGTGTGTGTGTGTGTCTCCACTTTCTCCTTCCTGGCTGCCATGAGCTGAGTAGCTCTCTGCCACACCCTTCTGTCATGTTTCTGTCTTGCCACAGGCCTAACCACAACAGATCAGGGCGACCATGGATGAAACCCTGAGCCCAAGTAGACTTCCTCTCCTCGTTACCCTCGGGTCACGCGATGGCAGTCTCACAGACACACTGTCACCATGTGACCCAGGCTCTTGGTGTCTACCGGGGCACCTGCAGTGGCATTACCGCTGCTGCCACGCCAGCCCCCAGCCCCCACTAACGTGCCGACTGTGGCCCACACGTCTTCCCTGGACAGCACGGTAGCTGACGTAACTCCCACTCCAGAGGTAGATCCCATTTGGCTCCACGCGGGGACTGGTACACTTTTTCTGTAAAGGGCCAGATGGTAAATATTTTAGGCTTTGTGGGCCACATGAGCCTGCCACGTATTCTTTCTACGCCCCCATCCCAATGGTTTATAAATGGGCGTTCATCCTCAGCACGGGGGCTGCACAAAACGGGCCATGCGCTTGGTGGCCACCTGTGGTTCAACCACTCAGCACGTTCATCTCCTGGTGGTGGGGCAGGGAGCTCCCCGGGGCCCATCCTGAGGACTCCCAGCAGGAAAGCCGGCAGTACTACTCTTCTGAATTCCGAGACGGGAGTGCTCTCCTCTGCCTGGGCGCCCTCTCCGCCAACCTCCCCATTCCTGCAGGCACAGCTTAAGCATGCCGGCCATGTCTCTGGGCTCTGCACCCTCACACTTCTCCTGCAACTCCATGCCCAGCCTTTTCACGCATCGGCCTTGGCCAGCCTGCGGGGGGCCAGCACACCTCCCTTTTACAGATGGCAGGCATAGAGAGGCCCACGGCTGTCCAGCCCGGCTACCGCGTGGCACAGCAGGGCTGCACTGTGGCCCAGTGCCTATCCTCGTCACCTGGACCACCTCTGCTGTGCCGCAGACGCTGGCCCCAGGCCGCTGGTCTGCCCTGTTATCTCGCTTCAAGTTGGCGTCCTGAAAGGCACGCATGGCCCTGGCCACAGACACTGGGGACTGACTGTCCTGATGCCAGTTCCGAACCAAGTCCAGTCAGGGCTCTGGAACCTGCCGTCCTGAGCAGGAGGAGTGGGCCAGGTGAGCCGGTCCACTCGTGAGCACGGCCTGCGGGTGGCATGGGGGAGGCGAGTGCAGGCGGCCCATTAAAGGCAGAACGCACACAGGCTTCTGCCACGGAGACAGGTTGCTGATGGAATGGCTCCCACCATCTGGCTTTTTTTTTTTTTTTTTTTTTTTTACCATGCTAGCCTGTGCTTTTAAAAATAAAGGACAAAAACCCATGTCTCGATTGTATCACAGAATACTGGTTACCTGGTTAGCAGTTTTATCTTTCTGAGGTTGTAAGAAACAAATCAGACATCTACTTCAGGCATACTCAATACACCCTTGAGCATCCCTTCTCAAAGAGGTTGGGAGGGATCAGTGCGGTCAGCGGTTTCTCAGACATCTCGGTTGTCAAAACACATGGGCTGCAAGCCTCTCAGGACAGAACCTGGACCAAAGGGCAGTGTGTGGGGGGAGTGGGGGCTGGGGCGTGAGCCCAGGGCTCACCCTGCTGTCCCAGCTTTGTCACGCCCTGCTGGCTCCCTATAGGCATGGACACAGAGTGGCTGTCCCGCCCGCTCCCCCTAGCCCATCAGTGAACAGAGGTCAGCGGCTGCACGGCCCCGGGCGGCACCTTCCTTCCCTATCAGCAGTTCCTAGAGGGCCACAGAGAGGCCGTGCCAGGCTGCCCCAGGGTCAGCGGCCTCTCCTAAGGTGTCCCTGCGCGGGGAGCGCCTGTCGGGGTGCCTTCTAGCTGCGCAGGGTGCAGTTACGTGGCCTCGCCACCTAACTGGCCAGAGACGAGCTGGCCTGCCTGGGCCCTCTTGACACTCGGCACTGGGCGGGCAGGGGAACTGGCTGGTTCCTACACGTGTGTGAGCTCACGCTTGGATTCCAGGACGCAATGCGGCATTTATTTCGCAGTTGCATAGAGAGACCAACAAGGAAGCAGGTGTCTGAAGTCGGCACTCAGGCCTGCGGCTGCTCTTGGCCCCGAGGGCAGCAAGCAGATGGCCTGCCCACTGCGGCTGCCAGCACCTCCGAGGAGACCCAGGGCCCGTGCCAGGCACCTGCGTGTGTCACCTGTACCGTGAACAGGGGCAGGCAGCGGCCTCGCTGCTCCTCTGGGCCCTCCTCAGGAGGCTTGGGTGTCCTCCTCCAAGAACCTGACCTCGTAGCCACCTGGAAGCGCCCGCCTTGTGGCCGCAGGTGACGGGAAGCTGCTTTCCCCCCACGTCGGCACACGGGGGAGCGGTTGGCAAGCCGCTCTTCCATGTCAGGGCCAGCTCCACAATGAAGACAGTCTCTGCGGAGAGGACTGCGTCAGCTGTGGTGTAACAGGACGAGGCCACCGCAAGTCCCGGGCTGGTGTCCTCTGCACGGCCCTGTCCAGCAGCAGCAGCAGTTGAGGGTCTTGGCCACGGCTGCCATCTTCTCTCTGTGCTGTTGGGGGCGGGGGCGGGGAGAGGGTTAAATTGGCATGGCCGCGCCTCTCTTCCCTGTCAGACTGTCACTAACCCAAGGCCTGTGAAAGGCAGCCAGGGCCGGCTCTGATCACACTTCCCTTGCTACACCTGTAGTTCAGCCAATGAGACACGAGGAGACGGCAGGGCAGCAGAGGCCAGGCAGGCCCGCGTGCAGGCCTTGCTCTGTTGGGGGCAGAGCCCCCCCCGTGGAACTGCCAACGCCCCACGAAGCAGAGTGAAACCAGCGGAGGCTGGCACGAGACGCACATAAGTGTGTGTGTGTGGGGTGCAGGCAGACAGACAGACACAGGCACTGGGAACTGAACTGGAGGGTTTCTACCACTGCACTCCCCAGCCCTTTTAATTTTGAATCAGGGTCTTGCTAAGTGGCTGAGGCTGGCCTCAAACCTGTGATCTTCCTGTCTTAGCAATTTTTTTTTTTTTTTTTTTTTTTTTTGGTACTGGAGATGAAACCCAGGGGGCATTCGACCTCCAAGCCACACCCTATCCCTATTTTTTATTCTTTATTTTGAAACAGGGTCTCACTGTGTTGCAAAGGGCTCACAAGTAGCTGAGGCTGTCTGAGAACCGGGATCCTCATGTCTGTCTCCCGAACGCTGGGATTACAAGCCTGCACCACCACGCCTGGCGTTATTTTTTTTTACTTTTTGAAACAGGGTCTGGTCAAGTTGCTGAGGGCCTCGCTGAGTTGCTGAGGCTGGCCGGGGACCTGGGACCCTCCTGGGCCAGCCTCCTGAGTACTGGGATGACAGGTGTGCACACCACGCTGGGCTTGAAACGCATTTCTACGCGTGCTCACCATCAGTACACGTCTACGTACACTGGGAAAGTGAGCGAACACGGAAACGCGGGGTTTAAGTCTGTGGCATCAGCGTGGGAAAGGCCTTAGGCCTCCGTTATCACTCAGAAAACCCGCCAGGTGACAACAACCACCTGGCTACGATGACCCCGCTCCCATCTCAACAACTCGGCGGAGCTGGGCCGCAAACCCTCTTCTCAAGCTTACTGCGGGACTGCCTTAGCTGGAAACTCCGGACAGGGCGGGGACTCCCAAAGCTGGAGGTCAGCCTGCCGGCCGAGCCCGCCGCCCTCGGGAGCACCGCCGCCCTCGGGAGCACCGCCGCCCTCGGGAGCACCGCCGTGGGGTCTGGGGAGCTCCGGTCTCGCCGCCGGCCGCCGTCCCCGCGCCGGGCTGGGGCGCCCGCCAGGCCCTCCGCAGCCAGGGTGCCGGGAGGCCGCGGCGGGGCGCCCGCGGGCGCTGGCTGAAGGGGCCGGCAGACCCCAGCCCGCCCGCCCGCCCGTGTCGCAGGTGGCCGCAGCGCCGGGCGCGGCGTCGGGAGCGCGGCGTCGGGGGCGCGGCGTCGGGGGCGCGGCGTCGGGAGCGCGGCGTCGGGAGCGCGCACGCGGCGGCGTGGCCCCGCCCTGCGCGGGGGCGGGGCGGGCGCAGAGGCCGAGCGGGCGCGGGCGAGCCGGCGCACACGGCGGCCTCCGCGCCGGGATCCAGCTCGGCAGGTGAGCGCGGCGGCGCCGGGCCGCGGGCGGGCGGGCTGGGGGCTGGGGGCTGCGGCGGAGGGCGGGAGGCCGCGCCCGACCGCGCTGCGCCGGGGCGTGGGGCCCGGAGGAGGGGACGCGGCGCCCGGGGAGCCTGCGCCCCGGGAGGACGCTGCGCCCGGGGATGCTGAGCCCGGGGGATGCTGCGCCCGGGGATGCTGAGCCCGGGGATGCTGAGCCCGGGGATGCTGCGCCCGGGGATGCTGCGCCCGGGGTCCTGTGGCCTGGAGGAAGGGACGGGTGCCCGGAGAGCCTGCGCCCGGGGGAAGCTGAGCTCCGGGGGACCCTGAGCCCCGGGAGACGTGCGCCCCGGGGGACACTGAGCCAGGGGGACCCTGCGACCGGGGGACCCTGAGCCCGGGGGATGAGCCCCGGGAGACGTGCGCCCCGGGGGACACTGAGCCCGGGGAATCCTGCGCCTGGGGGACCCTGAGCCCGGGGACGCTGAGCCCGGGGTACCCTGAGCCCGGGGACCCTGAGCCCGGGGACGCTGAGCCCGGGGGACCCTGAGCCCGGGGGACTTGCGCCCCGGGGCCGAGGCTGCCCCGCGCAGGGCACGAGCCTCAGCGAGGCTGCGCCGGGGCTGCGCTCCGGGAGGGACCTGAACGGGGCTGCCGGGCGTCGGGTGGCCGCGGGGCGCCCGGAGGGAGCCGCCCTGGACGCCGTGGAGCCCCCGGGCGGGCGCTGGCGATCTGGAGCCGCGGGGCCGAGGTGGATCCGGGCGCGCTCGCCGTCGCACGGGCGTCTGGAAAATGCCTGCGCGGTGGTGCGCGAGGGGTCCGAGGGTCCGAGCCGAGCCCGCGCCGGCCCAGCCAGCGCCCGCCGCGATCTGGGAGACCCGGCCGCGGCTGCGGGTGGCGGCGAGGGTTCGGCTAGCAGGTTTTGATTGTTACTTCTGATAAAAGCATTTCTCCCCTGTCTCCGGCTAATGGCCATCATTGCGTTCCGTTCTCAAGTGCAGCGAAAGTGGCCTGATAGCAAACTTGCCCCTCTGCGCTCAGTGCTGGAGTTTTTACTGCGAGTAGGAATAGGTATCCGTCCTCGCTCTTTGGCCTCTTAGATGTGCGGTTCCCTTGAAAGGTGCCACCCAGCCGCATTTCCTCTACCAGCTGACTTCTGGGACTGAGCAGGCTCGCGGCAGAGGCCGTCGCCCCTGGATCCCCAGCTTTTCTGGGGGATGAGCCCGCTTCACTCTTGCTTGTTGAGGCTTTCCCAGAGAGAAAAGAAGGTTGGGGCACAGCTCCTCCTTGGGTTCAGGGCTCCTTTGTGGCAGGGCCTCCTCCAACGCCTCGCAGGGCGGCACAGCTGGGCGCAGAGATCCCTCCTGCTGTGCGGGCCTGAGGGCACTGGCCTTGAAAGGGACATAGTGTCTTGGGGCTCCTGGGACCGGAGCACCCCTGGCTGCCTTGAGGTCGTTGGAAGCCTTCGGGAGAGGGAGCCCTCTCCCCAGGGGCAGTGCTGAGGACAGTGGGTCTGGCCTGGGCTGGACCGTGCCCCCTGGTGTGTTCAGGTCGTCATGGCGGGGGCTGGAGGAACAGCTACGGCATCATCCTCAGAGCCCACCATGGCCCAGGCCCTTTCCTTTGAGCTGTGCCAAAAAGCATTTGGATTGTTGTCAGAGTTTCAGAATAAGAAAAGCCTCAAAACTTACCTGTGTCCAGTGAACGAACAAGACAGAAGTATCTCATGGGGAAAGGCCGTGCGGTGGGCGCTCGCCTGGAGAGGGGACACACGAGGAAGGTGCCTCTGGCTGGCGGTGGTCCCTCCCCGCACACACAGCACAGAGGCCAGCTCAGTGTGCCGGCCCTCACTAGTCACCCCTGTGGCATTGCCTGTTTTCTTTCTTTCTTTTTTATTTTTATTTATTTATTTATTTTGCGGTACTGGGGATGGAACCCAGGAGCATTTTACCTCCCAGCTACACCCCCAGCACTATTTTTTTATTTTTTTGAAACAGGGTCTCCCTGAGTTGCAGAGGGCCTCACTAAGTAGCTGAGGCTAGCCACAAACCACGATCCTCCTGTCTCAGCCTCCTGAGCGCTGGAATTACAAGTGTGTGCCACCATGCACAGCTGCATCTTTTTAAAATACAATTTTTGCCGGGCGTGGTGGCGCACGCTTGTAATCCCCGCGCTTGGGAGGCAGAGACAGGAGGATCGCGCAGGTTCGAAGCCAGCCGCGCTGGTTTAGGAGACCCTGTTTCCAAAAATAAAATAGGTCTGGGAGTGTAGCCCGGAGGTAGAAGGGCTTCCAGGAACCCCAGTACCACACACACACACACAAAAAAAATTAATATCATCATCAAATAAAAAAAAATCTAAAAAAAATACAATTTTCCTTGTAAGTTTTTGCCATAGATTTAAAAGGGTAGGCATGCCGGGCCGGGCACGTACTTGTAATCCCAGTACTCGGGAGACCAAAACAGGAGGATCACAGGTTTGTGGTCAACTCTGGCTACTTAGAGAGGCCCTCCACAACCAGTGAGACCCTGTATCAAAATAAAGAATAAAAAATAGGGCTGGGGGGAGGAATAGTTCAGAGGTAGAACGCCCCAGGTTTCAATCCCTAGTACCGCAAAAAAAAAAAAAAAAAAAAAAAAGAAGAAGAAGAGAAAGAAAATGAAGGGTAGTTATGGGTAGATAAAGGGTGGGTCAGGAGGTGCACAGACACGCGAAGTCTCACTCCACTCCATCCCCTGTGCCCAGGTCCCTCCTCTGTCCACACTGCCTATGTCTTGTCCTAGTAGGAGCCAAGACACTGTGGTGGGTATGTTTTAATGGTGTATGTTTGTGGTGTGTGTGTGTGTGACTGGAGAGTGAACCCAGGGGCATTCTACTTCTGAGCCACACCCTCTGCGTTTTTTGTTTTTGTTTTGAGTCAGTGTCTTGCGAGGTTGCGAGTCTCACTGTGTTGCTGGGCTGTCCTTGAACCTGCAATCCTCCTGTCTCACCCTCCAAGGACTATTAGTATAGCTTTTTTCTTTTAGCACAGAGTTGGACCCAGGGTTATTCTGCCATGGAGCAACACCCTCAGTCCTCTTTTTATTCTTTATTTTGAAACAGGGTCCTCACTGAGTTGCAGAGGGCTTCACTAATAAAGCTTGCTTTCACAGTGCTACAGTGGCTAGTCTTCTCATATGGTGCAAGCAAGACCTAGTCATGATTTTCTATTAGTTATCAAAATGTCTTCATTGTCAGTTTTATTTAAGAACTGGGCTCTATCCCCTTGAATGCTGCGATTAGCTCTAAGTACATAGGACCAGAGACGATCAGTTACGTGGGTTGCAGGTAGTTAGAAAGTACCCTTGGAGGCCAACGAGGCCGGCAGCGGAGCCTGCCGTGAGGCATGACCAGTGCTGGGGCCTCCGAGGCCGGGATCGGAGTATGCCGAGGGATTAGGCCGGTGCTGGGGCCAGCGAGGCCGGCATCGGAGCCTGCCTTGAGGCAAGGCCGGTACTGGGGCCTCCGAGGCCAGGATAAGAGCCTACCGAGGGGTTAGGCCAGTGCTGGGGCCAGTGAGGCCGGCATCGGAGCCTGCCGTGAGGCAAGGCCGGTACTGGGGCCTCCGAGGCCAGGATAAGAGCCTGCTGAGGGGTTAGGCCGGTGCTGGGGCCAGCGAGGCCGGCATCGGAGCCTGCCTTGAGGCAAGGCCGGTACTGGGGCCTCGAGGCCAGGATAAGAGCCTGCCGAGGGGTTAGTTCGGTGCTGGGGCCAGCGAGGCCGGCAGCGGAGCCTGCCGTGAGGCAAGGCCGGTACTGGGGCCTCCGAGGCCAGGATAAGAGCCTGCCGAGAGGGTAGGCCGGTGCTGGGGCTAGCAAGGCTGGCATCGGAGCCTGCCTTGAGGCAAGGCCGGTACTGGGGCCTCGAGGCCAGGATAAGAGCCTGCCGAGGGGTTAGGCTGGTGCTGGGGCCAGCGAGGCCGGCATCGGAGCCTGCCTTGAGGCATGACCAGTGCTGGGGCCTCCGAGGCCGGGATCGGAGCCTGCCGAGGGGTTAGGCCGGTGCTGAGGCCAGCGAGGCCGGCATCGGAGCCTGCCTTGAGGCAAGGCCGGTACTGGGGCCTCTGAGGCCAGGATAAGAGCCTGTCAAGGGGTTAGGCCGGTTCTGGGGCCAGTGTGGCCGGCATCGGAGCCTGCCGTGAGGCATTACCAGTGTTGGGGCCTCCGAGGCTGGGATTGGAATCCTGCCAAGGGGTTAGGCCGGTGCAGGGGCCAATGGCCAGCATCGGAGCCTGGCCTGAGGCAAGTTCACACCTGCGGCCTCCAAGGTCGGGACCAAAGCCAGCTTAGGGGTTTGACCCGTTCAGGGGCCAGCGAGACCAGAACTGGGTCCTCCCATGAGGCAAGGCCGCTGCTTGAGCCAGCGAGGTCTGGATCAATCCACTGAGTAGCCAGGCCACTACTGGGACCAACAAGAGTGGGATTGGTACTTGCAACGCAGCATGCACAGAGAAATATCGCAGAAAATATAAATCAGACGCTTCTCTTAATCAGCAATAACTAGGAGGAAAAGGGCAACAGGAAGAGGTTGAGCTATAGAAAGGGCCCTATAGTGAAGCAACTAATGTGACCAATCAGAGGGTATGCAATACTGGAGGACGGAGCCTCTTTAAAACGCAGGAGGTACATAAACAAATGTATCAAAGTAAATCACCAAAGAAGTGTGGGATGGAGGGAGGGGGAGGGAATGGGACGGGGGCTGGAGGAGGGCTAATTGGATGATGTGTGCTTGTATATCCTCTCAAGTCTTGTACTCCAATGTGATTGATATATGACTACAATGCACCAATTTAAAAAATAAATTAATTAAAAAAAATAAAATGAAATTTAAAAAAAAAAAAAAAAGAAAGTACCCTTGGAGATTAACTGGTGAAGTTTTACATTTACCAACCTATAAAAAACTCAAGGAATATTATGAAGCTTAGTATGAAACAGAGAGCTGAGAGAGGTCCAGTTTTATTGGAAAGCATGATGGTTTTCTGTGCCAACTTTCTAAAATGTGAATTTCTGCCTCCAGAGCTTGATGTGGAGGAAATGGTGTTTATATACCCCTTATAATGTTGCCAATCGGAGGGTGACAAAGTAATTGTAACACTTCTTCACATTTAGAATGTGTGTGTGTGTGTGTGTGTGTGTGTGTGTGTGTTTTATTGGGGATTGAACCCAGGAGTATTCTACCTCCAAGCTATACTCCCAGCCCTTATATTTTTGAAAGAGTCTTGCTAGGTTGCTGAGAGTTTCATACCTGGCTGAGGCTGTCCTTGAACCCATGATCCTCTGCCTCAGCCTCCTAAGCATGGGGAAAATAGGTGTGTGCCACCATGCCCAGCTTTGATTTCATATTCTATTTAATATGTTCATAATATGTGAAGTAGGGTTCACATAAAGGTGCACACTGAGTCACTGAGGTTTCTTCCCTGACCCTTGAGTGGCGGGGCTGTCCTGAGTTCCGGCATGGGCGTGTGTCAAGACCCCTGACTTTCTGAGACCGCTGATCTCGCTTAGCTGAAGAGTCTCTAGTCCCATCCATGTTCCTGCAGATGACGTGACTTTTTCTTTATGGCTGAGTATATCTCCATCGCACACAAACACCGTATCTTCTCTGTTGGCCTCCTGGTGTACGCCCAGGCTGGTCCGTAACGTGGCTGTGGTGACTTGTGCTACAGGACCGTGGCTGTGCGTGGCTCACTGCAGTACTGTGACTTTAGCTCCTCTGAGAGCCGCCTGGAGAGGTTCGCTGGGTTGCGCGGCGGTGCCCGCCTCGGTCTGCTGAGGACCCCCACGCGGATCCGCGTGGGAGCCTTGCGGTGTGTAGCCCCCGCGGTGTGGGAGCGTTGTCCCCCTCATCTCAGCGTTGACTGTTGTTTGTGATTTTGATGGCTGCCATCCTAACTGGAGTCAGCTGGAATCTCTGGGTGGTGTTTCTGCACACTCCACTCTGTTTTCAGGTTGGTTGCCGAGCGTGTATCTGAGGCCGTCCTCAAACCTTCAGTCGTCTGGTCTCAGCGTCCCAAGTACTGGGTTTACAGGCAGCAGCACCGTGCCTGGCCTGGGGTGGTCTTGATTTGCATTTCCCTGGTGGCTAATGATGTGGAACACCAGAATACAGACCTTGAGTGGGCAGCTCACTCTTGCTTGGGCCTCGCTCCCCTCGGTCCCTCCAGCTCTAGCGCGGGGCTGCGGAAGGGGGCGCCGTAGCGAGCCTCACACCTTGGGTGCGCTTTCTGCAGGAGCGCAGAGTGCGGAGAGTGAAGGTTAAGGTGGACGGCCAAGGGGCTTGGGGTGCCTGGCATTCGTTTGCAATTCTTCTCCCTGCTTGCCTGGTGTTGTCGCCCTTGATTCCTCGGATGCTCAGGGTCTCACCGTGTGCCAGGTGCTGTAGATGAGTAGGCCTGAGGGTAGTTGCTGCCCACATGGGGTTCACGGTAAGGGGGCCGAGAACAGCCAGTGAGAGGGAGCCGGAGGCCCTGAAGGGCCAGGGCAGGTGGGAGCAGGGAGCCAGGGCCCGGGCGGGGCTGCAGCTGCGGAGGGGCCTGGGGGCAGCCTTGGCTGGTACACCCCAGGGCCCCGGCCAGCCAGACGGCAGGGCAGCGGCAGGAGCCCCGCTGGAGAGGTGGGGTGGGCGGTGGGGGTGAGGCTGCATCTTGTGGAGCCGCCAGTAAGGGATTTAGGTTTTA
The DNA here is from genome assembly GCF_963383645.1 of Muscardinus avellanarius. NCBI lineage: Eukaryota > Metazoa > Chordata > Mammalia > Rodentia > Gliridae > Muscardinus > Muscardinus avellanarius. The sequence continues at coordinate 1,468,642 of NC_137790.1, read as the reverse complement.
ATCCCAGTGTGGTGAAGGCCTTGGGAGGGCGGCTGGCTGCCCGCCTTTCTCCCTCCTTCCCTTTTAGAGAGTTCTGAACCAGGGAAGGACGCGGTTAGAAGAATCACGCTGGCTGTCGGTGTTTAGGAGCTTGGGATGTGCCGGGGCGGTTCTGAACGCTCTAGACGGGTTCATTCACTTAATTCTTGGGAAGGTCCAAGAGGTGGTGTTGTGCTGCGGCTCTGACTGCGGCCGGCAGGAGGGCCATCCAGCCACCAGCTGGGAGACATTTACCCAAGGTCACGAGTCAGGGCGCTCCTGGGAGCCAGGTGACCACTGGGCCTCCGTGGGGGAGGAGGGCCCAGGTCAGATTCCTTACTGTGTTTCAGCTGTAGGAAGATGCTACCCTCTCTGCGTTGTGGCGTCTTCAGTGCCCAGCAAAGGGCAGGTGTTGCCAGAGGGTGCTGCAGTGCTTCCTGTCACCCAGTGTTCACTTGAACTCAGGGAAGAGCTTGGGCTTTGAGCACCGGCGCTACAGTTACGTCACTCCCGTGTGCCTGTCAAAACAGAAAGTGCCAACGAGAGAGGATCGCATCCTGTGACCCTGCGCGGTTGGAGTCCGGTCTCCGAATCAGCTTTGACTTGGGGTGTCGCGTGCGAGGGTGGGAGGACAGGGAGGGTGTGGCTGAGCAGGCTTGTTGGGTGGAGGGTCCTGGGCGAGGGTCCCGGGCGAGCTGTTCGGTCTCTGTGCTCTGGTCTCGCCCAGGGGTCAGGGCAGTAGTGGCGATTTGTGTCTCCCAGGGCTGTGGCGTCAGTCCACTGAGCTGACGGAGGCCCGCCATAGACCCTGACCAGCAGTGTTTCAGAGGCTTGCTTTGCTTGCCATTTTTATGATTAGTCGTCAGAGCGGAGAGGTCGGGTGTCCGTGGACATTCAAGGTCGGGCTCGTGAAGAAGTCGGGCCACTTATGTAAACTCGAGTCTGCGTGTGGCTGGCACTTCAGGCTGTAGGCTGGGCCGTGGGTGGACACCAAGGAGCGGGCATGAGATAGTGGGCCAGGGCGGGGCTGTGCGAGGCCCTCGGGAGGGGGTCTGCTGAGGAAGGAAGGTAAGAGGGCACAGCAGCCGGGGTCAGACACAGAGGGATGGCTGCTTCTCACTGGGGCTGGAGACTCTCCCTTGGGTCTACGAGAGGCAGGAGTCAGGCGCCTCCACTGGCTTCTGGCCTAGGGCAGAGAGTGTGCCAAGCAGGAGCAGACGACGGGGCTGAAGCCTGGACTGCCGTGTGTCCTCCTCGGTGTGCTCAGGGGCAGTAGGAGGACCTTCTGGAAAGCCGTCTCTTGAGGAACAGCGGGTTCCTGGGAAGGTCGTGGGGACAGGGGTATTCGGCCACTGTAGCTCGGACCCTTGGTTCACTCCAAAGTGGTTTGAAGACAAGCTGCCCTTTTTGGGGGAGGACAGAAAATAAAACCTGGCCTGTCCTCAGCATAGGAAAGTTGGAGGCGCGCCCTGGGACTTGGGATACAGATTCTCACCAGCCAAACATGCCGCGGGCCTCAGTACAGAAAGGTATGTGTGGAGATGGAATTTTTCTTTAACAAAGAAACCGTCCTTGTCTTTAAAGCGCCCCGGCGCCCTTATTCGCCACGTTCAGCCCTGCTCAGAGGACTAGAAGCTCCGACTAGAAGCCCCAGCCTCTGAAGGGCGGGAGAGAGGCTGGCCTCGCGTTCAGATGCAGTCCGTTCCCCTGCGGAGGTGGCATTGGCGTGGCCCGCGGGCCCTCGGTCCAACCTCGGAACAGCCGCCTGTCAGACCGGTGCCCACAGTTGCCGTGTGAGTTTTCACGTGTGTTGTTTGTGGCTGTTTGGTGTTTTGTCTGGCTGCAGAAGCCTGCCTGGTTCCACCCGTGGGTGAAGACTGGCTTCCACCTCCAGAGGCACTGACCTGCTCCCTGGGCGCCGGCCCCCCTGGGAGCTCTTCCAGGGCGGATGCGGGGACAAGGAGAGGACCTCGGCATCTTTGGTTAGTGTTCACAGCGGGACTAAACAATCACACAGCCAGACGGGATGCCTTCAGGTGACCCTACCTGTGAGCGGGCAGAGGGTGTGCAGCAGAGGTGGGTGGCGAGGGACAGCCCCTGGGCCGGGCTGATGTCCAGTGCCGGAGTGCTGTGTTTATGGTGGAGGGCGCTGCGTCTGGCCCAGGGGCCGGAGGTGAGGCTGGAGGGACTTGTAGGCTGTCCAAGTGTTGAAGCAGGCAGTGCGGTAGGGCAAGGCCTAGAACCAGGGTGAGCCGGTGGGTGCTCTGTGTCATGTCCCACGCGCAGGTGGCAGAGGTGGGCTGGGAGCAGGTGTGAACTCTTGGTGGTGGGGAGGGAGACGGAGGGACGGGGTGGAAACCACCACCTAGACTCAGTTTCTCCCACTGGACACCCCCAGCACTGTCACTCTGTGCCCGCAGAAGGTAGTGGGACTTCTCCCTGCAAACAGGCGGTCAGCTCTGTAGTGGACAGCAGCCGGGCGTCCTCGTGTCCAAGCCAGCGTGGCACCGTCTACCTGGAGCCTGCGCCAGCCCTGCAGCTTGAGGCCCAGACCCCAGCATGCCCCCATCCAGACCCAGTTGCGAGTCTGGGCCTCTGACCTGCTACAAATTGGGAACCCTAGGCTGCTTCCCGGGTGCATTAGTGTGCTAGGGCTGCTCACAGGAAAGACTGCACGTGCATTCACCAGTTTATTATGAAGGGCCTTAAGGGGCCAGGGGAGGTGGGCAGGGTCCTGAGCGAGTCCTGTGGGCCCGCCTGGCCCTCCCAGTCTCTCATTCCTTGCAAGCCTCCCAGCAGGGTTTGTGTAAAGTCACCGCAGGGCGTGGTTGCTGGCTGGGCCTGCCCTCAGTCTCCTTGGCCTCTCTGAAATGGAGATCTTATCCACTCCTCCCAGCAGGTCAGAGAAAGGTATGAAGACAGGTGTCTGTGCCTCCTCCAGGAGAGGACGGTCTAGTGTCCCCGGCCACCTTGGGGAGGGAGTGAGAAGCCAGGAGCCCTGCACGGAAACCAGCAAATATCGAATGTCTGCGCATGTCAGGCCCGCAGGATCGCGAGGGCCGCCGCCCTCTGAGGGAGGCCAGCGGCATGGTTTTGAGGAGCAGCAGGCCGGGCGGGTCCTTGGTGCCGCCGCTGCTCATCGGGGTCTCTGCTGCCATGTGGCCTGCAGAACATGTGCGCACCGCAGCCCTGGAGCGCAGCACCCGGTCTGTAGGACCTGGATGTGCTATGCGCAGCAGAGCCGCGCTCCGGCCGGTCCTCAGCGTGACTGCTCCCGGCGTCACCGGGGCTGGCTCTTCCTACTTGCTCTCAGTGCCAAGGGGCTCGGTGCCCTGCTGGGGAGGCTGGGGAGTGTCCAGTCGGTAACTACGTGAGTTCCGTCTTGGACCTTCTTTCTCGTGGTTGTGTCTGGGGGCTGCTGTTCTGCTTCCCGTCCCTGCCAGCCCTGTCCACGTGTCCTTGACGGCAGATCCCAGCCTTCAGTGAGGACCGTCCTGTCACCCTCGGGGTCCAGGGCCGCTCCTGCCGCCGACCTCCCTGGCCCCTCGCTGTCCGGGGCTGGCCAGCCCTCGCTCCACGCTCTGTGTGCCCGCTGGCCCTCTGGCTGTCTTGCCGTCTGTCCCCCAGTCCCTGCTTCCCTGCACGCTGCCTGGTGGGAATGGAAGCTTCTGGAAGGCAGGCTTTTGTTCCATCTCCACCCGGGGACTCAGCAGTACCCGGCAGATGGCCGGACTCTTGAATGCTGGCTGAGCGAGGGGACAACTTTTCTTACTCTTTCTGTAGGAGGCGAGCGGTGGAACCTGAGTGCCTCTGTGAAACGTATGCTTCCCGCTCCCCGCGCTGCCCCACGTCCCACTCTGCTTGCTGAATCAGTCGTATATTTATGCCCCATATGTCTGTGTTATCTCCAGACTTCCTGCTTTTCTTTGTAGAGTAGAAACATTTACCAAACATTGGAAATCGTTGGAAAATGGCGAAGTGCAACATTGTAAATGAATCTGTTGAAAACGGGGAGCTCCTGCCCGCCGGCATCGCCCGCCCCTTCGGTCCGGCGCCTTCCCCCGAGTGGCGGCAGTCGGGGAGTAGTTAGGGCTGTGCATCTAGCATCACACAAAGATGAGAATGCTTTGAATAATCTGGGAGGCTTCAGAAGCAGCAGCCAAATAGAATGGAAAGTGTATTTGACTCAACTGCGGAGGCTTAGAGGAATTGAACGCTGGAGGAAGTGCGGCTGGGAAGCCGTTTGGGGAGCACTCAGGAGCGCACCCCTCAGTTTGGGGACTCTACTCTGAACCTGCCCCACTTCCTTGACGGCCTGGTGGCTCCTAAGCTTGGTTCTGTCTCAGGGGCTGGTGAGCAGGACTGAGTGCATTCTGAGTGTCCTGTGGGCTGTCCATTTGTCGTTAAGCAAACACTGGGTGTGGAACCTCTGTGCGTCCGTCCAGCAGCTGGTGCCCACGCCTCTCGTCCTGGTGCTGAAGTCCACGGCGAGGCTGGACTTGACACGGAGGTCCCCTGGCACCACCTGGAGCTCTGTGACTTTGCCGAAAGGGTGGCCTTGGGAATTGAGCAGGGTTGCGGTGCGGTCTAGAGAGATGGGGCAAGGGAGGCTGAGACCCAGGGATTAGAGTGGGCCCCTTTCTTACATTTTCTTGGACTCCGAGGACCAGACTGTCTTTGTCTTGATTTGAGCGGTTCTGTAAGTCTAGAGACCCTTATAGCTGCCTAAACGTAATCAGTTAGAATTTTAGTTCCCTGGCTCCTGACAATATAAAGTTAGAAATGGGAGTTGGCTACAGAACGTCTGAGAGCTGTTTCCTTGTGTCTTTGTTTACGGGGCGTGCATGGAAACCTGGCTTTTTTTTTTCATTGTTTTTGGTTAGTAACAGTGCAGCTGGCACACACTAACCCACCATAGCAACCCTGCCCAGGGCGATGGGTCCCCTCGAGAACAGGGATTTGTTTTTGATGCCAGGAAACCTCTTGCCATCTTTGTAAGGCCGTGGGGCCAGGCGCTGTGCCTGGCTGCCGGGACGCGCCCGGGCGAGCTGCCGCTGCCTCCGGCCTCTTGTCTCTGCGCCCGCCCTTTGCGGCTGTGAATTCTGCAGGTACCTGCCCCTCACACTGCTCTCCGCCCGGAAGCAGCTCTGTGTCAGGGCAGCAGGACTGTCGCCTCTGGGCCCCGGCAGCCAGCTTGAGAGCAGAGAGGGGATGCTGGCTTCTGTCCCAGGAGGCAGGGCTCCTTCCTGGTTTTGCAGAGTGGGAAGGACCTCGGCGAGGCCCACCCCACTCTGAGTGCCATGACTCCACTGTGTCTATTCCGCTCCGGCAAGAATGGTGCGAATCTGCTCACTCATGCCCATTAGTCTTGGTAATTTTGAACTTGGCTCCTTTCAGGGTGGGTGTCCACCCCAGAACAAGTCCAGCAGCAGTGCTGCCCTCGCGCTTACAGCCGGCTCCTGTCTTAGCACCGTGCTCTTTGTGGGTACCTGCGGGGACTGTCTTCTCTCCTGGCACACTGAGACTGTATTTTTATTAAGGAGCCTCATATAAAAATATCTTTAGATTTCTAACTCCAGCATAGCCATGGCTGCCGCAGTAGACAGTGAATAATCGTTTGCCAGACAGAAGCGGTTTGAGGAGTTGGAGCTGAGACTTCCTTACCTAACAAGATGCACGGTCCACCAGCGCGGAAGAAAGGGTTTTAGTGCTGCAGCAGTTTGGGGTCGCAGCGTTCAACCTAGATCCCACCTGGGCTGGGACCCGCGGAACACACGGCTTACGTCACGTGTGTGTGGCTCTGGGCGGCGCCGTCGGGCATCTGCTCACGGCCATCCTTGGGCTCGTGTGCATGCGCTCTGCCGAAGACCTGCGCCTCTGCTCCAGCCTTTTCCCTCTGTTTCTTGGAGTCACTTAGTAGGTGTTTTTGCCCATGAGAAGATGAAGAACATACCTGATCATTTCACAGCAGAGCTCTGTCTTTATCACCACCCTGCAGTGGCACTCTGCGGGGCGCTGGTTACACCTGCACAGGGAGCGCTGAGGTACATCTCTCCCGAGGGCCTGGTGTGTGGTGCCCACGCTGCTCTCCCGTGGTCCTCCGGGTGCGAGTCAGCTGCAGACACCCATGGCTCGGGGAGAGAGGTAGGTGGAGGGAGAGAGAGGCGGGCTGGGATGTGAACATGCGTGGCCCACAGCGCGTAGCGCAGGCACCGTGGAGGGTTTACGTCTGTCTGACCTTGCAGGCCCTTTCCTCGACAGTGATGCTGGCCACGCTGCACACAGGACCCCCAGGGACCTGCTGGGCACTGCTGGCCGCGCAGGAAGCCAGGACGGGCCAGCACTCTGAGGACGTGATTTATGGCCGGCTCTGCATGCCTCTTCATGTCCTGTCTGAGGATTGATCCGGGCCTTTCCTGGCCTTGCTGAGGGCTGGAGGAAACGTCACAGGCAGCCCTAAGTTGTGTGATGGCTCCTCTTAGGAGTGCTCCCAGAGATGGGGCGGGAGGTGGAAGGCAGGGCTGGGGGGTCGCCACAGTGCCCGCCCTGTGTGCGGCTGTCAGTGGTTTCCGTGCACCTGTGAGTCAGGACACTGTCGTCCCCTCCCGCGCCCCCCCCCCCCCCCCGTGTGGAGCTCCGCGCCCCCACAGGCAGTCTGCACTTTCCCCACTTTGATTACTGGGAACCCGCACCCGGGCAGTCTCCTGCGCCCGGCTTCGTCCACTGCGGGCACCTGAGGCTCGCGGGCGGGAGCCTGGGTCTGGTGCTGGAGCACGCCTTGTTCAGCCTCCGCAGAGCCGAGCAGCGCCTGCTCTTCGCTGGTCACCCACGCTGCTTCTCTTCAGCAGACGTCTCGTGTGGATGGATGGCCATTTACATTTTTCGCAGGTAGAGTCCGGGGCTCGGCTGAGCTTTGGAGTGGGATTGAGGCAGAGCCTTTCTTGGGTGTTAGTGATGCCAATAGAGATGCTGGCTCGTTTTCAGACGCCTTCCCGAGGCCTGACTGCAACGTGTGTGCAGGATGCGTCTAGGATGCGGTGTCTTGGCCGCGCACTGCGTGTGTTTTTAAAGACAGCGGCTCCATGTCTGTTGTGTGTTGTGTTGTCAGGCTCTCAGCACAGGGCTTCATTCCCGCATTTGCTTTTCCCCCACTCATCAGAAGAGGAAATCAGTGACGTGCTGCTGGGCCTGTAGAAGCCACTTGCAGCCTGGGAAGTCACACACACTTACCCCTACGCCTCGCCTTGCGGTCCCGCTGTGCCTGCCCTGGGGACCCGGGCATGCTAGGTATCCTCGGTGGGGAGGAAGGGGCTCCACCTCTGGCTTGAGGTGGCTGCCAGTAGCACTGGGTGTGACCCAGACACTGCTTTTGTGTGGGGGAGAAGGTGTGGGAACGAGTGTGCTGTCCACATGCCTGTGTGAGGGGAGCTGGGCATCGGGGTACAGGCCCCCGGGGCCATGGGAGAGGGCAGTGAGGGGGCACCCTCCTCCCCGGGTTCACCGTTAGGCAGCCCCAGCATGGGCACCACGGATACTTCACAGGTAATGGACACCCACCGGGATGTGGGGTAGCCCAGGAGGGAGCAAAGGGGAGGACAGACAGACCAGCCACAGCTCTGCAGGGCGTGCACCTTACTGTGAGGCCAGAGACGGGGAGCTGAGTGAGACCTGCGCTCTCGTGGAGGTAAATTCATGTCCCACCCGGCCACGGTTAACCTGAAGCTACGTCGGAGGTCACGGCGTTGAGCCTGGGAGCAGGTCCCTGGGGGATGAGGAGAGCCCGATCGTCCTACGTGGGAGCCTTCACAGCTGAGGAGGGGAGGCGATGGGGAGGCGTGTGCGTGGAATCGGGTGTCAGTGTGACCCGGAGGTGTCGGCACCCGCGCGTGCTCCAGGCACAGAAGCAGACGCCAACGCATGTGACCTGGAGGTGTCGGCACCGCGCGTGCTCCAGTCACAGAAGCAGACGCCGATGCATGTGTGCGTACACCTGCTTCCTGACCGTCCCTGGGGCCTAGAAGCTCGACCAGCTACAGCAGGCCATCCCAGCACCCTGCACCCGGGACACAGCGGCTGGGGAGGGGTGCTCAGAAAGGACGGTGTGTAGGGAGGGCTCCCGAAGACCACAGGAGGACGGCGGAGACACTGGGGGCTTCCAGTGCCCAGGACAAGATGGGTGCCCCGCTCAGCCCGCTGACGCCAGGAGGCAGCAATAGACGGCAGGAGCCAGGTCAGTGTGCAAGGAGCAGGTGCAGCCAGTCCCCGCAGGCAGGTCCGCACCACAGGCGGCATCTCAGGATGGTGCTGGGACGAGTGGGCGAAAGTTGAGAAACAGGATATTTGCAGAGTACCTCTTTTCCGGGTTGTTTATTTATTAAAAAGGGAAAAGTAGTAACTTGAGAGTGGAGAGGGCCGTGGACACTGCCTCTGCTCGTGTGAGCCCGCTGCCCGTGCGCTGAGCAGGCTCCTGGTCTGAGCAGAGGGGACCGTCAGTACCCGGCCAGCACCCCGCACAGAGTCCAGGTCAGGGGAGCCAGGAAGCCGGGAGGCCTCAGTGCAGCGCGGGCGGGAGCACCCGGGGGCAGGTGGAGTGGCTGGGTTCGGGTGGGCTCCAGGGTGCTGACCACGGTGCTGGCCTCTCCCAGTGCCCACGGCACAACACTACTACTCCCCGGGGAAGCGGTGAAGAGGGGGGGCTCCTAGATCTAAAAAGATAAAAGCCGAGGCAGGCAGAACAGAACGTGAGGAGGTGCCCAGAGCCTGTGGTGGAGTGGAAGGCCCACCTCTGCCTCCCATCTGCAGGAAGCCTTGTCCCTGCCCGGGAAGGTTAAGAGCGCCTTCAAGGTTCCTATGAAGGTCTGTGCGCCTCTGGCTCCGGGCACAGCTCTGCAGAGGTCCTCCTCTACCTGGCGGGGGGCAGGCACAGTTCTTTCTCTTGTTTTTGTGCGTGTGTGTGTGCGCGCGTGTGTGGTACTGGGGATGGAACCCAGGGGCGTTGTGCCTCCGAGCCACATCCCCAGCCCTATTTTGTTTGGTCTTTTTAGTTTTTGAACTGGTCTCACGGAGTTGCAAAGGGCCTTGATAAGTGGCTGAGGCGGTCCCTGAACCGCGATCCTTAGGTTTCCGCCCCCTGGTTCTTAAATAGGTCCCCAGGGGCAGGGGGCTTCCCGCGGAGGCGGGAGCCTCAGCTGAGCAGGGTACCAGAGGTGCCTTCGGGCCTCACACCCCCAGCAGGGCATGAGTATTTGTTTTTTTTTTTTTTGCGGGTCTGGGGATGGAACCCAGGGGCATTCAACATCCAAGCTACAACCCCTGTTCTGTTTTTCATTTTTGATTTTGAAACAGGGTCTCGCTGAGTTGCGGAGGGCCTAAGTAGCTGAGGCTGTGAACCACGGTCCTCGGGTCTCAGCCCCCCGAATGCTGGGATCACGCGCCGCTGCCCCAGCGGGGATCACGCGCCACCACCCCAGCGGCCTGAATGTTCGCTAGCTTGGCTCCTAGCTAAGTTCCTTGGTCTTTGGAGTTTCTTTTTTCTTTTTTTTTTTCCTCTAAGAGATGTTTTAAATTTTGATGTAGTGCCGGGCATGGTGGCGCACGCTTGTAATCCCCATTCGTGGGAGGCTGAGACAGGAGGATCACACAGGTTCGAAGCCAGCCTCGGCTACTTAGTGAGGCTCTCAGCAACTTAGTGAGGCCCTGTTTCCAAATAAAATATAAAATAGGTCTGGGGGTATAGCCCAGTTAGAAGACCCCTGGGTTCCACCCCCAGTACCACAAAAAAACTATTTTTTGACGTAGCCAGATGTTTTACGTCTGAGGTGTACGTGCTGTCCTCGGTCAGTCGCCATTGCTTAGTTTCTTCTAGTGGTTTTGTACTTAGTTTTCAGTTGGCTGATTGGTCTGCATGACACTAACTTTTGTGTGGTCTGAGGCCGGCCTGTGTCCCCGCCGGCTGGCCTCTGCCTCAGCCGAGTCTGTTCTGCGTCCGGGGCTGGCGGCTGCGGCGGTGCACTGAGGTCCTCCGGGTCCCCGTGCGCTGTGGTTTCCGGTGTGCGTGTGGCGCTGCCTGTCGGCGGGCCCGTGGCCTCAGGACAGAGGGCCCGGTCGTGGCCACAAGCTCCTCTTTCAGGTCGGGGCTTCCCCTCCTTCCTGGCCCTGAGCTTCTGGGCCCCTGCGGAGGGTGGCTCTTGGAGACGTGGTGCCAGCGGCCTCGTCTCGGGTCCTTCCCCGTGCTGGGCTGGCGCTAGCTCTCTGCTGCCAGACGCGGTGTTCTTGGGGTCGCCCACCTGTGTTCACCATGTCACCCTGTCTTTCTGGTTCACCACGGACGGCAGAGAACCTAGAAGATGGCCAGCGTCCCCTCCAGTCTGCCAGCACGGCAGGTTTCCTAGGAGGCTTCTTGATGTCAAACATCCCTGCCCTCTGAGGAAAGCCCTGCACTTCACGCACTGCACGGTTGCTGCTGACTTCAGCGCCTCTGGGTCTTCAAAATGAGCTCCTCCCCATTCCCCAGCCCAGGTGTCTTTTCTTTTTCACGAGCTACGTGTTACAGACAGCAAGATGCGCGCAGTGGTGCAAATGTTTAGCCGCTGCGCTGGGGGAGTGTGAGAGCTCCGACTCGTGGCCCGGCCAGTTCCAGGGGTATGAATACTCACGGTCTCTATTTCGAGCTGTGTGTGTGCTCAAGGCTGGCTGGCAGGAGCCCTGACAGCGTAGCTGCTCATAGGTGGGGGCAGTAGAGCTGGCCCCCGGCCGCTTGCCTGTCCCTCCCCTCCTGAGGCTTCACCAGGCCAGGCCCTCGTGTGGGCACCCAGGTGACCCGGGGTGGCCGGCCGCGCCCTCCAGTGATGACCCGGGCTGGCCTCTGTCCCCTCCATGCTCACTCCGCTCTGAGCACCCACAGCCCTGCCCTCTCTTGGCAACCCCTGTAGCCTCCTCAGGCGCAGGCAGCGGAAGGGGTCGAGAGAGTGACAGCATAGGTGCAAGGTGAGGGGCGGTCACCTGGGGCGCGCCGCGCATCCCCGCCGCTCCCTGTGCTAGTGGAGGGTGGACCTTGCCGCGGCTTCTTGACTGTCTGCTGCCTACTCTGCACCGCGCACCTGCAGGGGCAGCCCCGCCCCTCCCTCCTGGCCAGCTTCCAGGAGCTACGTCCCTCCCCGGTGGTACCTGACCGCCCCTGCCAGGCTTGTCCTCACCCAGATAGCCGCTTCTCCGCCCCTGGTATTGTGTCAAGCCGACCCTAAATGGAGCGGATTTCTTCCGCTGCTTTGGCTTTGCCGGTCCCTGCTTTGATGCGGGCTGACGTGTGGCCCCGCTGTTATGTAACTCCACTCTCCCCGCATCCTTGGAGGGGAAGGGCAGGCTGCTGAGCCCAGCTTTCCTGTCTGTCAGGGAAGGCCAGCCTCCTCAGAGGCGCAGCAGTGCGGTGGGGGGCTTTGGTGATCTGGCATGCCGCTGGGCGAGCAGCGGGATCCTGGTCCGACTGCAAGGGAGGGAGAGGCATGGTGGGTTGCTTCCAGCCTCCCCGTGACTGCCTGCCTTCTGGCAGCTCCCAGCTCCAGGGCCTGGTGCGGTGGTGTCGGAGGGGAAGGAGCCTGACACTGGCAATGTGGGCTTCCCCAGGAGGGGTGCAGAGGACCTGGGGGGGCTGGGCCAGCAGAGGGCTGGCTGGAGTTTGCCTGCAGCCACCCCCAACACACGCACGCACGCACGCCATCTGCTCAACTTTTGGCCATGCTCAGCGCTTCCGCTGTCTCGATCCTCTGCAGGACTGATTTGTCTTTCATTTAGACACCAGTATTTTATTGTGATAAGGGACCTGGCTTTGCTTTACTTATTCCCATAACTTGGGAGAGCCTAGAGGTCAGCATCCTCCTCCTGCCCTTTCTGGAGGAGGGTGTGGGGGACAGTGTGTGTCATGCAAGGCTGGGGCTGACATCTGAGGGGCCCTGCAGGAGTACAGGCACGCCCCTGCCCTCCCGTGTGCCTCCCGCTGCTGTGTGTGCATGTGTGTGTGTGCGTGGTGCCTAGTGACCGGTGACCTGACCTCGAGACCCTCGTTCCCCACCACGCTGCGCTCCGTTGGTGAGAGGGATTCAGATTGCGCATAGACACGTTTTCTCCTGCACGTGTATGTGTTTTCCGGCTTGCATTTTGGAATTGAGGCTTTGGAGGTTTGCCGCTGTGAGGAGCAGCCTCGGCCCGCAGGCCCAGTCCCCCGTCCAGGATCCGCGAGCCCCGTGGAGAGTGCCGGGCCCCGCTGCCTCCTGTGCTCTCACGGACTCACACAGCTGTTTTGTGTGTGCCTGGGCATGCAGGTCACCTGACTACAGCCACTGCGGCAGCAGCTCCATGCAGGAGCCGCAGCTCCATGCAGGAAAGCAGCGTCTCCGAGTCCTGAGGATTCTCCTAGCAGCAGCCCGGGGGGCGGGCAGAGCCAAGGCCCAGGGTCTGACTCCCACCCTTTACCTGAGTAGTCAGTTCACATGTGGTCTGTAAAGCGTTCCCTCCTATCAAATAGGAGCTGTTTGTCACACATATTTTCATGTTTTATTTTTTCCTGAAGATAGGGCCCAGGTCCTGTGGATGTCAGAACATAGTGTCACACCTAGATTTCTAAGGTTCATCTTTTTTTATTTTTTATTTTTTTAAATTTTTTGGTGGTACTGGGGTGGAACCCAGAGGCCTTCTACCTCCAGGCTATACTCCCAGACCTATTTTATATTTTATTTGGAAACAGGGTCTCACTAAGTTGCTGAGAGCCTCACTGAGTAGCTGAGGCTGGCTTCGAACCTGCGCGATCCTCCTGTCTCAGCCTCCCAAGCGCGGGGATTACAAGCGTGCTCCACCACGCCCGGCTCCACCTTTTTTATTTTTAAATAAAAATAAAGGCTTGGTGCCTGTGGTGGGCTTGGTGCCTGTGGTGGGCTTCCCCCGCTCTCTCCCCACTCCCCATACAGGATATGGAGACTGACCTGGGTGTTCTCGCATAGACACATCGTGGATGGAAGCGCGGTCCGCCCTGTGCCCGTCCCTCCTTGCCCCTCCCGTCCCTCCTTGCCCCTCCCTGGCTCCCCGGCTCCTCCTCCATCATCTGGAGCCCCTGGTGTCCCGTGACTCCCCAGTCTCTGCCGGCTCGCGGCGAACGCGGCCCTTCAGCCTGTGCCCGGGGCTCTTGTTCAACACAGTGCTCTCGGGTCCTTCCATTCTTCCTGCAAATGGCATGTCGTTCTTTTTGACTGCGGAGTAGGATTCCGTTGGGTGGATATCCCATAATCTTGTAATCCATTCACGTGTCGATGGACACCTAGGTTGGCTCCATAACTTGGCTGCTGGGGACTGCCGCTGTAAACACGGGTACGCATGGATTACTGTAACATTCTGGTTTCAGTCCCTTTGGAATGATACCCAGCTAATTAGACACTTCAGATAGGAAGAAATACGAATAGCCAATAAATATTTGAACAAATATCAACATCATTAGCCATTAGGGAGATGCAGTCAAAACTACGCCAAGATCCCATCTAGCCCGCCAGAATGGCAGTGCCCAAGAAGTCCAGCCACAGCCGTGCTGGTGAGGGCGTGGGACTGGAACTCCCCTGCAGGCCGGGGAGCGCTCTCGGTGCTGCCATGGACCAGGGTGGATCCTCCGCACACCGACCGCTCCACCGCAGACCCAGACACACTAGGTTGTCAGTCCCTCGGCTGCCGCGAGGGCACTCTGATCGTGGGCCACTGGAACCTTCTGAGGAATCTGGATCATCCCCTGTTTACACAGGAGGCACAATGGGAACCAGGAAGCCGGATGCTCTGGAGCAGGTCACCGAGGAAGGAAGTGGCCCAGCCCCGCCGCGGGCCTGTTCTGTCTCGGCTCGCCTCCTCTCCTGGCCCGGCCCTGTCTGGCGCAGCCCAGTGCTCGCGGCCCACGGTGGCACCGGGCTTTTGGTGGGGCTCCTGGGGCTCCCTGGGCAGTGGAAGACTTTGCAGACCCAGGGGACAGCAGAGCTCTTATCACTGCTCTCTCTCTCAGCCTCATCTTCCTCCTTTGGGGTGGGGTGTCTTCAGGGAGGGGCCTGGAGAATGCCGGGTGGTGTCCAGCTCCACCGAGGGGCTGGGGCCTCCTGCACTGCAGCCCAGGGGCTGCTGGGACACAGCCTTTTTTCGTTGTCTTTCTTTAAGTATTTTATTTTGATACTGGGGATTGGACCCAGAGGCATTCTACTCCCAAGTTCCACCTCCAGCCCATTTTATTCTTTATTTTGAAATACGGTCTTGCTAAATTGCTCAGGCTGGCTTTGAACCCACGACCCTCCTCTCTCAGCCTTCAAAGTGCTGGGATTACAGGCATGTGCCACCATGCCTAGTGATTTTAATATTATAAAAATGCTCTTTTCATGAATGGCCTTCTGATGATTTCATGTTGGAAAGTGAGACTCTTGAGAAATAGGTCAAATTTTTTGTTCCTAAGTACAAAAAGTAGTTTTAAAACCTCACCAGTAGTGGGCCTCAGCGGTGCTCGGTGTGGGTTGGGGTCTGCTGAGGACCTGTAGGTCTGGTTTCTGCCAGGTGCTGGTTGGTGTCTTGTCACAGCCTCCGAGGGTGTGAGGGCCGTGAGCGCGCTCATCTAGAGATGTGTTGTCTGAAATCACCTTTCAAATGAAAATATTCGAAAGCTTTGGTTTCCCAGGACGTCCTTGGATCTCAGGTTGTGGGGGTGGGCTATAGACTTGTCCATACAGGGTGGGCTGTATCCAGCACCCTCCAGTCACCATGGCAACCTCTGCAGGTGGATTCAGCTGGGGACCCTTGCTCAACCATCCTGGAAGAGAAGGCAGCTCCTAGGAGGGAGGCCGCAGTCCTGGCCTTCCTCGCTGTGTTCCCTGGGTCTTCTGCTCCCTCAGCCGGGGCCGCTGCCCTGGGCTTTGCGAGGCTGCTGCGGCCTGTGCTCGGGCCTCAGATCTGACGTGGCTCCCTCAGGCCTTCCCTCTGTATCACTTTCCTGATGTGCAGAGGGCCCTGTGCGTTGCCTGCATGGGCTGTTCCCTGTCGGGCTGAGCTGGGCTCTACAGCAGGATTGTTTGAGGTTCTGTCCCAGGCCTCCTCTGCTGTGTGCAGGTCGGGGTGGTGTGCTTCCAGCCCCCCAGGGACCCGGGGCTCCTGCTGTTCACGTCTCAGGGCCTGCGCCCACTCTGCCATTCCTGATGCAGGCTTCCTGTGATGCTCCGGCCCCAGGGGTGGCCGTAGCCCTTCTCCCTCCAGCCTGATGTTGCAGCAGAAAGAAGGGGAATGGAGAGGGGCCTGTGTCCATTAGGAAAGCCCAAGCCCCCATTGGCCACAGGAGTACACCGGCCACCTCTGCACCTTTGGGTGTCAGGGCCGGGCTCTGTGCCCCGCACTGGGGCTGTGCGTGAAGATCACTGCGGGACAGCAGGAGCCAGCAGCGAGTCCTGGTGCCTGATGAGAGACGTAGGCAGCGGGTGCTGGGCGCCCATGTAGCACCCACTCCCAGGACTTGTTGCGAGAGGCACACAGTGGACAGACAGCAGAGATCTGGTTGTGGGCCCTCTTTCAGGAAAGACCCTTTAGAAAACGTGGCTGTCTGAGGCTGGCAGAGCGGAGCAGAGGGGCCCAGGGCTGGGCCTGCAGGGGAGGGGAGTGACTGGGCTGTCCCCAGGACCCAGAGGGAGGAGGAGAGGCCCCTCCCTGCTAAGGGAGGTTTTGGGCATCTGGTGGAGGAAGCAGGGCGGTCTCCGGGCATCAGCAGCCGGCCTCGCTCGCTCGCTCGGGTGGGGCCTCTGCCTGCTGCTGCACCTCCTCCTGCTGATGGACACCCTTCCTGTGAGGGCTGTGGCTTGGGGAGAGCTGGGGGGGGGGAACTCCGGGAGGCCCTTTGCCCCTTCCAGGGAGGACTCATGACAGGGAGCCCTTGGGGACTTGGGAGGAGTCCTTCCTCCTTTTGGGGGCAGGGATTTGGTCCCCTGGCCCCTCTGTAGCGCCCTGCCCTCCAGGGCTGAGTGGCGAGTTTGGCCTTCTGGGAATTTAAAGAGAACTTGTCTGTGGAGGGTCGGTCTTTCTCTCTGAGAACAAAGCAAGCCAGCTCTCTGGGAGTGTGTGGGGCTGCTCAGCCCTGGAGTCCAGGGTCCTGTGGACTGTGCCCTCCCAGCTCCAGAGCTAATGGAGGTGCCCATACATTTCTGAGAGGAGAAGCCCTGGCCCCTGGTGGGAGTGAGCTGGACGCTGTGCTGCGGGACCCTGCTGGAGGCCTGGTGCTGCCGTGGGGGTGGGGTTGCTGGGACAGAAAGCTGTGTTCATGGCTGCACAGAGCTAGCAGGGCCCTGGCTGCGCCCGGCAGCAGGAGGACAGGCCGGCGGGCGGGGCTGGTTGCAACCGGCCGACTTGGGATGCTCCAGGCTGCACCGCTGAGTTTGCTTTCCTGTCCTGCTCTCCTGTGCCCCTGGCTGGGGGCTCAGGCAGCGCCTCTGGCCCAGCTCTCCAGGCTGTCCTACGACTTCTCTGAGTTTTCCCTGGCTTCCTCCTCACAGCAAGGGTCACTCCACTCCACTGCGGGAAGCCTGGTGTCGATGGCCGCCTCCCCAGATTCCCTCGCTGCCACACAGGCCCCTTGCACCCGCCCAGGTATCTGCAGGACAGGCACCACCCTGCCTGCACTTGGTGGCAGGTGCTTGCCCCCCCCCCCACTCCCAGGTGCTGTCTGCTCGGCTGGGGGTCCTTCCTGCCCCTGCTTGTCAGAGGACCCCTGCTGTCACCAGCCCCCACTGTTTATACAGAGGTGTCCTCTAGGCTGTCAGTGAGAGGCGGCCATGGGAGGGGCTGGTGGTCTGCCCTGAGTCAGACTGCTGGATTTGAATTCTCTCCACCTGCCTCCGACTAGCTGTGTGATCAGCCTTTATTATTTAACCAGCTGGGCCTCAGTTTCCCCATCTGCAAAACAAGATGCCTGTACCTACCTCATCACCATGAGGATTGGGTGGCTGTCTGTGGCAGTGTCCAGTAGGCAGGACCTGCTCGGTGAGTCCTGTAGGACAAGAGGCGTGACGTTTCATCACACCGGAGAGCTCCTCCTCACTGACTGCACACTTGTGTACGGTGTGTCCCTGGGGCAGACTTCTCCGGTGTGGACGGGGCCAGCTGGCAGCTTGCTCCTGACCCTCACTGCCTCTACCTAGGAACCAGAGGGGCCAGGGTGTGCCTGGCCAGTGGGACCAGCGCCCAGAGTCCGCTTTCCCTGCAGAGTTGAGCCCTCCCTGCACTGGGCCTGCTGGCCTGCCCGCGGGGCTCGTGCTCCCTGCAGGTGGAGGCCCCGGGATGCGGTTGGAATGAGATGGAGCATCCTCACTGGCGCCCTGGCTCAGGTCCCTGAGGTCTTGGAGGGCGTGTGCTTCCTGCAGGGCAGCCGTGTCAGCACCACCTCTCCTGCCAGGTGATCAGACGATCATGACCGTCCTGGGTACCTAGTATAGAGCCTGTTAAGTCTTTTTACTTCACCCAGTACGCCTCTGTAAAAGGCAGCATGCCTCTACGTGGCTGCAGATCAGCACCATAGCATTTTATTTTTGGGGGGTGGTACTGGGGTTCCTGGAAGCCCTTCTACCTCCGGGCTACACTCCCAGACCTATTTTTTTATATTTTTATTTGGAAACAGGGTCTCCTAAGCCAGCGCGCGCGGCTGGCTTCGAACCTGCGCGATCCTCCTGTCTCTGCCTCCCAAGCGGGGATTACAGGCGTGCGCACCACGCCCGGCTCAGCAGCATAGCATTTTAAGTTCTATCAGTCAAAGTCCGTCACTGCCGCAGTGTGCAGCTCACCAGAGACCGTGAGAGGCGCTGGGTCCCCCACCCCGCGGGTGTCTGGTGTTCCTGGGGGCCCTCCCGGTGTGGGGTGTCTGCAGAGGGGCCGGCCCCCATGGTCCTGTGGGGTGGGCCATCTAGAGCCCACCTGAGGCTTGGCCCCACCTCCAGCGTGGACGCAGGAAGATGGATACCTGTAGAAACTGTGGTTTGTGTGTCCTGACTTGCCTTCTTTCCCCTCACATCCACCTCTTAAGATGTTTAGGAGTTCACTTTTAACTTGGACAAACAGTTCCGCGGGCAGATACAGTGAGGGTCCATGGGAAGTCAGGTGCGGGGAAAGCTCCCGGGCTTCTGCGGGCGGGACGCCTCGCATCCTCTCTGCCTGAGCGCGCGGCCTCCCCGCGACCCCAGGCGTTGCAACTTTTAAGTTTAATGAACTAAAGCAAATGTCAAAATGCCTTCCCTTGACTCCTGAGGTAGAGCCGCGGGTGCCCAAGTTCCCACGCCTGTTTCTAACCCAGTAGGACTCCACTCTCGGTGTCTGGGCATCCCAGGAGGCCGTGGCCGGCTGCGGCTCCTCTTTCCCGGCCCACGGCCCCGGGTGCGGTCCACGGCGGGAGTTGCCGCGCGGCGCCGTGGCGGGGCAGGTGCGCGGGAGCCCAGCGTGTGCGCTCCGCGCCCGTGCGGGGCCTCGGGCGGGAGGGGTCGAGGCCCCGCACCTCGCCTCGCCTCGCCTCGCCTCGCCTCGCGGGTCGGCCGGGGGCCAGCGCGCTGCCCGCGGCTGCAGAGCCTCACCCCGCCCGGTCCCGCGGCTCCACGATCGCTCGCTGCACCTGCACGCGCGTTGCCGGGTCCTCCATCAGCTCCTGCCCCTCGGCAGCCCGCTCCGCGGCTGCCGGTCCTCTGCCCAGCTTGCGGCCGCCCTGCCCTCCTCCCACCCCCCTCGCCGCCCCAAGGCCGGCCTCGTGCGAGCGCCCAGGTCCCGGCGCCCAGGTCCCAGCCCACCCGCCCGCCCAAGGCCGCGTGGCCGCGCTGCTCCTCCGGCCGCGTTCCTTCTCCTCCTCCGGCCGCGCTCCTCCTCCTCCTCCGGCCCGCGCTCCTCCTCCTCCTCCTCCTCCTCCGACCGGACTCCCACTCCTCCAGCCACATTCCTCCTCCTCCGGCTGCACCCACTCCTCCTCCTCCTCCTCCTCCTCCTCCTCCTCCTCCTCCTCCTCCGGCCGCGCTCCTCCTCCTCCTCCGGCCCGCGCTCCTCCTCCTCCTCCTCCTCCTCCTCCGGCCGGGCTCCTCCTCCTCCTCCGGCCGCGCTCCTCCTCCTCCTCTGGCCGCGCTCCCACTCTTCCTCCGGCCGCGCTCCCACTCCTCCTCCGGCCGCGCTCCCACTCCTCCGGCCGCGCTCCTCCTCCTCCTCCTCCTCCTCCTCCTCCTCCTCCTCCGACCGGGCTCCCACTCCTCCAGCCGCATTCCTCCTCCTCCGGCTGCACCCACTCCTCCTCCTTCTCCTCCTCCTCCTCCTCCTCCAGCCGTGCTCCTCCTCCTCCGGCCACGCTCCTCCTCCTCCGACCGAGCTCCACTCCTCCAGCCGCACTCCTCCTCCTCCGGCTGCGCCCACTCCTCCTCCTCCTTCTCCTCCTCCTCCGGCTGCGCTCCTCCTCTGGCTGCGCCCACTCCTCCTCCTCCTCCTCCTCCAGCCGCACTCCCACTCCTCCGGGCGCGCTCCTCCTCCTCCTCCTCCTCCTCCTCCTCCTCCTCTGGCTGCGCTCCTACTCCTCCAGCCGCGCTCCTCCTCCTCCTCCTCCTCCTCCCACTCCTCCGGCCGCGCTCCTCCTCCTCCTCCCACTCCTCCGGCCGTGCTCCTCCTCCTCCGGCTGCGCTCCTCCTTCTCTGGCCGCGCTCCTCCTCCTCCTCCCACTCCTCCGGCCGTGCTCCTCCTCCTCCGGCTGCGCTCCTCCTTCTCTGGCCGCGCTCCTCCTCCTCCTCCCACTCCTCCGGCCGTGCTCCTCCTCCTCCGGCTGCGCTCCTCCTTCTCTGGCCGCGCTCCTCCTCCTCCTCCTCCTCCCACTCCTCCGGCCGTGCTCCTCCTCCTCCTCCTTCTCCGGCCGCACTCCCACTCCTCCGGCCGCGCTCCTCCTCCTCCGGCTGCGCCCACTCCTCCTCCTTCTCCTCCTTCTCCTCCTCCTCCTCCTCCTCCGGCTGTGCTCCTCCTCCGGCCGCCCTCCTCCTCCTCTGGCCGTGCTCCCACTCCTCCAGCTGTACTCCTCCACCTCCTCCGGCCCGCTCCTCCTCCTCCTCTGGCAGCGCTCCCACTCCTCCTCCTCCTCCTCCTCCTCCTCCTCCTCCTCCGGCCTAGCTGCTGCAGGGGGTGGGTCCTTCCCCTGGTGCACCCAGCACAGACCGGTGGCCTCCAGGCCCTGCTGGCCCCCAAGGGGACACCCCCCCCCCCGTAGAGCGTGTGCTTTGGCCTCTGCGGAAGTGAGCGTGTTGTGTGTGATGGTAAATCCGATGCTTTAGTAGAATCTTCCTTACTTTGGCTTGGTCCCTACTTGTCAACACAGGGTTAAGATAATTTAAAAATTTTTGGAAAATAATGCAAGCAGTCCAGTCCCACCCCCTGGCCCCCAGCTCTGAACCTGGGGACACCTGTTCCTTGAGCGTGCCTGGGAGCCACCCTCAGGAGGAGGCGGTGGAGTCCAGCACGATCACAGGACCACTACCAGTATATCTTTAGTGTCTTAGTGATATAAAATAACTTTAATAATTTACACCTACAGAACACAGCTGTTAACTTTAGAACAAGGACTCCATAAATGGCAGACACTGTCTTCTGGTCAAAGACTTCTTCAAGCAGGATACATGTACTGTCGCTTCTATATACAGTGACGTGAATGGAGCCAGGCGTGGTGGGCACTCGGGAGGATCCCGGCGCACGATATCCTCAGCTGCTTAGCGAGGCCCTCTGCCACTCAGTGAGACCCTATTTCAAATAAAGAATAAAAATAGGACAAGGGGTGTAGCTCAGAGGTCGAATGCCCCTGGGTTCCATCCCAGACCCGCACGCACAAAGTAATGTGAAAGGTGCTATCAGTATTTTATGTCTCCGTCACTTACCTACAATTGGGTTTTGAAACCATTGTGTTGGTCACTTGCCAAGACATAGTGTTCAGGAGGAAAAGTCAAGAAAACATAAAGACCTTGAGTCACATTTCCTTTAAAATTGATAACATAGCCAGGCACAGTGGCATATACTTGTAATCCCAGTACTTGGGAGGCTGAGAAAGGAGGATTGCGGGTTTGCATCCAGCCTCAACAACTTAGTGAGGCCCTCCTTAAAAATATATGGCAGTGGGTGTAGCTCAGAGATAGAATGCGTCTGGGTTCAATCCCCAGTACCACAATAAATAAATAAAATTTATAAAATGAATTCTTTGCAACATCTTTACATCAATCAGATTTAACATAGATATTTTCACACTGTTAGGTGTTAGGTAAATACACTGATTCAATTCCCGCTCTCCCCCTTCTCTCTGTGTGATACTGGGCATGGAACCCAGGGACATTCGACCTCTGAGCTACATTCCCAGCCCTATTTTTTAATTTTTTATTTGGGAACAGGGTCTTACTAAGTAACAGAGTGTCTCACTAAGTTGCTGAGGCTGGCCATGAACCTCCGATCCTCCTGTCTCAGCCTCTCAAGTACTGGGATTACAAGGATTCACCACCATGCCTGGCTTCAGTTTTCTCTTTTTCTAAGATTAGTTTTAAGGATATAACAGGATAATTTGTTGACTTGATTCCCTATGCAATGAATGTCCCATATTTGTTATATAGTAAGAAATTGTACTTTCATAAAATTGGCTTATTGTAAATGAACAAGAGACAGATGTTAACAATATTAAAAATATTACAGTTAAGCATAATAGTTTAGTCATGGCAGTCTAACACCCAGTAATTAAGAGAAACATTTCAGATTTTTTTTTCCAGTGGAAGTGGAGGTAGGGTCTTACTCTGCTGACCGTGTGGACTCAAATTTGCCATCCTCTTGCCTTGGCCTTCTTAATCGCTGGGATTACACAAATACATTTTGGAAATGTGCGACTGTATGCCCCTAAAAGAGCATATAAAACAAAGAGCAAGGACTCCTTGGAGAACGGGCAGGTGCTAGGACTGGGCAGGAACACACAAGGTACCCCCACAGCACCAGCTGTGCCAGAAACGGGGAGTGCCCAGAAACAAAGCCTCAGCCCACCCTGATGGGCACCCGGGTGGGAGCGGCAAGGAGCCGGGTGTCCCGGGAGGACAGCCTGGAGGTGCCGGTGTAGCCCTCCACGCTTCCAAGGCCGAGGGTGAGGCAGCGAGTAGCTCCCGGCCGGGAGGAGGCCGAGGAGACGCGGCGTCAGGTGCCGTCCTGGGGGCACCCAGGAGCTGACTAGCATGGGTTTCAACATCACAATGTCATTGCATTTCAACTAAAAGAATAATATTGGTTCATTAATTATAGCAAACATACTGATAGAAGACTTTAATAAAAGAGAAACTGGATAGAAGGGTCTGGGCGTGGTCATTGTTCTTTTTAAGATAAAGTGGAGCAGCGTTTAGGGGCAGTCAGCTCCCAGATGCTTTCAGTGTCCTCACCTTCTGCTGCAAATGGAGGTCATCTGACTCGTACGTTTCCCTGGTTTCCTGGGTGGGTTTATCGCCCTTGGTCTTTGCCTCAGCAGGATATCATCTGGCTTTGCAGGCTGAGTGGGAGTGTGCCGTTCCAGTCAGCGTTCCCGAGGTGGCAGCGTGGGACACCTGACAGCCACGGTCAGAGGAGGAGGGTTCGTTTGCTCACACACAGCCCGAGAGGTTGCTGAGGCTCAGTCCACGTGAGGCCAGGTCACCTCTGCAAGCTCAGGGCAGGACCAAGGGAGCAGAGCAAGGGGAGGGGGTGAGGGATGTGTGAGCCCCAAGGCCACACCTCTAGTGGCCACGTCCTTGAGCCACACCCTACCACCCAGTAAGCCCCTTACCCCGGGGTGGACTTGTGCACAGATGACGCTGGACCCCATGTGATTCATCTAAAACATTTTGCCCTGTCAACACATGAGCCTTTCCAGGGGACGTTTTATATGCAAGCGATAACACACACACACACACACACACACACACACACACACACACACACACTTAGTATACATGCCATACATATGTAGAGAACCAACAAACAACAGAACCCAGCACATCAAGGCCCAGGAGCTTCACGTGCATGGGTGTGTCCTTGAGCAGTGTATCTGCCAGTTGATATATTTTTATACTTTGCGTGAGTGACTTCCATTCACTACAGTCAATTGGGACCACCACTGTCTCCTCTTGTTTCCTTGAGGCTGGAGGCCTCAGCCTGTCTTGGGTGGCCTGGACACAGCCTCGGAAGGTTTGGGTGGCCTTTGTGTGGTTGTGCGTGGCCCAGAGTGGCTTACGGTGGCCTTGTAAAGCCTTGGAAGGTCTTAGGTGGCCTTGGACGTCTGGGGTGGCATTGGGCGGGCGTGGATGGTCGTGCGTGGTCTTGGAGGCCTTGTGCCCTTGGTTGACTGGTGTTGGGTGGCTTTGGGCAGTCGTGGTCGGGTTATACAGTCATTTTTGTGCTATCAGGGATTAAACCCAAAGACATTATTCCTCACACCTACATACCTCTGGCCAGCCCTATTTAATTTTTTTTTTTTTTTTTAATGTTGGAACAGGGTCTCAGTAATTTACAGAGGACCTTGCTAAGTTGCTGAGGCTGGCTGCGAGCCTGGGGTCCTCCTGTTCAAGCCTCCAAGTACTAGGATGACAGGTGAGTCCCTTCGTGCCCGGCTCCTGGGCTCCTGTGGGTGGCCTTTGGCAGGCGTGGGCATCTCTGAGCACTCCTGCTGGCCGTGGGCAGTCTTAGGCAGCCTTCAGTGGCTTGGCAGACTGCAGATTTGAGCGGGTGGGGCGGTCTCGGCAGCCTTGGGCGGCGCTCGGTGGCCTCTGCTTTGCAGTCTGGCTGAGAGGATTCGTTTGGTCCCAGTGGATGCACTTCGTAAGAGCTAGGTGCTGCGCTGTTGGAGAAGCTTGGAGTCTGGAGTGCTCTGGGCAGAGGGCACCTATGAAGGAGCACGGCCAGAGAAGCTGATTCCCACTGTACACATTTGTTTACTTACTTTTGTGGCACCAGGAATTGAATCCAGAGACATTCTACCTCCAAGCTATACCCCTAGACTGGGTTTATTTGTTATTTGGAAACAGGGTCTCACTAGGTTGCCGAGAACCCTGCAAAATTGCTGAGGCTGTCTTCGAACCTGCCATCCTCCTCTCAGCCTCCCAAGTACTAGACTTACACGCGTGCGTCACCACACCTGGCTCACTGTGTGCCTTTAACTGGACATCTGGGATAGAGTTAGGTCCCAGGAAAGAAGTGGGGAGAGTGTGGCAGTGGAGGTGCACCGGGGGTCAGGGCACCCCTAGTGTAGCTTGGAGGTACAGAGGATGGGGGCTGGGAAGGGCTGGGGGTTCCTCAAGGGAGAGTCCTCGGAGCTTTAGATGAAAGTCCTGTCTTTGCGGACCGGAAGCTCCAGCACAGCCAGGGCGGTCTGCTTGCGGGGCTGCGTCGGGAGTGGCACTGGGAGCTCTGGAGAGTGGGGCCTAGCCTGGCCGCATCTGGGTCCCCTGGCCACCCACGCCACCTGCTCTCCCGGAGAGCTGCCCCCAGACACTCGGGAGGACTCGGGGAGCCAGCTCCTCACTCCCGAAGCCTTGGTGGGGTGGCTGCTGGCTGCGGGGGCCTGGGCTTCAGTATAGAGCAGCTGCTCTTTTCCCAGAGGGAAAGACTCTCGGATGGACCACCCCCCCGCCCAATCCTGTGAGTGCGGAAGACGCGTCCATAAGGTCAGAGGGAAGCTGGGCAAGGCCGCGGGTCTGGCCTTCCTTCCTGGCTGCGGCTTCTGCGATGGTGGAGGCGCCTTGCTGATGGCTTGGACTGTAATGTGGGACCGTGTGCGCTGTGGTGTTCTAGGGGAGCGAGCGTTTAATTTGGCCTTTTAAGGGAGATGGAAGAGGCAGAAGGCCTGGTTTCTCTGCTTCCTTGAGCTGCTCTCGGTTGGTCCCCATCTGTTCCCGCTCAGCCTTGGAGGTTCTCAGATCATAGTTAATCGATTATATTTAATGAAACAGCCCCTCTGAACGGGCCCTCAGGACATACTGAATTATTTCCGGCGCTGCAGAGATCAAAGCATTCTGCCGTTGTGTTGCTGTTGCAGTCCGTCTTAAAATCTGCCTCATACGTACGAACCTCGTCCCCTCACCCACGGGGGACCCTTCCAAGACGTCGCACGTGCGTGGAACGTGGGTGTGGGAGCCCTGCCGACGTGCCGCGCGTTCTGTACACACCTACGACAGGGTTCAGTTTGTAAGGCAGGCGCAGTGAGACGCCGACAGCTGTACTGCTCATGAAGTAGGGCAGCGCGCCACGCACTGCAGCCCGGCCCCGTGGGGGGGCCTCCCTCCATCCCGCCAGTGTCTCTGTCGCGCCCACCTTCCTGTGCTGATGGGGTGAGGTCGCAGGGCCTGCATGGTGGGGCGCGCGAGGTCAGGGACGTGGCCGTGACGTTGCCGAGGCTGGGCCCGGGGTCACTCGAGCACCTCCTGCAGCCGGCCATGGCCCTCTGAGCCCAGGTGGTACTGGACGACGGGCAGGCGGGTGCGCTGGACAGAGGGGTGACTGCTCCCGGCAGGGTGCGCCAGAGAGCGCGAGATTCCCTCCCGCTTCTCAGAACAGCGTGCGATTTAAGATTTACGACTTGTTTGCTCTGGAACTTTTCATCAATGTTGTCAGACCGTGGCTGACCTCGGGTGGCAGGACCCCTGGGAAGCCGCGGCTAGAAGGCGGGCATGTGTCTGAGTGGACGGGGTCGGCCGTAGGCCGGCGTGTGAAAGCGAGTGGGCCCTGTGGGAGCGGGCGCTGAAAACACACAGGGAGCCCTGCCCTGCTCACGGCCTGGCCGGCTGAGGCCTCGCCCCGTCGGGATTCAGGCTAGAATCATCTCTTTGCCATGCTGATCGGCTCGTGCTCTGTCGTCCTGCTCTGGGACACCCGGGAAGGACGTTGAGCGAAGCGGAGACTCTCCTAAGATGTCGCTTCTGGTGCAGGACCGCTTGCTTCTCAGCAGGCTGTCAAACGTGCTCTCAGACTCTCATATTAATAGGATTTAAAGCTTTGGGAGCTGTTTGCTTTCTGCCCCCGCCCCAGCAGTGTTAATGCCGTTCCTTCCCTTGCAAGCGTACCTGGAACAGGCTCATTAAGTTCCACGGGCGGTCTCATACAGGTTCCTTTCTGTGCTTGGCCGTGTGGCCTGCTGAGTGTAAGCCCTTTTGTGATCTGTAAGAAAGCTCCGTGTTCAGTTGTGAGGTTGTGCTCAGCGTCGCTGCCTGGACTAGTACCTCACATACGACTGTAGCCTTCACACCGTCCTCAGGGTCCACCCTCACTCCCTGAACCACTCTCAACACCTGACCTTCAGTCAGCAAAGGCAGCACTCGCCCATGCCGAGATGCCCGCCACTGCCGTGTCCGGGGCCTGGGTCTGCACTCAGGGCCCAGGAGGATGCTGGGAAGGCACAGGCCCCTGTGTACCTCCTGCCCCCTTTACCTTAATAAGGAACAGCATGGGTGCTTGGGAGGCCGAGACAGGAGGATTGTAGGCTCAGTGACAGCCTCAGCCATGTAGTGATACTCTTAGCAGCCTGGCAAAACCTGTTTCAAAACAAAAAAAAACAGCCGGGCGTGGTGGTGCACGCTTGTATTCTCTGTGCTTGGGAGGCACAGAGTGACAGGAGGATCACACAGGTTCAAAGTCAGCCCCGTTGGCTTAAGAGACCCTGTTTTCAAATAAAAATATATATAAAAATAGGTCTGGGAGTGTAGCCCAGAGGTAGAAGGGTTTCCAGGAACCCCAGTACCACCAAACACACACACATACACACACAAAAAAACCATAAAAAGCCTGGGGGTGGAGATCGGAGGTAAAATGCAATACCAAAAAAAAAAAAAAAAAAGCCAGGCATGGTAGCACACACTTGTAATCCCAGCATTCCAGAGGCTGAGACCAGAGGATTGCAGTTCAAGGACAGCCTCAGCTACTTAGTGAGACCCTTTGCAACTGAGTGAGACCTTGTTTCAAAATAAAGAATAAAAAATAGGGCAGGGGGTGTAGTTCGGAGGTAGAATGCCCCTGGGTTCCACTCCCAGACCTGCAAAAAAAAAAAAAAAAAAGGAAAAGCAACAGAGATTAGTCAAAATAGCTAAAAAGGAAAAAAATTCCAGGCAGGACTCCAAAAACGCCTGTTGCTTCACTTTTCACACCACGTCAGTGCTGTCTGTAGCGGCGAGGGGCTGTGGGCAGGCACGCTTGTAATCCCTGCGCTTGGGAGGTGGAAACGGGAGGATCGCGCAGATTTGAAGCCAGCCTCGCTGGCTTAAGAGACCCTGTTTCCAAATAAAATATAAAATAGGTCTGAGAGTGTAGCCCGGAGGTAGAAGGGTTTCCAAGAACCCCAGTACCACATACACACACACACATACAAAATCACATGCAAAAGATATTGGCACAGAAAACCTTGTATATGACCAAAACCCAAACAACGAAACACTTTAAGATCAAAAGACAAAAATAACCGTAGTGAGAAAATCTTTGTAAATGTTTATGAAATCTGGGGAGAAAAGTCCAAGTCCTGGCAGAGGCGGGAGGAGCGCCCCTTCCCCGTGGCCTCCTGAGCCAGTGCCAGCCCTCGCACAGTGACAGCAAGGGGACGACTGCCCTCCCTCGGCTGGGAAGAGCCCGGGCCCTGGCTCTGTGCCTGCTCCGTGTGCTTTCATGGGCTCTGTAACCACAGCAACGGTGGCGGTGCCCTGCGCTGCTCAGGCCGTGGGCACCAGCCATATGAGCCCTGGTGCTTGGGGACCTGATTCTCCCCAAGCACCTGCGTGCTCAAGCTGCCATGGGCTGCCTCGCCCTCACCCTCACCCTCGCCCTCACCCCTCTCTCCGACGCCTGGGCCTTGCTCCCAGAGCTGGGCTGAAGAGTTCAGGAGTTTCTCCTCCACTACCTTTCTTTAGGACGGCTCCGTGTGTGTTGTGGATGCCCGCACACCTGACCTGAAGGTGTTTGGACAGATCAAAGGTGGAATCGGTTAGAAGGGCGTTGTGGTGACCTCAGCCCTGGACTGCCCAGCTGCAAGCAGTGACCGCCCAGGCCCGCACTCCCCGAGGAGCTGGGCCTCGCTCAGGAAGACTCGGGCACAGCTATGGCCTGCAGAGCTGGCGCCGCAGCAGCGCGTGGGTGCTTGGGCTTGTGTGCAGTCCCTGGAGGCATGGCATCTCTGGCGCCTGCCAGCCTGCGTGTCTGTGCGTACCAGGACGCCGCAGATCTGTCACGAGCTCTGCGCCTTGGCGCGTCGTGGGCAGCTTCCACCTGTAAGCTGCTCTGGGGGACCTGGCTCAGACTCAGTTCCCACCTCGCCTGTCCACGGTGGCTGGCCTGACTCCGCGTGTCCCTCAGCGCGCTCCGGCTCCCCGGCACAGAGGCTCTGCGTGGTGGGGCACTGGGGCAGGACCTGCCCTCCTTGCCCCGAAGATTCCGAGCTGGTTACAGAGCTGGTGGACGTCTGGCGGAGTGTGTTGTGGCGCCTTTGTTGGCCGTCCAGTTCTGCATGAAGAGCAGCGTTTTGATATGCCTCTCAGCACACTTACGGGCTTTTTGTTCAGTGCTGGAGAATGAACCCAGGGACACTCTACCTCCGAGCTACAACCCCAGACCTTTTTATTTTATTTTATGTATTTCTGTGGTACTGAGGTTTGGACCCAGGAACATTCTACCTCTGAGTCACAGCCCCAGCCTTTTTTATTTTTATTTTGAAACAGAAGTCTCACTAAGTTGCTGAGGCTGGCCTTGAACTTGTGATCCTCCTGTCTCAGCCTCCCAAGGACTGGGTTTAAAGGTGTGCACCAAGCTGAGGGTGGTGGCGTACACTTGTAATCCCAGCATTCGGGAGGCCGAGACCGAAGGACAGCCTCATGGACAGCCTCATGGACAGCCTCATGGACAGCCTCAGCTACTTAGCGAGGCCCTTTACAACTCAGTGAGACCCTGTTTCAAAAAAAAAAAAGACTAGAAAATAGGGCTAGCCGGGCGTGGTGGCGCACGCTTGTAATCCCTGCGCTTGGGAGGCGGAGACAGGAGGATCACGCAGGTTTGAAGCCAGCCTCACTGGCTTAAGAGACCCTGTTTCCAAATAAAAAAATAAAATAGGTCTGAGAGTGTAGCCTGGAGGTAGAAGGGCTTCCAGGAACCCCAGTACAAAAAAAAAAAAAAAAAAAAGAAAGAAAAAGAAAAGAAAAAGAAATAGGGGTAGGGAGGGGTGTAGTTCGAAGGTATAATGCCCTGGATTCCATCCCCAGTACTACCAAAAAAAAAAAAAAAAGGTGTGCACCACTGCACCAGGCTTGCCTCAGGTTTTAGTTAACAGAAAGCCAACTCATCCTGGCTCTAAGCAAAAAACATCCATTCGCCCCTGCGGTTTTCCCCTGGAATTCTGCCCTAGTCACCGAGGCCTGGGTGTTGGGCTGTGCGGAGGCTTCGGGGATGGTTAGGGAGTGTCAGCCCCGGGGCCGTGTTCGCACAGTGGGGTGTGAGCACGCGTGCACCCCTCAGCCGCTCTTGGAAGCCTGGCCTCTTATTTTTAGCTTTCGTCCTCTGCCTCACGAGCCAGTGCGGGGAGGAAGGAGGCTCAAATTAGCTGGCTCGCCTTGTACTTACTTCCAGTTGACCTTTTCATTTCCAAAACTTGAGAAGAAGATGGAGACTCTGCCCCGGGTCCTTTTCTTCCTGGCTGAGAAGTCCTGGCTGCGGAGGGGCTGGGGCAGCTCGGGGCGGCTGAGCTTGAAGGAGGCCGAGAACAGCGCTCTGCACCCTGGGCTCCTATTCCTTCCTCGTTTCCAGCTGGTTTGGAGAGCAGCACAAGCCGCTCGGGCTGGGCTGGAGGTGGGCTAAATAACGGCCGCTGCTGGGAACCTGGATCCCTGAGATGAAAGTCTTGGCGATGGCCACGTGGTGCCTGCGCACGTGGATGGACCTGTTGGGAGTTCTGGCCGCGGGCGGCTGCTGACATGGGCGGCAAGTTTAACGTTTCTCCTTACCGTCACCCTCAGGAGCCTCGCACAGGTCATTGCTTTTTGCCATTGTTTAAAAGATCTATCTGTCAGTGCGTGTGTGGATCAGGCCTCGAGGGCGGTGTTGTATTGACGAAGGCTCCCTCCTGCAGACGTGCCTCTCTCCGGTGACCCTGCGTCTCTGAGGACCTGGCCTGGCTTCCCAGCAGTGACTGCCGAAGCAGGTCATGTTTGGGAGAAAGTGCCCAAAACACAGGCGTGCAGCTCGGGGAGCGTGGAGAGCAGCCCCCTGCCCCCGCCCGGCCGAGACACGGACTGCGTGGCCCAGGCCTCCCCAGGCTCCATCAGCACTGGCCCTGCCCAGTGGCCTCTGTGGCCACAGGGTTGTCACTAAACTGCATCCTGCCACCGGCCTGTAGCTGTGTGTGTGTGTGTGTGTGTGTGTGTGTGTGTGTGTGTGTTACTAGGGATTGAACGAAGGGCATTCTACTGAGCTATACTTCCAGCCCTTTTTACTTTGAAACAAGGTCTCGCTAAGTCACTAAGTTGCTGAGGCTGGCCTTGAACCTGCAGCGTCAGTCTCCTAAGTACTGGGATTACAGGTGTGCGTACCGCGCCAGCCTGTGCTTGTGTTTTATTACCTCAGTAGACTTTATTTTGTCCAGCAGTTTTAGAGCCACAGCAAAGTCGAGCAGAATGTCGAGACCCCATATAGAATCCCCACCCAGACACGCACAGCCTCCTGTGTCTGCGCTCCACTCGAGAGTGTGTCTGTGTGGTGCCAGGACGAGTGTGTCTAGGCTCTCCTCGGCTCTCGGCCTTCCGTCTGGCCCCCAGGCAGGCCTAGAAACTGGCTTGTGCCCTCCGAGGCGAGTTATAGGACTCCTCTCCTCTCCTTTAACATGCCATAAAGAAATACTGTAATGGGACCTTGTGGGATACAACTCCCAAGATCCTCTTCATTCCAGGGGCTCCTCCCTGCACCCAGGAGGAAGTTGGCCATGTTGCCTGTGAAGGAAGTCTGTGTAAACGCTATGGAGGGGCGGCCTTGGGAGCTGGATCTGGGGAGCCAGGTAGAGAGGCCGCAAGAGGGTGGTCCTCCCTGTCCAGGCATGGTGCATACAGGCCGGCTTGGCCTCTGTGGTCTTCATGGGGCTGGGACCTGAGTTGAGAGTTTTTGAAGGTTTGATTACACTGGAGGGAGGTCAGGCTGTCCTGCGTGGGCCTAGCTTTGTAGGTTGGGTGTGTCTGGGTCTCCTCGGCTGAGTGGCTGCTGGCTTTAGCAGCATCGCTGGTAAAGCAACCTCGTCCCGGGGTGGCTGATACTGTTGGGAGGGAGCATCTCTCTGTAGGAGCTGAGCTGAGCTCCCCCTGGGTATCTACCCATTGAGACTGTGAGGCCCCCGTGGCCGGCACCACAGTTAACCCCTTCCACAGAAGCCGACATGCTGTCTGGGGAGATGGGCCAGCAAGCTTTGGTTCAGATAGCAGAGATCAGAGCAAGAGGCACTTCCCAAGCTTCGGAGCTGCCGGCTCCTTACACACAGGCGCTGTGTCCAGGAGAGCCGGAGGTGACCATCTTCCAGGGGCACGCAGCATTCGAGCTAGTCGGTCCCTTCCCAAGGTCACGTGGTGGTCTGACACTCATGGTGAGAAGGGGCCGGTGCTGCCGCCTGGGGATTCTGGGTGGGCCGTTGGGCTGCATTCAGCCCGCTGCTGTGGGCCAGTGGCAACCTGGCTTCCTCTGGATGCTGCCTGGTCGGGAGACTGTTGGCGCTGTGCTGATGCCGGTTCACCCAGCTCATCCTGAGACACGAGGAGTCAAAGCCCGGGAGAGGTCACAGCGGGAGTGTGGGGACCCCTCGCACCCTCGCCTCTTGATGGAGTCGGCCATCGGGGGACATGTAGGTGCATGCTATCGAATTCAACACCCCTCCCCTCCTGCACCCTGGGATCTCAGGTTTTACACGTGCGTAGACGGAATGGTTGTGACGCCCCTTGGCTCTGTACCAGTCCAGCCCAAGGATTCTTGCGGAAGGCCTTGCCGTGTGTGCCCGCTCCATAGGTGCAGGTGTGTGAGGAGCCATCTGCTCTGACACCCAGAGGTGCAGCCCTGCGGCCTGGTGGAAGACACCTTGTCTCACAGTGGTGGGCCGTGGGCGAGTGCCTCCCTGGAGCCTGGGCCGAGGGTAACCTCCAGATGGGTATACATTAGCATTTAAGGGTTCAATGTTTCATCCCCCGTACCCCCCAAAATATATAAAGATAAAAATATTTTATTTTCCCCAGCAAAGTCAGGTGCTGGAGAGGAGAGGATAGGAGAGGAGGGAGGGAAAGAGAGAGAGAGAGAGAGAGGGCGAGCACGTGTGCGTGTGTGTGCGTGTGTGTGCGTGTGCCTGTATGTTGGTTCGTTCCAAGGCTTTGCTTCTGTCAGCCTCTGTACCTGAAGAACTGCGTGGGTATCTAGGGGTAAAGACACCGTCCAGGAGCGCCCTGTCTCCAAGCTACACCCCCAGTCCTATTTTATTTCACTTATTTTTTGTGTCACTGAGGATTTCCCCAGCCCTGTTTTTAAATTTTATTTGGAAACAGGTTCCCGCCAGGTTGATGAGAGCCTCACTACTTGATGAAGCTGCACCTGATCTGGGATCCTCCTGTCTCCACCTGATCTGGGATCCTCCTGTCTCCACCTGATCTGGGATCCTCCTGTCTCCACCTCCCAGGTGCTGGGCCTAAAGACAAGCGCCACCACGCCCAGCTCCTATTTTATTTTTATCTTTTTTTTTTTTCTTTTTTGGTGCTGGAGACGAAGCATTGAACCCAGAGCCATTTTACCTCCAAGATGCACAGTCAGCCCAATTTTTTTTTTCCTTGAGACAGGGTCACACTAGATTGATGAGAGTCTCATTACTTGCTGAGGCTGTCCTTGAACCTGTGACCCTCCTGCCTCAGCCTCCCAAGTACTGGGATTACAAGCCTGTGTCACCACGCCAGCCATCGAGGAACAGGCTTTTGTTCATCTTGTAAATGGGTGATCTTGGGATTGGCCTGGCCTTGGCTGGGGGCCTGGACAGGGCCGGGGCTGTGCTCCCAGGCGCTCTCCCTCCACCATGTCTGGCCTTCGCCTTGATGGCTGTGTCTTGGGAGAAAGCTTCCTGATTCCCGGGTTCCCTCGAAAGCCTCTCCACGCCCCCGTGAGCTGCTAGTCCTTCATACCCGGCGTGTCACCTGCCGCACAGGACCTTCGCAGGTCATCCTTTTTTCTTCCACAGTGACAAATAGCTTTTATTTTGTTTTGTTTTTGTGGTACTGGGGATGGAACCCAGGGGCATTCTACTTTCGAGTGACACCCCCAGCCCTATTTTTTGTTCTTTATTTTGAAACAGGGTCTCACTGAGTTGCAGAGGGCCTCATAAGTAGTTGAGGCTGGCTGTGAACCTGCGAGCCTCCTGTCTCAGCCTCACAAAGGCTGGGATGACAGGCGTGCGCCACCATGCCTGTTTCACAAATAGCTTTTTATAAATTCTGACTTTGTATGCAGTCGTACCCGGATTCCTCCACATCTCCCCGCCACCCCAGCTCACTGAGGTGTGGGTGATGGTACTCGGTCTCCACTCTGGATGACTCCACCTCACCAGCACTATTCCTCCCGGGCCGCTCACCTCCTGTCCTTTGTTGTTTAGTAAGAGCGCGCCCCTCCTACTTATAGAAAGACTTGCTTTGTGAAATGGTGTGTCTGCTGTGCCAGCAGCAGCCTCAGGCATTTGTGTTAGTGTGTCTGTCGTCATCTGTCTGTCTGTCTCTATCTCTATCTCTCTTTCTGTAGTACTAGGGATTGAACCCAGGGGCATCCTACCTTGGAGCTATATCCTTAGCCCTATTTTAAATTTTCTCTTTTATTTTGAAACAGGGTCTCCCCAAGTCACCAAGGGCCTCACTAACTTGCTGAGGCTGTCCTCGAGCCTGTGACCCTCCCGTCTCAGCCTCCCGAGTACTGGGATTGCAGCGTGCATCCCACGCCCAGCTCGGTGTCCGTGGATCAAATCACTTTCTCTCGTGTTGGATCCGGCCTGGCGTTTTGTTCCTTGGGGCCCTGGTAGCTGAAGGCGATGCTCCCTGTAGCTGCGGTGCTTGGTGGGCGGCACCACCCAGGCCTGTGGAGATACGCCTGGCCTGTTCGCACCGGCAGGGAGTCGCCCACGGTGCCTTTCTCGGGGTGTCCCGTCGGCTGTGACGAGGCCGGGCTAGCACTGCTTCACCATGATGGGTGTACTCGTGCTGTGCTCTGGGCCTTCTGCTCCTCTTCAGCAGTCCTCTGCTGGGGAGAGTGCTCCACAATGAATAAATAAAAAATAAACTATCCAAAAGCCTGAGTGGTGGCAGTCAGTCGTAAAGCACATTCCAGGAACCAGTCTGCGTGAATTGAGCTAAGATTCCCCCTCTCAAGCAGGGGGTGGTGACACACGCCTGTAATCCCAGCACTTTGGAGGCTGAGACAGGATCGCAGGTTCCAGGATAGCAGCTTAGCAAGGCCCTCAGCAACTTAGACACCGTTTCAAAACTGAATGCCCCAGGCCAGCCCCAGTGGGCCCCAGCTGTGGCTGGTGTCTTTCCGTCCTCCGGTCCCTCTCGTGGCCACCAGCATGGCTTCCCCTGGCGTGCCTGAGTGTTGGCTCATGTGGACATCAGCCCAGCTCCGGCTCTCAGGTGTTCTCAGTGGTGTGTTTATATTTATATCAGCAGGGGCTAAAATATTTGTAGTCTGTTTCTCATCTGTCATTTGGTTTCCTGAGCTTTCTTTAGAAGTTTAAACATTTTACTATACACAGACAACAGACTATTACGATGATGCGAACGTGCCCTACCGTAGAGCCACGTGCCGTGAGTGTGGTCCTGAACCATGGCGCCCTGGCCGCCAGAGAGGTCCCCGTGGCAGCCCGTGGCGGCGGCTGCTTCTGTTGCGACGGTTCCTCATCTCTCACGGCATCTGCTTCTTGGGTTCTGTTTCTCTTTTGCTGGAGCACCTCCTTGGCCAGCATACAAGTGGAACCAGGGCCGGCGGGCTTCTTGGGTTCTTGTGTCGAGTTTCAACTTGCAGATTTTTGTTCCTGTGCTAAACTGATCACCCGGCGGGGGCTGGAATTCTAGGTTCATGTCATTTTCCCTTTGAACGTAGAACGCATTCTCTGTTATTTTCTGGAGTCTTGTGTTGCAGACAGGAAGTTGAGGGTCTGCCTTGTTCTCACATGGGCGGGCCTCCTCTGCCCAGCTTGGCCCCGCCTCTGGGCATGGAGGGTTGGATTTCTCCTCACCCTGACCTGCTTCTCTTCTAGGCCTGAGTCTGCACAAGAGGTCTCCTCGGGGATCCTCAGTGTTATAGTTAGATACACACTGTCCCCTGAAGAGCTCATGAACTAATGCTCAGGGCTGATGTATTTAAGTCAGTTATATTCTGACCAGTGTGTAAATCCATTGCGATGGATTCCTGGGTTGTCACCGGGTCTGCTGGGTGGGGTTGGAGAAGATGGGTCTGAGGTGAGGCCGTAGTGACTGTGACCTGAATCCCTTCCTTGCTGGCTCTATGGCTTCTGGTCCCCATGATGTGAGAGCAGAGCCTCGCTCTTTCCGTCTGATTCCTGCTGCTATGCCCTGGGCTCCGCAGACCCCACCTCACATGGACTGAACCCGAAATGTCAAAAAAAAAAAACTGTAAGCAAATAAATCTTCCTTCCTCTCAGTTGTGTGGTCAGTCTTTTGGGTTATAGCAGTGAACGTGTCGACGTAGACACTTGGCTTTCCTTTGATACTTCTCAGTTTGCATGCAGGAGAGGGAGCCCCACCCCACAGCCGCTGGTGTCCTGGAGGAGCCCTTCCTGCCAAGGTCTGTCCTGGCGCTCTGCTCTGTCCCGTCCCTGTGATTTCATGGGCTCTGTGCCTTCAACACACGCTGAGCTTTCTTGTCCACAGCTGAGATGCGTTCATAAGTTTTCAGCACGATCATGGTTTATTCACTACCATAAAGTGCCAGGTCTTCAGCAGAATAGAAAGAAGATATGCCCCTCACCACCACTCTGAATCCAAAGCCTTTAGCTGGCTCCTGGAGGTTCCGGATATTGGGTCCTTGATGGTGGCTGTTCTCTTTCCAGCAAAAATGCTGCTCGATATTATCCAAGAACTGAGGAGAAGAACACAAGCGGTTCCTGTGGATTTGTCCGAAGCACATATAAACCCTTTAGGAGACATGGTGTGCTTTTACGTGTAATTTCTAGTTATGTAAGAGTACTGCACAGACTTAAATATAGCAGGGTAATTTTGTTACGCTTGCTTTCATAGTTAACAAGTTAAATTTCCTATGCTCTTGGTCAGCTCATCTCCAAGAAACTCAATGTTATTACCTCAGCAAGAGTGGAGTGGGGCCGGGCGTGGTGGCGCACGCTCGTCATCCCAGCATTTGGGAGGCTGAGACCGGAGGATCGCGACTCGCAGACAGCCTCAGCTACTTAATGAGGCCCTCCGCAACTTAGTGAGACCCTGTCTCAAATTAAAGAATAAAAAATAGGGCAGGGGGTGTAGCTCGAAGGTTGAATGCCCCTGGGTTCCATCCCCAGACCAACCAAAAAAAAAAAAGTGGAGTGGGATCTGCATGCCTGTTCCACAGGAAAGATGACTCAGGATACACGTTACTGAAGGGTTATGGTGGAGCCCGGAGTGATGGCGCAGGCTGCAATCCCAGTACTTGGGAGGCTGGGACAGGAGGATCGCAGGTTAGAGGTCATCCTTAGCAATCTGGAAAAGCCCTCAGCAACTTAGTGAGACTCTGTCAAAACAAAATAGGGCTGGGGGTATAGCTGGGAGTTAGAATGCGCTTGGGTTCAATCCCTAACACACACACACACTCACACACACACACACACACACACACACACGCACGAGCGCGCGCGCGCGCACACACACACATGCACCCGCGCGCATGCGCGCACACACACACACACACACACACACACACACACTGCTGTTGGCAGACATCCACGCAACCCACTTGACCCTGATGAGGCTGTGGTTAAGTGATGCGCTCACGGCCGAGGTGGCAGGCTGTCCGTGACAGCGTGAACAGTCCTTGGCGAGCAGGTGTCCTCTGCCCTCGTGGTGTGACCTGCACTGGGCACGGCAGGCCTCCATAGCTCTGCTTGGGAAACCCGCTTCCTGGAGTCTAGTGGGGCCTGTGACTAGTACTCCAGGTGCGGTGAGTCCAAAGCACAGAACCTCACGAACCTCACGGCTCCCACCACTGGCCCTCAGGTGTGCTCCAGAGAGCAGGGCAGGAGATTTCGCCGTTCAGCACTGGGGGCTAGGTTTCAGGCCAGCCTGGGGCCGGCTGGGGCTGGAGGCACGTGGGCCACGGGCTCTTTTGAGCATAAAGCTGAGTGCGTTTCCCCTTGACAGGCGCTCCTGGCACATGGACGAACGCCCCACTTTGCACGTGACTGTTGTCTTCACCAGCTTCCCGAGGCCTGCCCTGAAGCCCCGTCTCTCGAGGACGCGGGCCCTCGCTGGCAGAGTGGGGCGCTCTCCCGGGCCTCCCTGGGGCGAAGGCGGTGTCTCCCCCTGCTCCACTCTCCGAGGACTCCCGCAGTTCACAGCTCCGCTGAGGGAGCTGTGAGGGGGGCTGGGTGGGCCTTTAGTCTTTAAAACAAACCTTTGGCTTTGTTTTTATCAGCACTTCATTTTCTGTTTCTCTCTTTTCAGTCATTTCTCCATAGGTAGCATGTGTATGTGTGTGTGTGTGTGTGTGTGTGTGTGTGTGTGTGTGTGTGTGTTTGGTACTGGAGATGGAACCCAGGGGCATTCTCCTCTGAGCTACACCTCCAGCCCTGTTTTTTATTCTTTATTTTGAAACAGGGTCTCACTGAGTTGCAGAGGGCCTCACCAAGTAGCTGAGGCTGGCCATGAACTGCAATCCTCTGGTCTCAGCCTCCCGAATGCTGGGATGACAAGCGTGCGCCACCACGCCTGGCTGCACGTATATTTTTGAGAAAACGGCTAAGTTGATCGTATGATAGAAATTTACAAAAACACTGGTATGAATTACTGAGGAATCTGGAAGGATGCTCGCTCGGTAGAGATGTCACCGTCAACATGGCACCTCGTTGTTCTCCAAGTGTCAAGCCAGCCGTGCGTCCTGTGCATACAGTCAGCTTCCTGTCGTGCGCTCTCTCTCCTGGTTGCTGGGTTTAAACTTGCCAGTTTCAGCCTGTGGTTCTCGTGTCTGTGTGCATAGGGCAGCTGGCCACTAATCTTCACCTTCTGGGAGGCCTGGGACAGGTTTTACCAGGGGCGGCAGCAGGCTGGCACCAGGCCCTGCACGCCTGGCGGGCGGGCGCGTGAGCCCCATGCCCTGTCAGACAGGTGCGCTCTTCTTCAACTCACTGCATCTAGCATCTATGTATCTCTGTCTGTCTTCACAGAGTAAGAGAAAGGACAGAGGTCGTGTGCCTGGGGAGGCTGAGGTCCTGCGAGGTGGGAGCCGGGGGTGGGTGTGCTCAGCCCCAGGAGGCCTGAGGTGGGGTGGCGGGGTGTGTCCCCAAGGCAGGAGAGGCCATGAGAGGGCTCAGCCCAGCCAGCGAGGCAGGAAAGAGAGACAGGGTCCTCTCTCCTGGCCTTTGGTTCTGCCCAGGCCCTCAGGGACTGGTGGATGGAGAGTCTGCTGAGGTCCACCCGGCTTGCAGCCAGGCCACAGGATGACTTCTCTGTCTCACTTTCTGCCTTCACTTCTGTTCTTCCAGAACAGCTTCAACCTGAGCCCGAGCGGCCCTCTCAAGTTGGTGGAAAGTTAACCCTCACGCTGATGTTGGAAACCGCAAGTGGCCCTGCCCGGTGCTGTTAGCGCGGTGGGGATCTCGGGCCAGAGTGCCTGCGCCTGCCCTGGCCGGGCCTCAGAAGCTTGCCTCTTGTCCTTGTTTGTCACTGGAATTGGGTGGAAGGAGCTCAAGGTCTGTTTCTAAAAGCAAGAAAAAAGCCATGGTAAAAATAATGTAGCTGCCAGGCATGGTGGGGTATGCCTGTAATCCCAGCCTGTGGGAGGCTGAGACAGAAGGATCACAGGTTCCATGATGATCTCAGCAAGACCTTGAAACAAAAACACAAGGGCTGGGGGTGTTGCTCAGAGATAGAACGCCCCTGGATTTAATCCTCACTACACACACACACACACACACACACACACACACACACACACACTAGCTGATCATCCCTTTAATGTGGAGGAAATTGGCCCCGTGTAACTTCATTAATTATGTAGAAGGAGAGCCTCAAGCCAGCCCAGTAAGATTCATTGACATCTGTTAGCATAAATGGCCTCTGTGCAATAAACCACCTGTCAAGTGTGAGTTAGAGGCCAGGACAGAAGCCCACCTCGCAGGCCGAGCCCCCAGGCCTATGCACCTGCCCAAGGGTGGGGGCTCTGCAGGGGGCGGGACCTGAGGGAGGAGAGGCCGGGGCTCCAGCTCCCCGGCACAGGCTCCCTCTGTCCACGCCTCCCTGCACCCGGCTGACCCGGCTGACCCAGGTGTGTGCTGCCCGTGGCCTGGCCGTGCCAGCCTTCACTCAGTCAGCCTGTCCCTGCGTCCCTCCGCGTCTCTCTGTGTCCGTCTCCTCCTCCCTGTCTGTCTGTCTCCCTCTCTGTGGGAGTTTGGAGCCCATTTCTGGTGTTGGGAGCTTGCAGTCCCCAGAACTGATTACGAAACGGGGGGCTGTGGCCAGGTAGGGACCATCCACCTCTTCACTGAGATGTTTTTAATGCTGGCTGAAGCTCTAACTTCCTGGGAAGCATCAGATTGCTGAAAGCTTGAAACGGTGTGTTTTCTCAGGCCATAGATACTTCCAGTAATGTTCACTAATCCACTTAAAAAAAAATAGGATGAGGGTGGGGCTTGGCTTAGCCACAGAGCACTTGCAGGCTATAAGTAAGTAAGTGAGAGGCTTTAAAATATAAAACAAAGTAGTCTTATAAAGTGATAATACATGATGCTTTATTGTGTTTGGAGGCATAACCGACAGAGCTGCATGTACACACATCTGTTAGCATCTAGTGGACAGTGCACTCCCCCCGGCCGGACGGCGAGAGCGGAGGCTGAGGGCCAGGCCCCTGCCCACCTACCTGCCCACCGCACACCCGGCGGGCCTGGGCTCCGAGGCCTGGGCAAGAGCAGCTGGAGCTCCCTCTGCAGGCTGGCGCGCTCGGCGTACTTGCTCTGAGACCCATCCGTGTTACTTCTGAGCATCTTCTCAGGAGGGAAAAGTATGTCATTCTTGACTGCTCAAAACATAAAATGCGTGTAATTCAGTCAGCGGGACAAATGGCAAAATATGCTTCTGTGGGTCTGTTCAGACCAAAGTGCAGGGAAGGAGCGGCTGGCCAGCAGACGCGCAGAGACCCAGAGGCTCGGCAAGGTCAGCCCAAGGACACGCCACAGAGCGGGGCGGGTCAGGTTCCTGGACCTGCCCCACGCTCTCCAACGTCTCGCAGCCTGTTGGGAGCACAGTCAGATGGCAGGGACACCACACGCAGCCCTTTCCTGTCTGGAGTTACATCATACTAGC
This sequence comes from Muscardinus avellanarius, assembly GCF_963383645.1. NCBI lineage: Eukaryota > Metazoa > Chordata > Mammalia > Rodentia > Gliridae > Muscardinus > Muscardinus avellanarius. The sequence goes on along the minus strand of NC_137790.1, from coordinate 1,428,050 downwards.
AGTGCTGCGTCGAGCCCAGGGGTGCAAGGAGCCTTTTGCCGGGGAGACCCCTTCCTCCATCCTCTTCCGGTAGGACGAGTGATGGGCAGGCGGACACCGTCCCCCCTTCTGCTGCCGTGGCCCAGGGCACCCTCCCCACGTGGGGTTTGTGAACCACCTGCCCCTCTTGGGCCTCATGTTCACTGACCTCTACCGCGTCCAGACGTCACCCCTCCGCCTAGTTATGAAGCGACCCATCTGGCTGCGGTCTGCTGTGCCGAGGGCGGGCCGTGGCCTGCAGCGACCTGAACCTGGGGCTGGCCGGCCCTGCTGATGGGCGAGGCCCCTTTGCGGCCACAGTCCTTCCCTCGTGCAGACTCCTGGCCACTGCGTCAGGTTTCCGCTTCAGTCCCTGCTGCCATGTGCCCGCCCTCCTGGCCTGCACCCCACAGAGCTGCCGGGGTCTCTCTGGAACCACACGCTCCTGCCTGGGCTTCCTTGCCTCTGTGCCTAGCACCTGGACAGTCCCTCCGCGTCTGCCTCTGCTGGACTGGCCTCTCTGCATCCCTTCCCCGGCCGGGGCTGCACCCCCTCCGCTCGGCCCTGGCCTTCTGCCTTCCTTTGGAGAGCCAGGAGACCTCTTGGTCCTAGAGCCCTCCAGCGTCTGCTGGTTTCCTGTCCTCAGCTTTGAGCAACGCGGGCCACCTGGAGAGGCCTGGCTCTGCCCGGACCTGCGTGTTAATCACACACTCGTGACAGAATTGGTTCTGTGTCCCTGCAAGATAGGACATGAGGGTGCTTAGTGTTTGGCAGAGTAAAGCCCTAATTTTCCACCGCCTAATTAAATTATAATGATAAATATCACTTTAAAGGGAAACACGATTGCTTCATTTAATCAATACGATTATCTCTGGCACCGCAAATCCCTTGAGAACCGTGAGCGATGGGTTGGTTTAATGCCGCCTGCTCTGAGCCAGCCCCTCGGGGAAGCGCGTGATGTCTCACGCGGTCCCACATCAGCAACATCGCAGGGCCTGGGCTGTCCTCCCTGTGGACGCCCGTCAGCACAAGGAGCGTGGAATCACGCTGCCATCAGGATGCCTCCTGGGACCAAGAACAGCCACCGGAAGACTCCAGCAGGCAGGGTGCAGCCCTGGGATGCCGGTGGGCTGTCCTCCACCCTCGGTCCCCGGGTTGCCGCCTCTGGCCAGTTCCACGTGGCGGCTGGAGGCAGGAGAGGAAGGCACAGGCCCTGACCGCCCAGCCCCGTGCCGAGGCTCCAGGCCTGGCCTCCCTCTCGGTGCCGCTGCCTCTTTGCAGGGAGCCGGGTGCTCGGGTGGCCTGCCCTGGCTTGCCATTGCCCATGCCTGTCCCGCCCTCTGCACTGTGCCCGTTGCCCGTGCCTGTCCCGCCCTCTGCACTGTGCAGGCTCGGTGGGGCGGTGGTGGGCGCCCTGCGGCCTGCCCCGGCAGACCTGGGACCCTGTGGGGCCACTGTGGGGCGGTGGTGGGCGCCCTGCGGCCTGCCCCGGCAGACCCTGGGACCCTGTGGGGCCACTGTGGGGTTTTCAGCCAGTGCCTACTTCTTCCTAACACATTTTATTGCGAGGCCATCTTTTGCGCAGGACATGTATATGGCAGAATGTCTTAACTGAGTGGCCATGGCAGGCACCTCAGAGTGTCCTTCCTCTCCTGCCTGAAGGCGTCTCCTGCACTGTATTCTCTAACAGTCAGTCATGGCTGAAAGATTGGAAATAGAGTTAGGGAGTTTAGGAAGGAGGTAAAAACACCAACCGGGTTATCAGAGACCGCAGCTTTATTCACACCCAGCCCCTCCGGAGAGTCAGCCGGCCGTGGGGGACGGGACTGACGGGCCACACATCTGGAGAGTTGCGCATAGTCCTGATCGGCCGGCTGAGTCACGTGGCGGATCGGCGGCACCGATGTTTTATAGGCATGCCGATTCTCTCGTGACATCTGTAGTCTCGTGATCTCAGGTATGTCTCACAGCACTTGAAATCTCGCGGTATCTCCACTTCTGGCTTCCGGGATTCCGCCTCCTGTTCCCGCTGCGCGATCATGTTGGGGAGGGACCTGACTTATCGTCCCGGCGTTTTGGTGATCATGGGTGGAGACCAAGTCTTAAGCTACTTCCTGCTGTCAATGGTGTCGTGGGGGCCCCTTGGCTGGGAGAGGTCAGGTTCTCTGGAAGTGGGCAGGTGGGAGTATGGCTGCAGTGGGAGTGGGAGGTTACCCTGGACAGCTTGGTAAGGTGCGTTTGAGGAGACTTTAACAGACGAGGAACTATTAAAAGAAAAAGCAAATCATGAGAGCAGGTCCTGGGAAAGGCAGGAGCCCATCAGCTACTGGCCCTTGCCTGGAAGGGAAGGAGCCCAGCAGTCCTGGCCCTTGGAGCCCTTCCAGATATGAAGTAGATTGTAGATGTTTTGGCTAAAGTGACTTGAGGAGGACTTGATCCCCTGGCTTAAGGGCCTCGACTGCCAGGTGTGGAGCTGCTTCTGCAGTCCCAGGTTGGGGAAGATATCGGTCCTGTAAAAGAGGAACTGTGGTGCGTGGGCAGGAGAGCTTGCCGTCAATCCCCTCTACCAAGATCAGAAAAGGAAAACTAGGACCTGAAAGGGCGGAAGGACTGAGCAGGCAACCAAAAAGGAGACTGGCTTGCCCACTACGTGGAGAGTTACCCTGGGCTGGCAGTGAGGATGGAGGTTGAGGGGTCCAGGAGCCGACAGTCTTCGGCCAGGCTGAGTAGGGCCAGCGGCGGGGCCTGGCCTGGAAAGGTGGTCCCCTGTGTTGAGGCACCGGGGGCTCACCCTTTTCCAAGGGCACTGTTCCAGTGGCCCTCCTGGCCACACGGCGGGCACGGTCTGGTGGGCGTGGCCTTGCTGCACTTGAGGCAGGCTCCTGGAGATAGTCATCGTTGCTGTCCTCCACCTCTAGGTGGCGCTCCAGAGGGCCGAGCCGCCACTGCCAGCCTCAGGGCAGCTACCAGGGATCTGACTTTTGGCAAAGTCGGAGTGTACACTCCATCTCCACCTGTTCCTCTCTGGAATTAAAAACTTTAAATGCCATGTTCACCAAATCTCGGGTAGGGCTTTGAGGACCTTCCTTGGCCTTTCTTAATTTTTTCGAAAAGCCTCCTGAGTTGGTTCCTTAAGGGAGGAAGGCAGGGGGAATGGAGTGGGTTAGAGTGGGAGGCTGCCCCAGAATAGGATGGTGGCCATAGTGGTGAGGCGAGGTCTTGTGGATCAGGGTCCTCAGAAAATGGGGCCTGTAACTCGGCTGGGTCAGACTCCGGCATCTACGTGTCACTAAGAAATGGCGACTGTGCCTGTGAGTCAGCAGAATCGCAGGCTGGCGCGAGCCAAGATGGCGACTGTGACATCACCAGATAGCGACTACACACCGTCACAAAATGGCAGCTGACGGTAAAATGATGGCTGAAGGGGGAGAGCATTCGGAGGGAGGGGAGTGCAGGAAAAAGAAAGCCTGGACGTAAAGGACTTCCAGCCATGTACTGGACTGCTTACAAAAGTTGCTAACCATTCTTGGGCCACTGCAACCCATTACCCAACTGGTATCGAGGCCAGACAGGCGCTCAGGGCATAAGTCTCCCGCTGGCCTCCCATAATTGTTCCATGGGTGAAAACAAAGAGCAAGAAACAGGCGTCCCCATTTTTCTGATCAATCGTTAGGAAACGGGGATTAAGACATCGGGAAAGACGTCTCAATCCCTTCTCAAAACCAGAGGATGACCCGGTCATGTGGAGGGTAGTCCCAGTGGACCAGGGGGCAGTGGGTCACCAAGTGCTTGGATTTTGGGGCCCCAGTGGACCAGCAGAAAGGGAGGACCCAAGGCCGGAGAGGAAAGAAGCCGGAACCCCCTGGCCAAGGGAAGGGGAAGAGGCGTACTGGAGTGAAGTGTTGCCAGCCAGCGCTGGCTGTGGGAGAAGCGCTGAGAAGCTGCTGGGGGCACGGTGGAGCCAGGGCGCATGGCACCTGTGCCTGGTGTGGGCATCACTGGCATCTGGCGTGGGCGGAATCAAACAGTGGTGCATGGGCAGCGTGGCTTGCTGGGCTCATGGCGTGGAAACAAAATGGCTGCCAGGAGTGTGGCAGACACTGAGACCAGGCCATGGGGTGCACCACCCAGCGAGCCTAGCTTGGGGTGGGTAGAATGGAGCAGCAGCAGCAAATGGAGCTATGCCTGCCAATCAAGCCTGGCGTGGGTGACTGTGGCGGATGCCGAGGCCCGGCCGTGCGCGGCCCAACAAGCCTGGCTTGGGGTGAACGGAATGGAGCAGCCAGAGGTTCCAGCAGCGACTGGAGCCAAGCCAGAATGGCGGTTGTGGAAGGTTCAAGCGGTGGGCGGATGGTAGGCAGGCAGAGCAGGTGCCAGTGGCCGTGGGGTGTGCACCTCCCAACGAGCCTGGCTCGGGGAGAGTGGAACTGGTGGCCTAGTGGCCGTCAGAGCCTGCAGCAGCTACACGGAACCTGCAAGTGGCGGCGGCGGGATTGGAGCCTGCACTCCACGGCGATGGTGGGCGGAACCACGCCTGCAAGCCAGGCGCCGGCATGAGTCCTCAGGGTTGAGCTGCTGGCAGGTCAGAGAGTCCGGGGCTCAAAAAGAGAGGAATAAAAAAAGGGTGAAAAGCCGGGTGTGGTGGTGCACGCTTGTAATCCCTGCGCTTGGGAGGCGGAGACAGGAGGATCGCACAGGTTTGAAGCCAGCCGCGCTGTCTTCAGAGACCCTGTTTCCAAATTTAAAAAATATATAAAATAGGTCTGGGAGTGGAGTCCGAAGGTAGAAGGGCTTTCAGGAACCCCAGTACCACCCAAAAAAAAAAAAGAAAAAGGGGGGAAAACCCCCCAAATCTTCCCCAGTTTTGGACCAGATGAAAGGTTGAAAATAGAGTTGGGAGTTTAGGAGGGAGGTACAAACACCGACCGGGTCACCAGACACCGCTGCTTCATTTGGACCCGACCCGGCCCCTCCGGGGAGTCCGCCGGCCGTGGGGGACGGGACCGACGGGCCGCAGGTGTGGAGAGTTGCGCACAGTCCCGTTTGTCCGGCTGAGTCACGTGGCGGGTCGGAGGCACCGATGTTTCATAGGCATGCCGATTCTCTCGCGGCATCTGTAGTCTCGCGGTCTCAGGTATTTCCCACAGCACCTGAAGTCACGCGATATCTCCACTTCTGGCTTCCGGGATTCCACCTCCTGTTCCCTCTGTGAGATGGTGTGGGGAGGGGAGGGACCCGACTTATCACTGGCCACGTAAGCACATGCCCCCAGGCAGTGCAGCCCAGGCTGGCCGAAACGTGAGCGCCATGTGAGGTGGCACCCAGATTCCTCCACATCTCCCCGCCACCCCAGCGCACTGAGGTGTGGGTGACGGTACTCCATCTCCACTCTGGATGACTCCACCTCACCAGCACTCTTCCTCCCGGGGCCCGCTCACCTCCTGTCTTGGGTTTTTACGTCCATGTTCTTAGGACCGGCCTGTGCCTCCTCTCCTCGTCTTTGGGGCAGACGTGTTCTTCCTGGCGGTCGCCTCTAACTTTCTGGAGAAGCAGCTAGTGTGGAAACCTCTGTCCTGACTGGTTCTTTTCTTGTTTGTAGTTCAGTCTGATTTCTTGTTTCCTCCTGATAAGTGTCTTTTTTTTTTCTCAGACTTTTACCTAAGTTTATAAAGTCTAGGGAAACAAGTACATTTCGAGTGTCCGAATTTGAAGTGGGGTTCTATTCTGGTTCTTTCTTGCTGCCCAACAACCCACTAAGAACTTGGTGAGCTGAAACAGCACGCCTTCCAGTGCTGGGCCTGGTCTGGCCGGCGTTCCTGGGGCTGGACTTCCCCGGCGCTCTGCTGATGGCGGGGCTGCCAGCTTCTTACCAGGTCACATCCTGGAAGGCTTCTTCAGTGGGATGGCCGGCAGCTGTCAGCCGGGTGTCTTTCTCTCCACGAAGCCTCTGCACTCAGCTGACTCCGACCTCTCCCCACATCGGGGCCAGTGTCTCCGGAGAGAACCAGGACGCAGGCTGCTGCATTGAATAGGCAGAGCTGTCACCTGGCCGTGGAGTCACGCGGGCCCTTCGTCGCAGGGCCAGGCACGCGGCCCACTCTCCTTGCTCTCCCACACGCCCTTCCTGGCTCTGCCCTGTGTGTTGCCGATGCAGGCGGGGTCTCCTGTTGTCCCTTGTGTATTGAGGTGGGACCCTTATTTTTCATTCCCACCGCAGCATAAGCATCAGGCGGCATCCCTCCGAGGCACGCTTGATCTGCTCGCAGCGCGGCTCCATGTGCTGTGCGGATCATTCAGGAGCGCATCCTTTGACTCTCAAGCCCCTGGGTCTTTCTGGCAAGCTCGGGTCGCTGGCTCTAGGCCTCTTGTGCTGTGGTCAGGGAAGGAGCCTGCCTGAGTCTGGCCGCTGGGAGCGTACGTGCTCTGTGTCGCTCGGGTGTGTCTGTTTTGTGACGGCTTCCCATGCCGTGGACAATGTGTGGCGTTCCTGTCACGAGCAGGGTCCTGGCGCGGTTGTGTGTAGTTAACTGCGCGGATCTGTGTCTGTGCGCGTGGTCTGTGGGCTGCTTTGTGCACGCTCTATCAGCTGCTTTTGAGGCAGGAGCCTTTGGAAGTGTTTGCTGCCCTTTGCCGTGCCCTCAGCATGGTTTTGGGGCCTGGGCAGGGCTCAGTCAGCACGGGTACACCACGTCACCTGCTCCCTTGGGGCAGCTGGAGGGCCAGTGAGCTCGCTGCCGGCCCAGGGTGTGGCCCGGAGCCCAGGTCTGTGAAGCCTGGGCTCCTGTTTTCTCTAATGTTTTCTCTGGTGTGGAGAGCAGGCTGTGCCCTGCTCTGAGTTCCCCTGGGGTGTATGCACAGCCTCAGTTACTCCATTTTATAAAGCAGCAGTTTGTCATGAGTCATTTTTTTTTGTACTGGAGATTAAAGCCAGGGGCATTCTACCTCTTAGCTACACCTCCAGCTCTATTTTTTTTTCTCATTTTGAAACAGATCTCACTAAGTTGTTAAGGCTGGCCTTGAACCTGCGACCCTCCCAAGCACTGGGATTATAGGTGTGTGCCACCACACTGGCTTGAGTCATTCCAGTTGAGTCCAAGTGCTGAGGCAGAGGGCTCTACACCTTGTTGGTACAAGTACGTAGCTACCCCTGCTCAGCACAAGCACACAGCACCGACCCGTGAACAAGTTACTCATGCTGTCAAAAACAGGACTGCCTGGGGACTGTTCACATGAAGTCAGGAGCTCCTGGCCATTCGCACATAGCAGATCATACCAGAGATGCGACTTCTCAGTCATGCAGATGTTACCCCACCCCTGCCATTCTTCCTGAGCTGCCCAGAAGAGCCCACGGCTGAGACGCTCCGTGGGTTTCCCCTGCCTGTGCTGCTCAGCCCACTTGGAAACTGCCTGCCCTGGGACTCTCGCCTTGCAGCTCCAGGCCAGGCTCGTGAGCCTCACCTGGCCGCCGGCAGCGACTCAGCCTCTGAGAAGGCTCCTTGGCTTTGCTTGTCAGGCCTGTAAATCCTGTGGCTGTCTAAACCCTTTCTCAGACTGTGTAACTGATTTATCCTTTGCTAAGTGTGATGCGTGACTTCAGCGTCACAGGTGTAAGTGAGGGAGATTGAGCTGGAATAAAAGAACCATCATGGCCACCGGGGAGACCAAGAGTGCTTGGTGAGTCAGAGCCGAGGGAGCCACGAAGCCCGGGCAGGTGTTGCCGTTCCTTGAATTGTGGCAGTGGCAGGACACAAGCCTGCCCTAGGTTGATGGGGTCACGGCCTCAGGGAAGATTGCTGAGACTGCTCTCAGCCAGAGCCCTGGGGAGCTGGTCGCCAGTGAGGAGGGCCAGCGCCTGCCCCAGCCCCGGGCTGGCCTGGCGCTTGGTGGAGCTGCTGGCCTGGCGATGTGAGTGCAGACAGTGAGGAGCCTGAGGGCCCCCGCCCCAGCACTGCCCTCGCAGGTGTGCTGACGCAGGGCAGGAGGGGCGGTCTCGCCCCTGGGCCCTGAAGCCGTACGGGACTGCAGGCTACATGAGCATGGGCCCGGACAGCACAAGTGGAGCTGAGGTGCGCTCCCAGGCACCTGGCCTTTGCCTCAGGCCTTGTCTTCTGGCCACAGGGGGCCCACGTAGCCCTGGAAGCCGCTTCAGGGTGTCTGCTCAGGAGGCCTGTAGGGAGAAGCCTGCTAAGCAGTCTCCAGCTTGAGGCTGGAGGCACTGCACGGAGTGGAGCCGAGCGCCGGGCAGAGCAGGACGGACCGTTCCTGTGTCTGCTCACGTGTACGTAGGTGCACACATGTAGGGTTTTTTTTTTTTTTTCGGTACTGGGGATGGAACCCAGGGGCATTCTACCTTCAAGCTACCCATATGGGGTGTTTTGTTTTAGAGATTAGTATGTGCTCGCTGCCTCTCTGGGGCTGGAGATTGATGCTTCTGCCCAGCTGGGCCAGTGAGGTCTGAGTGTGGACGCTGGCCGTGCACTCGCCTGCCACCGGCAGCAGGAATGCAGGCTTGCTTGCGCTCTGTGGAGCCCATTACAATACACTAAACATTTATTTTGTTTCTGTGTCTTTGTTTTGCAGTACTGGGGATGGAACCCATGGGCATTGTACCTTCGAGCTACACCTTCAGCCCTAATTTTTAGTCTTTTTATTGTAGAAATAATAACAATATTTTATTGTGGAAGTAATAGTAATAACTCAGGGTCTCACTGAGTTGTGAATAGCCTCACTAAGTAGCTGAGGCTGTCCTCGAACTGCGATCCTCCGGTCTCAGTCTCCCGAATGCTGGGATTACAAGCGTGCGCCACCGCGCCCGGCTCACAGGACACATTTAAAATAATGTCGATTGTGTTTGGGAAGAGGGCTTTGATCATGAGTGTTTGTGTTGGAGAGTTCTGGAGTGGCGGGAAAGCCTTTGATAGTGAATTAAACAAATGAAAGTAACAGAGTCGTCTTCCTACAGCTGAGGTCGTCCCGGCCAGCCGTGCAGAGTGCGAGGGCGGTGAAGGACACCCGGTCCAGGAGAGCTGCACCCGCCCGCTCAGCTCCTCAAGCTGTTTCCCTCGCCCGCAGGAGCCGTGCCTTGGAATCGAGCAAAGCTGAAACAAACCAAATTTCAAGGTATGAGAAAACCTGTCAAAAACTGATCAAATCCGCCCGGCAGAAGGTGCCTTTCTTTGATGTAAGCTGCTTAATTAAGCCTTGGGCGTGCGTGCTGAGTCACCCCCAGCCGACTCCCGCTGCTGTGGGCTCCTCCTCCATGGCTGCCGACCACCTGCGAAGCCCCGGGTGCCCCGGCTGCTGCTGAGGACTTGAGGCCCCACCGCGCAGGTGTGCCTGGTGGCAGCGCGAGGAGGCCGCGGGAAGGCAGGCTTTACCACGGTCGCTCTTACCTTTGAGGTGGTTGTGAGAACATCTCTCTAGTACTCAGTTCCGGCGACTGCATGAGTCAGCGCCTGCTTCTGAGAAGACTGAAGATAGAGATGAGGGCTTCAACAGCAGTGCCTGCCTGCGTGTGTGCGTGTGCCTGCGTGTGTGCCTGTGGGGGTTGAGTCGCCGGCTAATCCGAGAGCAGCGAGGCTCGTGTTCCTGAGGGAGCTTCCTCCTGGGTTCAGAGGAGAGGAGAGCAGCCGCAGACGCAGCGCCACGCCCCTGGGTTCTGCCCCCACCGTGGACGGGTGATGGGGGCGCCCGGGTGTCTTTGCGTGGGGCGGCAGTGTAATACTCTGTGTTAAACCTGTGCAACCTCTGGGTCGTTGCTTTGTTCAGAAAGCCCGCAAAACTAAAAGGGAGGGCCGCCCACCCCTTCCCCTGCTTCCAAAAACAGGAAGCTTTCTCTGTAATTGGCTAAGTTTAAGATGACCCCACAAATTCTTGTGCTTGTACCTGGGGTTACCATATATCGGGGTCTGTGAGCTAACAGGGCTGCTGTCATGTTTTGCCTAGCTGGGAGGATGGCGGCCCTGCGTGGAAGTAAACCTTCTGGCCTTTTCTGCTTGAGGTCTCGATTCCTTTGTTCTAGGCTTATGGTATACGAGCAGTTCCCACGCGAGGTGCTCTCTGAGTGTTGATGGCAAGGCTGGCCTGTGCTGTGGACTTGGGGCCATGGTGGCGTGGCGCCTCCCCTGGGGCATGATGGATGGCAGGGGACAGATGGTAGTTTCCAGGGGCCACCGTCTTTGGGGAGCAGAGACATAGCCTCCCTGACCACGGGGCTTCGAGCTGGTGCCAGGAAAGGCCCTTCCTGTTATGTCTGTACCAGTGAACGTCACAGGAAGGAAGCTGGCCCCCAGGGGCCCCTCCTGCCTTTGTCCATGCTGCCGGGCTTTTGCACTGGGCACTTTGGGTGCCAAGGGCACAGTCAAGGTCACTTGTGCGTTGCTGAGCAGGGTGGGGTGGGGTTGCTCATGGTCACGGTCTGTGAGCTGCATTAGGGACGTGGAATCATTCTCTCTGTAAGCACGGGCTTGCGAGGCGGCGAGGGTCCTGGAGCGGGTGAGTCAGGAGAGACAAGTGGTTTTACAGCACCACGCCGAGTGTGGTTCACGACTATTTTTAACACACCGTAGAAGCACGAAGCGTTGCATTAATCATGTTGTGTATGTGAAGGAGCGACTATTTTTATATACTGTAAGCATACACTAGAGGTGAATTATTTATAATCCTTTGTGCAAATAAATTGTCCCTAAAGGCATAGAAAAAAACCAGGCCACAGGGAGACGTCCGAAGCAAGCGGCGGCCCGGTGCCGCGGCTGGAGCTCACGGGGCGCGTGTAAATGTGAGGCGGCCCAGTGCCGCGGCTGGAGCTCACGGGGCGTGTAAATGTGAGCTGCAGTGCGGGCACTCGCTGTCTCTTCTTTCATAAGCTGAGAGCTAATTTTGGCACGCAGCAGTTTGGTGTGTTCTTCCCGCTTTTCAGGCTAGCTGAAGCAAAACCAATGTGAGTGTCCGGGGCTGTGGGAAGGCCTCACGGGGCCAGGCCTCACTGCGGGTCACGCCCACTGGCCCCTGCCGGTTCCGCCAGGCCCGGGCCGCTCTGGGGCGGCTTCACCTGGGCCGGCGGCGGCTGGCTGCCCTGCCCGCTGCTCCCGGAGGCGGTGTGGCGTGCACCTTGGCTTCTGGAGTGTCCTGAGGCGGGATGCTGTGCGGCCACACCGTGGTCCAACGCAGGGATACCCAGGCGTGTGAGCGGCAAGGAGGAGCCGGGGGCGCTCCCCTGGCTTACGCCCCGAAGCCTTTTCTGAACGTTCTTCTGCACCGCAGGTTTGCTGTTCTTCTATAACAAATATTAATTTCCCTTTTTTATTTTATGAAGTTCTTGGAACATACTACCTTATATAATGATAGCTATACAGTTTAAATAAATAGTATCAAATGTGTGCCCAAATGAGCATAAAGAGAATTGCTTTATTATATTATTTCATTAATTATAACATGTGCAGTGGGGTACTTCTCATGTTACATGTACACAGTGGGACTGTGTGTGTCAGCAGTGTGTGCCAGCCCAGTTCAGCCTGGGATACCTGAGCGTGGCCCTTGGTGCCGAGCGGGGCCCTTGGTACTGGGGCCATGGTGTTGAGCAGGGGCCTTTGGTGCTGAGTGGGGCTTTTGGTGTTGAGCAGGGCCCTTGGTGCTGAGCAGAGCCCTTGGTGCTAAGCGTGGCCCTTGGTGCTAAGCGTGGCCCTTGGTGCTGAGCAGCGGAGCCCTTGGTGCTGAGCAGGGGCCTTTGGTGCTGAGCTGGGCTTTGGTGCTGAGCTGGGCCTTGGTGCTGAGCCGGGGCCTTGGTGCTGAGCCGGGGCCTTGGTGCTGAGCAGGGGCCCTTGGTGCTGAGCCTGGACTTTGGTGCTGAGCCGGGCCCTTGGTGCTGAGCAGGGGCCTTGGTGCTGAGCAGGGCCATTGGTGCTGAGCGGGGCCCTTGGTGCTGAGCGGGGCCCTTGGTGCTGAGCCGGGGCCTTGGTGCTGAGCCGGGGCCTTGGTGCTGAGCAGGGGCCCTTGGTGCTGAGCCTGGACTTTGGTGCTGAGCCGGGCCCTTGGTGCTGAGCAGGGGCCTTGGTGCTGAGCAGGGGCCCTTGGTGCTGAGCAGGGGCCTTGGTGCTGAGCAGGGGCCTTGGTGCTGAGCAGGGGCCTTGGTGCTGAGCCGGGGCCTTGGTGCTGAGCAGGGGCCTTGGTGCTGAGCCGGGGCCTTGGTGCTGAGCAGGGGCCTTGGTGCTGAGCAGGGGCCCTTGGTGCTGAGCCTGGACCTTGGTGCTGAGCAGGGCCCTTGGTGCTGAGCAGGGGCCTTGGTGCTGAGCAGGGGCCCTTGGTGCTGAGCAGGGCCCTTGGTGCTGAGCGGGAGCCTTGGTGCTGAGCGGGGCCCTTGGTGCTGAGCGGGGCCCTTGGTGCTGAGCGGGGCCCTTGGTGCTGAGTGGGGCCCTTGGTGCTGAGCCCGGGGCCTTGGTGCTGAGCAGGGGCCCTTGGTGCTGAGCAGGGCCCTTGGTGCTGAGTGGGGCCCTTGGTGCTGAGCAGGGGCCCTTGGTGCTAAGTGGGGCCCTTGGTGCGGAGCAGGGGTGGCGGATCTCTGAGGGCCCTTGGTGCTGAGCAGGGGTGGCAGATCACTGAGAGCTAATGCTGAAAAGGACATGGCGTGAGAATTGTGTGTCTGGGAAACCATTCCAGGGTGGACACACAGTGTGATGTGTATAAAGCAAAGTTTTATGGCAGTCGGCGGGTGCCGGGCATGGCTCTCTGGATGGCCCTGCTCATTCCACAGAGCTCAGAGGGCCTGCGCCACTGGCCACCAAGCTGCCTCACTTGCTCATGTCCTTGGCCACCACTGGGCCGCCTGCCACCACCAGTTGAGTCAGACCGAGAGTGCACGGGGCTGGGGTCTGCACCTGGGTAGCTGTTCTTCCAGGCCCCAGGGCCCACCCCAGGGAGGAGGCCCGGTTTGGCTGTGCTGTTGCTGCCCTCTTCTGGTGTCGGTGAGGCCTGTGAATCTGTGAAGTTTACTGCCAAGTTTATCTGTGAAGATACCGCCAAGAATGCTCCGGCCCCCTCCTCTTTCCTGGCAGGCAGCCCTTCAAAGTGAGGCCTGTGTTTTATGCTAATGAGGTGACTGCGGCTGTCCCCCCAGCCCCCCAGGTGGCTTTAGGGTTGAAGCTGGTGGCTGGGAAGGCCAAGGTGGGATTAGAGGGTTGGAGCTTTCAGCCCCAGCCCAACCTCTGGGTAGGGGAGGAGGCTGGAGGTCAAGCTGATCTATCTCCATGGCCAGCAGTTTCATCAGTCCTGCCTGTGTGCTGAGTCTCCCTAAACATCCCAGCGGTCAGGATTGGAGACTCAGAGACAGCTGAACGTGTGGGGTTTCCAGGGAGGTAAACAAACACTCACCACGTCCTGGGGAGGGGCGCACCGAGTCCCACAGGGGTGGAGCCTCGTGCTCAGGCCCCGCACGGCCTCTCCCTGTCCATCTCATGTTTGTGTCCTCTCAAATAGCCTTTGATAGCCGGGCGTGGTGGTGCACGCTTGTAATCCCTGCGCTTGGGAGGCTGAAACAGGAGGATTGCACAGGTTCAAAGCCAGCCTCAGCTACTTAGGCTCTCAGCAACTTAGTGAGACCCTGTTTCCAAATAAAGGATAAAATAGGTCTGGGAATGTAGCCTGGAGGTGGAAAAGCCCCTGGGTTCCACCCCCAGTACCACCAAATAAATAAATAAGTAAATAAATAGCCTTTGCTGAGCCAGGCACATCTCTAATCCCAGTACGTGGAAGGATGAGATAGGAGGGTTGCAGGTTCAAGGTCAGCCTCAGCAACTTAGCAAGGCTCTCCCCAATTTAAGAGACCCTGTTTCAAATTTTAAAAAATAAAGTGAAATAAAATAGGGCTAGGGGTATAGCTCAGAGGTAGAGCGCCCCTGCGTTCAGTTTCCAATCACACACACACACACACACACACACACACACACACATACACACACACACCACTTGCTAGAGGAGAAGATGGCTGGTTGGAGAAGCCCATAGCAATGTAGCAGCTCCCCAAGGGAGGTAAAGACATCATTCTTGACCACCGGCCTGAGGGAAGAAGAGCTTAGGAACTTAAGAAACCGCGTGGGACGCTCAGCAGTAGCCGACGGGTGCAATCAATGAATCTGCCTGCTCTGTCGGTTGGAGGACTGATCAGAGTCTACACCAGCATCGTGGGGGTGTTAGGAAGCTACTTGCTTGCAGTGGCTCAGTGCAGGGGTTGGGGACACTCTCTTCTCAAAAAGCCTAAATACAGTTAGCCACCAAACGTAACAAAAACAGAAGCTACCCAACATACCTGCAGTCTGGAAAAGGTGGGACAAGCCTGGCCAGGGAGAGTGCTGGAGCCTGTGAAGGAATCATCCAGGGAGTCTCAGCCTGCAAGAAGCAAAGTACAAAACGCCAGGTGTGGTGGCACACGCTTGTGATCCCCGCGCTAGGGAGGTGGGGACAGGAGGATGGCGCAGGTTTGAAGCCAGCCGCGCTGGCTTAAGAGACCCTATTTCCAAATAAAAATATAAAGTAGGTCTGGGAGTGTAGCCCGGAGGTAGAAGGGCTTCCAGGAACCCCATTACCACCAAAAAAATAATAAATAAATAAAAATAAAAATAAAAAAAAATAAGAAACAAAGTACACCCAAGTGATAGTCATGAACATGCACACAGCTTGAAAAGACTGCTCTCAGGCAGCAACAAAAAAGCCTTCTTTCCTATTTTCTTTTTTCTCCCTGCCCCTTTTATCTTTCAGCAAGTGAGTGCCCACTTGGAACTGATATTCTGGCCTTTGGGGTGGGAAGTATGTGCGGGGAGCACATGCTACACGCCTCCCTCAGCAGGCTGCCAGGAACTCTGGGGCCAGGGATACGATTCTACTGCTAACTGTAGTTACAAAGTTTGAACCTGAATAGGTAAAACCCTGAGCCCATCCCCTGGCCTAGCAGCGGAGGCTGAGGAAGGGGAGAGGTTGATAACAGCTTATGGAATAAACAGAAAGTACCATTTGCATCATAGAAGAATCCTCAAAGTCAGTATCTTCAGAAAGAATATTGATCACCTACATGATAAGGATCACCTGAACTCTGACACTGACTGCCTCCTATCGTCCCTACGATTTGTGCGGTATCAGAGGCATATTGAACACCTTGGGACACCCCATCCTCCCTGCGTTGCCACACTCAGTCCCCACCCCCCCTCCCCCTCACTCTAATTTTTGTCTCTTATCCCTCCCTCCTTCATCATCCTTGTCATTTTTCTTTTTCTATATTTCTTTATATTTTCTTATTTTTTATTTCATCTCCCAAATCAATTTAAGACACATTTATTTCCTCTTAATCTAGTCAGACTGTTCTCTATATAAATCCCACTGTCATTTCCTCCTGAAAAAAATAGAACAGTAGACAATACTAATAATTGCTTTTATATATGTGTTAAGAATTGTTTTAATCCCAGCATTTGGGAGGCTGAGACAGGGGGATTGTGGTTCGTGGACAGCTTCAGCTACTTAGGCTCTTTGCAACTCAGTGAGACCCTGTTTCAAAATAAAAAAAAAAGGGCTGGGGATGTAGCTCAAAGGTAGAATGCCCCTGGGTTCCATCACCAGTACCACAAAAAATTTTTTTTTTTGCTTTTAAGCCATCATTGTTACTTTTGGGTACTGTATCCCATTAAAGATGTATTGGGAATCACACTTAAAATCCTGATTACGTGGGACAAATAATCTGAAGTTAATATATACCCCCAGCCCAGGACCCTTTTTATGAGATAATTATTAGGTATAAAACTCTCACATAAAAAGAAAAAGGAAACAAAGACAACAGAGGTGAAAGTCTAATACCTGAAGACATGAGAAAAATGCCAAGACAATAATAAACCCTCACAACCCCATAACAATTAAACTCACCAATATAGAGGTGCAGAAAATACCAGGAGAATTCAGAATATTTATTACTAATATGTTTAAATAGCTTAATAATGAAATCAGAGAGAGTATACAGGATGTGAAAGAATTTGCCAATAAAAACATTGAAATTCAGAATAGAACCAAACAGAAATCCTAAATTAAATGAAAAACATTATAAACCCAATAAAAAGTCAATAGAGTCGGGTATCTATCATTGTACATATAATCCCAGTACTTGGGAGACTGAGATAGGTTCATAGCCAGTTTCAGCAAATGAGTGAAGCCTTCTGCAACTTAGTGAGACCTTGTTTCAAAATAAAAGAATAAAATATGGGTGGAAGTCTAGCTCTGAGGTAGAATGCCCCTGAGTTCCATCCCCATTACAACACACACAAGAACAAAATTTAATAGAAAGTATCACCAGAAGACTAGACCACATGGAAAACATCCATAGGCTTACAAACAGTGTATTTTAACTTGAAAAGTTAGTTGAAAAGATGAGACCATGACCAGAGCATTAGGGGATCTAGGACAACCTCAGGTGACCGACATAAAGATAATAGGTACTGAGGAAGGTCTGGAGATGCAAACCAAGGGCATAAATAACCTCTTTAGAGAGTAGTGTCAGAAAATTCTTTTTATGGCACTGAGAATTGAACCCAGAGGTATTCTGCCTCCTAGTTACACCCTCAGCCCTATTTTATTTCTTATTTGAAAACAGGGTCTCACTAGGTTTCTGAGAGCCTCGGTAAGTTGCTGCGGGTGGCTTTGAACCTATGATCCTCCCGTCAGAGTCTCCCAAGTACTTGGATTTTAAGTGGGCACCACCATACACAGCTCAAGTTTTTTTTTTTTTTTTTTAACTTAGAAAATAAGATGGACATTCACACACAGGAAATATTCAGAACTTCAAATAAACAAGATCAAAAAACCTTTCCATGCCATATCACAATAAAAATGTCTAACCTAGAGGTCAAGAATAGAATCCTAAAAGCATCAAGAGAAAAGGGGCATTTCGTACTCAGAGATAAACTTAGACTAATTACTTCACATTTCTCAACATCAACTCTAAAAGCCAGGAGGACTTGGAACACATCATAGACAGTAAATAATTTCTCATCAAGATTGCTATAGCCAGTGAAGCTATCTTTCAAAATTGACAGAAAATAAAAATCTTCCAAGCTAAGCAGAAACTAAATGTACTAATGACTACTAAGTCAGCACTAGAAAAAATGCTTTAAGAAATAACACACAAAGAAGAAATTAAAAACAATCTCTGGAGCCAGAAAAGCGATGAATTCTATTGCACGAGCAACTAAGTGAAGGATAACTAAAAATGAATCAACAGAAAATATAACTCCAAATTATAGGAAATAAAAACCCCAGCCGGGCGTGGTGGCGCATGCTTGTAATCCCCGTGCTTGGGAGGCGGAGACAGGAGGATCACGCAGGTTCAAAGCCAGCTTCCCTGGCTTAGGAGACCCTGTTTCCAAATAAAAAAAAGTATAAAAAAATAGGTCTGGGAGTGTAGCCCGGAGGTAGAAGGGCTTCCAGGAACCCCAGTACCACCCCCCCCCAAAAGAAGATATAGGCTGGTTAAGTGGATTAAATTCAAAATCCAACTATATGTTGTTTAGAAGAAACTCATAGGTAAAGATATACATAGTCTAAAGGTTAAAGGATGGAAAAAGGTATTCTAGGCAAATGGAGGCAGAAAGCAAGCAGGGTAGCTGCTCTTATAGCTGACAAAACAGACTTCAATGCAAAAATCGTCAGAAGAGACAAAGAGAATCACTTCTTACTGATAAAAGGAACAATCTAACAAGAAGTTATAATAATAGTAAACAATTATGTACCAAATGTCACCATACACCCTTACATAAAACAAATATTACTTGACATTAAGATGCAGATAGATCCCCATACAGTAATACCAGGAGACTTCAACAACCTCTTTTAACATCAAATAGATTATCTGGACGAAAGATGAGTGAAGCCTCTTCAGATCTAAAGGATACTGTAAATCAAATGGACCTAACAGATATTACAGAATGCTTCATCCAACAGCAACTGAATTCATATTCTTCTCAGCTGTTCATGGAACCTTCTTCAAAACAGACCATAGTCTAGGCCACAAAGCAAGTATTAGTAAATTCAGAAAATTTGATATGCTTCCTTCCATCTTTTCAGATCATAATGGACTGAAAGTAGAAACAACAGCAAGAAGATCCGGAGGGACCAGATAAATACATGCAAGTGAGCAATACACTTTCAAGCCCACGGTACCCAGGTGTCTCCCAGCCAAGTACTGGCCAGGCCCAACCCTGTGCAGTACACTTTTAAACCAGGACTACATCATAGGAGAAATAGGAGGAGAAATTAAAAATCTGTACAATCAAATGAAAATAGAGACACAACTTACTACAATCTCTGGACACCATGAAGATTGTTTTAAGAGGAGATTTTATAGCATTGAGTGCTCACATAAAAAAAAGAAAGATTTCAAAATAAAAAACCTAATGATGCATCTCAAGGCCCTAGAAAAACAGAAATAAGTTAACCCCCAAATCAGTAGGATGTGGGAAATTATTAAGATCAAAAATTAATAGGCCAGGCGTGGTGGCGCATGCTTGTAGTCCCCGTGCTTGGGAGGCTGAGACAGGAGGATCGCACAGGTTCGAAGCCAGCCTCAGCTATTGAGTGAGGCTCTCAGCAACTTAGTGAGACCCTGTTTCCAAATAAATATAAAATAGGGCTGGGAGTATAGCCCACAGGTAGAAAGCCTCTGGGTTCCACCCACAGTACTACCAAAAACAAAAAAAAAAAAAGAAAGAAAGAGAAAGAAAGAAAGAAAGAAAGAAAGAAAGAAAGAAAGAAATTAATGAGATAGAGAATGAAAACAATTCCAAAGGAAGGACCAGTAAAACTAAAAACTCATTTTGAAATAATAAGTAAGATCAACAAGCCCATAGCCCATCTATTCAGAGGAAAGAGACTGACCCAAAGTATTAAAATAAAAGAAGAAAAAGGAGATATCACCACAGATAGTGTAGAAATCCAGAGAATCATTAGGAACTACTTTGAAAACTTATATTCTGATAAATTTGAAACCCTTGAAGAAATCTACAAACTTCTAGACACATACATTCTATCTAAATTGAACCAAGAACATATAGAAAACCTAAACAAACCGGTAACAAGGAAAGAGATTGAACTTGTAATAAAAAGCCCTCTAACAAAGAAAATCACAGGACCAGATGGATTTCCAGATGAATTCTGCAAGACCTTTAAAAAAGAACTAAGCCGAACACCCTTCAAACGACTCCATGAAATAGAAGGAGATGGAATACTCCCAAACTCGTTTTATGAATCCATTATCACCTCGAGAGGAAAAGTGATGCAGAGGACCTTGGCGCTGGTGGGGAGACTTCCTCAGTAAGGACCTAAAACCGGGACACGAAGCTGAGGATCGTAAGTGGTCAATTACAAAGACTCGCAACAAGAAATGCAGTCAGGAGTCTGAAGAGAGAGCCTGCAGGATGGGAGAGCATCTTTGTCAGGCAGGTACTCCAGAAGTCTAGCACCGAGAATATATAAAGAACTAAAAAAATAGCACCAAGAACAAACTAGTTAAAATGGGCATTTGAACTAAGCGGGTCCTTTTAAAAAGAATAAATGCAAATGGCCAACACCAGACTAATCAGGGAAACGCAAACTAGATCTACACCGAGCTTCCATCTGATTCTAGTTAGATGGCAACCATCAAGAATTTGAACAGTAACAAATGCCGGTGAGGATGTGGGGAAATACAAACTCTTGTACCCCGTTGAGGTTGCCAGTGAGTAATGCCACTCTACAGACGTGCATGGAGAGTCCTCAAGAGACTGAGTGGAGCCACCACATGACCCAGCGGCCACCCCTCTCTATATGTCCAAAGGAATTGAAGGCAGGGCCAGGTGTGGTGGCACATGCATGTAATCCCAGTATTTGGGAGGCTGAAACAGGCGGATTGCAGGTTCAAGGACAGCCTCAGCAATGTAGAGGGACTCAACAACCTAACAAAACCCTGTTTCAAAAGCAAAATATACAAAGGGCTGGGGGCGAAGCTTGGCGATAGAATACCCCTGGTTCAATCCCCAGTACCACAAGAAGAAGAAACTTGAGTTACAATACTGTCGTGATATTTGCATATCCGTGTTTATAGCAGCCCAACTCACAAAGAGTCAAATTATGGAGCCAACCTGGGTGTCAACACAGGAATGGATGAAGAGGGCGTGGTATGTGTATACCGTGGCATTTTACTCAGCCAAAAAGAGGAACAAAATGATGTCATTTGCAAGGAATGGATGGGACTGGAGATGCTAAGTGAGATGGGCCAGGGCGGGAAGTCCAGGGTCTTGTGGAAGTCAGAGAGAAAAGAGGGGCAGAGACTCGGGATGAACAAGGAGGGAGACCAGAAGAAGAGTGGAAGGAGGTTGGGAGAGGGGGAAGGGAGGATTTGACAAAAAGGAGGAAATAAACAGTTCCAAAAGTGAAATGTCCACATATGAAGGTATCACTGGCCCCTCCCGACCGCGCTCCATGCGGGAAAGCCGGGATGGCTGCGGGCACGTTCGCGGGTCTGCCTTTGAATCTCACTCTGATGTATATCAGAGTGCACTAATAAGCTATAAAACAGCCTCTGGTATGAATCGGCACACACTAAGTGTCCGCTGAGTTCTCTGAGCTGCACACGGGGCATGCCCGCCGTGTGCCAGCCAGTCAGAAGCATGGCTCCAGCACCTGGGCTTGCAGGGGGGCTTTGTTGTGGGGACCGCACCCCCGGCCGCAGGGCCTGGAGGTCCAGGAGGATGAATGGTGTCTGCCTGAGTAACAGGAGGCCGGGTGGCCGCAGAGCTGGCTGCGCCCTTGCCGGCGGGAGGAGCCCCGTCAGCCTGGGGTGCGGAGCAGCTGCGTTGAGCGCACAGCAGGAGAACTGGAGCCCGTTGGCCGCCAGCCGGACGCGGCAGCCCTACGCCTGTGCCGATGCAGGCCGCGGCTGGGGTCGGCCACTGTTTCTGTCTCTAGCCTCGCGGAAGCGAGCACAGCGTGTCCGGGAGCCTCCAGTGTGTGCTAAGACAGCTTTCACCCGCTGCTCTGCCGGGACCTGGCGCCAAGCCCAGGGGACAGCCACCCCAGCTCGCCCTCGGCCAGAGCCTGGGGACTTCGTTTCGAGGCCCTCGAATGGCCCAGCAGGAGCTTCCCGCAGGGCTGGGAGGCCGTGGCACCATGGCGGAAGCTCCCGTGACCAGCAGGGAGAAGCCTCTCCTCCTGGTCTGACTCTCCAGGTGTGGGCTTGACTCCGTCACTGTCCATTTTATCTTGCTCACGGGGAGGGGAGATCCTTACGGGACTCATGCAGTGAGCTACAGTGTCAGGAAGAACGTCCAGCAAGAGGGCTTCAGCGCCCTGGATCCTGAGGGTCAGGAGGGAGAGGCGGCGTCTAAGCAAAGTTCGTTCTCTGTTTGGAAGTGTAGCCTACAAATTGGGGCTGGGAAAGATGGGAAAGAAGCGTCTGCCGTGTGCGGCGCCAGAAACCAGGCAGCAGAGGGAATACGGAGGCCCGGCCTGCCGGTGGCGGGCTCTGGCGTCCTCCGCCCTGTGCAGTGGAGCCTCCAGTGTGCCGGCTGCTGTCCCGGTGCCACCTGCGGTTATTAGCACGCGGGGGAGGTGCCATGCCAGCTTCCTCGGCTGTGGCATGGGGAGCCCAAGCCCTAGGCTCACCGGTCCTGTGGCCACTGTCCAAGGCATGGAGGAGCCCCAGGAGACTGCTGCTGTGCGGCCGCGGGGTCTGGCCGACTGCCTTCCTGTTGCCGACTAATCTCAGTTGGGTCGTTATTGTCAGCTCCCGGTCAAATCCTCAGAAAGATGGGGCAAAAGGCAGGTGGAGTTCTGCAGAAACCTATCTGCAGCGATTCCTTTCCCTCTATGAATTCCCTAAGTTTTTAGGTACGACGCTTTGGAAAGAACCTGAGATGGACAAAGGCTTCTTGAGCCAATGACACTTTATTACAAAAACCCCAAGAAATTTATACCCTTCACCAGTAAAGTTAATAGTAAGAGGAAAGGAAGTGAATGTAATCACTGTGAAACAATAGTGAATGACACGTAAACAGAGGTAAAAAAACTAGTCCGGTTTTCAGCTGGCTTTTGGCTTTCAAGGGATTAACTCCGGCTCTCTCCCAGATCTTGCAGTCAAGCAGTTCCAAAGGGCAATCTTTCAGAAGAAAACGGGCACACCCAAGGCTTGGAGGCTTCTTGGGGAATCTTCTTTAACTTTCCTGGAACCTTCCATCTTTTGTGCTCAGTTCCATATAGCAAGTGTGGGGAGATGTGGTGATTCAGGTGGATGTGATAGAGTTTCTCCAGGTGTTGGCATTTTACCTTCTAAATCTGAAAGCTTAAGCAAACTCACAACACAGTTTGGTAGACAAAATACCACAAACAACACCACAAAGTTCTTGGTTTTAACTGTCAGATGTATTTCCTTAACTGCTGAACACTCTTCTTTAGACAACGAGCCTATTAAAAGTCTAACCATCTTTAATAATCCATTTCCCTGTCACAAGCCCTCTGCAACCTGCTCTTAACCTTCTAATTCCTTTCTTTCCCAGTTGGGACTTTCTTATGATAAGCTCTTCTTCATGCAAAAATGCCTTTTTTCTTCAGGAATATTTACACTGGGCGTAAAAGTCAACAATCTTTTTCCTTGGCTCTATTGTATTTGGGCAACTAAGTTGTTCATCAACTAAATTGCTTCGAAGTCACACACAAAATTTTATCTTCTCTGTCTCTAGGCAGGATCTCAAGGGTAAGCAAAGTTTCCTTAAACTGAGCTACCGGTTACCGGAGTTAATAGCTTAACCTAGTGATAGGAGTGAGGGTCGGAGACCCTTTGTGATTGCTGCAGCTGGAATGCTTATCACAGCATCTGAGTTCTGGCCAGTTTTTTCATTACTATTGAGCAAAGCCAAGGACGTTTAGACAAATTATTAGAGAATTTATTTCCACAGACTCAGTTTCTTTTTATAGTTCTAATTTCACATCACTGGAGCAATTCGTGTAGAAAGTTAAAAGGAATAATAGTGAAGGGTATCTAAAAGTGGGGGGTACTTTGGCCAGAGACGACATCTCCTTCTCGGGGCTTTTTGCAGAATTAACTATGTGGAGTGGGGTCTCAACACATAGATGCCGAGGCAGCAGGATGTCTTGGCACCTTCCAACACACCCATCCTCAAGTGCTCACCTGAGCAGGTCAGGCCCACCCAGGACAGCTGGCTTCCCATGAACCCCGTCAGCCGACTGGGGACCTCCGCCACATCTGTGGAACCCTTGACCTTGGCCCCATTTGTTCACAGGCCACCCCCTGCACCGGCCAGGAGCACACCAGGCGTGCACCACCGGCGGGCTGCTCCCCGCAGACTGCAGAGGTTTACCCACCTTACCTGTACCTGGCGGGTGTGCCTGACAGAGTGTGCTTGTGTCCGGGTGTGCCTGCCTGGGGTCTCACTGACAGGTGTGTGTGCCTGTCATGGATGTAGAGTTAACACTGGGTTTTATGTGCATGACACAGATGTATGTACCTGAAGTGTGTGTACACCTGGCAGAGATGTGCATACATGACACAAGTTTTTACCTGATAGCTGTATATGTGTGACACAGGTGTGTGTACCTGAACAGGTATGTATCTGACAGGTATGTGTGCCTGATACAGGTGTGTACCTAAAAGAAGTATACATACCTGACATGGTTTTGTGTGTGTACAGCACAGGTGTGTGCCTGACAGGTGTTTGTGCCTGAAACAGGGTATGTACCAGACATGTGTACCGTGATACCGGGAGACTCCCACAGGTCCATAAGGACCGGCAGTATGGTAGAGTCAGAGCAAAGGCTGTGCACAGGTTCTTCTCAGCAGCTGGACCCCCGGGGCCAGCAGCACATGGACGAGTTCTTACTCATCACTCTGATGGGCGAGACCCGTGGGGGCAGGGCCCAGCACGAAGACCAGAAGATGGTCACTGTCCCTTCAGGGTCCACAGTGAGGGCCGTGTGTGCCAAACCCGATAGCGGTGCCTCTGCAGCAGGGTCCAGGTGCTGGACCTCCCTGGCCAGGTGGTGGGTCCCAGGTCCCGAGGGCAGGGAAGGTCCGCCCGCGGGAGGCGTTGTGAAGCAGGTAGGGCAGGGGAGGCCCCGCAGACCTTCATGGGAACATGCCCTTGTGCTCGGGGAGTCGCACTGGGGCCTCCGCTGACTCTGGAACTGGACAGTGGAGGAGGCGGTGTGGTGGGCTGGGCTCCCAGACCCCAAGCACCCTGGCAGCAGCTGTGTTTAAACTGCACGCAGAGCCCTGCTCTCTGCAGCGGCTTCCCAGCCGCAGAGCTGACCAGCTTTCTGGTCAAGCCTTGCCTGGGGGAGCCTCAGCCGTCACAGGCACAGGGAACAGGTCTTCCACACTGAGTGACCTTGAGCAGGAAGCTGAGATGAAAGCCGAGGGACTGGCACACAAGAGGCTGCGGAGGCCCCGGGGAGAGGGAGGCCAGGGCAGGGGAGGCCTCTGGGGCTGAGGAGCCATCATGCACTCAGGGCTTGTCAGGCCATTGGAAGGAGGGATCGGTGTGCCAGGCGGGCGGCTCAGCACCATCTCGGGCCGGGGTGAGGCCTCGAGGGTGGCCGCTGGACACACCCTGGAGGGCCCTCAGGGACAGGCTTGGTGATGCCAATTCTGCCCCGAGGATCCTGACGACCCTCCCCAGCCCGCACCCAGCCGAGACAGCATCACTGCCGTGCTGGCGGGCCTGCCTGGCAGCACAACTTCCATGAAGGCGCAGCTGTTTGCTCATCATTTTTAGAGACTTTGCGTTTAGTTCATGCCAGGCCAGGTCTGCGGGGCTCAGGGTGTGAAGCAAGGGATTCAAAGACAGGAGCTCGGTCCTTAAGACCACCTCCAGGACACACCTTCTCCAGGCAGCCCCACGTCCTGGGTTCCCACCCAGTAAGCCCATCGCAGTGGACCCCTGCACTGATGAGATTGCATTCCCCGTGACTTACTCACATCAGCCCTGAGCAGCACATGAGCTCTCCAGCAGACATTCTGTGTCTAACTGTAACAGCCCCTTGCAGCTCTGCCGCCCACCCCTGGCCCTGATGCCTGGCCGGGCTCCCTGGTCTCCAGGCGTGATCTGCGTAAATGGGCAGGGCCCCCGTGCACATGTGTGGGGCCTTACCCCTCTTTCCCCTCCAGGTGAATAGACTGGATGATGATTTGGAAAAGGTACTGGGAAATGGCACAAGGAAATAGAATTCCTATGTGTCAGGTGGGTGTGGGGTTTGGGCCAGTGTCGCTCCAGGAATCGCAGTTCTAGAAAGAACTGCGCTGCACCTACACCCACTTTGTCTTTTACCCAGAAGATGTCCGTTAGCCCTTGGCTGACTGCAGCCTGGGGTTCAGAGGTGGATGAACAGCTGGACCCTGCCTGGGAGCAGAGCACCCAGGGCCACTGCAGACCGTGCTCTGTGCACAGCATGACAGGCCCTTGTGGGGAAGGCGTCTGGGGCTGGCCCACCCTGGCTGGTGCACGGAAGCTGCTGTGCCCGGGTGCCAGGGTCGGGGTCGCAGCCCTGGCCATGTCTGCCAGTCAGGGAAACTGGTAGGTAGGACCATGAGGTTAGTGATCTGGGATCATTAAATTAAATTTAATTTAAATTTAAATTATTATTTTTTGTATGTGTAGTGCTGGGGATTGAACCCAGGAACATCTTATCACCAACCTACACCTCCAGCTCTTTTATTTTATTTATTTGTAGTACTGGTGATGGGACCCAGAGGCATTGTACCTCTGAGCTGCACCCCCAGCCCAGTTTTAACTCTTTATTTTGAAACAGGGTCTCACTGAGTTGCAGAGGGCCTTACTAAGTACTGAGGCTGTCTGCGAAGCGCGATCTTCCTGTCTCAGCCTCCCGAATGCTGGGGTGACAAGTTTGCCACCATGCCCAGCTTTATTTTGAAGCAGCATCTCACTAAGTTATTGCACGTTGGCCTGGAACCTACAGTTCTCCTGTATCAGCTTCTCAAGTACTGAGATCTCAGGCACGCGCCGGCACACCCGGCTTTGTTTAAACAATTTAAAAATATGCTGAGCGAAGCCCAATTTAAACAGCCTCAAGTTTAAAAACGTTCTAAAGTGGTTGGAGTCCCAGTTTTTGTGTGTGGTGGCGTTAAGCTTCCAAGTGTGCACAATTAGCCACTGGGTTATTGTTTACGTATCATAAAGCTGAACTTCAAAGCACGCAGTTTGACGTGTTCTAGCAAATGTGAGGGGGCTCCCTCCACCCGAGCCTGGCCCGCCCACGCCTGCACCCGTGCCTGTGGGTGTCCTGTTGGTCCTGGCCACGGCGTGGCCTTGTCTGATGGCGAGGCCTGCACCTCTGTCCGTCTGTAACAGCACTGAGACCAAGCGCCCGGGGTGGGCAGCTCCGAGAGCCGCTGGAGGTGCAGGCACCAGGCCCAGTTGGGCGGCCCGGCCACGCTGGGCTGGGTCTTGAGCAGCCTCTTCTGGACGGCAGGTGGAGCTGTAGGCCCACTTGGAAGACGAGGCGGCCGCTGGTGGTGTCTAGTGCATCCTGGGAGCCCGGCTGTTCCTTCAGAGGGCTGCCGGTTTGCTGGCCTTGGTAACCTGGAAAGGCCCCGAGGCACCAGGAAGGAGACACAGCTGTTGTTCCTCTGGTCTGGGGTGGAAGCGAGCCCTCGCGCTAGGCAGGCGCTCTGTCACTGAGCTCCACCCCGCCCTTGCTGGTGCTGCGGGTTTAATTCAGCGAGTGATCAGACCTGCACATTGTTTTGATCAGATACTTTATCAATTTAACCCTAATACATTGTGCTGTGAAGGGCTTCCTGTTAACGGAACTAGAGAGTGCAGTTGATACGCTCTTCTGACTTACGAGAAGCATGCTTTTTTACTGCCTTAGCTTAGTATTTCAATAGGCAGTTGTTAAGTTAAAAGGCAAAACATCTTAGCCTGCACTACCCGGTTCTAAGTGGAGTGGAGTGAGTGCTAGTTTTAGTGAGACTTGGGTGAGGTACACATCGAGCCGTGCCTGGCCCCTGGAGCCGTGTTGGCCACAGCAGCCGGGGCGCCGGCCTGCCTAGTGGGTCTCGGTCAAGCTTTCCCATGCCCGCCGTGCCCGCCGAGCTGCTCCCGCCAGGTAGGATAAAGCCGTGCCCGCCCCTCCTACCCTCCTGCTCCTCCACAGCGGATAGAGCAGGGTGGCTGGTGCCTGAGCCGCCCCCGTGCACCAGAAGTCAGGAGTCTGGCTCACATCTACCCACGTGTTCCCTCGGAGTCAGGGATCTGGGGGTACAGGGTGACTTCTGCCCTGCGCAGGTGAGGGGTCTGTCCCGAGCCTGGCCCAGGCCAGCACAGGGCCCTGCAGGATGGAGGCATGGGGAGCGTCACCATGGGGAGCTTAGGGTCTCAAGGGTTTGGCAGTGGAGTGCCCAGCACCCCTGGGTGTCACGGTTGGACAAGAGCCTGGCCGGATGGAACCAAGGCTGGAGTCGCGTCTGCCTTTTCTAGGCAGCTGGGTCCGTACCACTGCTGGCTTTCAGTGGACTTTCCTGAGAGAATTCGGATATTTGGTTTGGGCCCAAGAGATGAGGCTGCGCCCTGCATGGCGCCAAGTGAGTGGCGGGGGTCGACGGAGCAGTGCACTCCTCTGCTCGGCTCGCGGCGCTCTGGTAAAGAAATAGAAACGCCAAGAGGCATGCGTGTGCTATTCTGACTTAGTATAATAGGAAATCGTAGTATGTCCAGGAAACAAGGTGGGCGCGATCGTGTTTGGCTTTGGTGGGCCGGGTTCTAGCAGGTGGGGCCTGGGCTGGGTTGGCTGCCTCAGTCTGGCAGCTCTGGCACGCAGTCACGTGTGCTCCCCGAAGCTGCTGGGTCTGTGCAGGGCCGGCGGAGGCCGTGCACACCTGCTGGCCCCAGCACGTCCTCCTGAGTCCTCCCAGCGAGACCAGGGCATGCCGGTGGACTCCTGTGTGATCTGCAGGAGGAGGAACCCGGAGAGAGAGGACTTGGGCAAGGTGCTGGCTCACATGGGGTGGAGGGGGCTCTGGACCCTGCTGTTAGAGCCCTGCTGTGAGCTTGGCCTGTGTACAGCTGTGTGTTGGCCGCACCACTCCACTCTCAAAGGCCGCAGCTTGAGTGGCACTCCGGATGGTCAGGAGACAAACGGTGGCCCCCATGCCCCCGTGGAGCCGCTTCCAGCCCCCTTTGCTGAGGCCCAGAGTCCTCACGAGTCATGTCTGTGCGGTGACTGACGGTGGCGGGGACGGTGACTCTCGCCGCTCCAGGCCACTCTCCGCCGCCTGCGTGCACCTGCCGGGCGCTTGCTCTCTCCTGGCCACGGCGAAGCTGGTTCCTTGCGTCCCCTCTGCAGGCGAGTCCCACCCGTGTCTCCTCCACCCTTCCTGCTCCTGGATTCCAGGCCCCCTTCCCGGGGGCTTCATCTCCGAGCTACACCCCAGCCCTATTTTTTTTATTCTTTAACACAAGGTCTCACTAAGTTGCAGAGGACCTTACTAAGTAGCTGAGGAAGGCCATGAACCCAGGCCCTCCTGCCTCAGCCTCCCAAGTACTGGGATTAAGAACGTGCCACCACGCCCGGCTTACAAGACCCTGTTTCAAAACAAAAAAAGAGCTGAGGGTATAGCTCAGAGGTAGAATACCCTTGGGTTTGATCCCCAGTAACAATCAACCAGACAGAAAACAACCAAAGCAAATCCCTTTTTAGTTTTTTTTTTTTTTGAGAGACGGTCTCACCAAGTTGCCTGGGTTGACTTTGAGTATATGATAGTCCTGCCACAACTTCCCGAGTAGCTGGGATCACAGGCATGTGCCACCACACCCGGCTGAGAGCTTGGTGTCCTAAGGATTTAATATTATTATAACTATTGTTATTATTGTTATTATTATTGGTACTGGGGATAGAACCCAGGAACATTCTACTTCCGAGCTACACCCTCAGCTCTTTTTTTTTTTTTTTTTGAAACAGGGTCTAAATTGCAAAGAGCCTCACTAAGTAGCTGAGGCTGACTGCACACCTGCAATCCTCCTGCCTCAGCCTACCAAGTACTGGGATTACAGGTGTGTGAGGACTTATTATAAATAAAAACAGACAAAATATGCAGCAGAGACATATGGCCATGAAATCTAAAATACATATCACCTGGCCCTTTACAGAAAAAAATTTGCCAACCCCTGACCTACAGGACTAAAAAATAAAATATGTAATTGATTTGAACATATACAAAATTTACATGTATTTTAATAAAAAGTTTTGTACCTAAATAAATGCCAAAGTAAATAATCATGATAGTTTTTTATATTTCAGAAAATTATTAAAATACTAACAGTTACAAAATATGAATAACAGTTAATATCAGTGTTTAAATCAAAATTACTTAGGTGAAGCTGAATTTTTCAGTTTTACACTTTGAAAATGTGGAGGGTTGGAGGTGTAGCTCAGTGGCAGAGTACTTGCCTGCCTTGCGCGAGGCCCTGGGTTCAATCCCGAGCGCCACAAAAAGAGAAAAACTGCAGTTAGGTCATGGCACCGGCACCCACGGTCGCCCAGGCGAGGCTCCAGGGTCGTGCTTGCCTGGACTGCGGTCAGAGCTGGGAAGGAAAAATCACAATAGACACACTGCTCTCAGCACCCGCGTGCGCTCACGCACATCAAGCCGCGTGGGGCGGGCCCTGGCGCTCTGGCCCTGGGCACACGTTAGCAACTCCTGGTGTGGAATGTGACTCGCTAGTTAGGTTTTACCTGCGTGTTTCTTCCCTTGACTCACTCCCGACAGCCTGCTGCGGGCACCTCCACACAGGTGCTGTGTTCCGGGGCCTGAGATATGGGGACGCGTCCACACCGGGAGGCCCAGGCCAAGCCGTGCTGTGGCGGCTGCGGCTGTGGTGCTGAGTGACAGAGGTGCCCAAGTGCGCCTGCGTGCGCCTCTGTGGTCACCTGTGTGCATATGTGTGGTGTGCGTGCATGACTTGTGTGCATATGCTTGTGCCTCTAAGTGTGCGCTTTTGTGGTAGTCTGTGTGTGTGGTGCGTGTGCATATGTGTGGTGTGGGTGCATGATTTGTCTGTGTACATGCACGTGACCACATTTGTATGTGTGTGCCTGTGTTCGCCCTCTGTGGTCTTCTGTGTGTGTGATGCTTGTGTGCATATTGTGGTGCGTGTGTATGGTGCGTGTGCATATGCGTGGTGTGGGTGCATGATTTATACATATACATGCACGTGACTGCATTTGTGTGCGTGCCTGTGTGCGCCCTCTCTGTCGTCTGTGTGCGTATGTGGTGTGCGTGTGCCTGTGTGTGCGCGCGTGTGCATTGTGTGAGCCTGCGCCCTACAGGCCAGCGGCCGGCTGTGTGTCAGTGCCCAGCATGGGAGCGGGTAGAGGCAACGCTTCCCGGTGCCTGGGTACTTAGCGTGAGCAGGTGTCTGCTGGGCGCGCTCGGTACTCCCCCCGCAGGGCCGGCTAGTCCGGACACCTGCACTGAGCGGAGGCCGGGAGGGCGCGTTGGACCGTGGCAGTTTCTGCCTGTCCCTCGGCCCGCCCTGCGTGCAGGCGCTGGGTGTTCTGCCGGCCGGTGCCCAGCAGAAGCCTGCTTTTTGCAGTGTTGCTTTTGGAGCGGAGCTGTCCCCACCCTCCCTCCCTCCCATCTCTCTCTCTCTCTCTCTCTCTCTCTCTCTCTCTCTCTCTCTCTCTCTCTCTCTCTGCTGCTGGGGCGGGTGCTGTGGGAGGTCCTCCTCCCCAAGCCCGCAGGCTCTGCTCCTCTACTCCTGGGGCTCTGTGCCCGCATCAGAGAGTTAGCTGTCACATGTCACTCCCGGGTGTGTGCTAGGAAGTCATTGTGGCGTTTGGGCCCCGTCCAACCTAATTCTGCCTAATTCTGCGGTTTGAGGAGTGAGGCTGAGGTCGGCCGCCGGGTCCGCTGCGGGGGAGGCTGGCGTGCTGAAGGATCCTGTGTTAATGCCGGCGGCTGAGGGATGCTGAGTGCGCCTGGGCCGGCCAGGAGGGCGGCCGCTTGACCCCATGGCGTCTCTGGGCTCGGGAACTTTGAGCTCCGAGGCCCTCCGCAGCCCCGTGGGGCGCCGGTATAAGCGGAGGCGCAGGAAGCGCTCTGAGAGGAAAGGTGAGCGGTGTGGTCGTCTCGGGTGGGGACTGGGCGGCCGCCCCTTCCCCCTTCCCTGCTGTCCCTGCTTGTGCGATGCTAGGAGGGCAGGTCCAGAGGGAGGTTGAGACTGCCCACTCTGCCCAGAGGCTGAAGTTTGCCTAGAAGTTGGCAGCGTGGCGTGCAGGAGGTTTGGGTCCTAGAGCAGGGGCTTTCGGATGCCGAGTCTTCTGGGCCAGCCTTCCTGAATGCCTTCCCACTCGGAATCCGCTCTTGCTGTGGGAAGCAAGGCTGTAGCCAGTGCTGCAGGACGCCGGGCACAGCCCTCCTCCTCAGCACCCCAGGCCAATTCCAGTACGTGGTTCAGCTTAACACCGAGGACATGGAGAATTTTTTTCCTCCAAATCAGATTCAAAAGTTGCCTGTAAGTGTAAAGATCTCAAACGACCGGCCTTTGGAGGTGACGCGCTATATGAAAGCTGAGCACAGCTGTTTTGTTCGTGTATCTGAAATAATTAAAAGAGCGTCCTGGTGGAAGGAGGTGTGCAGCCGGTGGTTTTCTGCCTCTGCCCACCTCCTGGGGCCACCGAGCACCAGCACCCACAGGGCTGTGCTCCAGGCTCCCTGGGTACCCTGCAGGGGTGACAGTCCGTGCTCCGTGTTCCCTGGGTACCCTGCAGGGGGGACGGTCCATGCTCCGTGCTCCCTGGGTACCCTGCAGGGGGGACGGTCCGTGCTCCGTGCTCCCTGGGTACCCTGCAGGGGTGATGGTCCGTGCTCCGTGCTCCCTGGGTACCCTGCAGGGGTGATGGTCCGTGCTCCATGCTCCCTGGGTAGCCTGCGGTGGGGGGGACAGTCTGTGCTCGGGCTCCCTGGGCGCCCTGCAGGGGTGACGGTCCGTGCTCCATGCTCCGGGCTCCTTGGGTACCCTGCAGGGGTGACAGTCCGTGCTCCATGCTCCGGGCTCCCTGGGTACCCTGCAGGGGTGATGGTCCGGGCTCTGGGCTCCCTGGGTACCCTGCGGGGGTGACGGTCCGTGCTCCGTGCTCCCTGGGTACCCTGCAGGGGGGACGGTCCGGGCTCCATGCTCCCTGGGTGCCCTGTGGGGGAGACGGTCCATACTCCATGCTCCCTGGGTACCCTGCAGGGGTGACGGTCCGTGCTCCATGCTCCGTGCTCCCTGGGTACCCTGCGAGGGTGACGGTCCGGGCTCCGTGCTCCCTGGGTACCCTGCGAGGGTGACGGTCCGGGCTCCGTGCTCCCTGGGTACCCTGCGGGGGGTGACGGTCTGTGCTCCATGCTCCATGCTCCCTGGGTACCTTGCGGGGGTGACAGTCCGTGCTCCGTGCTCCCTGGGTACCCTGCGTGGTGGCGGCCACACCTCCAGGAAATAAAGTGCACTGTGGTGTTTCAGTGTATCTTCTTAAGAAGAGGAGGAAGAAGTTGATTTCAGTCCGCAGTCTTAGTAGCATTTGCAAACTATAGCAAAGGCGAGTCGCCCAGGTGCTGGGTGGGGACGCTGTGGGGTGTGTCCAGGCAGGGGCGCGTTGCTGACGGTGCCCGGCACCCTCCCATTGCTATCACAGGCCGGAGGGGGCCTCGGAGAGCTGCCCTGCGTTCACTTGGCTCTCCAGGGCACCCTAGGGCCCACCTGGCTTTGCTCGGTCGGCCGAGTGTTAAAAAGCAGGATGGTGTGAAGCTGGGTTGTGGGAAGGGAAAGGCCAGTGCTCAGGCTGGCCCGAGGCCTGCCCGCCTCCCGTGGGCCCGGTGGGCGGAGCAGGAGCACGGCTGCCTCTCTCCTGGACCATACCCCTCCGCAGCCTGCACCCACAGCCACCTGGGGCAGCTCTGCACCCCTCTCTGGGGCAGAAGCACCTCCGTATGGGCTGCGCTTGGACGAGCGAGCGTCTTGTGTCCGGGAATCCAGAGCTGCTGGGCTTGGCAGTGAGGCTGCGTAGGGAGCAAAGAAACTCATTGCGAGCGTCTTGGGCACAGGCAGTGTGTGCAGCTGGCGCGCTTGACCGCCCATACTGCGCGCTGTCTTGGAGTGAGTGGAGATGCCCTTGGGTTCTTGGGTTGTTAAGACAGCCCATCCCACTTTATCCCAGACTGGCAACGCTTTGTAAGATGTGAAGTGTCATCTTTTTTTCTGTGCGTGGTACTGGGGGTGGAACCCAGGGGCTTTCTACCTCCGGGCCACGCTCCCAGACCTATTTTATACTTTATTTGGAAACAGGGTCTCACTAAGTTGCTGAGAGCCTCACTAAGTAGCTGAGGCTGGCTTCGAGCCTGTGCGATCCTCCTGTCTCAGCCTCCCAAGCGCGGGGATGACAAGCGTGCCCACCACGCCCGGCAAGTGTGGCCTTTGACTTAGCATAACCGTAGGGCGCTGTGGGTCATGCCCATTGAGTTCTGTTTCTTCTAAGGCTGGCGCCCACATGCAAGTGTGCGTGTGCCACCTAGGGTTGAATTCTTTGTTGAGACAGGCTGGGAGGTGCTTGTTTCTGTTGGCTGCGGCAGTCCAGTGGCGTGAAGCTCCCTAGTCCTGGGTTCCCAGGCGGCAGCACCCCGAGGGCAGGTCGCCAGTTGGACCATGAGGCCAGGGGAACAGCCTAGTCATCAGAAGACACAGCCAAAGGCCAGCCGTGTACACCTCATGCATCGACCAGGACCTCCACCCCGCAGACAGGCTGCCGGCCCCAGACCCAAGGGCGGCCTGCAGTGGGTAGACTGCGGTGGGAAACTCGATCAAGTCTGCCAGGGGCCCTGCAGCCGCCAGCCCCTCCCAGCTCTGCTGCCCGCTGGGTGGCTGGTGGGGCGGGGAAGCACAGCGGCCCTCCCCCACCCAGCTCCCCTGCCACTTTGCAGGCGTGAGGCCCGCGTTTCCAGCTTAAGGACTTGGTCCAGTGTTTGCTTCACCCCCAGTGTGATAACACCCTTACTGTATGCCTGACCCTCTGCACACGTCACCCGGGCAGCACTCTGAGCCGTGCTTTGGTCTAGACCAGGTGTCCCTACCCTGATTCCAGGGTGGAGAGGTGAACGAGGTTGGGACCTTTGTGGAAATGGAGATCCAGACCTGTAGGGGCATGCACCCTCTGAGCACTGCTGGAGGACAGCCCTGGACTTGAGCATCTTCTGTTCACTGAGTGAGGGGCACCTGAGGGAGCAGGCAGCTGTCACGCTGGTCCTCCCTGGTCTTAGCTGTGGCTCTCACCTTGCAGTGGGAGCACCTCCCTGTGAGGATCAGAGCGCGGTGAGCCCTGGAGGTGTAGGGCAAGGTGGCATCCACCCACCTAGCCATGCCCATCCGCCCATCCTTACACCCACCTAACAATCCTTCACCCATCCACCATCTACCCACCCCTCCCATCCATCCATCTGTGTATCTATCATCCACCCATCCATCATCTACCAGCCATCCATCCATGACCTCCAACTGTACATCCGTCCAGCTATCCACCCTATGCCCACACATTAATTCTCTCACCCACCATCTACCCACCCAGCTACCCACATATCCACCCACCCATCCTCTCATAACCCGTCCATCCATCCATCCATCTATCCACCCACCCATCCATCATTATCCATCATCCATCCATCCACCGAGCCAACCACCCTTCATCATCTGCCAGCACACACACCCATCTATCCATCATCTGTTCTTCCACCCACTCACCCATCACCCATCTACCTGTCCATCCACCACCCACACATTCACCCACCTACCCATTCGTCATCAACCTGCCCACCTACCCATTCACCCACCCATGTATTCATCTGTCTACCATCTATCCATCTACCCATCCAACTACTCATTCATGCACCTGTCCATCCATTCACCCGTTTATGCCCCATCCATCCATCCATCCATCCACCCACTGTTTCATCCACCCCTCCGCCCTCTGTCCACCCATGTATTCATTATCCATCTGCCCTCCAGGTGTTTGTTTGATGTTCCTCTGTGCCCCAGAGGCCGGGCATTTGCAGGACAGCTTTCAGCTTGAGGTTGGTCTGGAACAGGCACCTGCATTCCCACTGGCGGCCTGAGGCGGGCGCTTTATGTGATCTGTGGCTGTCATGCTGTGCAGATAGTCTCTGGGGAGACTGAAGTACGCTTCTCCAGGAATGTCCACCAGGAGAGGATACAAGATGGAAAGCTGCTGACCCCCTGGCAAACAGATCCATTGTGGAGAGGAGGCTCCAGTCCTCTAGAACCTTCTGTGTTGATACAAGGGTATGCTTCACTGCAGTGCGCTGGTGGGCCTCCGTGCACAAGCAGAGCCCCTGCCGGTACGGGAGCACCCCTCAGCTGCAGCCAGCGCCGAAGACAGGCAGTGCATGCGGGGCGACAGTGAGATCCTACAACAAGCCTGTACAAGTGCATTCGTGAAACCATATGTGAAATATTACGGAAATTGGATCCAGAACCCATCACAACAGTGGCGATTCTCTGTATAATCACAAGTGCTAATATTGAGAATAGTTTACATGGTTGTCTCTTTTCCTTTGATTCCAGAAAATAAACTACTTTTTACATAAGCAGGAGCACAGTGAGGCTGCGTGATAGAGCTGGTGCAGGCAGTCTCCGCACGCACTTCCCGTGGGTCCACTCTGAAGGACGGGCACCCTGACGACAACGTCTCGTGAAGGTTTTGTCCGGCTCTGATCAGCTCTGGGCTGGGAGTGGTGTTTGTGGTTTGTGCAGCTTTCTAAAGGTGGATGTTGCCGGCCGTGCTGGGGACCAGGCTGGTGGGCATGTGTGGGAGCACAGGCTCACATGTTCCCTGGGCAGGTGGCCCAGGGAGGATGAGAGGGCAGCAGCCAGGCAGAGGGCATGTTCGACCCTGGGACACACCTGGCCTTCACAGGTGCCCGGGACGGCAGCGCCCTGCTCTTTAGCGGCAGGTTCCGTAGTCCGCGGAGTCACTGTCGAAGGCGAGGAATACAGAGGGACACGCAGGAGGTGTGTGAGCTGCCAGCTGGGAGCCCACCTTGCTACAGGTAGCTAAGTCCCACCACCTGTGGGTGCACGCCCTGCTGGGCCAGAGCGTCTTCCTCATCTACACCCGCGTTCTTGTCTCGGGGACGTTCTCCTCCCTTGTCCTCTTGGCCACTGGCTTCGCCATCAACAGAGCATCTCTAGACAGGACGTAGGAGCCAGTGGGGCGATTTGGTGGCACTGGGGTTCCTGGAAGCCCTTCTACCTCCGGGCTACACTCCCAGACCTATTTTTTTATATTTTTATTTAGAAACAGGATCTCTTAAGCCAGCGAGGCTGGCTTCAAACCTGCTCCATCCTCCTATCTCCGCCTCCCAAGTGCGGGAATGACAAGCGTGCGCCACCACGCCCGGCGCCGGTGGGGCGATTTGGATGGTCCACTGCGGTTATTCTACATGTGTGATTTCATCTGAGTGCACATATTTAAAATAGTATGTGTAATAGTGGTAATAGAGTGGGAAAATGCCTCAACGGTCAAAGAGTTGGGGGACCTGGTGCCCTCTGTCAGCGTCATCCTCTTGTGGTGGCTCGCGAGGACCCGCCCACGGCCACTGTGCAGCAGCATGTAGGGCGGACAGGTCCCAGCCCCGCCTATCGTCAAGGTGCCCTGAGCCGCAGCACCTGCCTGGGCATCCCACACGGCCGCTGGCCCCCCACTCGGCGCTCTGCCGGAGCCGAGGTCCGCGGCTGAGGTCCGCGGCACAGGGACCTCCATTGGTTCCTTGGTCGATGGTGGTTACAGATAGCGCAGGGGTGGACAGTCTGTATGGACAGCTTTTATGTAGGAGAAAAGCTCACAGCAAACTTGATTTTTTTTTATAAAAGCAACATATGTTCTTTGTAAGAATTGAAGATATAGGTACAAAAGAAACTTCCTGAGAAAGCAAAGGTGGTGATCCTTACAGCTGAATCTTTGAGCAAGGCCTCGGTCGTTTTCTTCCAGCCCCTCGGTCAGGAGCGAGAGTCTGAAGCGTATCACCATGGAAGGCTTTGCATCTGGGTGCGGTTATGGCCGGGAGCCCAGCCCTGCCTCCTCCTGCCCGGGAGAGTCATGCACTCGGTGCCGAGGGAGCGGACAGCCGCGCCCCGCACCTCAGCGCCCACGGCCTCCACAGCAGCGCACCCGGTGCTGCCTTTGTGTTCTAAAGGAGGAGGAGGAGCTTGGAGGCCACCGGCTCGCAGCCCCCGTGGACCTGCTCCTTCACCAACTCCACCCCGGCCTCCCCACCACTGTTCATTCAGTATTTATTTGTCTCTATAGCACTCGTTGTGGAGGGTGATTGGAAGATTGACCAAAAAATCATGGCTCTTTCATGGAGGCAGCGGTCCCCCTGTTCCTGGAGGGGCTGCCTCCTGACCAGGTCCCTCTCAGGCAGGACTGGCGTCTGCTTCCCCAGAGCCGGGGTGGAGGCCCTGGAGGGACCGCCTCACCCGCGCTCTCCGCGGTGGGTGGCGGCAGGTCCCCGCCGGCCTTCTCGCCCCATGAGGGCGCTTCAGTTTCTCATGGCTTCCAGTAGCTTCAGCCACACTTCTGAAGCTGTTTGTTGTTGTGTTTGTGTGTGTGGTGCTGGGGTAGGACCGGGACCTCGTACAGGCTAGGCGAAAGTTGCCCAGGCTGGCCTGGGCCTGCGGCCCTCCTGTCTCCGCCTCTGGGAGCCGGGGTTCCAGGCGCGCGTGGCTGTGGGCAGGGTCCCGCGACGCCGCCTGGCTTCGTGGTTGGTTCCTTCGCCGTCGCCCCGGAGCACTGAACGATTGCGTTGCTGAGAGCATCCCGTGGCCTTGTTTTGTGTAGTC
The DNA here is from genome assembly GCF_963383645.1 of Muscardinus avellanarius. Taxonomy (NCBI): domain Eukaryota; kingdom Metazoa; phylum Chordata; class Mammalia; order Rodentia; family Gliridae; genus Muscardinus; species Muscardinus avellanarius. Next base: position 1,390,110 of record NC_137790.1, on the reverse strand, counting down.
AGTGGGAGCGTGGTTAACTAATTAAATACAGGCAGACCATTCTAGGTGTGTGTGTGTGTGTGTGTGTGTGTGTGTGTGTGTGTGTGTGTGGTACTGGGGATGGCACCCAGGGGCATTCTACCACCAAGCTACACCCCCTGCCCTATTTTTTATTCTTTATTTTGAAACAGGGTCTCACTGAGTTGCAGAGGGCCTAAGTAGCTGAGGCTGGCCACGTGCCACAATCCTCCTGTCTCAGCCTCCCGAATGCTGGGATTACAAGCGTGCTCCCCCACGCCACTCTAGATTTATTTATTTTTTTTTTGAAGAAAATCATTCATTTTATTATTTGTTCCACTCTAGATTTATGTGTTCCATGTTCTCATTTACTAAGTCTGTCCTGTATGACTTCAGCTCCTAACGTTACAGGTGTTCCTCTTAAACCACGTAGTTTTCTTTTCTGACGTATCATCTGGTTACAGCAGGCGTCCTTCCAGAGGGAATGTGCCGAGTGAGGTCTCGCCCCTGTGTGAAGGAGCTCAGTGCAGCTGGCCTGTCCTCCCAGCCGAGCCTCCTGCAGGCCGGGGTGTGTGCTGGGGCGACAGAGGAGCCGGCCTGCCAAGCTCACAGCCCACAGGGAAGGGCAGCCATAAGCCATAAGCAGAAGAGAGTCCCAGATTATAGCCTGCCCCGTGCATGGACTGGGGCCTGCTGGGGGGCAGCGAAGGAGCTTCTCTGAGCAGGTGGCACGTGGCTGGCTTGAGCAGGAGGAGGCGGGAGGCTGCGGTGACACCCCCAATTTAGAGACCTGGCATCTAGCCGTCGTGGGGACCCAATGTCTTGGGAAAATCTGATGTTGTAAAAGAACTGGCCACTGTAGGCAGAAGCTGTCCAGAGACCAAAAGAGACCGACAGGCCCAGGGCACAATTTGGGGGCCTTACAACAGGGGTGTGGGCAAGGGCAGCAGCATGACTGGCGGACCCTCACAGCTTGGTTCAAAGTGAGGGAGCTCACATAGTTTTGGGGACAAGGTAGCTTTTGTCTAAGCTGGAATGAGCCTGGTTTGCGTCAGGCTAACATCAAAGACAGCAGGGCACACGTGCTGGTGCTCACAGAGTCCCGGGCTCCACGGCCCCCTGAGGTTTTGTTGAGCTGTAGTGTGCTGGGAACTCAGGGCTTTGTGGCGATGACCATTCAAAAGCGCTGGGTCAGGTCACGTGGGGTCCTTCACCCCAGGACGGGGCATAGCGAGGGAGCCCAGGGAGAGAGCTTGGGAGGGCTGTGGCGAGACCTAGACGTGCCCTGTGTGGTGAGGTGTGTGCTGGAGGATGCATCTGGTTCACAGAGACCTCCTGGCTGCTGCGAGGGTGGGCTGTCAGGGTCACCAGCAGGCAGAGCAGCCTTACCCACCACGGCTGGCGGAGGTGGACAAGCAGGGCCTCGATCCTGGCCCAATGCTGGGAGCAGAGCTGCTCTGGGGCATGGGGTGAGACCCAAGGAACCAGGCGGGCTGCAGGAGCGGGGGTGGGGGGGACTCCTGTTGGCACAGATTTGCACACATTTGCATCGGCACAGCTGCTGCCCAGGTGGGCACTGGGCTCAGGGTCCGGCTTGGCCCCTCCAGCCCGACCTTCCCTGCACTGCCTCTGCTGCGGCTGCCTGTGGACAGCGCGCCAGGGCCGCCGTGCCTCCTGTGTGTGGCTTTCCCTTGACACTTGCTTTGATGATGAGGGAACTAGACCCCGCCCCCGTGGGAAGTTTGCCAGCCCCCTTCTAACCTCTCTGTGTCCTCTCTGCTCCTGAGCCTCTCTTCTTCCCAGGTGTGGGTAACTCGTACATGTCTCCTGAGCTGCCTGTCTCTTTGCTGTCTGCCTTCCATGGGTTTTACGTTCCCATCCAGTGGATCACCCTTCTGGCCGGAATTTCCCACTTAAAATAATGAGTGTTGGGCCTTGCTGTGTTTACTTTAATTATCCCACTTTGCATCGCACTAGGGGAAAAAAGCTTGCTGAAAGGCCACACTCAGATCGTGTGTGCCGACACCGCCTTTCGTACCCTATTCAGTGGCACAAAGCCTCCAGGGTTTCCTGAGCAGCGCACCGTGGGCCATCTCCTAGAAAGCTAAGTGTCTTGTTGTAGAACTAATCCAGTGAATATTCTTGAAGCCCGTTGTGGTATTATTTTATTTAGATAGTATTAGCAAAATCGGAATCCCGACGTGCCACGTGATCTGAGTATATGTGATGGACGTGTTCAATTTCAGATTGCTTTCTTCCACTGACACAAGGTTTACATTGTCAGTAACTGTCATCAAATAATCAGTGTTATCTCCCGTTCGTTTTTTGTTTTTTCTTGTTTGTGTTTTTGCTATGGCTACAAAATTATCCTGGCCTTTGGCTTATTGCTTAATTTATAGAAAAGAACCCAATTCCTGCTTTAACGCTTTTCCTCTTTTTAAGTTTGTGGCTTATAGCTTAAAATGAGTCCCATAACAGTCATAAATACATAAGACTTTCCTTAAAAATCACCCTTTCTTGAAGGAAAAATGGATTAAATCCTGTAATGTTTGTTAAAATATTAATCAACTCTATCGCTTGTCTTGAGCATTTTTTAATCTGTAAATTTTCAGTGGACTTAAAGATAGCATTTTCATTAAGACAATAGATTATACTCCAGTTCTGTGTGTTTTTAATATGAGTGAGCCATCCCGGTTCTTGGGATTTTATTCCAGAATCTCTCTTCTCACTAGGGAGGGGAGGGGAGTGTGCTTGCTTCTTCTACTGTTGAGATGAAGGGTCAGAAGTTGACAGGAATGTATATTCCCATAAGTTTACACATTATATTTATGTGTTTATATTTTATGACGTAAGCATCTATAAAAGCTATAAAGAAGGCAGACTCAGTCATGAATACCTATAATCTCAATACATGAGAGTCTGATACAGGAAAACTGCAGGTTCGGGGCCAGCCTGGGCCACTTAGTGAGCCCTGGTTTCAACATAAAAAAATAAAATAGGAGCCAGGCATGGTGGCGCACGCTTGTAATCCCCGCGCTTGGGAGGTGGAAACAGGAGGATCGCGCAGATTTGAAGCCAGCCTCACTGGCTTAAGAGACCCTGTTTCCAAATTTAAAAAGTATAAAATAGGTCTGGGAGTGTAGCCTGGAGGTAGAAGGGTTTCCAGGAACCCCAGTACCACCAAAATAAATAAATAAACAAACAAAAAAACTAGGGCTGGAGGTGTAGCTCAGAGGTAGAATGCCCCTAGTTCAGTCCCTAGTACCACACAACAGAAAAGATATAAAAACTAGCAGAAAAGTAGCCACTTGCCCCACCTACTTTCCCATCCATCCTGCTGTGTCCTTGTGGAGAGGCACATAAGGGCGCCTGTGCGGCAGCGGCCCCCACTCCTCTTTTCCACATGGCCACCCAGCATTTGGTTCTGTGGATCAGAAAGTGTTCTTGGGCATCTCTGATGTAATACGCCCATTCTGGCCAGCATTCTTGCAGCTATAATCTAAAAGACTGACCATGTAACTTAGAGGAAAGATTTATTTTCTTATGGTTTCGGTTCAGCCTGTGTAAGGCTGGGGACAGCAGCTCTCAGGACATGGTAGTGAAGCAGAGAGAGGAAGAGCACACGCGCTGCACTCACATCCTGAAGGGGTAGGAGGAGGCCTGTGTAATCTCCAAGGCCACACCCCCAGAACCACACCCTACCAGCCCACTGGTAGCACTCAGGCGTACTCATTGTACAATAGAATGGACTTACCCACTTCTGGGATTACAACCCTCACGACTCAATCACACCAGCCCCATACATTAATAACTGAGTGCTTTATGGGAAAATTCATATCAAAGTATAACGTTCTGCTCCCAGCCCCTAAGGAGCTCCAGCTCAGAATGCAAAATGTATTTGGTCATCTCCAGGCATTCCCAAAGTCTTAATAGTTCCAGCATCGCTAAGAAGTCCCAAAATTCAAAGTCTCCTCTGAGACTCAAAGTGAACTCTGTGTGCCCTTGTAAAAGACAAAACCAAAATAAAAAACAAGTTACATGTATCCAATAAACCAAAGCAAGGCATAAACATTTTCATTCCCAAAGTGAACACTAGGGCTATAGGAAGAAGGGATGAGACCAAAACAGTAACGAAATCCAGCAGGGCAAGCATTTCATCTTGCATGTCCAGTTCTGGCATCCAGGGGACATGTGGTGAGGCGTGATCTCCAAGTGGCCGTGGCAGCTCCACCCCTGCGACCTGGCTGGTTGCAGTAGGCGGTTCGCTGCCTCTTCCAGCCTGGCTCCACGGCTCGCAGTTAGCAACCTGTCCTCGCAATTGTTCCATGATTCTGGCAATTCTAAGTCTTGGGGCTTTTCTTGCAACCTTGGCTTCACCCTCATAGTTCGACAGAGTGCCCCATTTGGGCCTGCACGCAGGGATTCCAACCCTGTCACACATTGCCGGGCTTCCTTTGAAATCTGGAGGGAAGGCTCCATGGCCCCCCCTTTTTTCTAGCAAAGCCAGCATTATATGGGCTCCAAAATGGGCCGCCAGCAGAAGAAGTCATCATGGTCTCCTTACTTATTGCCGTTGGGGCCTTTTTAATCACAGCCCCTGGGCCTGCCCCATCCAGGCAACCCCCGGCCCCAAGTCCATCTGGGCCATCCCTGGCCCCAGCTTCATCTGCCACCTCCATCATGGCCTCCCTCACAGCCACCGATTCCTCCTTCTTTCTAGCTAGCTTCCTTCCTTCCATGAATTATCTCTCTGAGCTCCAGCTTTACACATTCCTTTCTGGCCAAACCGCACATCTATAAATTCTCTCTTTACTTTCTTCTTTTGAAATTCAGTGTACAATTTGCTGAACGAGGACGTCAATATCCAGATGCAGTTTGGATATTTTGCTGTTTTGATATTTCCTCCGCCAGTTTATTTGGCTCATCTTCTTTACATTCAGCCTCACACAAAGTTTCAGGACATGGGCAAAATGCAGGTAAGTTTTCTGCCAGAGTGTAACACATGTGGCCTCTACTCCATTTCCTATGAAATCCTCTTTGTGTTCCAAAATCTCCTGAGCACAGTCTCTACCATTTGTCTCTCTAGCCACATCCTGGCTTTTCCAACTTCCTCTCACAAACCAGTTCCAAAGAGTCACAAACAACATGGTCAGATGTAGATACAGCAGCAACCCCACTCCTGGTACCACTTCTGGTTCTAGTCGACATTCTTTCAGCTATAATATAAAAGACTGACCATATAACTTAGAGGAAAGAAGATTTATTTTAGAATGGTTTCAGGTTCAGTCCATATGAGGCCAGGGACCACAGATAGAAGGGCATGGGGACGGGAAGCAGAGAGGGAGACCACGTGGGCTCCGTGCACATCAGGGAGAGAGCGGCGGGGGAGGAGGAGGCGTGCGTCATGCGGTAAGGCTGCACCCCCGGGGAACCCTCCCCCAGCCACACCCTGCCAGTCTATATTACAATGAACTTATCCACTTCTGGGATTACATTCCTCCTGGCTCAATCACATCAGCTCCACACGTTAATTAAGTGAGCTCTTTAAGGAACATTGTATAAGGTACTATAACGATGCCCCTCACCAAGTGCCCCATTTCTGGACGTATTCTGCTCTGCTTCTGGACTTTGGTTCCCGACATGATCTTCTGGGGGCCTTTGAGCCATGGTGTATCCTTTTAGGCACTGGGTTCTTGGGGTCCAGTCTGGACACTTGCCCCACTTAATTGTCCCTTGAGTTCAGCGTCTCCTGATTATTCTAACCTTTTCTCTCTGCATACAAATGTTAGAACCAGCTCATTCTTTCCTGTTAAATAAAAGTCCTGGTCGCTGCTGGAGCCGAGAGCACGTTTCTCTCTGGGCTTCTGCTGCTGAGTCCAAAGGTCTCACCATCTCTGCCCCTGCTGGAGTGTACCCCTTCCTGGCCGCGAGGCATCCTGAAAAATGAGGAAGTTATTTTGAATGTGGCTCTCAACTAAGTCCTTTCTTTAACTGCCCATTCCTGGAATGTTTTTGCATATGGGATTTTCAGCAGGGTTTCAATTCTCGTTTGTGGTTGAGGCCCCGAGAGGTCCTTTCAGGGTGTAAAGAGTGCGGCCGCTGAGCCGCTGTGAGGCTCACCCCTCTCTCCAGCTTTGTTCCATGACCTTTGGTGCGGGGCTGGCATTTGCAGAAGCCAGGCGCTCCAGCTGCTGCCCTGCAAGAGATCTCCAGCTCCTATTCTAACCCGCAGGCTCCCACCCAGCAGCATGCATGGGGTGATTGCTGTCCACTGTGAGACATTTCCCTGCCCTTCGCCGAGTGTTTGATGTAAGAGCAGGACGGCCAGGAGAATTGTGCTGCCGGGGGGCTGCCCCGAGGCCTGGCCCTCTCTGCACCTCGGAACTCGCTCAGCCTCAGTGCCACGCTTACTCTTCTGCTCCCAGATGTTGGAGAGAACTAGCCTTCGCCGCAGACTATTGACTGGTTACACGAAAGAATTAATTCAGCCTCCAGCATGCCTTCCGCCTGTTGTTGAATTAAAATTTTTTTTTTTGTGTGGTACTGGGGATGGAACCCAGGGGCCTTCTACCTCCGGGCTACACTCCCAGACCTATTTTATATTTTTTATTTAGAAACAGGGTCTCTTAAACCAGCAGAGGCTGGCTTCGAACCTGCATGGTCCTCCTGTCTCTGCCTCCCAAGCATGGGGAGTACAAGTGTGCGCCACCACGCCTGGCCTTTCCGTTTTGTTTTGAAACAGAGTTTCACTATGTTGCTGAGAGTATCCCTAAATTGCCCAGCTAGCCTCCAACCTGTGATCCTACCATCTTCCAAGTACTGGGGTTACAGCATTGTGGTTTACAGGGTTCTTTTTTTTTTTTTTTTTTTTTTTTTGCAATACTGGGGATGGAACCCAGGGGCATTCTACCCCCAAGCTACACCCCAGCTCTATTTTTTGTTCTTTATTTTGAAACAGAGTCTCACTGAGTGGCAAAGGGCCTAAGTAGCTGAGGCAGGCCATGAACCGAGATCGTTCTGTCTCAACCTCCCAATGCTGGGATTGCAAGGGTGCGCCACCACGCCGGGTGATCTATTGAGTTCTTTCCTTTCCTGGATTGTAGTTTGGCTGTCAAACCTAAGAACTCTTTACCTTGCCCCAAATCCTGAAGATTTTCTATTTTCTATTATCTTCTTTTTAGCGGGGGATACTAGAAATTGAATCCAGGGGCATTCTACCTCTGAGCTACTCCCCTAGCCCTTTTTATTTTTAGTTTTGAAACAGGGTGTTACTGAGTTGCCAAGAATTTTCTTCTGAGATTTTCCTACAGTGTCCTGGTCCTGTGTTTTGTGTTCAAGCCATGACCCATTTGGAGGTAGCTTTGGGGTGTGGCATGGCATGGCTGCCTTTTGGCCCGCGGGTCTCCACTGCGGGCTGCTCCTGCCTGTGGCCCAGCCGGCCTGGTGTGGCTGTCCTCGGGTTTTCTGCCCCGCATGCTCCGTGTGTCTGTCCCGTCTTGCTGAGTCTGTCTCTCCATGTGTCTGTCTGTCCTGTCTTGCTGAGTCTGTCTCTCCGTGTGTCTGTCCTGTCTTGCTGAGTCTGTCTCTCCATGTGTCTGTCTGTCCTGTCTTGCTGAGTCTGTCTCTCCGTGTGTCTGTCCTGTCTTGCTGTCTGTCCCACAGTGCTGTCATCGTAGACTTCCTTCTACTCCACCCTCTGTTGTGGAAGGCCACTTTAGGCTTGTGTCCATCTCCACGCCTTTTTGGGGGGTACTAGAGATTGAGCCCAGGGGCATTCTACCTCTGAGCTGCACCTCTAGCCCCTTTTGTTTTTTAGTTTGAAACAGGGTCTCACTAAGTAGCTTCAATCCTCCTGTCTCAGCCTCCAAGTACTGGATTGTAGGTGTGCACCACCACCCTCAGCCACTGTACAGCTATACCACCCTGAAGGTGCCTGCTCTTTTCTAGTCTAGAGACTCCACACCTCTGTTCTCTCTGCTTGCATCTGTGGACTCTCTTCCGGCTTCAGGTCTCTGGTTCTTTGTGTGATATGAAATTTCACTGATGCATGTTACATCAGGAGGCTTGGAACCTGGCTTTCCCGTGCCCCACTCTGGAAGGGGACCAGAGGATACCCCTTACTGCGGGTGGGGTCAACCCTGCCGGGCCCCACTGCCCCGGCCTGCCAGGAGGCCCTCTCTGCCCATTTCAGGACCTCCAGTGACTGCTGGGTGACCTGCTCCTGCCTGGAGGCCCGGGAGCCAGGGGTTGTTACTGACTGGTGGGAACAAGTGGCCTGGCTGCCTGGCGTGCTCCTGCTGGGCTTGCCGTGTGTGTACACACGTGTGTGTGCACGTGTGCCACACCTCTTGCTGCCCCTTCTGAGGTCCCCTCTTGTGGCCCGAGAGCATCCAGGCCTTGATCTGTCTGTGCTTCTTGGTGTATAGGTCCCAGTTCCTCCAGGCCCTGGCCAGGATATCAAGGCAGAAGGAAGCAAGGCGCTTGCCCTGCACCTGGCTGCGGCCCCGGCCCCGCCCCCTGCCTTTTTGGACTGATGTCCAGTAGGACTTACGAGGAAAAGCAGGACGATGGCTCCTCCCTCTCCCCTTGAGCAAGCCCTTCTGCCTGTGTTGAGCCAGTTTCCGCGGGCAGGACAGGGGACCTGGGATGGGTGCAGTTGTGGTTCTCGGTGGCACCTGGTGCTGCCTGCACCACCCACCCAGTGCCCCCGCCTGACCTCGAGCCTGAGGCTTGGTCCAATCCTGGTTCACGTCCTCACATCCTGAGCCAACCCCTCCGCCCAGAGGGCCCGTAGCACCCACCTGTGCCTCCGCACCACGCGCCTCCTCCGACCTCTTGTCTGACACCACCACTCAGGCAGTATCATTAAAGCTTTCTATCATGGGTCTGCTGAGACACACAACAGAGCTGTGTGAAACACACAGTCGTGTTATGCGCCTGCGTGCCGGGGCCACCGACCGCGGCCAGTCTGTGGTCTCTCACCCCACCACTCTTTCCCCGCACTGAATTATTCTGCAGAAAATCCCAGATATTGTCATTTTGTCTATAAACACTTCAGTATATATTGCCAAAAGAAAACTAGCAGGCATGGCCACACCTAAAATAATTAGCAAAGTTCCTCAGGGCCTGGGCTCCAGGCCACGTTTGCATTGGGAATCTGACGGCTCACTCAGGCTCTGCTGGTGCCTTGTAGTGCTTCCCCGAACAGACGCTCAGAAAATGTCCCCAGAGTGATTAACAGTTACAGAGTAATGACGCTTTAAAACTATCTGGGAGCCGGGCGTGCTGGCGCACATTTGTCATCCCAGCATTTGGGAGGCTGAGACAGGAGGATCGTGGTTCGGGCTGCTTAGTGAGGCCCTTTGCAACTCAGTGAGACCCTGTTTCCAAATAAAGAATAAAAAATAGGGCTGGGGGTATCGCTCAGAGGTAGAATGCCCCTGGGTTCCATCCCCAGTACCGCAAAAAAAAAACAAAACAAAACTGGAAAACATCATTGAATACAGGGTTCTACATAGAAACTCAATTAACTTAGCAACACATTTGTCAGAAATACAGTGACACTTAAAGTCAGATCAGTGGTGGGCGGGAGGCCGTTTCCCTGCACATGTGTGTGAGAGTGTCTGCTCCCGGGGCTGGGCCGCGCTGGCTGAGCTGCTGCTGCTTTACTTGGGGCCGAAGCGCGCGGCTCCCAGGACAGAGGCCGGAGGGCACACGGATTGCACTGAGCCTGGGCTCCGCCATCCTGGGGCAGCGCCGGGTGTGAGGCCGTGTGCACTGGGCTGAGCCCTCCCTGCAGGAGTCCTTGGGTGCTCTGGAGCTTGCCGGGGAGAGGCGGGAGCGGAGAGGCCCGCGGGACGGCTCCCCTCGGATCTGTGACGGCGTGTGCTCGTTCCTCGGGCGGACGTGGCTCGCTCGCTCCTGCGAAGGCACTAACGCTGCTTCCCTGCTGTCTTTCAGACAGGAGTCTCTGCCAGTCCAGAAACCCTCAGAAGTGTTGGGCCATGGATCCGGAAGATGAAGAGAACATGAGTAAGACCTAGGCCTGTCACGTAGTGTCCAGTAGCGTCTCCACGGAAACCGTAGCTGTTCCGTAGATTGGATCCTGGGCCGGTTCGCTCCGCCTGGCCGTGGGAGGGCAGGGCTTTGCTGGCTCTCACCGGAGGGGCCGACCTTCCCGGTGGATGTTTTCCGTGCAGTCACCTGGCTTGGGTGTCATTCTCGTTTTATCCTGGAAATATGCCTCTAGGCGCATATGTCATAAATCGGCGTGGTTTACGTGAAGCTGTAATAAAGCTCTGAACTGTTACCTGTGCAACTTGCAGTTCACCTTTAGAACGACTCTCATACCCGGTCTAGGGGTGAGGGTGCCTCGAGGTCCCCTGCGAGGCAGAGGCTCCCCTGCACTTGAGGGAGGGGCTCACACACCTCAGGTTCTGGAGGCCTCGGGGGATTGGGCCGGTTTGGGCCAGAACTCTCTCGGGGTTTTCCTTCCCTCGCCGCCCTCCCGGGGCTGGGGCCCTGGTCACGGCTTTTCCTCACCGTGTTGCTGTCTACGAAGAGCTCGGGGCATGTCCTTTGGGCTCCCGCCTTGCCCTCATGCCAAGAGCAGCATGTCCAGGTCAGCTTTCAGGCTCCTGCCCAGATGGGCGTGCACAGCAGGGCGGACACGCCGACATACAGCACACACTCCCCTTTGTCTCAAGGAAGAACACAGTTCCAAGTGCTGAACCCCATTTCCCGGAAGTGTTATGATCACTAGAACCTGATTCCACGCCCCTCCTGGAGTCCACACACAGCCTAGCCGTGGGTCCTCAGCCCTGCCATTATCCCACCAGAATCCAGTGGCCCTGGACCCCACACATCATGCTGCCCTCGTGATGTGGGCGCGGTGGCTGTGGGGGCCAAGCAGGTGGACCACTAGGTGCTGCTGGAAGCCAGGTGCCCAGCGTGACCTGCAGTGTAGACATGTGCGCCACCCACCGGCGTGGGCCGTGTTCCCCCATCAGCCCTGCTCTGAGACCTGTAGAAACAGCCGTAGGTGTTTGCTGGGCGGCTCCGCTCACCATTCCAGTTTTGCACAGCTTTGTAGAGGGAGAGTGAACTTCCTCATCTCAGAACGCATGGCCAGTGCCATGCTGGCGATGGGATGCCCGAGGGGCACGAGCAGGTGTCCCCACAGCCCCCTGCCGGGAGGGCCTGTAGACTGCTCTGGGGCCACTGTCATCGTGGCAACCTCACCATGGTAAAGAACCCTCCCGAGCACTTCTCCTGGAGAGAGAAGCTGCTGGGTCTAGTGGCCACACTTGGGAACACCCGCCTGCGCTTCCTGTCATGGAGAAAGCCGCTAGACGCTTCATTAACACTCCTCAAGTCCAGGAGTGAGGTTAATAGAGGAAGCGTCCTCGCCACGGTGTCCAGGAGCAGGACCTCTCCCATCTTACTACTCTGCTCCACGTTACTTAGTAACGCTTTCACTGGGTAGAAGGTGACACCCTCTCACCCCCGTGATTCTGAAGTGGGTGGGAATCTAGAATCCATGGGAACGTGTCTCCCTCCTAATCTGGAGACTGTCAGTCCAGTGCTACTTATTGTCCCGTCTGCAGAGGACATTGCTTATCCCGAGGTCGTGAGTATTGGTTTAATGCGCGCCCTGCGCGTTGACAAGGACTTGACTTCCTGTGCTGATGACTGCTGGGCGGCGTGGTTCGGCTGGCACAGCACTGGTGTGTGACTTCTCCCTGCCTCACTAACCTCTCCGTTGTCTTGTCTCCAGCTCTCTGGCTTTGTCCCCTTGAGTACCTAAAGGAGTAACCTACCGGCCTTTTGCTGGAGGATGTTATAAATGAAAATTTAGAGCCTATTCCGTCAGCTTTGTCGACTGGGAGAAGTGGTGTGTGTGTCAGGGTGCTGGGGGTGAGGCCTTGCAGGGATGTCCCCCAGCGTGCTTTTTCGGGCCCACGCCGGGTCTCACTGACCGCGAGCCGGGTGCCACGCTCGGCCAGCAGCTGCATGCAGCCTCCCTGGCGCGCGGGTGGCACCCTGGACATCTTCAGTTCCGAGCATCTGCTCCACGCCACGGCAGAGAGAGACCCGCACCACTGTGTGGCGCCTGTGTGCGCCACCGGGACATTTTATCTGAAGGACTTTTGGAAGCAAGTTGCACGGGGTCTTTCAGTACGCACACACCAGCAGCGCGGCCAGCCCCAGGCCGGGCGCGGCAGGCGGCCCGTAAAGCTAGATGATAAAAAGGAATGATTCCGCTGTCCTGGTAGAGCACGTACCGTCCCAGAGCTTAGGAGGCGAAGTCAGGAAGAGTGCAGCCAGCCCCACAACTTAGTGAGGCCCTGCAGTTTCAAAATGAAAAATAAAATAGGACCGGGAGTATGGCTCAGAGATAGAATGACCCCTACTCAAACCCTGGTGCTAAACACACACACACACGCACACAATTTTTTCTACTATTTTTAAAAAAGCTTAATAAGCCCAAAGGGAGACCCAAAGCTTAACACTTTTTAATTTCCCCTTTTAAAATCAAAATCATAGCCAGGCATGGTGGTGCACGCTTGTACTTCCAGTCCTTGGGAGGCAGAGACAGGAAGTTGCGGGTTCGCACCCAGCCTCAGCTACTTATAGTGAGGCCCTCCACAACTTAGAGACCCTGTTTCAAAGTAAAGAATTAAGCAGGCATGGTGGTGCATGCTTGTAATTGGGAGGTTGAGACAGGAGGATTGCGGTTCATGGATAGCCTCAGCTACTTAGTGAGGTCCTCTGTTTCAAAATAAAGAATAAAAAATAGGGCAGAGGGTGTAGCTTGGAGGTTTAATGCCCCTGGATTCCATCTTTAGACCCTAAATAAATAAATAAATAAGTAAATAAATAAAATCATGTTTATTTTGCAATTAACTTTTAGAATTTTAAAACTACCTTAATCTTAAATATAAGATAACTTTAAAATGTAGGATAAGTTATTCTAGAAACCCATCAACTAATTGTTTTAAAAGACAAAATTGCCAGAGATATTTATGATGTTCAGAAGTTGTAGCCTGCTTACAGCTTCAGTTTATATTTTATTCTTGTATTTTTTTAATCATGGACTGTAATAGGATTCTGAGGGAAACCGTCCCCATATGTAACAAAAATATCTTGAATACCAGAAATAAAGCTTTCAAAAATAATTTCTAAAGAGTCATTAAACTTTACACACTTTCATAAGCAATTTTCTTCAATCAAATCATAAGCTAAGTCAAATAACTTTATATTTTGGTTCACTATTTTAAACCTAAAAAGTTATTTGACTTGCAAATGTATGATCTTACAGTGTCTCTCCTCTTCTGAGAAGGGCTGAAATTCAAGACTTGTAGACAGCAGGGCGCCTGCTCGGGCCACCCGTCCTCTCTCTGAGTACTGAAGTGTTTCATTAGGCTTACTAACGAGAGGTCTCTCTGGATTAACTTAAGTTCAACATTTTAATCAAACTGGACTAAATAACTTTGAAGGATTCCGAATATTCTCGGTAGAGCCAGACACGATAGTACACACCTGTAATCCCAGTGCTTGGGAGGTTGAGACGGGAGGATTGCAGGTTCGAGGCCAGCCTTGAAAACTTAGTGAAACCCTCAGTAACTTTGATCATATTTCCAAATAAAAAGTAACATAGTGCTGAAGGTGCAGCCCAGAGGTGCAATGCTTCCAATCCCCAGTTCGCCCGACCCACCCCCAAAGAGATCGTTCTCAGTAGAAGAAAGTTATTGAAAATGTTGACCCTTGGATGCAGAAGTAAGGGTTGGGCGAAATAGAAGAGATTAGCACGTCCCTTCTTTGAGCGAAGGCCGTAGCTCTGTGGTCAGAGGTGCCGCCCCTCACCTTCCCCCGGGGGACAGGGCGCACACACACACACACCACTTACCAGCGGCAAAGAGGTGAAGGAATCTATAAATTTTGCATTTACAAGATCCTGCAACGAAGGCGTTGTAAGTTACTCTTTCTGGGCACCGCAGGTTCCAGCAGCACTGACATTAAGGAAAACCGCAATCTGGACGGCGCGCCCCCCGGCGTGGGCCCCGGGCCCGGCGAGGGCGCCCCGCTCTCCAGCGGGGGGGGCGGCGGCCCCAGCCGGAAGCGGCCGCTGGAGGAGGGCAGCAATGGCCACTCCGGCCACTCCAGGTACCGCCTGAAGAAGCGGAGGAGGATGCCGGGGCCCGCGGTGCCCAAGAACGCCCTCATGCAGCTCAACGAGGTCAAGCCCGGCCTGCAGTACACGCTGCTGTCCCAGACGGGGCCCGTGCACGCGCCTCTGTTCGTCATGTCCGTGGAGGTCAACGGCCAGGTCTTCGAGGGCTCCGGCCCCACCAAGAAGAAGGCCAAGCTGCACGCTGCCGAGAGGGCCCTGCGGTCCTTCGTCCAGTTCCCCAACGCCTCCGAGGCCCACCTGGCCATGGGCAGGACCCTGTCCGTGAACACGGACTTCACGTCCGACCAGGCTGACTTCCCGGACACGCTCTTCAACGGCTTTGAGACCCCGGACAAGTCGGAGCCGCCCTTCTACGTGGGCTCCAGCGGGGACGACTCCTTCAGCTCCAGCGGGGACCTCAGCCTGTCCGCCTCCCCGGTGCCCGCCAGCCTGGCCCAGCCCCCGCTGCCGGTGCCGCCGCCCTTCCCGCCCCCGAGCGGGAAGAACCCGGTGATGATCCTGAACGAGCTGCGGCCGGGGCTGAAGTACGACTTCCTGTCGGAGAGCGGGGAGAGCCACGCCAAGAGCTTCGTCATGTCCGTGGTGGTGGACGGGCAGTTCTTCGAAGGCTCGGGCAGGAACAAGAAGCTGGCCAAGGCCCGGGCCGCGCAGTCCGCCCTGGCCACCATCTTCAATCTGCACCTGGACCAGACGCCGTCGCGCCAGCCGGTCCTCAGCGAGGGTCTGCAGCTGCACCTGCCCCAGGTGAGGAGACGGGTGTGCGGCGAGGCGAGGCCGCTTCTGCTCGGTGCCGGCAGCACGCTTAGTCGCTGCCCGGACTCCCTCGTAAGTCACTGAGCACGCTCCGGTGAGTCCACCTGCGGGGAATCCCTTTCTTGATTTCCTCGGTCACGTGGTCACGGGCGAAGCCGCTGTGGCCTCCTGGTGCGCGCTGGGGCTTTGAGGTGTAAGACCAGGGACACCTGAGGCCCCTCCCCGGGACAGTGTTGCAGGCACAGCACAGCCCCTTCTTGCTTAGCCCCCACCACAAGGCCCCATCATAAGCCTTCGCAGGAGCAGGAGAGGGGAGCCCAGGCCTGGAACTCTGCCTTAGGCCAGCGGAGGTCAGGGTCGGCCGAGAGTCCTGGGCTGCCTTCCTCAGGTGAGGAGCCCAGATTAGCAGAGAAGGAGCTGGGATGGGGCAGTGGCAAAGCACGCTAGCATGGTGGGACTCCAGAGCCCATCTGTCGCCTAGGGGTCTGCACCCCGAGGTTCCTGCATGGCACTCGTGAGGACTCCCCCTCTAGGCTGAGCCCCCAGCCCAACACAATCAAGGTGAAGAAAGTGGGGCTTCGGGGGACTCCGGAGGGAAGCGACTTTCATTCTTCACACCCTGTCTCGTTTCTCTGACCGCAAACCCAAATTCTGCTGGTCTGCCATAAAAACAGTTCTCATGAGTCTCTTCTGCATTGATTCTTTTTGTCAAAGCGGTTCTCCAAGCAAGGGGAATGCTCACCGCATTAGACAGAATGAGCGCGGCTGAGTCTCGTGGCCCGGAGGCTGTGTCCCCAGCGCCCACTTAGGGGTGTCTCCAGCAGCCGGGGTCTTGGGGAACCAAGACTTCTGTTTTGCTTAAAGCAACCAAACCTTACTACTGTGTAAAATAATACATTCAAAGTATTTTACTTAGTGTGTGTGTGTGGTATTGGGAATTGAACCAAGGGAAAATCTACCTCTGAGCTACATACCCAGTCATATTTTATTTTTAATTTATTTAGCAGTACTGGAGGTTGAACCAAGAGACTAAGCTACACTCCAAGTCCTATTTTTTTACTCTTTATTTTGAAACAGGGTCTCAGTAGTTGCAAGGACCCCACTCAGTTGCTGAAGCTGGCTCTGAACCTGTGGTCCTCCTATTTCAGTCTCCCAGGTACTGGGATTCCAAGCGTGCACCACCACACCCAGTGTTTAAGTGTCTAAGGCTCTTGCTAAGTTGCTGAGATGGCTGGGAACCTGCTGTCCTCCTGTCTCGGCCTCCAGAGTACTAGGATTAAGAGCGTACGGCACTCCGGCCGGCTTATTTTACTGATTTTTTGATGAGCCAAGAATGTTAACTCCTTGTTAACTCCCGTTGCTAATGCGCGTAAGGATCACCAGTCCACTGCCGTGGGACAGGTCAGTGGCCCTGGGTCCCAAGTGATTTTTTCCCCGCACTTACTACTTGCTAAGATACTTTGGCCTGAGTTAAGGGTTTTTGCTGTGGCTTGCCTTCCCTTGGTGTGGACAGAGTGGCTGTGGACCCTACTTCAGAGGCCACGGGCCGCGGGGCCTGGCTGCAGGGCCTGGCTCGGCAGGGCAGACGGGAGCAGCTGGGAGCAGCGGGAGGCGTGTGCATGGGGCACAGCCTCAGCCCTCTCGCCTGGCTGCGCCTCCGTGTCTTTTGTGTGGGAAGGACCATACTTCCTCCGTGGTGGTGTGGGGGGCATCTGTTAGGGCACTGCGTCGGGATGGGGCTGGGCTGCTGAGACCGCGCATGCACACGCGCGCGCGCACACACACACACACACACACACACACGGTGTCCTCCGTGCCCAGCAGCTACAGATCACAGTTCCTGGGCCTCTGTGGCCCTGTGAGTGGGGCAGTGATACCTGCATGGGGTAGAAAAGCCCCGGAGCCCAAACGCTTGCGTCCCACGGCGCTGGATCTGAGGGCGCTGGCCTCTGGTTTAGCTCTCGGGCTTTGTCCGAGCACAGAAGCCTGCCCATCCCTGTGGCTGTGAGTCCCTGTGCCCTGCCAACTTGTGTGCACGCCCCGGGCTTCTCTCTGCTCCTGCCGCCTCACCTGGCTCACGCCGTGTGCCAACGCTCTCCGAGGATGCCTGCCAGGGCCTCGGCCAGGGCCCCAGCCCACCTCCACCTGTCCTGCGGGGTGCTGCCCTGGGCTCGTTGGATTCTGCCGGCGCAGTGGTAGGAGGAAACACCATGCCCAAATAAGTCATCCTCTGGAAGGAGGACGTGTCTGCGCAGTTAAGGCCGGGCCGGGACAGTGGGTATGCCAGTGCCTGCGTGATGGTCTGGCTCAGAGGGGTGGTCTCTGTAGAACATGGTTCTTGATGCTCCCCAGCCGGTCCCCCTCACACTCCGGGCTCATGGTGTCCCAGGCAAATCCCAGCCAGCCATAGAGGCAAGACCGTCCTCAGCTCCGACAAGGCGTCTCCTCTGAGCAGAGCTCCTCCAGCAGCCACGCGCCGCCCTGCCTGGCGCCCCTCCTGCCTGGGCATCTCCCTTCCGCACCCTTCCTTCCCCGGGCATCTGAGCATGGTGTGCCCAGTGTGGCTGAGCTGGCGCACATGCCCGCGGATGCCACAGTGACAGAGGCACTGTGGCGGCTGCACCCTGGGGAGCCGGGCGCCCTGTGAGGCCCAGCGTGTCTGTGTTCAGGGCCATCTCCCAGCTGGCCAGTCTGAGCTGAGCCTCAGCAGAAGGGCTGGAGGAGCTGTTCTCTCCCTCTGAAGTCCTGCCAGTGCTGAGGTCTCTGCGGGCCGGGCAGTGTGGGCAGGGTGCAGGCGGGTGGCACTCGCGCCTCTCTGCGCCTCAGCTTCCCCATGTGCGGCAGGGCTGTGTGCGAGGGTGGAGGAGGGCAGGGGTGGGCTTCGCCTCCCAAGTTCCTTGACAAAGCCCAGCTGGGCTCCGAGGTCCTGGGGCGTCGGTGGGCGAGGAATGTTCTGCAGGAGGTGCGCGGCGTGGCTCCGGGGGGAGGTCGGTGGGCTCTGCGTGAGCTGTGCTGATGTGGCGGTCTCCAGGCGCACCCTGACCTGGCTCTGCCCCCCCAGGTGCTGGCGGACGCCGTCTCCCGCCTGGTCCTGGGTAAGTTCGGTGACCTGACGGACAACTTCTCCTCCCCTCACGCGCGCAGGAAAGTGCTCGCGGGGATTGTCATGACCACAGGTAAGAATGCCTCCCTCCTCCCGCTGCCTGTGCCCATGCTTGAGGGGGTAACCTGACGCCTGTGGCAGCAGCGGCTCCTTCTGCTCCTTCAGTCTTTGCGTCTACCCTCTGCAAATGCAGGAACCGCCCTTGGGCCCTCCTGTGCCCGGGCTGGCACAGCTCAGAGGCAGAGATGGTGCTCAGCGCACCTGGGCGCCGTTGCCAGCACAGCCCCCCTGTGCTCACCTGGCCCCCAGCTGAGGCAGAACCCAGGGAGGCCCTGTTGGGGGCTTCTCTTCTCCAGCACCACGTGCCCAACCTGGACCACCAAGTGCAGGAAGCAGGCCAGGGAGGCCGGAGCGGTGGAGCCGGGAAGAGCTTACGTGTGGCCACTGGCTACCAGGGAGAAACGCAGCCCCATGCGGTGACGTGTGTCCCCCATCTGGCTGTGGGACGTGCGTGTACCCGATGCCCTCTCTGTGGTGAGGGTTAGAAAAACTGGGCTCCTTGGCCACTTGTGGGTGGCTCCCCCAAGGCTCTGCCTCTCAGCAGGAGAGGCTGGCCGCCTCCTGGGCACATTTGCTTAAAGCCAAAGTTTACACCTGAGGTCAGTCCTGTGCAAGCTCCCGCGTTCTACCTGGGGCCCGGCCCCGTTTTGTTTCTTGGTGCCGGGTCACACATGCGGAGCAAGGCGCTGCACCCCGAGCCTCCCAGCCCCTGTGTGGACCTCTGCGTCCTGCCTGGGCCAGTGGTCTGCCTCCCGTGGTCCATGCCGGGACGAGCCCTCATGAAGGTCACCCTCGGGAGAGCTGAGCATGACAGCCCTCGCAAGAACCCAGGGAGCTGATTTGTTTTCCCGCTCATTCCTCTGGGCACCTTAAGTCCATCTGCCCTGCCTCTTCAGAGCTTCTGTTCTGACGTCAAGGCAGATCCCCAGGCCCACAGTGCTCCCAGCCACCTTCCAGGGTGGCCTTCAGGAGGGGCCATTGCCAAGGCAGATCCCCAGGCTGGCCGTCCTCCAGGCAGTGCTCCCAGCCACCTTCCAGGGTGGCCTTCAGGAGGGGCCATTGCCAAGGCAGATCCCCAGGCTGGCAGTCCTCCAGGCAGTGTTCCCAGCCACCTTCCAGGGTGGCCTTCAGGAGGGACCATTGCCAAGGCAGATCCCCAGGCTGGCAGTGCTACCGGCCACCTTCCAGGGTGGCCCTTAGGAAGGGCCATTGCCAAGGCAGATCCCAGGCCCTAAGTGCTCCAGGCAGTGCTCCCGACCACCTTCCAGGGTGGCCCTTAGGAAGGGCCGTTGTCAAGGCAGATCCCAGGCCCTAAATGCTCCAGGCAGTGCTCCCGACCACCTTCCAGGGTGGCCCTTAGGAGGGGCCATTGCCAAGGCAGATCCCAGGCCCTAAGTGCTCCAGGCAGTGCTCCTGACCACTTTCCAGGGTGGCCCTTAGGAGGTGCCATTGCCAAGGCAGATCCCAGGCCCTAAGTGCTCCAGGCAGTGCTCCCGGCCACCTTCCAGGGTGGCCCTTAGGAGGGGCCATTGTCCCTGCACTGCAGCCGTGGCGAGCGGGTCCCCAGGAACAGGTCATTGGCTGGTGCCAGCTGCCAGGTTGAGCCAGGCGTGGCCAGGTGTGTGAGGATGCGTCCAGGAGAGCCTGTCGCTGCAGCGGGTACCCAGCTGGGTCTCTCCGTGTCTCCCACGCCCTTCTCCTGTCTCCCAGGCACTGACGTCAAGGACGCCAAGGTGATATGTGTTTCCACGGGGACCAAGTGCATCAACGGCGAGTACATGAGCGACCGCGGCCTGGCACTCAACGATTGCCACGCGGAGATCATCTCCCGCAGGTCCCTGCTCAGGTTCCTCTACGCGCAGCTGGAGCTGTACCTGACGTGAGTATGCGGCCTGCAAGCAGCGCCTCACTAAAGCAGCTCCCGTAGACACCGCGGCAGACCCTTCCCTTGTGTCTGTGACCACTCAGAAATGCTCCAGGTAGTGACAGTCATACAGCCGAGGCTGGGTCCCTGTCTCCCACAATGCTTGGTTATAAGATAGAGTCGCCTTGCTGGGAGTGGTGGTGCACACTTGTCATCCCAGCACTTGGGAGGCTGAGACAGGAGGATCTGGGTTCTAGGCCAGCCTCAGCTACTTAGTGAGGCCCTCTGCAACTTAGTGAGACCCTGTTTCAAAATAAAGAATAAAAGCGGGGTGTGGTGGCACATACTTGTAATCCCAGCATTCGGGAGGGTGAGACTGGAGGATCGCAGTTTGCAGACAGCCTCAGCTACTTAGTGAGGCCCTCTGCAACTCAGTGAGACCCTGTTTCAAATAAAAAATAAAACTAGGGCAGGGGTTGTAGCTTGGAGGTCGAATGCCCCTGGGTCCCATCTTCAGACCCGCAAAAATAAATAAAATAAAGAATAAAAAGTCAGGCATGGTAGCCCATGCTTGTAATCCCCACACTTGGGAGGCCGAGACAGGAGGATCGCACAGGTTCGAAGCCAAACTCAGTTACTTAGTAAGACCCTTTTTCCAAATAAAATATAAAATAGGTCTGGGAATGTAGCCCAGAGGTAGAAGGCCCCTGGGTTGCATCCCCAGTACTGGAAAAAAAGAATATAAAAACCAACCAAGCTGGAGCCATAGCTCAGGGGGTAGAAAATAAATAAATACATAGATAAATACATAAATAAATACATAAATAAAATAGAGTTGGCTAAATTATAAACACGCACCTGTGTGAGCACAGAGTAGCCGTACATTTCGAGTGTGCTTAAGACTGTGTTATTTTGCTGTGTGCAGAGTGGGTGGAAAACAGTGTGGTCATTTTTGGTTTGGGCACTCTGCTTGAGCCTGACCCCTGTCCTTCCCAAGGCCACTTCGTACATGTCTTCTGCTTTGAAGTCACGTGTGAGGAGCTAGAGCCACTCTGGGCTTGATGACACACTGTCCTTGAGCTGGCCCGAGCTATCAGTGACCACAGATGTGTGCCCAGGGACTCGGTGAGGCCTGCCTGGCCCCTGCTGACGGCAGGCGTCTGACGGCCACCTGACCCGCGCAGGGCTGCCTGTCTCGTCCACACCAACTGCGCGCGGCCTCTAGTGTCACCTTCGATCTCTTTCCTTGCAGTAGCAAAGAAGACCAGAAGCGGTCCATCTTCCAGAGGTCGGAGCGTGGCGGCTTCCGGCTGAAGGAGACTGTGCAGTTTCACCTCTACATCAGCACCTCGCCCTGCGGAGACGCCCGGATATTCTCTCCACACGAGCCTGTGCTCGAAGGTGCGAGGCCGCGTCATGCCCCACGGGCCGGGGAGCGCACCCTGGTGACAGCAGAGACACAGCCTCCCCGGGGTCCTTGTGATTCTGGAGATCCCAGCCTGGGCTGTGGACCTGATGGCAGTCGCCCTCAAAGAGGCCTCTTTCTCCACAATTAACAGATTGGTTAGGAAATTCTAGAGAACGCAAAATGCTGACTAAGTAAAAAGAAAGAAAAATGTTAGTTTTGGTTAACCAAGTGTTGGTGTGGAGTGGAGGTTTTAGGTCCGGGTCATATCCACATGTGATTTACCTCTGTACCGTCTGGCTGTGGCTCTCCGTGTTTCTTTTTTTATTTTTGTGTGGATCATATTGAAAATGGCACATATTCAGACGTGCTTGGTGCCCTCCCCCGCCTCCCCCCAACAGTGAGTGTCTGGGCTGACCACGCTGCGTTCACACTTATACACATGTTCGGATGTAGCTCCTCCATCAATCAACCTCAGCCTTCTTCCTCTCCTATCCTTCCATTTCAGCTTTGCTGAGGCTTCCCCTCCTTTATCTGGAGTCCCTCTGGTATCTCCAATACTCCCTAGTTTGGGCATAATAGAGGAAACATATGTCCCTTCTCTTTCTGTGCTCGGCTGATCTCACTTAACATAATGTTCTCCAGGCCTCTCCATCTTTTTGCGAATGACATGATTTTGTTCTTCTTTATAGCTGAGTAGAATTCCATTGTGTGTATTTCCCATAGTTTTGCAATCCATTCATCTGTTTATGGAGACCTGGGTTGGTTCCGTATTTTGGCTGTTACAAACTGTGCTGCTATGAACATGGGCATGCAGATGTTGCTGTAGTTCTGATTCAACCCCTTTGGAAAGATGCCCGGGAGGGGTAGAGCCTGATCATCTGGTGGGTCCATCCCTGTTTTCTAAGGAATCTCCACACTGATCTCCATAGTGGCTGTTTCTGATGTTCCTGGTGTTTCTGATGAGCTACGCTAAGCGTGACTGATGGGCAAGGCTGCTCTGCGAGCTGCAGGTGGCGCTGCGGCGAGTGGGGCCTCTGTGGCCGTCTCCGCCTTCACCTTCCCAGGCCAGGGTCACACTTTTGTTTGACAGTGGGTTGTATCCACTTATTCCTGCTTATGCATTATTTTTTCCAAATAGAATGTTTGATAATATTTTTATTACAAAAGCAATATACAGCCAGGCATGGTGGCACATGCCTATAATCTCAGTACTTAGAGACAAGAAAGAGCATAGGTTCAAGGCCAGTCTCAGCAAGTATCAAGACTCATCAACCTAGCAAGGCCCTTTTCTTTCTTTTTTTTAGTGTTTTTTAAATTTATTTTTATTGGTGCATTGTAATCATATATCACATTGGAATATAAGACTTGAGAGGATATACAAGCACACATCATCCAATTAGCCCTCATCCAGTCCCCATTACATTCCCTCCCCCTCCCTCAATCCCATGCTTGTTTGGTGATTAACTTTGACACATTTGTTTATGTACCTCCTGCCTTTTAAAGAGGCTCCATCCTCCCCTATTCCATACCCTCTGATTGGTCACCTTAGTTGCTTCGCTATAGGGCCCTTTCTATAGCTCGACCTCTTCCTGTTGCCCCTTTCCTCCTAGTTTTTGCTGATTAGGGGAAGCATCTGATTTTTATTTTCTGCGATATTTCTCTGCATGCCACGTTGCAAGTACCCATCCCACTCTTGACGGCCCCAGTAGTGGCCTGGCTACCCGGTGGACTGATCCAGACCTCGCTGGCTCAAGCAGCGGCCTTGCCTCATGGGAGGCCCCAGTTCTGGTCTCGCTGACCCCGACACCGGCCTAAACCCTCGGCTGGCTCCGATCCCGGCCTGGGTGGCCCCAGCACCGGCCTAGCCTTAAGGCAGGCTCTGATCCCAGCCTCGGAGGCCTCAGTAGTGGCCTTGCCTCATGGAAGGCTCTGATGCCGGCCGCTGGCCCCGGCACCATCCTAACCCCTCAGCAGGCTCCGATCCTGGCCTCGGAGACCCCAGCACCAGCCTTGCCTCACAGCAGGCTCCGATCCTGGCTTCGCTGGCCTTGGCACCGGCCTAACCCCTCGGCAGGCTCCAATCCTGGCTTCGGAGGCCCCAACACCAGCCTTGCCTCACGGCAGGTTCCGATGCTGGCCGCTATAGCAAGGCCCTTTTCAAAATTAAAATAGAGCTAAGGATGTAACTCAGAGGTAGAATGTCTCTGGGTTCCCTCTTCAGTAACACACACACACACACACACACACACACACACACAAACACAGCAATATACATACTTCTGTAAAAAATTGCTAAGTAATTTTAAGATGAGAGAGAAAATTAAAATCCCATATATCACCTTATGCAGGACTAATCATTGTAGATTCAAACTTTAGCGTACGTCTTATGAATTTATTTCTGAATCCATCTACAGAAATGTTTTTAGCCGGGCGTGGTGGTGCACGCTTGTAATCCCCGCACTTGGGAGGCAGAGACAGGAGGATCGCGCAGGTTGGAAGCCAGCTGTGTGCGCTGGCTTAGGAGACCCTGTTTCCAAATAAAAATATAAAAATAGGTCTGGGAGTGTAGCCTGGAGGTAGAAGGGCTTCCAGGAACCCCAGTACCACCAAAAAAAAAAAAAAAAAGGAAAAAAAAAGAAATGTTTTTAAAGTACTCAGGTAAGATAGGCCCCCAAGCGCCCAAAGTTAGCAAAGCACGGTGTTTCTCCTGCTTGCTTCTGAGCATTCTTCACAATAAAAAGAAATCATTTCAGTGCTGAACGCGGTGGCGCACACCTGTAACCCCAGCATCTGGGAGACTGAGATGGGAGGATCGCAGGTTCAAAGCCAGCCTCTGCAACTTAGGTAGAGGCTCAACGCAACCTAGTGAGATTCTGTGTCAAAACAAAAAACAGGGCTGTAGGTATAGCTCAGAAGTAAAACACCCCTGAATTCAACCCCACCACCACCACCCACACACACACAGAAATCATTTCAGTAAAAATGAAAACCCCTTTCTTTGACCCAATCCAGAGAGACCACCTTCTCAAATCTGGTTTGTGCTGTGCTCTCTGATCAATTCAGCAGTTCATGTTGTATGTGTATTTCCTAGAGAAAGCGTACACGTATGCATATGTATACATAAATTCTCTTTTAACTTTAGGAGGTGTGGCTGGATGTGCTTTTCTGTAAACCCAATGATGGGTTTCAGACGCCCTGTTTCTCTCCTAGAACCAGCAGACAGACATCCAAATCGTAAAGCGAGGGGTCAGCTGCGGACGAAAATCGAGTCTGGCGAGGGGACAATCCCCGTCCGCTCCCACGCCAGCATCCAGACGTGGGACGGCGTGCTGCAGGGCGAGCGGCTGCTGACCATGTCCTGCAGCGACAAGATGGCCCGGTAAGGCCGCGGGCCGCGGCACCCTCCGCCCTCCTTCCCTGTTCCCAGCCTTTGTCTTTGTCCTGTCCCTGCTCGGGCCTCCCAGGGTCCTGGGGACAAAGTTCTGAACAGGCGCTCCGTGGGCACAGGGAAGTGGTGGGGGCCTCCCACACCGCCCTCCTCAGAGCGAGCATCGGGCCTTCACCCGGCATCTGGTTACACTGGAGCGCTCCCCGTGCTGCCGGCAGTGGCGTTCAAAACCACCTGCTCCCAGAGGGACGCACAGAGGACCTCCTCCCCGGTGGAGGCCTGGGCCTCCACGGCCACGGTCTTTACTGCCTGGCGGCGTGCGTGATCAGCACGCCCACTTCAGGATAGCTGGACACTTCCACGGCGTGTTCCACGCACACAGCGCTGCAGCCGTCTGGCCCCGCGGGTTGGCCCACGACGCGGCTCCATGGACAGGCTGCCCTAGTTAGCCGGCGATCAGGAATGGCCTTCTCTCTCTCTCGGGAGCTTACATCCAGGTCATGTTTTAGAAAACATTTCTCCAGGTGCTGGTGTAGGTCCAGTAGCTCTTCTTTGTTTTTATGTTTCAATAAATGTTTATTTGAAAACAGAATTGCATGGGCAGATTTTGAAAGTATTCCGAAGAACAGAAGCAAGTAACCTCGAACCCTCCCTTCTCGCAGGCGTGGCGATGTGCACTTGGAAGGTTGGGACAGGAGGGTTCTAGGTTTAAGGACAGCCTCTGCAACTCAGACCCCGTTTCAAAATAAAAAAGGGCTGGGGGCTTCACTGGAAGTAAAATGCCCTGCGTTCAGTCCCCAGGCCCACACACGACATATAAAACCCTCCTTTCTCAGACCCCCACTTTGGTGCCAGGGTGGGTGGCCCTGGACCGCCCCCACACAGGCTTCCAGAGTTGATATACACTTACCCGCACCTCCCTCACACCTGATGGTGGAGTGCCCTGTGGTAGTGAGGTCCAAGGGAAGCGCGTCTCCCAGCGGTGTGGAAGCCCATGCGTGTCCACAGGAGGACCTGTGCACACGTTTTCAGTTGCTGTGAGCCTTGTGTTGACTTTCTGAAATGGGTTCCAGGGAAGGGGAACGCTCAGGCACTCAGGACTAGATTAATCATACACTCAGGGCTCTTCTCCCCAAGAGCACGTCACGGTTGAGTATCCGTCATCCAAAAGACTTGGGACCAGAACTGTTTTAGATCTCAGAGGAGTTTAGAGTTTAGGATATTTGCTTAGAATTTACCAGCTGAGCATCCCAAACCTGAAAATCCAAATTCCCAAACGCTCTGAACTCTGGAGCTCTTTAGGGATGCTGGTCTGCACCCCTGTGGCATAGTCACTTTATT
The DNA here is from genome assembly GCF_963383645.1 of Muscardinus avellanarius. Lineage (NCBI taxonomy): Eukaryota > Metazoa > Chordata > Mammalia > Rodentia > Gliridae > Muscardinus > Muscardinus avellanarius. The sequence goes on along the minus strand of NC_137790.1, from coordinate 1,364,002 downwards.
ATATGTCCTTCCAGCCACTGTCTAGAGGCGCGTGTGTGTACGCGTGCACGCACGCATATGTGTGTTCTTGGAAAAAGGCAATAGTATCATTTGGGGGTATTTATGTGTGTGTTGTTATCTGTAGAAATGGCATTGTTATAAATCTTACTGTCTCTTATATTCTAATTCAACTCTGTGCATCTGTTCAGCACTTCCGGGGTTTGCAAATATTCTGACAGTCACAGGCTCTTTCCCTCACAGTGGACCCTTGCACTTCCTCTGGCTTCCTTCTGTCCGACATGGAGCTCTTTGTAGGCCTCTGCTAGACTTCTTGCGGTCTGGATCCAGGAGATGCGTGCATGGACTTTCACGCAGTGATGTCCGGTTGCAGCCATGCGTTCAGTGAGCCCCCCTTTTGTAAATGGGTGTCTCGGGCTTTAGTTTGAATTCCTCTTATGACCATGAACACTGAGCGTTTCTCTAACCGGGTATTAACCGTCCTGCCACTTCTTTTGACTGCCCTTTGATACGCTTCCCTCGCATCTTTGGGTCATCTTTTCCTCTTGATTTTCAAGGTTCCTGGTATTGCTGTAATCCTCAAGGCGAGGGGAACAGTCAGCGTCTTCCCCGGGTCCTTCTCTCACTGAGTGGTCTTTTCCCTGTACTGACCACTTGTCCATGGGCGCGAGGGCCCTCTGGGCTGTCTCTGCTGTAACGCTGCTCTCTGTGCCTGTCCATGTGCCGGTTTCACACTTTTGATTACTATTAATGTTTGTCCCGTTTAGAAGTCAGAAGGCATATATACTTCAACTTTATTTTTATTTTTGCATAATTGTTTGGTCTATTTAGGTTCCCTTGGGACTTAATTTTTGGAAGAATTTTTCTGTTTCTCAAAAAATGCCATTGTCGGCGGGGCGTGGTGGCGCACGCTTGTAATCCCGTGCTTGGGAGGCAGAGACAGGAGGATCGCGCAGGTTCAAAGCCAGCCGCAAGCGCTGGCTTAGGAGACCCTGTTTCCAAATTTTAAAAAATGTAAAAATGGGTCTGGGAGTGTAGCCCGGAGGTAGAAGGGCTTCCAGGAACCCCAGTACCACCACAAAAAAAAAAAAAAATGCCATTGTTAGGTTTTTTTTTTCTGTTTTTTTTTCTTTTATTGGTGCACTGTATTCATACATCCTAGTGGGATACAAACTTTTGTAGACATACATGCACACATCGCCCAGTCAGCCCCCACCCGATCCCCACCCCATTCCCTCCCCATCCCTCCTTCCCATGCTTGGCTTAGTGGTTGACATCTAGTATTAGCAATTTATCCAAAATTAAAAATGATAATCTCACATAACAGTTTCATTTGTCTGATACCAAGCTTTTGATAATTTAAAGATAACATTTCAGTATTTCTTTTTGCATTCTTTCTTACCAGAGAATATTTTTTTCTTTTTTTTTTTAGGTGAAACTATCATATATTTATATATTTATTTTTCAGAAAAAAATCTATCCTGATATGGAATATGGACTCTAGATACCCAAAATGATCTCAAAAAAGAACAAAGCTAGAAGATATATATTTTCTGATTTCAAACCATATAAAGCTACAATAATTGAAACAGTGTAGTACTGTTATAAAGGCAGATATATAAACCATTGGAGTTAAATAAAAGCATAGAGATAAATTCTTCCATATATTGTCAAGTTATTTTTGACAAGGTTTCCACGAACATTTGGTGGAGGAAATAATAATCTTTTAACTAAATATTGTTGAAAATAATAATTACATGAAAAAGAAAAAAATTGGACCCTTACCTAATCCCATATACAAATATTAACTCAAAATAGATAAAAGACCTAAATATAAATCTTAAGACTATAAACTTTTAGAAGAAAATCTGGGTCATAAAACCTCACAACATTGAAATTGGCAGTGATTTCTTGGATATGATTTCAATGGCACAGGCAACAGAAGGGTATACAAACTCCCTAAAAAATAAAAAAAATTGTATATCCAAAGACAACGTAAACAGAGTTAAAAGTTACTGATAGAATGGAATAAAATATTTTCAAATGCTATATCTGAAGGTATATTAATATTCCAACTAGAAATCCTAAAAATTAACAACAATAAAGGCAAACAATACCATTTAGAGATAGGTAAAAGACTAACATAAATAATGAATCTCCACAGATAACTAATCTTACTTGTCTGTTGGATGGAAAATCTTGTTTCTCTGATTCTGGTGTGTGTTACCTATTTCTTCTTTGTAGTTAATCTCTTTGAGTATTTTCTCTAGTGCTGGTTTTGAAGACATAAATTCCTTCAGTTTTTGTTTGTCATGGAAGCTTCTTATTTCCCTATCTAATTTGATAGAAAGTTTTGCTGGGTAGGAAATTTTTGGCTGGAAGTTGTTTTCTTTCAGAGTTTGGAATATGTTACTCCAAGCCCTTCTGGCTCTCATGACTTGGTTTGGGAAGTCTGGAGTGATTCTAATTGGTTTGCCTCTGAATGTCACTTGGCCCTTTGTTTTTGTTGCCTTTAAGATTCTCTGCTTGGCTTCCACATTGGTCATTTTGACAATTATGTGGCATGGGGATACTCTTCTCCGATCCTGTCTAAAGGGAGTTCTATAAGTTTCCTGGACCTGTGTATCGACCTCTTGCTCTATGTTTGGCAATTTTCTGCTATTACATCCTTGAAGAGATTGTTGATCCCTTTGGTTTCACCTTCTTTTCCCTCCTCTATTCCAATTATTCTTAGGTTAGCTCTCTTAAAATGGACCCATATTTCTTCAATGTCAGATTCCTGCTGTCGGATATTTTTTTCTAGATTAGAAACTATGCATTCATTTTTGGATCGATCATCTTCTAAGAGCGAGATTCTATTCTCCGTGTGGTCTAATCGGTTGTTTGTACTTTGAATTGAGGCCTTTACTTCATTAATTGCATCCTTTATCTCTTTTTGGCTCTCTCTGAATTCTTTTCGAAACACCTCTATTATTTCTACAGTTATTTTCCTGATTTGATCTTCTAGAAATCTCTGAATTTCTGTTTTATTGGGTTCTGATGTTGTGGGGTTGTGGGCATTCATTGCTCCATTGTTATTCCTCTTTCCCATGATTTCGGAAGTTTGTGCCTTCTCTGGGTTCTTCCCTTGGGTCACTACAACTTCACTTAAGGTGCTCTGGATCTCGAGTCTGTGGTATCTCAGACCCCACTACTCCTTTACTGGGTTGTATCGCAAAGTCTCAGACCCAGGGAGTTAACAGAGGCTGCTTTAGACTGTGGGGGGTGCCAGGTTGGGCGTTCTCCTATGGTGTGATATCTCTGCCACCGCCACTCCCCCACTGGGTCAAGTCCCTGGGAGTGCAGTATTGAGATTTCTCCTCCGGGGCCCTCTATTTGACTCACTGTTGTTGAGTACGCAGATGGAGCTGTAGTGGACTCGGTGAATTTGCTGCTGCTGCCACTGGTGGCAATATGGTGCTGCTGCCACGCCCTCGGCCGTGAGGCTGGCGTATTTCTTCTCTGGTTTTGAGCTCCGCTCTGAGTCCCTGCAGCGTGTGTTGAGCCCAGCCACTGGGAACTTTAGATGCTCCCTGCACCGAAAAATCTGCCGAATCCCGCCTGGCTGTTCTGCAGCCGCTCACGTTGGCTCGTTGTCCGCTGCTTCTCTCTGGAGCCTGGTGGGCTGTTGAGTGCGTTGGTCTGTAGCCATAGCCATCCAGTGAACTTGCTGCTGCTGCCGGCAGTAAGGTGCTGCTGCCATGTTCTCAGCCGTGAGGCCGGCGTATCTCCTCTGTGACTCTGAGCTCTGTTCTGAGTCCCCCTCCTCTCTGGGGCCTGGTGCTGCAAGAAAAGATGGCGCCCGCCACTCCGCGCCGCAGCTCTGGCCGCAGCACTGCAGTCTGGTTTCTTTCTGGTGTCCTGTTTTTCCAGCCCTCTTTTTTCTGTCCCTTGTAGTTACATTTTTTTGTTTCTCTGGTGATGGTGTTTTCTGGCTATGAAAGGCGCTGATTTTGTGGTAATAGAGATTGGTTGTTAGCGGGGCTCTTAAGCCCCGCTTTTCTCGGTCGCCCCCATTGTTAGTTTTGACAGGGGTTATTTTGAATGTATACATTGGGAAGTATGGATGTCTTAACAAGACTGTCTTCAAATTTGTGTGTGCAGGTTATATTTCTATTTCTTAGTATCTTCTCATCTTTTAGCTTGGTTTTGCAGTTTTCAGTATATGAGGCTTTCTCATCCTTGGTTAGGTTTATGTGCAAGTATTTTTCTTATTATTTAAATGAAGTTGTTTTCTTAATTTTCTTTTCAGATTGTTCATGTTAGTATATAGAAATGTAATTGATTTTGCATATTGGTTTTATTTTTGTTATTTTGCTAAACTTGTGTGTTAGTTCTAACAGCTTTTAAATGGAATCTTTAGAATTTTACATATATGAAATGTCATCTGCAAACATATAATTTTCTTATTTTCCAGTTAGGAGGCCGTTCACTCCTCTGTATTGCCCAGTAGTGTGCTGACTGTGGGCAGGACACTGGGCGTCCTGGCCCTGTTGCTGATTTTAGAGGAGAGCTTCAGTCTTTCACCATCAAGGCCAAATTAGGCTATTGGGTTCTCATAATCGTATGCACTGTGTTGAGGCGACTTCCTTCTGCTCGTGTTCCTCGAGCGTGTTTATCATGGAAGGCAGTTGAATCTCATCCAGTGCTCTTCTGCATCAACTGAGAGGATCACATGCTTTGTGTTTCATTTACGTTAATCTGATTGATTGCACTGAAGGGCTTTTCAAATGCTGAACTGTCCTTAAATTCCAGGAAATAATGCTACCTGGTTATGGTCTATAATCCTTTCGTTGTGTTATTGAGTTTGATATGCTAATATTGTGAGAAGGATTTTTGCTTCAATATTCATCAGAAATATTTGTCTATAGTTTTCTGACTTGGCCTGGCTTTGATATCAGGGTAATGCTGGCCTCATAGAATGAGCTCAGAAATGTTGCCTCCTCTAATTTTTTGGAAGAGTTTTAGGAGGATTGGTGCTTATTATATTTTAAACAGTGTTTAAACATTTGGTGGAATTCTCCAGTGAAGTAACCTGGCTGTGGGCTCTTCTTTGCTGGGGGAGGTTTTATATCATTACTGGTTCCGTCTCTCACTTGTTAATGATCTATTTAGATCTTCAGTGTCTTCATGACTCGGTCTTGGTAGTTGTATGGTTACAGGAATTTATGTTCCTTTAGGCCATCGATTTGTGGGTGGCAGTTATTCACGGCTCCTTTCCATTCCTGTGGCATCAGCCGTAATATTACCTCTGGCATTTCTAATTTTGGCTATTTCAGTCTTCTCTGTGCTTTCATAGTTAATATAGCTAAGAATTAATTTTGTTGCACTCTTTTTAAGAAAACTCTTATTGATTTTTTCTGTTATTTTTCTGCTGTATTTTATCTATTTATACTTTCATGTCTTTCTGCTAGATTTGGATTTAATTTGTTCTAGTTCCTTAATTTGCTGTTAGATTATTAATTTGATGTATTGATAAGTGATCTGTGTTATCTTTTACTTCATTAAGCATCTTTATGACAGTTATTTTAAATTCTTTCCCAGGCAGCTGATAGATCTGCATTTCTTTTAGGATTAGTTTCCAGAAATTTATTTTTTGGTTTCCTGCTTGGGCTGTGTTTCTCTGTTTTTTGTATGCCTTTTAATTTGAGGGGAGGGGTTTTGGATTTAAGCATTTGGAAAAAAATTTCTTTCACAGCCTTTGCATACCGGCTCTGTGCCGGTAAAGTTTGCTTTCGGATTTCTTCTGATCTCTTGACCCCTGGTGTCCGTCTGCAAAACCGTAGCCCTGTGTGCTGCTTGCCTCTGTTTTCAGCAGCTTCCAAACTCTCAACATTGGCTCCATCACTGCTCTGAGTCAAGCAAAACAGAAGCCAGTCGCCGGGCTGACTTCAGATGAGCCGGGATGTTGGGTACAGGACCCAGACTTGTTTCCATCCTGAGGGAAGAGCCTCGGTCTCGGGAGTCCTCGTGGCTGCTCCTTCTTTCTGTCTGTCTATCATCTATCTAGGCACTGGGGATTGAGTCCAGGAGCATTCTATCTCTTAGCTACACCTCCAGCCCCGTTACTTCTTGTCTTGAAGCAGCTTCTTGCTAGGTTGCTGAGGCTGCCCTCGAACCCACACACATCCTGTCTCAGCCTCCCGAGGACTGGGATACAGACGCGCATCGCTGCGCCGGCTCAGAGCTATCACCTTTATTGCACGTAATACAGCGGAGACGTGTGTCCTGTTTGAAAACTTCCCAAGTCTTTCACGAGACGCACGTGTAGATCACCAGTGTCTTTTTAGGTACAAACTCCAGTGTTGTCATGTGAAACATAACGGCGAACAGAAAACACTCCCCAGTTTAATGATTTTCAAGTGGGCTTTCCTGTGAATTTTGGTCTGCTGCTCCAGCTCGTCACCTTTCCCGGCCGCGTGCTTGCCGTGTGGCAGCGCTGGGCGCAGCTGTGCAGCCGCGTGAGGACGCTGGCCTGGCGCTTGGCCCTCCCCGAGGGTCCCGCTTCCTCTGAGAATGTGCCTCCTTCTCCCTGCAGCTGGAACGTGGTGGGCATTCAGGGCTCGCTGCTCAGCATCTTCGTGGAGCCCATCTACTTATCCAGCATCATCCTGGGCAGCCTGTACCATGGGGACCACCTCTCCAGGGCCATGTACCAGCGCATCTCCAACATAGAGGACCTGCCGCCGCTCTATACCCTCAACAAGCCTCTGCTCAGCGGCAAGTATCCTCGTCACCCCCATGGGCACAGGGTGGCTGCGGGGCGGGAGAGCCTCCCAGGAGGGCACGCGAGGAGGGCCTCCAGGGCCGTCCAGCGAGCCTCTCTGCAGGGTGAATGCCTTTCCCTATCGCAAACCTGGCCATCCGAAGGCTGAATTGCAGCCAGCCCGGCCCCGTGTCTCCTCTTCCTCACATCACGGTCATTCCTGCCTTGGGGGCAAAGACGCGTAGGTGTCAAGAAAATCACTAAGCACTGGCTTTCCCAGGCTCGCTGGGCCGGGTCTGCCGAATCCGCTTCCTTGCATGGAGCCTCCTGGGTGTCCACACAACAACAGGCTGCCCCAGGGTGCCCTGACGCCCACCAGGCTCACCATGGGAGGCTGTGGCGGTGCCACGGGCATGCTCATGACGGGCGTCATGCTCGGCCATCTCTTCTCCTACTTTTTACGCCCTGCGTTACTGGTTTCTTTTCTTTTTTTAGAATTTCAGTGACTAACAGTAAAGTGAACAGGAGCTCTTGAATTCAAGGTTCTTAAACTCTAAGCCTACCTTTACTTAAAAGGACACAGAAGGTATTTTTTACCCTTTAGAAAAATAACATCGTACTAATGTTTTTGAAGCTCAAAACTAAACCCTGACCCTAACTGAATCCTGCTTCCTCTGGTGTGTGTGCACTCTTCCTCCAGTGTACGTGCACTGTTTTCCTCTGGTGCACATGAGTGACTTCTGCTGTGTGTGCACGCCTCCCTCGGTGTGTGTGTGTGTGTGTGTGTGTGTGCTCTGCCATGGCCGCTGCCCGCACACCTGGTGAGGGCAGTGTGGTGTCTGCCCAGCTTATAAAGTAAGCATGGCTAGGGAAAGGCAGGAGTCGTCTGGGGTCGAATCTTACAGCTCCCAAACTCTGACCTCAGTCTTGAAGAGAAACACACTTGACTGAGGACTCTGGGTGGGTGAGTTGAAGCTGGACCGTGGCCGTGGTTTGGAGCACTCTGTTTTATGTTGGCATGTGAATTTCTCACAGCTCAGAAAGTAATTTTCTCTCTTTGCCTTCCCTTGAGGTGAGAGTGCTTGATCAGTCCATTTTGGTTGCTATAACAAAGGACCGGAGGCTGGGAACTTTACAGAGAAAAGAGGCTCATTTAGTTCACAGTTTAGAGGCTGAAAGCCTGTTTGACCTCTGGCGAGGGAGTCGCAGGGACGCGAAACCGTGGGGCGGCGGGGTTGCGCAGAGGTGACGGGTGGCGCCACGGAGTGCAGGAGCGAGCGGGTGTGGGTCACCCCTGCTGTAAGAACTCGCTCTGAGGAACTGACCAGGGTCCAGGAAGACCTGCGTTAATCCTCCCCAGGGACACACTCAGTGACCGAGCCGCCTCTGACAGGTCCCCGCCTGACACCCCTGCATTGGGGACGAAGCCTCTGGCACAAGAGCCTTGAGGTCGCACACACAGCACAGCCAGGCTGACCTGCAGCCGCCACCATAGACACTTAGCGTAGCGTGTGAGACCTGCAGCCAGAGGAGCTGCCCCACCAGCCGTCCATCAGGGCCTCGCTGAATGGTGCCGGAGCCATCGAGCGGTGAGCCTCCCGAGCTGAGTCTGAACAGAAAGGGTCACTTTGCTGAAGAAGCATTCTGCCGGGCGTGGTGGGCACACTTATAATCCCAGAGCTTGGGAGGCTGAGACAGGAGGATCGCACAGGCTCGAAGCCAGCCTCAGCTACTTAGTGAGGCTCTCAGCAACTCAGGGAGACTCTGTTTCCAAATAAAATAGAAAATAGGTCTGGGAGTATAGCCCAGAGGTAGAAAGCCCCTGGACTCCACCCCCAGTACCACACACACACACAAAAGAAATATTCCAAGAGATCGACAGTAGGGCTCACTTCCAAAAGTCAAATGTGTTTTTATCAAGTTCTGTATGCGTCAAGTACACATGTATATAAAAAAATAATAATACTATCCGTGCACTAGACTTAAAGGTCACCACTGTACTATATGCGTATCTATATTGAGAATAATTTATTTTAGCTTATTTTGTTTTATTTTTGTGGTACTGGAAATTGAACTCTGAGCTATACCCCTGGCCCTATTTTATTTTGGAACAGGTCTCATTAAGTTGCCTAGGCTGGCCTTGAACCTGCAATCCTCCTGTCTCAGCCTTGCACGTACTGGGATTAGAGGTGTGTGCCATTGTGCCCAGCTTATACATTGAGAACACGAGGCATATCATAAAACATAAAGGTCTGTTCTTCCCCCCTCCCAGTAGCCTCCCTGCTCCTCAAGGCCCCACATGCCATTCATTTTGCAGTCTCCGCCTGCCCGCCTTCCTGAAGGCTGCAGGAGGAACAGGACTTGTGACCCACCTGCAGGGGGAGGGAGCGTGCCCGCTGCCCGGGGGAGCCAGCGTGGGGGTGAGGGCAGCCGCAGGCCGCCCTAGCCCCGTGTCTGCAGCAGCACAGGAGGAGGCCCGCCCTGCTCTGCCTCTTGCACACCTAAACCTCCCCACTCTATTTGTTAGACTGTCTTGTCTTTTTCCCACTGGTGGTTTGGAAGTTCTGAGTCTGATTTCTGTTCTACCTTTTGGCTGCCTTTATTTTTTTACACAAATACATTTAAGCCACTTAAAAACGAAAATCAGCCCCAAGAACTAGTGGGATCCAGAGAACACACCTGGGGAAGCTGGTCTTGGCTGGTGTCCACAGCCGCCCTCCGCCCTCCGCCCTGCTCCTGGCTCTTTGGTGACCTTCGGGAGATGGAGAAGGGCTCTTTCTCACCAAGGTCATGCTTTTCCTGTCACCTTACCAACAGTCCTGATGCAGATCAAGGAGCCCTTCTCTCCTGGCCACGTCTTCCCACCTCGAGCCTCCCGCTCTTCGACCCCTAGGCAGCGTGGCCCTCGCTCCTGGAGTGTGTCCTTCACTCCTGGACGCACGGCGTGCTGGAGCATCCTGTGGCAGGTTGCCGGCCCTCCTCTGTGTGCCGGCGGCTCCTCGGGCTCCCTCCCGAGCACACGCTGCCCTCCAGCCTTCTGCTGTCACAGACCCAGGTAGATTTCCTCTCGCTTTCTAGGAAGCCATCCCAGAAAGGTGGGTCTGAAGCGTTTCCCAGAGGCCCTGGTTGAAGTGGCAGGCCCCAGCGTGGCCCTGGGAGACAGTGGGGCCTCAGGAGGTGGGAGGCCCTTAGTCATGGAGGGTGCTCTGGCCTGGGACTGTGAGGCCCCGGCCACGCTCTCTTCTCCTCTCATCTCTTCTCGTCTCTCTGTTTCTCTTTTTCTTTCTCTCTCTCCACCTGGCTGTGAGGAGAGCGGTTTTGCTCCACACCCACCATGATGTTCTGTAGAGCCACAGCCCCAAAGCCATGGGCCAACCAATCAGGCACTATAACCTGTAAACTCGAGCCAAAGAAACCTTTTTTTTTTTTTTTTTTTTTTTTTTTTTTTTTTTTGGTGGGAACCCAGAGGCTTTCTACCTCTGGGCTATATTCCCAGACCTATTTTATATTTTATCTGGAAACAGGGTCTCACTAAGTTGCTGAGAGCCTCACTAAGTAGCTAAGGCTGGTTTTGAACTTGTGCAATCCTCCTGTCTCAGCCTACTAAGCACAGGGATTACAAGCGTGTGCCACCACGCCCGGCTGAAACCTTTTTTCTTTATAAGGTGGTTGCCTCAGGCATATGTTGTAGTAACAAAAAGCTAACTAATGCACTCACTTTATTTTCTCTCTGATAGGGTCATTTGTGTTTTTCCTTTAAAATTCAAAGGTTTCCGTCAGGCCTGGTGGTGTATGCTTGTAAGCCCGGGACTTAGAGGGCTGAGGCAGGAGGCTTGCCATTTGAGATCAGCCTTAGCAACCTCGTAAGACCCTGTTTCAAAATAAAAAGTTAAAAACAAGCTGAGTATGTAGCTTAGTGGCAAAATTCCCCCTGGATTCAATCCCCAGTAACACACACACACACACTCACTCACTGTCACACACTCACTCACTGTCACACACACTCACACTCACTCTCACTCACACTCACACACACTCACTCTCACACACACACACACACTCACTCTCACACACACTCACTCTCACACACACACACACACACACCAAAACAATCGAAAAGTCTTAGCAAATCTGGCCTCCGTGTGTGACAGGCTTTCCTTCTACTCCTTCCTCTGAGCCCTTTAGTTTTTTGTTTTTGTGGCACTGGGGACGGAACCCGGGGGCATTCTACCTCTGAGATACACCCCCAGCCCTTTTTATTCTTTATTTTGAAACAGGATGTCACTAAGCTGCAGAGGGCCTCACCAAGTAGCTGAATCTGGCCACAAACCTGGAATCCTCCTGCCTCAGCCTTAAGCACTGGGATTACGCGCGTGCCTACCACGCCCAGCTTCCTCTGAGCCCTTTGACCTGGATCGCTGAGTCTTCCTTCAGCCTGAGTTTTCTTCCCTGTGGCTACATTTTTCTGGCCGCTTGATCCCTGGAGGTCCTGATGACAAAGCTCACAGCCTGTGGCCCATGTCCTCTCCCGTACCACATCCTCTTGCCCATACTAAGCCCAGGCCACCTGAACACCCAGAGCCTGCGGGAGACCACCGTGCTCCACGGCCTGGTCCCAGGACAGCCCTGTCCCTCGGCAGACTCCCCGGCATCCTGCGGAGCAGGGCTGTCTGGGTGGGACTGGCCCTGGCACCGCAGGCTGCCCGGGATGTGCTCAGCGGGCTGCAGCGCACACTCGTCCAGGCTCTGGCCCCCAGCGGCCCAGGTCTCCTGCTCCCTGAGGGCCTTCCCATGAGTCCATTGACTGGCGCAACTCAGAGGGAAGGCCTGTGTGGCTCATGGTGCTAGAGGTCAGTCCACGAGCTGGCTCCAAGGTGAAGCTGCATGGTGGAAGGCTGTGTCAGAGTGGAGCTGCTCGGTGTGTGACAGCCAAAAGAGAGGCGGAGAGAGGGAGAGAGGGGGGGGAGAGATGGAGGGAGAGGGAGAGGGAGGGAGGGAGAAAGGGAGAGAGAAAGAGAAAGAAAGGGAGGGAGAGAGGGAGGGAGAAAGGGAGGGAGAGAGAGGGAGAGAGGGGGAGAGGGGGAGGGAGGGAGAGGGAAGGAGAAGGGGAGAGAGGGAGGGAGGGAGGGAGAGAGAGAAGGAGAGAGGGGTAGAGGGCAGAGAGGGGAGAGAGGAGGAGAGAGGGGGACAGGGAAGGAGAGAGGGAGGGAGAGGGGGACAGGGAAGGAGAGGGGGAGAGAGGAGAGAGGGGAGAGGGGGAGAGAGAGGAGAGAAGGGGAGAGAGGGAGGGAGAAAGAAAGAGAGAAGGAGAGAGAGAGAAAGAGGGGGGAGAGGGAGGGAGGGAAGAGAGAAGGAAGGAGAGAAAAGAGGGGAGAGAGGAAGAGGGAGGAGAGAGAGGAGAGGAGAGAGGGAGGGAGAGAAAGGGGAGATAGAAGAGAGAAAGAGAAGCGAGAGGGAGGGAGGGAGAGAAGAGAAGCGAGAGGAGAGAGGGGATGGGCAGAGCGGAGTCCTCAAGGCGCCATCCCTAGTGAGCCACCTTGCACCTCTCCTAGCCACTCCACCTCAGAACCTTGTTGGGGGGGGGGACCTTGTTTTCAACCTGTGACCTTGGGGGGCATTTCACATGCAAAGCATAGCACCTACTAAATGGGTGGGATCTGTTGGAAAGTATCTTTAAGGTGAAAATAGGGGGAATGTCAATGTCAGTGCCCAATGCTGGCTCTTCTGATTTTTTGCTTTTATCCGCCTCTAGGACAATTCAACATTTCTCTGTAGTTTTGCTCTAAAGCTCTGATTCAGCAACTTTGCCTGCAGCCACGGGGCCCTCATTACAGTCACGTGGCTCCCGCTGTTACTGGTGTCTGCACCGTGGCCTGTGATCAGCTCATTACCCTAGTTCTTGCTTTGCAGTCCCAGAAAGATAAGCTGCTCCTCGGTGTGGCCCCGGGGACTTGTGTAGATAGGCTCTCGCAGCCATTTAGGGGCCCTCTGCCCCAGAAAAACATCTGCTTAGCACTGGAACCTCGGGCTAGCTGCTTTCTTTTTGCCCTATTTATTCCGTTTTTGCTAAAGATGGCACTTTATTTAGCTTGAAATATTTTTTTAAATTGTCCTTTCCGGATTTTACTTTTTCTGTTAGTTAATTGACCATCTAGCTTTAGCTAGAAGCACATAATCCTAAGGCCGAGGCATCCCAGGGTGCTGATCCTGTTCCGGTTCTGTCACAGAGAAGCAGTGAGATTGCAAGGCAGGAGACTGAAGCATCAGCCTTGTGCTCGTGAAAGAGCAGGCCCACTGCCGCAGAGCCCACGCCATGGCCTGGGCCCCCCGGTGAGGCTCCCTCGCCCACACCCACGTGTGTCCAGGCTCCACACACACACACAAACACACACACACACACACACACACACACACACACACACACACACACACGACAGCCTGGCGAGTCGGGGCTGGACCCCTGGGCCCTGCGAAGGGGTGTGGTCTTGGCTGATTGCTTCCCTTCAGTCTCTGCTTGAAGGGCTATGCAATGAAGCCAGGCCACTAACGATATTAGTCAATTGAAAGCCTGAATGAGCAGCCAGCTATTATTGAGCTGCCTTTTTTTTTTTTTTTTTTTTTTTTTGTACTATGGGTTGAACCCCAGGGCATTCTACCTCTAAGCTACACCCCAACCCCATTTTATTTTTTATTTTGAAACAGGTTCTCACCAAGTTGCAGAGGGCCTTGCTAAGTTGCTGAGGCTGATTCCAAACCTATGATCCTTCTGTCTCAGCCTCACAAGTACTGGGATTACAGGCATGCACCATCATGCCTGGCTGTTAGTAAACTTTTGAGGACCCTAAACAGCACTGAAGAGAAAAATATATATGAGAAAATAGAAATAATTCCGAGAACAGAAGAAAATCTAAATGATGGTCGACCTGTCTAGTATGTGTAAAGCGTTTAGCAAATCACATATTGAGGCTTTAGGTTCCCAGCAAGTGCCGTGTGAGCTGGCAGGGGCCTGAGGGTAGAGGGAGGCAGGGTCTCAAGTACGTGGGACAGAAGGACCTAAGTAACAGCTGAGAGATGTGGGATCCAACCCCGAGAGCCCCATATCTATCTAGTAGTACTTCAAAAATAGGAAACAGGAAAGCCGGGCGTGGTGGCGCACACTTGTAATCCCAGCACTTGGGAGGCTGAGACAGGAGCATCCCATAGGTTCGAAGCCAGCCTCAGCTACTTAGTGAAGCTCTCGGCAACTTAGTGAGACCTTGTTTCCAAATAAAGTATAAAATAGGTCTGGGAGTATAGCCCAGAGGTAGAAAAGTCCTAGGGTTCCACCCCCAGTACCACCAAAAAAAAATTATATATATATATATATGTATATATATGTATATATATGTGTATATATATATATATATACATATATATATATATGAAATAGGAAGATATAACAAGAGAAATTTGTTGTGGTGAAGGAAACCACTTGTATTAAAATTGAATAGGTACCATGAACACTGAGCCGGATTACTGAAAGACCTCCACGCTCAACACATGCTTACTGGGTTTCAGAGCACCAAGGATAAAGATGCTAGGAGCTCCTGCTAACTCTAACAAGTGTCAGGTTTACATAACACCTAGCAGGACACCGGAAGCCAGAACGGAGTCATAAAATAACTTCCCAGTTCGGAAGAGAAACATCTCATTGTGGAATTTCCTTTCCAGCCAAATGTCATTCAAACATTGGGACAAGGTGATAACTTTTAGATACTCAAGATTCAGAAAATTTATCTCCAACATAGGATTTTGTAGGTTAAAAATAAAGCTTGAGGATATTCTAGGAAAATGGAAAAGATATCTAAAGTTGAAGAAATATGGTCCAGGAAAGAATGCCTTATAAACCCAAAGCTTAGCCTGGCAACAAGCCAAACAGGAACAGCTCCAGATGAGAATAGAGAATCCCAAGGGCAATCACTAAAAATACTGTTTTCAGAAGAAAATGAATTTACTTTCGCTAATAGCCTGAGAAGCTGGATGGCCAGACTGGTGAGCTGAAAGCCACACCTTGTCTGTGATGGAGCAGAAGAAAGCAAAGGAGAGGGAAAACTCCAGGAAACCACAAAGCTGCTTGGGGACAGGATGGTTCAGATACGGAGCCAATGGAACCCAGGCCAATTCCGAGCGGGCGGCGGGAGCTGGGCCAGGGACCCTGTCCTAAGTGTCCGCCTGGAGTGATGGCAGCCTTGGCACTTTCTTTGCAGGCCTGGCCTGTGCTCTGCAGTGCTCCACAGGGTCACATCGCAATGGCTCTGTGTGTGTGTGTGTGTGTGTGTGTGTGTGTGTGTGTGTGTGTGTGTGTTTTATAGGGAATCGAACCCTTCCAGAATCGTCAGTTGTATAGGTCACATTATCTGACTTCAGGCATTGAGACTTTAGCCCTAAAAAGCATTAAGATAAAAAGCAAAAACTTGGCCAGTGGAAATTAGACTCTTGTAAAAGACTTTTTGAGAAGAAATCAGAACATAAGCTACTACCATTTATACAAAGCACACGTAGGACAATGTGAGTTGGAGCCACAGTTTTACTGGGAAACAGCGTAGCTTGTATGGATGGTCTGAAAAGAAGTGAACGACGCTTTTTGTCCCAGGAATCGGGAGGGAAAACAACAGCAAAGCTCGGCAGAAAATATAGGAATAAAGAAGAAAATAGAAGTGATAGGGAGGGAAGGGAAAGAAAACAAATGGAATAGGAGGCAGCAAAGAAGATTAAAATTAATAAAACCAAGAGGCTCAAAAGGGCAGTAAAATAGATGTAGCAGGCCTAATGAAAGTAAGATGAAACAAAATTAACAAAGTAGGGATTGTACTACATCTACAGAAATGAAAGCGGATCAGAATATCAGGGGCGTCCCTCGCCCAACTTCAGTGCTTGTAGGTTTAAAAGTCCCAACAACAAAGCATGAGGGTGACCTGTGAGAGTATAAATTGTAATCATGTACACTGTCAAGCTTAACCCAAGAGGACTTTCTAAAACTCTGGCAAAGGAAGCTTTGGGGAAGATAAGGTTGTTACCAAATAGAAAACCTTATGAATGAATGACCTTCCAATACATTTGCAGACCCTTCTTAGACACTCTAAGAACATGTAGTTCTACTCTGTGTGAACGTTCCAGGCTATATGGAAAAGGGCCATGGCCTGATCCTAACATCAAAACGGGACAAAACACAAAAAAAGCCACAGAACAATATAACCCCTAACCATAATCAAAACTAAATGAAGTACTAGGAAGTCATATTTAGCAGTATACCCAGGGATCTGAGTATAGTTCAATTTTGTGTAAAGGGCCTATTACTGTGAGTCTATTTTAAGAGGACCCACACATTTCAGTGCATTGAAGAAGTCAGCGTGTGTTCAGGGGTCCGTGTGTGCATCCAGGCATGTGTGTGCTAGAAGGGTGTGCTTTCCAGTGCCAGGGCTCGTGTGGAAGGAAGAGTTCTTTGGGGAGTGTTTAAGAATATTTAGCATCTGTGAATGGCTGTGTGTGTGTTTTACAGGGAACCGGACCCAGAGGCATTCTACCTCCAAGCTATATCCTCAGTCCCTTTTTTATTTTTGTTTAGAAACAGGGACTCGCTGGTTTGCTGAAGGTGGTGTTGAACCTGCGATCCTTCTCTCTCTTACAGCTGTGCTCCACCATGCCCAGATGTTGTTTTTTTTTAAGACAGTGGCCAGGGCCCATCCTACCTAGTTGGAACCTCAGAGGTGAGACGTGAGTGCTTATTTTTAAAGCTTTCCATCTGCTTCTGTTGCACATGCCTTCTTAAGAACATTTGTGAAGAAACACCTTCGCAGAATCATGGCAGCGGCCCTTGGGATTTGTAGCTCGAATTTTCTGCTCCAAGGTTTGTGTGAATTTTTGGCATTTGCCACAGTAAGAAAATGTTACCTTTTAATGAGAACAATTGTTTTTCTTTTTAAATTATCATATCGTGCCAGGCGTGATGGCTCACACTTGTAATTCTAGTACTTAGGAGGCAGAGACAAGAGAATCGCAGGCTTGAGGCAGGCCTGAGCAACGTAATAAGGACGTCCTAACTTAATAAAGACCCTGTTTCAAAGTAAGATATGGCTGAGGGTGCAGCTCAGAGGTAGAAAGCCCCTGATTTCAATTTCCAGCACCACGCAAAAAATTAGTGTTTGCAGCATTTTTGAGGTATAGTTAACATATAATAAAATGCATAAAATAGATAGTACTTTGATAGTTTGACCCGGGTCTGTATTTGTGTAACCATCACCACAATAAAGATAACAGATATACCCATCACCTGAAGCTTTCTTAGTGCTCCCTGGTCATCCCTTCCTCTTTCAGCCCCAGCCAACCACTGATATGTTTTCTGCCAATGTAGACTAGTTTGCATCTCTTAGGATCTTACACAAATGGAATTAAAACTGTTGGGCAAGTGACCGTCAGCAACTGAAACGCTTGGGAGTCGCTCAAGCAAAAGTCGCTTTTGCTGATGTTTGCTCAGCAAAGCAAAAAGAGTAAGAAGAAGAGAGGAGGGAGGGGAGGAACGGGAAGGGGAGAAGAGAAGAAGAAGAGGAGGAGGGGGAGGAAGGGGAAGAAAAGAAGGAGAAGAAGAAGAGGAAGAGGAAGAAGAGGAGGAGGAAGGGGAAGGGGAAGAAGTGAAGAAGAAGAGGAGAAGGAGGGGGAGGAAGGGGAAGGGGGAGAAGAAGAGGAAGAGGAGGAGGAGGAGGGGGAAGAAGTGAAGAAGAAGAGGAGGAGGGGGAGGAGGAGAAAGGGGAAGAGAAGAAGAGGAGGAGGGCGACGATGGCGACGACGATGACGTGGTAGTAGTTGTTTTACTTCTGCAGGAGGGTGTGCAGCTGACAAAAGATCTGATGAGCAAGTACATGGAGAAGGGAATCGCCCGGTTTTCATCCCTGCCATGATCTCATGATCTTGCCTCTTGCCCTGATTGCCGGGAGCTTGGGTCTACAGCTCTGTGCAATTGGCTTTTTTTCTTTTTCTTTTTCTTTTTTAGCTACACCCCCCCCAGCCCTATTTTGTATTCTTTATTTCGAAACAGGGTCTCACTGAGTTCTGAGGCTGGCCGAGAACCTGCGATCCTCCTGTCTCAGCCTCCCAAGTACTGGGGTTCCAAGTGCGCGCCACCATGCAGGGCTCCGTGGGCTACATTCCAAGACAGGAATTCCGAAACAAAGTTTGGCAAGGAAACAAAGCTCAAAATACAGCTCTGCGGTGATTGGCTGGCCTCTACAACAGGCAAGAGTTTTGAAACAGTTGAAGATTCTGAAAGATTCTGGTCAGCCAAAGATTACGTGAGCTAGGCAGGCTGGTGTCTGGCAACCTGTGCGGCAGGAAAGACTTTATACTTCTTACATACCGTGTGTACATTTTTATCTAGTTTATTGCACTCAGTTCACCTCTTCTGAGATTGAGCCGTGTCCGTAGTTCCTTTCTTTTCCCGGCTAAGTAATGTCCTGTATGGCCGAACCCTGGGGCTCAGCTGCCGGTGGACACAGAGGCCACTCCCAGTCTTACTGTTATTACAGCTGCTGAGAGCGTCAGTGTCCAGCCTCCGCGTGGGCAGCCCACGAGTCCATTCTGGACAGGTTTCTACAGCATTACTTCCATGTCTCTTGGTAAATACCTGCGAGTGGAAGAACTGGTCATGAGACAGAGGTCTATGGAGCTTCTTAGAAAGCTGTTAAGGAGTGTTTAAATGTGTATTTCTCTGACAACTAATGAAGCTGAGAATCTTTTTATAGGCCAATTTGCCATTCCGATGTCTTCCTCAATAACTGTTCAAAAGTTTTGCACATTATCATTGGGTTGTTTCACTTCTTATTACTGAATCTTGAGAATTATTTTTACATTTTTGGGATAAAAATCTTATATCAGATAAATTATAAATGATTAAAAAATATTATCTCCCAATCTGTGGTTTGTTTCTCAGTTCTCAACAGTTATCTCACACAGACTAAATCATTTCAATTCTGATAAAATCCATTTTTTTAGTTTTTCTTTGATATATTATGCTTTTGATATTTTATGTCTAAGAAATGTTTGCCTACGTCACCATCACGGATTTTTCTCTTATGTTGTTTTCTTGGAAATTTTGCAGTTGCAGTTATACAGTAGGCCTCATTCCATTTGAGTTGATATTTGCACAGGGTGTGAGTGTGAATTACACTTCTTTTTGTTCCAGTCTAGAGGTGTCCTCCCTCAGCCCCCACCCCCACCTAATATGCCGTGAATGCACAGGAGCAGCCCGCAGCTCAGGACCCTCCCGCCAGCCAGTTCCCATCGAGGGGGCTTCTCTGGGGGGCAGCAGTGCTTCAGCTGAACCGGGCCTTTCTTCTCTGTGTCATCATCTTCCTTCGCACGTTCAGGTCGCTATCTCTCTTACGAGGCTTATTGCGCTCAGCATGCACATAAATTCTCCTGGCAAGAACCTTGCCCTGTTGTTTCCAGCAATGCCAAGGGCACGCTGGATGAACTGTGGCAGTGCCCAGTCTTGCCGTGGTGATGTTGGTGGTGCTCTCTCTTGAATGGCGCCCGTTCCCTTGATGCTGCTGCCTTATAGATTCATATGTAAGCGGCCAAAGGAACAACTCCATGTTTTTCTTTTCTTTCTCTCTTTCTTCCTTTTTTTAAATTGTGGTACTGAGAATAGAACCTATTTTATTTTTTATTTGGAAACAGGGTCTCGCTGAGTTGTTGATTCTGGCTTTGAACAAGCAATCCTCCTGTCGCGGCCTCCCAAGCGCAGGGATTCCAAGCCTGTGTCCCCGCACCCAGCTAAACTCCATGTTTTCTGAAGGCCTGGTGAGCCATGGGCGGGGGGCCTCTCCCGTCCCTTTTGTCACTCGGGTAGGTTAGTGGAAGATGTCGGCTGCCCCAAAGGTTGGCGTCATCTTCAACACAAGCTGATGAAAGCCTCTCCATTCTCTACTGATTCGCCTGTGCAACGTTTATGCCCTCGGCCGCACGTAGAGCGGGTTGTGATTACCGTAGTTATTTAATGCTGGCTTCAAGATCAGGTACAATTAGCCCTTCAACTTTTTACTTTTCTTCCAAAGAAGTGCCTAAACTACTTAGGCCCTTTCTCTTTTTCTTTTTGGTACTGAGGATTCTGTTGTCTGGTTTTGATTTGGTTTTTGCTGTTGTTTTTGTGGTACTAGGATTGAGCCCAGGAACAGTCTACCTCTGAGATACACCTGTGGTCTTATTTTTTGTTTGTTTGTTTTGTTTCAAAGCAGGGTCGGTCTCTCTAGGTTGCTGAGGTTGGTCTTGAACCTACGATTCTCCTGTATCAGTCTCCCAAATACTGGGATTACAGGCGTGCACCACCACACCCAGCTGGACTGGTGACTGAACCCAGAGCATCCTGTCTTTGAACTACACCCCCAGTCCTTTTTAATTTTTTTTATTTTATTTTAGAATAGGGTCCACTAAGTTGCTGAGCCTGTTTTTGACCCTGCAACCCTAGCCTCCCAAGTGCTGGGACTGCGGGTGTGTGGCACCACGCTGCCTTACTCAGTCCTTTTCCTATTTCCATAGCAATTTTTTTAATCTGCTTATCAATTTTTTGTGGAGAGGTACTGGGGATTGAACCTAGGGACCGTCTACCTTTGGGTATATGCCCAGCCCTGTTTTGTTTGTTTGTTTGTTTGTTTGTTTGTTTATTATGGAATCCAGGGGCATTCTGCCTCCGAGCTACATTCCCAAACCTATTTACTTTTTATACATTATTTTGAAACAGGGTCTCACTGAGTTGCAAAGGGCCTCACTAAGTTGGTGAGGCTGGCTTTGACCTGCGCAATCCTCCTGTCTCAGCCTCCCAAATGCTGGGATTACAAGCATGCGCCACCACGCCCGGCTATTTTTCTTTTTTCTTTTTTGAAACAAGGTTTCACCAAGTTGCTGAGGTTGCCTTTGATTGCAGAATCCTCCTGTCTTGGCCTCCCCAGTCCTGGGATTCCAAGCATAGGCCGCCATGCCCAACTGCTTATCAATCTCCACACAAAAGCCTGCTTTCCTTTTGGTTGGTATTGCTACAGAGATGTGCGTCAGTCTGGGGAGAAGCAGCGTCTTGACGATCTTGAGTCTCCGATGGATGAACGCTGTCTCTCCCTTCATTTAATGCACCTTCTGCTTCTCTCTACAGCGTTTGTTCAGGGCTTCCACACCTTACACATCTCTGGTTGGATTTGTCTCTAAAGATTGCCTATTCCTGATGCCATTTGAAAAGCTATGCTTTTATTTAGCTTTCCAAATTGCCAATTGATGGAAACATTGGCTCTTGTAGCTTTTTAACAGATCCCTGGGTTTTGTTTACAGATGCCCATGCTGTTTATTTTTTATTTCTCTGTACAACCTGGACTCCTCGGGTTTCCCCCAGGCCCAATGGGACTGTACACGACCGCTCATGAAAACCCAACGGCGGGCGTGAGAGCGACCTCCTTGCCTGGTGTGGTCTGCGGGAGAGTATTCAGTATTTCACCACTAAAGAATCATGTTAGCTGGACTTTTTTCATAGCTGCTTCTATCAGACTAAGGAAATTTCTTTCTATTCCTAGTTTGCTAAGTATATTTAATCAAGAATGGATGTTTATGCTTTTTCTCTGCTCTGAGGTGGTCATTAAATTGACTTCTTAGTTTTTCTTTAATATGGTGACATTGGTTTTTTATTTTTTATTTATTTATTTATTTATTTTTGGTGGTACTGGGGTTCCTGGAAGCCCTCCTTCCTCCGGGCTACACTCCCAGACCTATTTTATATTTTTGAAACAGGGTCTCTTACGCCAGCACGGCTGGCTTCGAACCTGCGCGATCCTCCTGTCTCCGCCTCCCAAGCGCGGGGATTACAAGCGTGCACCACCACGCCCGGCGTGACATTGGTTTTTTAAAATGTGAAGCAAGGCATGATGGAGCACACCTGTAATCCAGGGCTTGGGAATCTCAGACAAGAGGATTTTAGGTTCCTGGCCAGCCTTACCAACTTCATGAGGCTCTCCGCAACTTAATGAGGCTCTGTGCCAAAATAAAAAAGAAAATAGGGCTGGAGGTATAGCTAAGAAGTAGAATGCCTTGGGGTCCAATCCCCAATACCACACAAAAAAATGTTAAGCCAACTTTGTATTCCTGGGACACCTTTAAATGACTAACATGTACTGTTACATACTGTTGGATATGAATTGCTGGGCTTTTCTTTGGAATTTTATCATCCGTGGTATTCTGGTCTTCAGGGATATTGGTCTGTGGCTTTCCTGTCCTGACTTTGTCAGGGATAAAATGAGTAGAGATGCTATTTTTCCTCTTTAGTTTTCAGGACAAGTTTGTTTAGAGTTGATGTTAGTGTTTTTCTAAATGTTTGGTAGAATTCACCAGTGAAGCCATTTGGCCTGGGTTTTCTTTATGGGAAAATAGCGCACTACAAATTAAAATTCTAAAGGATATCAGTTATTTATGTAATTTTGTGGTGGGAATAAGCTTGGTAATTTTCTCTCATGAAATTTATCTATTTCATCTAATTTATCTTTTTACTATCTATGATTCTCTGGGATACCAACTCTCCTATTCCCTAATTGGTGATCTCTCTCTCTCTCTCCCCTCCCCTCCCCTCCCCTCCCCTCCCTCCTCCCCTTACCAGTCTAGAGAGAAGTTTATTGATTTTATTATTCTCTAAGAACCACTACTCTCACCAAGTTTTTCCTAATACTTTCTGAGTTATATTCAATGATTTCTTCTTGAATCTTAATTATTTCTTTTTTCTGGTTAATTGATGTTTCAGTTGCTGGTTTTTCTAGTTCTTTCTTTCTTTCTGTCTGTGCTGGGGATTAAACCCAGGAGCATTCACCTCTGAGCTACACCTCAAGTCTATTATATTTTTTATTTGAAGGGTCTCACTAAGTTGTGAGGCTATTCTCAAACATGTGATCCTCCTATCTCAGTCTCCCAAGTACTGGGGTTACAGGTGTGTGCCATCACGTCTGGCAGATTTTTCTAGTTTTTAAGGTGCTGGCTGATATTGTTTTTGAGACATATTTATAATTTCTGTTATGCTGTATTTTTATTTTCACTCATTTCAAAGACCTTGACCCGTGGGTTATTTAGAAGTTGGCTGTTTAGTTGCAAAATACTAAAGACGTTTACAGAGACATTTCTGGTTTTGACTTCTAATTGAGTTTCATTTTTTTAATTAGGTCTTCTAAATTTTATTGAAACCTGTTCTGTGGATCAGAATACGACCTGTATTTTAAATGTTCTGTGAAAACTTGAAAATACTGTGCGTTTCTTACCTGCTAATATCAAAGAGGCCA
Source organism: Muscardinus avellanarius (assembly GCF_963383645.1). Classification (NCBI taxonomy): domain Eukaryota; kingdom Metazoa; phylum Chordata; class Mammalia; order Rodentia; family Gliridae; genus Muscardinus; species Muscardinus avellanarius. The sequence goes on along the minus strand of NC_137790.1, from coordinate 1,340,929 downwards.
GGCCTGCAGCTGTGCTGTTCCTGTCTCGTATCCCTCTCGACCTCCGCTGAGTCGCGGCTCACAGAGGCGCTGAAGCCCTCTCGACCACGACCTGCGGGGCCCGTTTCTCTCCACGTTTTTACTCCCTGTGCTCTGCACCCTGTGCTGAGAGGAGTCAGCAGGCGTGTTGGTTTCCTTTATTATCATGAAGTGACCTATCTCCTAATGGTCTCTGTTCTGAGATCTGCTGCCCGGTGTCAGGGCCTCCTCGACTTCCTTCCGATGAGTGGCCGTAGTACCGTTTACCTTCCTAGTCCCCGCAGGCGTCTGCGTTCCCAAGGCCCCATAGCAAGCACAGCCTCAGTGCTGAGCTGTCCTCTGCGGGGCTCGGCCGTCTGCGCTGATCATGATTACTGACGATGCCTGGTTGAAATCTGTCCTTTGCCTCCTTTTTTCTGTCTGCACCATTCGTTTCTCTTCCCTTTTTCTTGCTTTCATACTAATCCATTGTGCTCCATGATTCCATTTTAGTTCCTTTTTGACTTTTTAGCAATGACCTTTTGTTTGTTCATTTAGCAGGGGCTGGGGCTGTGGTCTACACCTTCCCTTATCGCCTCTGAGCAGTGTTCACTCCTACTCGTGATGTGGATGGGCCTGGCAGAGATGCCCTGCCCCTCCGCCAGCCCTGTGTTATTGATGTCCGAGGCCTGGCGGTTGTCTATTAAAGATCACGCGTTATTATTTTTACATCAATGTCAGTTTTTGTCTTTAGCGTTTATTTTTGTGGTTCTGGGGATTCAACCATGAACTTTCTATCTCCAAGCTACACCCCTAGACCTATTTTATTTTTTTTTACTTTGAAACAGAGTCTTGCCAGGCACGGTGGTGCACACTTGTTATCCCAGTGCTTGGGAGGCTGAGACAAGAGGATCGTACAGGTTCAAAGCCAGCCTCAGCTACTCAGTGAGACCCTGTTTTCAAATAAAAATATTTTTAAAAATAGGTCTGGAAGTATAACTCAGAGGTAGAAAGCCTCTGGCTTCCGACCCCAGTACTACCAAAAAAAACAAACAAAAAACCAAAAAAACCCCCAAAACAGTCTTGCCGAGTTGCTCAAACTGGCCTTGATCCTGCGATCCTCCTGTCTCAGCCTTCCGAGTACTGGGATTACAGGTGTGTGCCACTATGCCCCACTCAATTAGCTCCTAAAGACATTTAAATAATAAGGAAAAAATCTCTCCGATGTCTGCCCCCAAGCTGCCATTTCCAGGCCTTTCTTTCCTTTGTCTGCATCCAGCGCCATGAGCCTTTGGCCTGCATCCGACGCCATGAGCTATCGTTTTCCTTTGGCCTGAAGGGCTTTCTCTCCCCGACCTTGGGTAGTGTACATCTTCTGGTAATGAGTCATTTCTACTTGGTCCAGAGAGTCTTCATTTTGCCTCCATTTGGGACATGTTGTGGGCAACTGTATTTTCGCGTGATGGCGGAGCTGTGCCTTTCAGCACCCCGCCTCCTCTGAGAAGCCGCTGCCCCGCCCTCGGCCCGTGTCTGGCGCAGGCGAGCGGCGACCGCGTGCTGAGCGACGCTTTGCCGCGCTGAGCGTGCCGTCCTGTTGCTCGTGCTCCTCGTGCTTGGGCGCCGCTCACACCTTAGCTCTGCGGGTGCGTGGGTCTCGTGGGATTTGCCGGATTGGACTCCCTCTTCTTCCGCTCTGCGTCTGTGTGCTCATTTCTCCCCCTCCTCCAGGAGTCCGGACCACACATCTGTGTGGCTGGCTGGCTGTCCTCTCCCCGAGGCCTTCGCCTGGCGTTCCATCCTGGGCGGCCTCTGTCTCTTCTTCTGCCTTTCTGTTTCTGTCCCACCAAGGCCGTCCTGCTCGGCCCCCTCTCTCGTCCTGTGCGGGCGTGGCTCCGGCCCCCTGGTGTGTGAGTGTGACAGTGGGCAGTTCTCCCCGAGGAGCAGCACGCTGCGGTCAGTGCGGTAGTGGAGGACACCCTGCGGTCCTGGGTTCCTGTCCCGCGTGACCATCCCTCTGCCCTCTCTCCTGTGAACTCCAGCCTCCTTGGTCCCCCTGGACCCCCACTCGGGGTTCTGCTGCACCCTGCCTTGGCTCCCGCTCTGACCCGCCTGCTGTGAGGTCCTCTGGGTTCCTGTGCTCCTTTGGGGGAGGGGTGAGTGAGTAGGGGGCAGATGGAGTGCGTGGAGAGCCGGGCGCCTGGGGTGGTGGCAGGAATCTGTCCAAGACCTGGGCACCAGGCAGGCGGGCTACAACCAAGGGCGGTCCCGGTTCTGCTCAGCATGTGCACGGCCATATCTAAAGTGTGGCCACGTTACTCAGAGGAAAGAAGCTTTACTTTCTTACGGTTTCAGGCTCAGTCCCTGTGAGGCCAGGGACTGCGGGTCTCAGGGCAGGGCGGAGGGAGGCGGAGACTGCGTTCTCCAATTACAGGGGGGGAAGCCAGAGACTGAGCAGGGGAGGAAGAACCACATATGTAATTCCTGAGGCTGCGCCCCCACTGGCCACCATTATAATGGATTTATCTACAGCTGGGGTTACATCCCTCAAGACTCCATTATATCAACCTAAACACCAATGTATGAGCCTTTCAAGGGACTAGTCTAACATCCCAGAGTGGCTCACCCACCTGTCCGTGGTGTCCATCTCCAGGGGCCCCAGAGTGCTCCAAGATGTATGACCAGAGTCCTGTGAGGCAGGCCTCTGTCAGCCGCCTGCTGCCTGCCCCATAGACAGGCAGCTTCCTGTTGGTCCGTCCAGCTTCTCGGCTCTCTCCTTTCCTCTGCCGGGGCTGTGGCAGTGGAGGGCGTAACGCTGCTCCCCGTGGCAGAGGCTCTGCCCGTGTGCACCCCTCAGCAGGGGACTGCCGTCAGCCCCCCTCGGGCCGTGTCTGGCACTTGTGCTGTGCTGGGCGCCTCCCCAGCTGCAAGCTCAGCCCCCGTCACCTCTGCGTCTGCTCCGTTCCAGGTATCAGCAACGCAGAAGCGCGGCAGCCGGGAAAGGCGCCCAACTTCAGCGTCAACTGGACGGTGGGCGACTCCACCATCGAGGTCATCAACGCCACGACGGGGAAGGATGAGCTGGGCCGAGCGTCGCGCCTGTGTAAGCACGCGTTGTACTGTCGCTGGATGCGTGTGCACGGCAAGGTACTGAGGTGCCCTCCCCGGCCGTGCGCCGGCTCACCTCCCCACAGCCTGTCCGTCTCCACCCCTCCTGCTCCTCCTATGTTGTTCATTACCATACCATCGTGCACAACGCCCTGAAGAGGCCATGTCAAAGCCTTTCTGTTCCCCCTGGTTGTTTTTAGTTTGAGAGTGGAGCCCTGGCTCTGCAACTCTTAAAGCCGACTTAGAGGCAATATCCTCCTTCTCTGCCGCAGAATCTGAGGCCCACTGCCCCCAGGGCCACTGTGGGAGTGTCAGCTTCCTGTGGCTGGGACAAAAGTAGCTGAGATGAACCAACCTAAAGGAGGGAAGGTGTCAGAGGTGTCAGCCCATGGTCACGTGGCCCTGTTGCTTTAGGCTGTGGTAAGCACCATGGGTCAAAGCTGCTCACCCCCTTGCAGCCAGGAAGCCGAGGTAAGGGGAGGAGGGCGCAGGGCCCAGGCCCTCAGAGGAGCACTCCCAGCGGCCTCATTTCCTTCAATGAGGAGCCGCCTCCCAAAGCTGCACCGCCCTCTAGTGTCAGCTGGGGGCCAAGCCTTAACACATGGGCTTTTGGGGGACATTTAAGATCCAAACCATCCCATCCCACCCTGACCCCAAAGTCTCATGCCATCTCACAAGGCAAAATAGATCTGTTTCATCTCGAAGCATCCCCCAAATCCTAACAGTCCCAGCACTGCTCTAAAATCTCCTCTGAGACTCAAAGGGACCCTTATCTGTGAGCTCCTATAAAATCCAAACACAAGCTGTATGTATCCAGTGTACAGGGTGGGGGATACACGGAGCATACTTTTAAAGGGATAACACCAAAGCAAGACCAAAACCCAGCGGGGCAAAAAATGTGGGGCTACACACCTGTGTAGCTCTGTGTCTGGCATCTGGGCACCTGGGCGTGAGGCCTGAGCTCCAAAGGGCTTGGGCTGCTCCGCTCCAGAGTCTTGCCTCTGCAGCCCCACGGCCTTGTCTTGGGCTGGCTGTGTCTGCCCGTGGCCTCTCCCGGTAGACGGTCCACGCTCCTGGCATCTGACTTCCTAGGGTGTCCCCTGTGGTCTTGGTTTCAATCCTATAGACGCACACACCACCCTCCCAAGGGCTGCTTGCTAAGACTGCCGCACGCGGCCTGGCCTCCCGCCTTTCTCATCTCGGTAGAAGCCTCCGTGTGAGGTCATCCCGCAGGCCTGCAAAGCCAGTATCATAGATGACACCTAGATCTGCCACAGTCTTAAGTAGCCACTGGGTCTACTTGGGCCATGGTGGTGGTAGCCTCTGAGTACTCAGGAAAACAAATCCTGGGGAGGGTAATAATTCCCTGGGCATCCCTGTGTGAGCAGAATGCTGGCACCTCTTCTCAAATAAAAGTCTTCAAGCCCGTGATGGGTGGGCCTCGCCATCCTGAGAGACCGCCGAGGCATCTTTCCTCTTTGTCTGATGCAAGCACTTAGCTTCTTTTTAATGGTGTGGCTCTCCTTAGCAAACACGGCCCCTTGGCTGTACCTCTCAACATGCTTCTTTTCTGCCAGAACCACAAGTGTTTCAAATGTGCTCTGTTCTGCTTTATGTTCCCAGCTCTCTCTGTAAATTGGGATAAGAGCAGCCAGCAATACCCTTGTCGCCACCAGAATGCCAGCGTTCCCTTCAAATTTTCTTTGCCAGATTAATTAGTTTATCACCTTTAAATTCAGCCTCATGGCTGGGCATGGTGGCGCACGCTTGTAATCCCCGCGCTTGGGAGGCGGAGACAGGAGGATCGCACAGGTTCGAAGCCAGCCTTTCTGGCTTAAGAGACCCTGTTTCCAAATAAAAGTATAAAAAAAATAGGTGTCTGGGAGTGTAGCCCAGAGGTAGAAGGGTTTTCAGGAACCCCAATATCACCACCACCAAAAAAAAAAAAAAAAATCAGCCTCACAGAAAGTCCCAGACATGGACAAAATGTAGACAAGTTCTGTGCCAGAATTTAATACAATGGACTGTAGACCAATTCCAGGAGAGCCCTTGTTCCCATCTGAAACCTCATGGGCAGTTTCTAATGTCTTCAAACCTCATGGGCAGTCTGCATTCCTATCAGCATTCCACTTGTCTTTTCTTTTTTCTCTTTGAGTACTGCAGATGGAACTCAGGGACATTCTACCTCCAAGCTACACCCCAGCCCTATTTTTTGTTCTTTATTTTGAAACAGGGTCTCACTGAGTTGCAAAGGCCTCACTAAGTAGCTGAGGCTGTCCGGGAACCGCACTCCTCCTGTCTCAGCCTCCCGAGTGCTGGGATGACAAGCGCGCCCACCACGCCCGGCTAGCATTCTGCTTTTCTTAGCTCCCACCATAATTACCCATTAAGCTCTGCTTATAACATTTTTAACTTTTTTTAGTCTGCTTCTCCAAAATTCCCCAAAGTATTCCTGCAAATCAGTTTCACCGCAGTTAGCCCACTTCTAGTGCCAGTTTCTGTGGTAGTCTGCTGATAAAATGCTTGAGAAAACTCACCTGAAGGGGGAAAGCCCTGCTTGCTCCTGGTTCAGAGGATCTGGTCTCTGGTTGCTCGGGCCTGTTGCCATCGGCCTGTGCAGGGCAGAGCGTCAGGGCAGGAGAGCCTGGTGGGAACGCTGCTTGCTTCCTGTTAGCCAGGAAGCAGGAGGGAGAGGAGCGGTGCGGTCCCAGCCTCTGGAGGGCACCTCCTCCAGGAGGCCTTGCCTGACGTCCCCTCCGACTCCGGTAGCGCTGCGGGCTGGGGACCAAGCCTGCGAGTGACTCCTGACCTCCAGGGGCCTTGAGGACCAGACCAAGGGACGCGCGCTCCTCTAGCAGCCTTGCGGGGCTGTGAGGGGAGGCGGCGGCTGCCCTCCCTGTCTGTCTGTACATGTTGCTCTGCATTCAGCCAGCACTTCGTGAGGGCTTGGAAAATTGTTGTTTTAGCCGCAGGACCCTTTTTCCACCAAAATAAAACCTTTCATAGTCAGTCAATATATCATTAGTTTTTGTTGATTTTGTTTTGTTTTTGTTTGTTGCAGTGCTAGGGATTGAACCCAGGCACTCTACCTCCAAGCTACACCACCAGCCCCTCCCCCTTTTTGTGGCACTGTGGATGGAACCCAGGGGCATTGTACCTCCAAGCTATACCCCAGCCCTATTTTTTAGTCTATTTATTTATTTATTTATTTATTTATTGTGGTACTTGGGATGGAACCCAGAGGCTTTCTCCCTCCGGGCTACACTCCCAGACCTATTTTACACTTTATTTGGAAACAGGGTCTCACTAAGTTGCTGAGAGCTTTACTAAGTAATCGAGGCTGGCTTTGAACCCGTGCAGTCCTCTTCTCTCAGCCTCCCAAGTGCTGGAATACAAGCGTGCGCCACCATGCCTGACTTAGTCTTTTTTTTATTATTATTCTTTATTTTGAAACAGGGTCTCACTGAGCTGCAAAGGGCCTCGCTAAAGTAGCTGAGTTTGGCCATGAATTTTATCTTCCTGTCTTATCCTCCTAAGTACTGGGATTATAAGCGTGCGCCACCACACCCAGCTTAGTTTTTATTGATTTTAAGTCAGGTCTGTAGTTTTTTTGTATTAGGCCAGCACAGAACACTGAGACAGGAGCTTAGACAGAAACCGTCCTGTTCCCAAGGGCGGTGTGCGTGCCACGCCGTGTTGAGGCCCACACGCGCTGAGCCGGCGCGCCCAGGCCCCGCCGTGCGATGAGGTGTGCACACTTGCTTCCTGCTGCTTTAGTGGTGGCAAGCCTTCAAGATGAACTCTGAGAGGCCGGGCGTGGCGGCGCACGCTGTCATCCCAGCATTCGGGAGGCTGAGACAGGAGGATCTCGGTTCACAGACAGCCTCAGCTACTTAGTGAGACTCTTTGCAACTCAGTGAGACCTGGTTTCAAAATAAAGAATAAAAAATAGCGCAGGGGATGCAGCTTGGAGGTCAAATGCTCCTGGCTTCCATCCCTAGTACCACACACACAAAGAAAAGATGGGCTCTGAGCCTGCTGTGGCTTGCCAGAAGCCCGGCTGTGAACCTGGGGCCTGAGGCTGCGCTAGCCAGCGAACTCCTTGGCAGGGACGTCTTGGCGGGGGACCCCTGCCTGGAAGGAGCGCTGTGCTCTGCGGAGCCCCTCCCTGCGGCGGGCCACCTGGGCCGCCCCAGACGCCATTGCTCACCCTTGGGTGTGTTTTTGCCATCCCTTTGCGGTGCTCTTACCTCTGCTCTCCTCCTCCCCAGGCTCCCCCGCACCTGCTGCGTACCAGGATCACCAAGCCCACCACGTACCACGAGTCCAAGCTGGCGGCGGCGGAGTACCAGGCCGCCAAGGCCCGCCTGTTCAGCGCTTTCATCAAGGCGGGCCTGGGCGCCTGGGTGGAGAAACCCACGGAGCAGGACCAGTTCTCCCTCACACCCTGACCTGGGCGGGCGCCGGGCACGGGTGCGGGGGCTGAGCACCTGCGTCGTCCTCCTGAACCTCACGTCTGGACTGGGACTGGCGCCCAGGCTGGGAAGGGCCTGGGCTGGGGAGCACTGGGCTTCCGCGGCGCCTGCCCGCGCCGGGGTGTGCTGCGGATGTGGGGTGCCGGGTATCTCACATCTGCCACTCACTTACCCTCTTGAGTTATCCAGTGACTGCTTCCAACCTCAGTTTACGTTAGAAATTGAGTTCTACTGAGTAGGGCTTCCTTAAGTGTAGGAAAATAGACATACCTTTGTGTGAATTCTTGAATAAATAATTTATTCAGAGCTAGGAATGTGGTTTATAAAATAAGAAGTAACTATGCCAGGTCACTTTATGCCACATTATTTTAATTGCAAAAAGGCATCTGTGTGTGGAGGAGGGCGAGGGGCCAGAGTTGGGGAGAAGAGCCCTGAAGAGATGGCCCCTGTCCACGCTCGCCTCTCCCCCCATGCAGACCTCACGGTTAGTTTCGCACAGTGTGTGGTACAGCCCTTGGGGCTCCCCAGCGTGATGTAGCGTGGCCGTGCGTGCACCGGGTCCCCAGCGGTGGCCCTGCTCCTGCAGGACCTGCTGCTGTGGCCACTTCTCGAAGCTTCCTACACCTGCTGGGATCAGATCGTGGAAACCTTTTCTCAGTTTACTACTAAATAATCCAAGAACAAAAACCTGTCCAGAGGTCCCGCAGTGGTCATTCCTTCGGGCGTTTTTTACAGTGCTGAAGCTTTTGCGGACTAGGAGGGCCAATGGGTGCTACAGGAGGGGGGCCGCGCACCTCTGCTCCTCCCTCGGGCTCCCCGCGTCTTACAGGATGGGAACGGTGTGGGTAGATGCTCGTTCTTGGGGCATGCCACCTATGGCATATTTTTTCAGTAATTCTTCCCAGCTTTAGCAAACGCAAGTGTGAAGAATAAGGAACATCCAGGCCAGAGCTAGCAAGAGGGCGCAGTGCTGGCACGGTGCAGGCCACGCGTCACCGTCAGGGCCGGGCAGCACCGGGTGCCGCTGGCATCAGGAATGGGAGACCAGGGTGCTGCTGGCACCCTGCGCCCAGGGCAGCCGGGGACAGACAAGCGGCCAGGCCGTCACTGCACCTGTTTAGAGACGTGCACGGGTGCCTTGCTTCCACTCAGGGTTAGAGAAGAGTCAGGGATGCTGTCTCCTTGGTTCTGGAAGTCATGCAGAAGGGCCCAGGGCCCAGGCAGGGCAGACGCAGACCACCCCACTCTACACAGCCACCCCAGGCACCGACAGCTGTGTTGTGGGCTTAGAGGCACCGGCAGGTGTGGGTGGCCTCCATCACTCCCCGACCCCACCGCATCCTGGAGGGGCACCCTTGCTTGGGGGGGTCACATGTGCCTCGTATGGGGGCCTGTCTGCCCTGGCTTCAGTGCCTGGGGTGGGGGGCTGTCCAGGCTAACTGGGGCTCAGAGGATTGAGCGCCCCTGCACCGGCCCTCTGCTGGCCAGGGGCTGGCTCCCTGGGTGTGGCCAGAGGGTGGTATCGGGCCTTGCGCCATGCTAGGGCCTTGCTGGGGGCGATACACGAGGTTTTCTTGCACCCCCCGAGGGGAAGGTCTGATGCTGCTGCTGCTGCGCGCCACACAGGCTCCTGCACACCCCAGAGGACCGAGCCTGTGGGCCTTACTCTTTAGGAATTGTATTTTTTCTAGTGGGAAATGGGAGATAGGCTTAGTTTTAAAAAGAATATGTGGGTTTGGGTTATAAAGTCCAGCAGAAATATATTCCATAAGCATTAAAAAACCATCCAGTGTGCCTGGCTCTTCCCTCTATGTGAGAATTTATGGACTGTGATGGTTCCCTCCCCTTCCCAGGGAGGCCAACCTCCCTGCCATGCGGGCTGGGACCCAGGAGCCTCCCCGGCTGGACTTGGCCTGGGCCCTGGGGCAGGGAGGGAGCAGCCTGGGCAGGGCCCCCCACCCTTGCTTTCAGAACAGGACGACTCAGCCCTCGCAGGCAGGAAAGAGAGGCGATTCCTGAGGTGGGGGATGTGCCCTCCAGGGCCACTGCGCACAGCCATGGTCCTTAATCTGGACATCACAGACTCACAAATTGGGCACAACCACGACCTTGATTTTTATTTTTTAGAAAAGTCCTGCATTTTGAGGACATTTTAACCGGTGGGGTGGGAGGGTCTGGGTTCTGTTTGGTAGCTAACCCTGAAGTATCAATTCCACAGAGACGCCGTCCCTTGGGCTGCGGAGGTGCGGCTCTGTCAGGAGGCTGGGGCTCACCTGAGGCCCGGGCGGGTGGCTGGCGTGGGCCCAGCTCCGCGGACTCGTGGCATCAGGAGGCCAGGCCTCCCAGCAAGGACGCCAAAGAACTGCAGTTTTGATGCCGAGTCTTAATCTCTGATCGTCCTATTTTGAGGGTTTGGTTTTGCTTTGTTTTGGGTAGTTAAAAGCACTTGTTCTGTGTTTAAGTGTGCCCGTTGACATCTCATAGGTGTTGCTTTCTCTGGAATGTGTTTTGTTCTTCAAGTTACTTACCTCCTGGCTCAGTTGTCTCCTCCTTCCCTGTGAATCCCCTGTTCCTCCTGGGACTTCAAGCAGGTGCACCAAGGCCGGGCGGCCACCATCAGCACCACACGCCAGACCTCGGGCTGGGTCAGCGGCGCTGGGAGAGCTGCGCATCCCCCTGCCCCGTAACTATGTAAATACCACACGGGGGGACCTTCCGCTTCTGACATGTAAACACCAGAAAAATGTCAGTTCCACCCAATCATAACTTTGGTCCAGCAAGAGAAATAAAATTAACTGACTTTTCACATCTGTTCAATTAAAGAACCTCTCAAAAGATTCCCTGATATCAACCCCAACCTATAGACGGACTGGGCAGGGACCGGTGTGCAGTGCGTGTGTCCTCGTCTCTGGCCTGGCGTGTGACGGTCTCCCTGACTCTCAGCTGGGTGCATGCTCTCTGAGGCTGCTGGGCTGCTCGGCCCATCCACACTGGAGCGCTGGGGTCGTGTGATGCCGGGGAACAGAAGTAGGGAAACCGCCGGCCTGTAGGGTCTGGCTGGATCGTGACTTTCAGCTGTCAGGGTCGCTGGCTTTTTCAGCTCCATGTGTGAATCCCTCCCCTGTCTGGCAGCACCATCTGCACTGTCTTGTTTTCTGTTTGGAGGGATGAGGACCAAGCCCAGAAGCACCTGTTTTGGCCACAGCGGAAGCTGATGGTGCGTAGGAACCGACCGGCATTCTCTGCACACGCGCGTGGGCTGCAGGCACAGTCATGGAGTGGACAGAATGAGCCGCTAAAGCTCTTTGCTTTTCCAGGCTTTGGGTTATATGCTTCTAATTGATTTTAGGATTTGGACACTTTATATGAATGTAACTCAGCCAAGAAACTTGTTGCTAAGATACAATCCTCAGTGTTCACTGTATGTATATTTATGTATATACCACATGTTACAACCTGCATGAATTCCTCTCACACTGAGACCAGCCGGAACTGAGCATGAGACGCTGTCATGTATAGACAAAGGATTCAAGATGTTCTCAATAAAAAAAAACACGAGGTTTCACTACTATAGCATTGCTGAGATTTTCTTTTCCCTCTTCTGTGTTTCTGTCCTCAGCTCCACTGACAAGTCTGGGATCAAAACCTATGTATTAGCCAGGCGCGGTGGCCCACACTTGTAATCCCAGCATTCGGGAGGCTGAGACCGGAGGATCGTGGTTCACGGCCAGCCTCAGCTACTTAGTGAGGCTCTTTGCAACTCAGGGAGACCCTGTTTCAAAATAAAGACTAAAAACTAGGTCTGGGGTGTAGCTCAGGTTCTATCCCCAGTACCACACAAAAAAAACCCCAAAACTATTTATTGATCGTGATTTGATGGACTTGGGTGGAGAAGTGCTGCCCACGAGCCACGGGTCTCACTCCATCTGGCCATGGCACCTGCCGCACGCGGCCCCAGTACTCAGTTCCCTATGGGTTCCTGCCCTCTGCGCCTCCTGGGGAGTTGTCGGCTCCACTCTGATGGACAGGGAGCCGTGGAGGAGATGCCACAGCGCCCCTTCTCCAGCCTGCAGTGGAATGATGACACTGGCCACATTGCTGGTCAGGGCGTGTGAAGGTCATGTGTCCAGGACACAGGAAAAACCTTGACCCTTAGCGCAACGACTGATGGACTAGAATGGGGTGTTCAGGACCAGTGAAACAATAGACACTAAATTGCAATGAAGAATTACATTTCAGTATTTGGGAAGGAAGTTCATAATAAGTTGGAAGTTGGCGCAAAGCAGGATCTGTATGTGGTGGTCTCAATGTGGGTGCACCACCTCCATGAGCGTGTGGGGGTGGGGGGGGAGGGCATCACATGGTCTGTGGATGATGGCACTCGTAGTAGTTTCAATTTGGTTTTCCTTTTCTAAACTTATTAATTTGGCTAATATTTCTATAATCAACTTAAAAAAACAAACTTAGAGCCGGGCATGGTGGCGCAAGTTTATAATCCCAGCACCTGGGAGGCTGAGACAGGAGGATCACACAGGTTCAAAGCCAGCCTCAGCTGCTTAGTGAGGCTCTCAGCAACTTAGTGAGACCCTGTTTCCAAATAAAGTATAAAATAGGTCTGGGAGTATAGCCCAAAGGTAGAAAAGCCCCTGGGCTCCACCCCCAGTACTACACACACACACACACACACACACACACACACACACACACACACACTGAAAAGTCCAAACTGCCATAGAAGAAGAAAGCAGCACTATTACAGATGGATAACTGTTTGGAACTGATTCAGTTGCAAAGATGTCTGACTTCTACATGAACTGAATGTGGCCCCTTATCTGCTTGTCTCTATAAAATGGAAGTCAACAACTGGCAAGTAGTTTCCAACGACCTCGTGAAGGCCAGCTGCCTCCTCTCCAGTCAGCTGCCTCCTCTCCTCCCGCCCTCCTACCAGTCAGCTGTCAGACGTGCCTCACTGCACGAGTCTCGTGGGCTATTTCTCCACTCATTTCTCTGACTTTCTGTAGATGAACTGAAAGCATTTAATACTACAAACACACATGACAGATGCTAGCTATTGGACTAATTCTTCACAGTACTCACCTTTCCTTTTCATAAGCACAAGGGCAACCTTGTCATGATGCTTAACAGAATTACTGAGGGAAGGCCTGAGGTGCTTGGCTAGTATGTAAGAGGCCTGGCTTCCACCCCAGGGCCTAAAAAAGAATAAGGAAATAAAAGAATTAGTGGTGGTTTTTATTTTTATTCATTTATTGCGGTACTGGGAACCGAACCCGGGGCATTCTACTTCCAAGCTATATCCCCAGCATGCTGTACTTTTTGTTTTTGGGAACAGTGTCTCTCTGGGTTGCTAAGAGTCTCACTAGAGTTCTGAGGCTTGCCTTGAACCTGTGATTCTCCTGTTTCAGCCCTCCAAGTACTGAGATTACACATGTGCACCACCACACTCTGCTTAAATTTATTTTTACTTAGTGTTAGCACCTGGGAGCAATAAAGACACAGACACAGTCTTTTATCATTCTCCTCACTATCATAGTCCATAACCTGAATATTTACCTGCATCTTTCATTAAGTTGTTACAAATTAAGTAAGACTCGTTTTAATGATATCAGAAACGGGGCCAGTTAGTTCTACTGGATCCACACGTTTGAAGTCCTCACTTTATTGCCTGTGGTAATTTATCTCACAAGATGGGTACTAGAATTCATTCTTCGGTGGTTTCCGTTTTAACATCCCTGGAAAAGCATGATAACAATTTTATTTCAATCGAAAAAGTAGGTCAGACTTTTTCCAGGAAAAAGTGTCTAATTTGGTTTCCTAGTTTGACAAGAAGGATTGGGTTACATGGAGGCATTTTCCATAAATAGAATGAACTAAATAAGTGACTTCAATGTTTCAATAAAAGTACATTTAACATAATGATATGCTGACAGCGTTTTGCTGGAAAAAAAACAAAACACTAAATTGGCCAAAAATAAAAACTCAACACATTGAAAAATGTTCTCACCCCTCAGAACATGCCAGGTTAAGCAAAGTTATAGAATCATGGATAAGTGATAGTCCCTTGATGAATGAAGACGAAGCTTCCCGGTAAACGTACCAGAGGCCGAGAACCACGGGGCGACACAGCCCGGGCAAACCAGTGCTTTCCAGTCCTCCGCTTTCAGAACACTTGAATGAAAAGCTAAAGAGCTGGCAGCTGATCGTTTTTAATTTTAGATCATTTTCCTTGGGGACTTTTACTTAAGAGGAGTTCGAAATACAATTGAAGGACATTGCTATAGCAACCTCCTGATCTCCAGATTCACGGGCATTTTCTAGCACTGACACCTAAGTAAGGAAGCTAGAAATAAAGCCGGGCCGAGCTCTCGCTCTGTGCTGGGAAAGGCCTCGCCCAGCTCGCTGGGAGGTGCAGGTTCAGGGAAGTTTGCTTTCAGTGTGGTAGCTGTCCATCAGTTTGCAGCCCTTTGAGTTGACAAACTGAATGGGAAGTGCTTGTGAAAATGACGCGGCACCTAGGAGATATTAACCGGCCCTTTGCTACGATACGTGTTTTAAAGTTGCTTCAGATAAGCTTGGTAGCGAAGTCGGCTGGGGGCACACTGTTTTATTGGAGGAGTGGGTCCAGGAAAGAGACCTCCGGGAGCCGGCCGTCCACGCGGGCGGGGGCGGAACTCAGTGCAGGCGGAACTCGGCGCAGGCAGGAGTGGTGCGGGCGGAAGTCATGCGCGTCGGAGGCGGAAGCGGAAGTGGAGGCGGCCATCTTGGTGCAGCCACTTGCAGCCGGCAGCCACGTGGGCCGGCTCCCTGTGAGCGTGGCTGTGTGCCCTGGCCCCCGCCCGTGTCTCACTCTCCAGGGGCTGCCCCAGGAGCCAGGACTAGGGGCCGGAGGTGGCCCGGTGACGGCAGCCGGGCCTGAGAGGTGCGCGGTGTCCAGGAGGTGGGGGGGGGGCAGCTGGAGAGGAAGTACAGAGTGGGGAAAGAGGTGGGGACGGGGTCCTGGAGTGAGGGAGCCGGCGCAGGGGGGGCTGCAAGGGCGGGGAGGGGGTACCAGGATAGGGGACAGGACAGGGAGGAGGGTAGGGCGGGGAGCGATGCTGTGGGCTACGTGGTAGGGGATGGGGCGCCAAGCATGGAGAGGGGGTACTGGGCAGGATAAAGGCTGGGCAAAGCCTGGCGTGGTGGCGCACACTTGTAATCCGAGGATTTGGGAGACTGAGACAGAAGGAGCGTAGGTTCGGCCAGCCTCAGCTCCTTAGTGAGGCCCTCTGCAACTTTGTGAAACCCTGTTTCAAAATGAAAGAAAAATGGGGCAGGATGTGTAACAATAAAGAAAAAAAAAGGGTAGGTCAAGTTTGTAGTAGCTACAGACATTGGCTATAAAGAAGGAATTCAAGGATTTTATTTTAAATATCGATATTTACATTAGACTAGAAAATGCATCTTTTGTTTAAAAGAAGCTTATAATTAAAAGATTTAGCTGCAAAGAATACGGGAGGGTTCAGGCTTCAAAGTCAGATTAATAGCCAGGTGTGTGTGGTGCACGCCGATAATCCCAGTACCTAGAAGGCTGAAACAAGAGAATTGCAGGTTCAAGGCCTGCCCCAGCATCTTACAGAGACCCTATTTCAATAAAAAATAAAATAGGGCTGGGGGTGTAGCTCAGAGGTAGAATACCCCTGAATTAAATCCCCAGTGCCCCTCCCCGTCCCCCCCACACACAGCAGAGTTAGGAACAAAAATGAAACCCTGTGAGGCCTCCTCTATGAGGACAAACCACACCTCCACCCCCACACCAGATCCTGGGGCGGACTCCAGCCAGCGCCAGGGTTCATCAGAGCGCAGGCAGGTGGCTGAATGTCTGCAGCTGTGGGGCTATTTCTGGGGCTGGTGAGTCCCCAGTTCTTGTCAGGCCAGGCCTCGCCTGCACACCTCCATCAGCCTCCTTCACATGGAGAACACGTTTATTCTCCGTGAAGCAAAAGCCCAGCAGTTGCCCTGGAGAATGAGGACAAGGGCTTATGGGGTGCGGGGATATTTTTAAGCCGAGTCAGATGAGAGCGACCTTCAAACTCTGTTTTTCTCCTTTGCCAGAACGAATCAGCTTAGCATGGATGTGTGGGTGTCCCGGTGAGATAGGGAATCCATCTCAGGCAGGGTTTACCTTTTATAAAGAAAGAAACCATTTCTTATTAGCTCATTGTTATTTATGCAAGAGCTTTCTTAAAAAACAAGTCAATGCATGCTAAGTAATCCTGTGCAGTAATTTTTTTTCAGAAAACCATTAGATTAAGTAGAAGATTCTTTCCTGGCAAATGTCAGATTTCTTGGTATTTAACTACTATAGAGATCCTGACTGTCGGTGGAATATCGTCACCTGCCAAGCAGAGAGCTGCCAGCCCGTCACTCATCCCTTCATCGTCTGTGGTCCGTGGGCAGCATATTTGGGGATCTGTGGTGGTTTCCTATCAGCCCTCATCACCTGCTGTCCATGAAAGGAGGGGAAGGCAATCTCTTTAGGCAGACTGACACATTGGCGTGGGCGCAGCTGATGCCTAGTGATGCGGAGGGTGACCCAGCCATCGATGACTAAAAGGACAGAGCTCCGTGCTGGAGTCCAGTGTGGCCACTCAACCTTGCTGTGCTGCTCCATGAAGCCGCTCCTACAGTGGAATTAGGGAAAATCTGTACGAGGGGCTGGGGAGTAAGAGGGCTCTGTTGAGAGCACCTCTGTGTAAGCCGACACACTTCTGTGCCCTGGAGAGAATGTGCTCTGGGTAATGAGCACCAAGTGAGCACAGACCCAGTGTGGCCAGCGGGCCTGGCAGGAGCCCTGAGGCCCATGTGTCCTCCAGCCCTGCAGCAGCCTCTCCCCCACCTCCTGGTGGTCCTGATAAGCTGAGTCCCTTGGGGCGAGCCCTGGCCCCAACAGGGAGGAGTGGGGTGGAGTCTTGGGAGCCACACAGGACACCCCTTCCCAGGAGGACAGCGGTACCACGACAGAAGCCCTGGTCCCAGGCCTGCCTGCTTCAGGCCTCCAGGAAGCTGCAGCACTTCTTGGCCTTGGGACAGTTTGGTGGAAAAAAGAGGCCATCTAGAGGGGCCCTGCGCTGGGTCTCCCTTGCAAAGGGGAGCGGGCAACAGTGGAAGGGCCTGTCAGAGGATCAGGGGACTTGGGGTCTCTGTGCCTCAGCCACTCTCCCCTGCAAAACAGTGCAGACCGCCCAGCCGCTTCTTACTTGGCTACCAGCAGGTCAGGATGGGACTCATGCTCCAGTCTTGGCTGAGGAGGGAGTTGGACTAAAGAGCTCGGGGAGAGCAGCGGTGGTCGTCAATTGGATGGGCAGCAGCTGAGCAGAGAGAACACTGAGGAGTTGCCTGCCCAGCTGAGCAAGGCTGTGCTGGCTTCTCTCTCAGCCCCCTCTTCACCCTGGTTAGACGCTGCTGGGAATCGGGAGGGCTCCCAGGGAAGACCACAGTATCCAAGGAGATCTCGAGTGCCCAGCAGAATGCAAACGGGCAGGGCCCCCTGTGGGACATGTGAAAGGAAGACAGAGCAGTGGATGAGAATAAAGGGCCCCAAATAGACAACACAGGCTGATCCGCTGGTCCTGATGCAGGAGCAGAAGTGGCACCACAGGGCAGGAGTCTTCAACAGATGGTGCCGGAGCCACTGGACGTCCACATGACGGTGAAGATGAATCTGCCTGAAAGCCACAGACCTGCCACAAGACTGACTCAGTGCAGACCACACACCTACACGTGAGACGCAGAGCCGTCAGACCGTCGAGGTGGTACAGGGGAAAAGCAGCCCTGGTATTGGCGGTGACTTTTAGATATGATGCCAAAGGCAGCAGCGTCCAAGAAGAAGCAGTGGGTCAGCTGGATTTCAGTGAAGGGAGAACAGCTGGGGACGGTGGAACGTGCCTGTATCCCAGTACTTGGGAGGCGGAGACAGGAGGATCGCAGGTTTGAGGCCAGTCTTAGCAACTTGGCAAGATCCAGTTTAAAAAAAATAAAGAAGTAGCCGGGCATGGTGGCACACGCTTGTAATCCCCGTGCTTGGGAGGCGGAGACAGGAGGCTCGCGCAGGTTCAAAGCCAGTGCGCTGGCTTAAGAGACCCAGTTTCCAAATATAAAAAAGTATAAAATTGGTCTGGGAGTGTAGCCCGGAGGTAGAAGGGCTTCCAGGAACCCCAGTACCACCAAAGAAGAAAGAAAGAAAGAAGTAAAGGACTGGGGATAGAAGTTCTCTGGGTTCAACCTTCAGTGCAAAAATTTTTTTAAAGGTTCTCTTTGAAAGACTGGCAAGAGAAATATAAGCTGTGGATTGGAAGAAAATATTGAGAAAAGAAACACCTGATAAAGGATTATCCAAACAAGCAAAGAATTCTTAACACTCCATAATAAAATGAACTATCTGGTTTAAAATGGGCAAGAAATCTAACAAACTACCAGAGAAGATATGCAGATGGCAGAGAAGCCTGTCAAAAGATGCTCCACGTTAAAGGTTGTCTGGGCAGTGCAGACAAGGACAGCAGGAGTGCCAGGACACGCTTACAGATGGGCCAGCATTCTGAACTGTGGTATTCTGATGAGCACGTGGGGCAGCAGGGACTGCTGCTTGCCTGGGGGAGGACAGGCAGCACGGCTCCTTGGTAAGACCGGTCAGCAGTTTTGCGACGGACCAGCTCGGCGGGAGCAACGGGACCGTTGGAAAGGGGGTCTTGGAAGGTGGGGCAAGGATTTGGCTTAGTTCTGCAGCGGCTTTTTCTGCAGCGATTTCTCCCCCTTATCAAATAAAACTCCTTCAAGTCCCTGTTCATGGCACTAAATGTGGAGATTTCTCTCCGGAACTTGGGAGGGAAAAACCTGAAAATGACTGACCCGGACAATTGCTTCTCATGCAACTGACAAAATTTATTTTCCAAAATCAAGACTCTTATACCCTTCTCCAGTGAAATTCCTAGTAGAAAAGTGTTAACACCAAAGAACAATGGTGAAGGACATGTAAACAAGACAAAAGGAAGACCTGTAACATCACTGGTCTTGTGATTAAGATTAGCCTGGATCTTGTGATTAAGGCCAGCTCCTTGGCCTTGCAGATGGGTGGCCTCAGAGGGTAAATTCCAGAAAGGACAGGAGTCACACCCAGAGTTTTTGGAGAATTTGACCTTTAGAGTCTCCTTTAACTCTTTCGGAACTTTCCGTTCCTTAGGCTTTGTCCACGTCCTCCTCTGTCTAGTAACTTCTTTGAGCTGGACGGGGACGAAGTTGGCCCCAGCTTTAGGGTAACATTCATGCATGTAGTTGGCATGGAATCAGATGGGTCCGTGCCGTGTACGTCTATGACGATCCAAAGGGCCTCGATAGATGTCTGTCAGGTCCTGTCTGTAACACCATCTCATGTCTGAAAGCTTCAAGCCTATGAGACAACACTCACAATACATTTTAGCAGACAGGGCCCAAAAAGCAACATGACAAGAAGACACAGGCGAGTTGATTCCTGTAACTGTTCTCTGATAAATATCATTGCAGACTTCGGAGTCTTTAGATTTAATTGTCAGATGTACTCCTCGACCCTCTACTATCCATAGTACACTCCTGCCGCTAAGCACTTTCCTCTTGGGAATACACAAGCGGTAGGCTTATTAGAAACCTACTCCTCTTAATAATCCATCTTAGTATGCAAATAAACATACCACAAACATTCTGCAACTTGCTTTAGCCCTCTGATTTTTATCCTGGTCCTTTCTTTCCCATTTGGGACAATCTTAGGATAAACTTTACTTAATACAAAATGCTTTCTCATTCTCACAAGATTTCCTTTCTTTATAACCATCAAAACTTTATACCTGTATACTTATTATATCTGTTTTTTGTTCTGACATACTTATTCTTTAGCCAGGTGGTGCCTCCTTGTCTCCAGACAGTGCATGTACTAAGTGCAAGGGTCAAGAATCTACCTGGCCCTCAGCTCTGTTGTATTGGGCAGTATTGGTTGCTCATCAACTAGAGTGCTTTGAAGCCGCACACAAAGTTTACCTTTCCTATATCCAGGCCGGATCCCAGAGGAGAGGAGGTAAACAGAGGCACCGGTGCCTTTCTTGTAGTTTTAGGGCTAATGGCTTCAGTTGACTCTTAAGGCTTTTACTGTAGGTTAGTGATTAGAATGAAGGGCAAAGACAGAGAGGAACTCTGCATTGTAATCACTCCCTGCCTGAATGCTCGCAAAGCACCTAAGCTCTGACTAGATTTTACACTTTGGAAATTATCAAAGCAATTTTCCAATACCAGCACATTAATACATTTTGATGCCTCTTTCCAATACTGGTACATTTCCCCCTCTGTCTTCTGTAGCCAATTTTATTACAGCTTGGAGGAAGGCAGGGGGAGTCTAGGGTTCAGACATATATTACCAGAAAATTTATCTTCCACGGAATCAGTTTCTCCCACAGTCCTGATTCTGGGACCTCGTTTTACATCACCGAGCCATTTGTGTGGAAGTTGATAGAATCAATACCAAAAGAACAATAGCTATGAAAGACCGTCCAAGAACAAGGAGCGGTCTGACCAGGGACCACGCTCCCTCAGGGCTTGCGTTCTTTAAGCATGTGCCATGTCATGCGTGCAGGGTCACGCAGACTCCAAGGGAGACAAGGCCGTGGCACAGTTTCCTGCAGAATTAAGCGTAGTCTTACCGTGTGGTCAGCGACCACACCCTGTGCAGAGGAGCTGAAATGTGTGCACACAACACTGGCTCGTGGATGCTCATGGCAGCTTCATTCAGAATTGCTAAGAATTAGGAGACACCAGGATGTCCTTCAGTGGGAGAAAAAACACATACACTCGAACATCCAGGCAGCAGACTCTTAGTGCTGAAATGCAAAGAGCTCTCAGCCGGGGTGGTGGTACACACCTGTATCAGCTCTGTACTTGGGGGCTGAGCAGGAGGGTGGAAAGTTCAAGGACAGCCTCGGAATGTAGACTCTCAGCACCCTAGAGAGACCCTGTTTTGAAACCAAAATACTTACCTTGTAGAATAGCTTGGAGGTAGAAAACTCCTGGATTCAACCCCCAGTACCATGGGTGGGTGGATCTATCAAACCAGGAGAAGACAGTCGGTTTTTTTCCAGGCCCTGGGAATTGAACGAAGGAACACTCTACCACTGAGCTACATCCCCAGCACACTGAATGGGAAGTCTATTAGGGGTTTTTCTGCAATGTGATCTTGTCCTGTGCTGATTGGTGAGGGGCCAGGTTCACAACCATGTGCAATTGGCTAGTTTAAAGACAAGTAAGAATTTTGACTTACACAGTTTGACAAACTTTAGATTCCAGGAAACCAAAAGTTATATAAGCGAAATGGGTGTTCTCTGATCAACCTGTTTGATAGAAAAGACATCTTATAAACTCCCCCTCTTTGACTATACTTTGTCATTCTTTTCTTCAAATTCTGTTAACATTAGCTGGATTTCATGATCCACAGTGTCTAAGAAGGAGATTATTCTGATAGGTTACTGGAGTTTGCTTAGTAAAGGAGGTTCTGATTAATCTTTGAATTAGGACCCTCGTGCAGGGGAGGACACAATATTGGACTGTAGTCATAACTCTGAACACAATAATCAGTAAGGTGATATCTTATAAATGATGGTAAGATGCCTTCATTTCTGTTTTCTGAAACTGCTCCATTAGGAGTTGTCAATTCTGAATTTTCAGCGAGCTCTTTTGCTAAGGCTTTGGTGATTATATCATCAGGGGCTGTGTTTGGGGATGGAAGTGCACCATTTAATTCCAGTCATTCCACAGACTCCACCTTTGTTCAGCTGATCTCATTTAGAGTTAAGTGACTTCCTCCTCATCTGTTGGCAGCGTCTGGTTGCTCAGCTGTGCCTTTTATCCTGTCTCTTGTATCATTTACAAATCCCTGTTGATTGTCAGCACTCTTCAAACATTCTTTTATTTCAAGACAGGGTTTTTCTAGGATGCTAAGATTGGCCTCGAACCTGCCATCCTCCATCCTCAGCCTCCCAAGTACCTAGGATTATAGGTGTATGCCACCATGCTGGGCTTTCGATGCATTTTTTTGTGACAGATGCCAATCTGTGAAGGCAATGTACATTTTAGAAAGGTCAAAGCTATGGGAACAGTCAAAAGACCAGTGGGAGATGAGAAATTGGAGAGGTGGGGAGAGATGAACAGGCAAAGCAAAGATGGTTTTCAGAGCTGTGAAACTACTGTGTGCCCGAGGGCAGTTCCCGCAGTGAGACTGTGACGTCGATCCTGGGGGCTGCCGTGTCAGGGCTCTCGGTCTCTCCCTAGCATCTTGGGCCAGCTGTTTACTCAAATATGGTGCCATAGGATGCTGTTGTGGTCAGCATAGGCCACCTAAGCATGGTGGTGTCGTGAGACTTTACCACCCGATGATGTAGCTGTTTACCTTTGTGCACCATGTAATTATAAAAAGTAGATACCTAGAATTTTTAAACTATCCTACCTGTCACCATTTATTAGCAGGGTAATTTTTTAATTTTTTATTGCTGTATTTTAGTCATACATCTTAATGGAGTACAAGATGTACAGTCAGCTCCTACCCAATTCCTGCCCCATTCCCTCCCCCTTCCTTCTTCCCATGTTTGGCTTAGTGATTGGCATTGATATGTTTGTTAAAGTACATCATGTGAATCCAGGTGTGGTGGCTCACGCTTGTAATCCCCGCACTTGGGAGGCTGAGACAGGAGGATCGCACAGGTTCGAAGCCAGCCTCAGCTACTTAGTGAGGCTCTCAGCAACTTAGTGAGACCCTGTTTCCAAATAAAATATAAAAAATGGGTCTGGGAGTATAGCCCTGAGGTAGAAAGCCTCTGGGTTCTACCCCCAGTACCACCAAAAAACAAACAAACAAAAAAAACAAAGTACATCATGTGCATTAAAGAATTTCCCTCTTTCCCCTTCCATCCCTCAGTTAGGTCACCTTATTTGCTCATGTGTAGCATCTTCTTCATCTACAGTTCCTCCTATGACCCATTTTCTCCTTAGATTCCACATATTAGGGAGAACATCCGATTTCTTATCTTTTGTGACTGACTAATCTCACTTAATGTCCTCCAGTCCATCCATTTCCCTGTAAATGATGTAATTGTGTTTTTCTTTATGGCTGAGTAAAATTCCATTGTGTACATATCCTATAGTTTTGCAATCCATTCATCTGTTGATGGACATCTTGGCTGGTTCCATAGTTTGGCAATGGTGAATTGTGCAGCTGTGAACATAGATGTGCATGCATTAGCTTGGTAGTTTGGTTTCCATTCTTTTGGGTAGATACCCAACAGTGGTATTGCTGGATCATGTGGGAAGTTCATCTTCATTTTTCTTTGTGTGTGTGGGGGCGGTTGAGGATGGAACCCAGGGGCATTTGACCTCCGAGCTATATGCCCAGAGGCGTATAAAATAAAAATAATAATTTTTTATTCTTTATTTTTGAAACCAGATCTCTCTAAGTTGCAGAGGGCCTCACTAAGTAGCTGAGGCTGTCCACGAACTGCGATCCTCTGATCTCAGCCTCCTGAATGCTGGGATTACAAGTGTGTGCCGCCATGCCCGGCTCGTCTTCATTTTTCTGAGGATCCACCATACTGTTTTCCAAAGTGGTTGCACTAATTTGCAATCCCACCAACAATGTCTTAGAGTTCCCACTTCTCCACATCCTCGCCAGCATCTGTTGTTTGTGTTTTGAATGGTTGCCATTCTAGTTGGAGTTAGGTGAAATCTCAGGGTAGTTTTTTTTTTTTTAATTTTATTTTATTGGTGCACTGTATTCATACATCATAGTGGGATACAAACTTTTGTAGACATACATGCACACATCACCCAGTCAGCCCCCACCCGATCCCCACCCCATTCTCTCCCCATCCCTCCCTCCCATGCTTGGCTTAGTGGTTGACATCTAGTATTATAGCAATTTATCCAAAATTAAAAATGATAATCTCACATAACAGTTTCATTTGTTTGATACCAAGCTTTTGATGACTTAAAGATAACATTTCAATATTTCTTTTTGCTTTCTTTCTTACCAGAGAATATTTTTTTCTTTTTTTTAGGTGAAACTATCATATATTTATTTTTCAGAAAAAAATCTATCCTGATATGGAATATGGACTCTAGATACCCAAAACAATCTCGAAGCAAAAACAAAGCTAGAAGATGTATATTTTCTGATTTCAAACCATATAAAGCTACAATAATTGAAACAGTGTAGTACTGTTCTAAAGGCAGATATATAGACCATTGCAGTTAAATACAAGCCTAGAGCTAACTTCTTCCCTATATTGTCAAGTTATTTTTGACAAGGTTTCCACGAAGATTTGGTGGTGGAAATAATAATCTTTTAACTAAATATTGTTGAAAAATAATAATTACATGGAAAAGAATAAAATTGGACCCTTACCTAATCTCACATACAAGTATTAACTCAAACTAGATAAAAGACCTAAATATAAATCTTAAGACTATAAACTTTTAGGAGAAAATCTGGGTCATAAAACCTCACAACATTGAAATTGGCAGTGATTTCTTGGATATGATTTCAATGGCACAGGCAACAGAAGAATATACAAACTCCCTAAAAAGTAAAAGAAAATATTGTATATCCAAAGACAATGTAAACAGAGTTAAAAGTTACTAATAGAATTGGATAAAATATTTCCAAATGCTATATCTGAAGGTATATTAATATTCCAACTAGAAATCCTAAAAATTAACAACAATAAAGGCAAACAATACAATTTAGAGATAGGTAAAAGACTAACATAAATAATGAATCTCCACAGATAACCAATCTTAGTTGTCTGTTGGATGGAAACTCTTGTTTCTCTGGTTCTGGTGTGTGTTACCTATTTCTTCTTTGTAGTTAATCTCTTTGAGTATTTTCTCTAGCGCTGGTTTTGAAGACATAAATTCCTTCAGTTTCTGTTTGTCATGGAAGCTTCTTATTTCTCCATCTAATTTGATAGAAAGTTTTGCTGGATAGGAAATTTTTGGCTGGAAGTTGTTTTCTTTCAGAGTTTGGAATATGTTACTCCAAGCCCTTCTGGCTCTCATGACTTGGTTTGGGAAGTCTGGAGTGATTCTAATTGGTTTGCCTCTGAATGTCACTTGGCCCTTTGTTTTTGTTGCCTTTAAGATTCTCTGCTTGGCTTCCACATTGGTCATTTTGACAATTATATGGCGTGGGGATCCTCTTCTCCGATCCTGTCTAAAGGGAGTTCTATAAGTTTCCTGGATCTGTGTATCAACCTCTTGCTCTATATTTGGAAAATTTTCTGCTATTACTTCCTTGAAGAGATTGTTGATCCCTTTGGTATCACTTTCTTTTCCCTCCTCTATTCCAATTATTCTTAGGTTAGCTCTCTTAAGATGGGCCCATATTTCTTCAATGTCAGATTCCTGCTGTTGGATATCTTTTTCTAGATTAGAAACTATGCATTCATTTTTGGATTGCTCATCTTCTAAGAGCGAGATTCTGTTCTCCATGTGGTCTAATCGGTTGTTTGTGCTTTGAATTGAGGCCTTTACTTCATTAATTGCATCCTTTATCTCTTTTTGGCTCTCTCTGAGTTCTTTTCGAAGCACCTCTATTATTTCTACAGTTGTTTTCCTGATTTGATCTTCTAGAAATCTCTGATTTTCTGTTTTATCAGGTTCTGATGTTGTGGGGTTGTGCACATTCATTACTTCAGTGTTATTCCTCTTTCTCATGATTTCGGAGGTTTGTGCCTTCTCTGGGTTCTTCCCTTGGGTCACTATGGCTTCACTTAAGGTGCTCTGGATCTCGAGTCTGTATTATCTCAGACCCTACTACTCCTTTACTGGGTTGTATCACAGAGTCTCCGACCCAGGGAGTCGATAGAGGCTGCTTTAAACTATGGGGGGGTGCCAGGTTGCACGCTCTCCTATGGTGTGATATCTCTGCCACCACCACTCCCTCACTGGGTCAAGTCCCAGGAGGCACAATACTGGGATTTCTCCTCTGTGGCCCGCAATTTGACTCACTGTTCTTGAGTACGTAGATGTAGCTGTACTGGACTCGGTGAATTCACTGCTGCTGCTGCCGCCGGTGGCAATATGGCGCCTCTGCCACGCCCTCGGCCATGAGGCTGGCGTATTTTTTCTTCTCTGGTTTTGATTTCCACTCTGAATCCCTGCAGCGTGTGCTGAGCTCAGCCACTGGGAGCTTTAAATGCTGTCTGGGCCGAAAGATCCCGCCTGGCTGTTCCGCATCGGCTCACCTCGGCTTGCTGTAGCCGTCCGCTGAGTTCGCCGCTGCCGCCGGCAGTATGGCGCTGCTGCCGCGTCCTTGGGCGCGTGTGTCTCCTCTGTGGCCCTGAGCTCTGTTCTCAGTCCGCTTTCTCTCTGGAGCCTGGTGGTTTTTTTGTTTTTCTGGTGATGGTGTTTTCTGGCTATGAAAGGCGCTCTTTTTGTGGTAATCCTCAGGGTAGTTTTGATTTGCATCTCTCTGATTGCCAGTGATGTTGAGCATTTTTTCATGCATTTATTGGCCATTTGAATTTCTTCTTTTGTGAAGTGTCTATTTAGTTCACTTGTCCATTAGTAGGGTAATTTAATTCATTCTTATATAAGTCAAAACATAGTTGGATTACTTTTTCCCATAGTACCCAATTTTACCAGTTCTAAGATGTAGATTTTAAGTTTAAAATATGTGAAGCCAGGGTGTGTCTTAGAGTTGATGCCAGAAAATACTGTCACGATTCAATTGTCAGTGCTGTTTCTTCCCTAGCTGTACACAAAGGCAAGACGCATGTTAGACCAATGTCAGCCAGCACACATGCTTTACAGTCCATCTGCCTGATGGCTCCCTTCCTTGATTTCTTTCTCCTGAGTGGCATGCATTTAAAGTCCTTTTGGTCATCTCCCCTTTCCCTCAACTTCTTTAAAGTTCTCTGTGACCATTTCTGTTAACGTACACTGTGATTGTATATTGTTTGGAAAGTCTGTAGGAAATGTACTTATTTTTCTCTCCCAGAATCATACAAGAAACTTGAAATACTCAAACTGTTATGACCTTTGTTCCGCACTGGATTTCCTATTGGACATCATGGGTTCTCACGCAGTCGGCACTTGTCTGCTAACATTCGCTCCTGGCACTGCCCACGTGAGTCTACCATTCAGGATCACACTCCTGTTTAAAGCAGCGCTCATCCAGTAGCTCCCTCGGCGCCATGGATGTGTTCTCTGTGCTCGCCAGTATGAGCACTTGGAATGTGCCTAGTATTGTTAAGGAACTGAATGTTATTTAAACTTAATATAAATGTAAATAGCCACATGTGTTTAGTGCTACCATTAGTGGTACCATATTAGTGCAGATCCAAGTTATAGGTCTTAGTATAATAAATATTTTGGTCTTAAGCTCTCATATTTCCTGTTTGGAAGAGAATTAACTCTCAAAGATAATTTCTAGAATTCTGATATACACTGTCCCCAACTTAAATTGGTCAACTTACAACTTAACAGTGGTGCAAAACCCCATACATAGTCAGCAGAGAGCACATTTTGAATATAGAACTTTGATCTTCCTGGGGCTAACAGTATGCAGTGTGATGCCTTATTAGAATGCTGGGCTGACTATTCTGTGTCGCTAAGCTCAGACGTTTGAGCTTAGGAACATTCATGCACCTTCAGCTTAAGGTGCACTCAACTTAAAATGTGTTTATCAGGATGTAGCTGGCACCAGGTCAAGGAGGAGGCTGGGGCAAAGCACACCCAGTGGGGTGTGCTCTGGGGTGTACTTTGCCCCTAGCCTCTCCCTTCCCCACTCCCTGCTTCCTGGCCACGTGAGCTGAGCAGCTTTCCTCCCAAGCCCTGCCACTGCGCCATCATGGCCTCCTTGGCCCAAAGCAGTGCAGCTGGGCGACTTCACACTGTGTGCTCTGCAGTCATGAGCCGATCCTCATGTGTGGTCCTCAGGTGCTTTGTCCCAGGGACAGAAAGCTGACTAACAGCTCCCCTCCCTGGTTTCTGAAACACTGATGGCATGTCAACAGGCAATCTCATTGTCATTCTTGTAAGTTATTATTTTTTTTTTTTACTATTTGACTATTTAAAAATTTTTCCCTTGGGTTGTGAAGTTTTACGTATTTAATATTTTTTCTCTTTCTTTGGACTTGATTGAATTTCCTGAATTGTTGTTGAAATCTCTCTCTCTCTCTCTCTTTTTTTTTTTTTTTTTTTGGTCGTACTGGGGTACTGGGGTTCCTGAAAACCCTTCTACCTCCAGGCTACACTCCCAGACCTATTTTATATTTTCATTTGGAAACAGGGTCTCTTAGGCCAGTGCAGCTGGCTTCGAACCTGCGCGATCCTCCTGTCTCTGCCTCCCAAGTGTGGGGATTACAAGCGTGCGCCGCCACGCCCGGCTTGTTCAAATATTTTTATCTGAAAAAGTTCTCAGCCATTGTCTCTTTAAGTGTTGCCTCTCATAAGTTATCTCTATCATTTCTTTCAAGAAATGCTTATTAGAGATATGATGGACCCTCTACTTCTAATCTCCATTCATTTTTATCTTTTTAAACATTTTTTTGTTTTACTGGACTACATTCTATTATAATTTCTTTGGATCTATTTCCCAGTTTATTGTTTGTCTCCGCATCTGATCTATTGTTCAGACATGGAATTTTATGGCAGCTCATTTCCTCTGTTACCATAAAGTGCTTGTTTGCTTTGTAAATATGTTGGTTGGAATGCTTTGAATCTTTTGCTGAATTTTTCCTAGAGAAGATTTGTATTCGCCTCTAGTTATCATATGTAGGGAAGGGAAGCAACCACTTTGTAAATAATCAGCTTGCAGTGTAGACCACACAAAGTTACTGGCTTTGAATCACCACTTCGTCTGAGACCTGGCCAGATTGGTTCACGAATCTCCAGGGAACATTTGTTCCTTCTGCCTGGGTCGGGAGTATTTCCTGCATGTCTGTCTACGTCTCCATGCACTTTTCTGCACACCCTTTGACGTCTCTGCTTTACAAAGGATCCTCTTCTGTCTTTCTCATTTTGGGAAGATCCTTAGCCCATTTCTCCTCCTCAGTTCACGTGGCCAGGAAGCAGGGAGTGTGGGAAGAAGAGGCGAGGGGCAAGATATTTCCTCCCAGAGCACACCCACTGACCTGCTTTCTCTTACCTCCTACAGCTCCTCCCACATCCCAGTAAAGCCACCCATCGATGGATGAATCCACTGAAGTCAGAGTCATGATCCAGTGACTTCCCAAGAGCCCCACCTCTGAAGACTGTTTGCTGGGGACCAAAGTGTCAACACATGAGCCTTGGAGGTCATACATACCCAAACATGGCAAGTATGCATTCCTCCTCAACCCGGGGCCAGCTATGTCCTGATAAACCCACTGTAAGCTGAAATGCATGAATGCTCCTAAGCTGGGAGAGTCCACAGGAAGGACGTGCCTCCCAGGTCAGGTTCCCGTGGGGAGTGGTCCCCACTGCCCTCCCTTGCATGTCCCTTGAGCTGCATGTCCCTTGACTGCAGGGTTGGGCTCACTCAGGTGCACGAGGGCAGAAGGACAGGGCTGTCCTGAAGAGGTCCAGGCAGGGCCGGGCTGTGTGGCAGCCTTCCACGCCACCACAGAGCTGTGGAGCCGAGGTGCCTGGGGCACCTGCTGACAGGAGTGACGGTGGCCACAGCTGGACATGTCCCAGGTGGTCCTGGGTCCCCGGGTTCCCATGTTTATAGAGGGTGACCTGGCTACACTGCCAGGCCTGACCCCTGTAGTCCTCGGAATCCTCCACGCCAGCCCTCAGCAGTCAGGAGGCAGTGTGTCCATGCTGTGGGTGCAACTCCCCGGGGTGCTTGGGGTGACGGGCCCTTGTCGGTGGGTGGTCTAGCCCCCTGCTGCCAGCTGTGGTCTGATGGTGAGCTCAGCCTGGGGGCAGCAAGGCCAGGCCGGCTCCCGGGCTAGCTTACCAGTGCTCCATTTCCCTGACTCCCAGTCCTGCGGCACGCTTTCCTGGGCAGCCCCTCAGCCTCTGAGTGAGACAGGAGACAGGTCCCGGATGCCTTCCGCACATGCCCCCAAGCTCCTCCTCCCCTGACTCGAGTCCTTCGCGCCCTGCACACTGGTGGGGCCGCCGCTGATGATAGGATGCTGCCCAGCGTTTGGTGGGTGGAGCTCTCTGCAGCACCTGCATGTTGTATTCGAAATGCCCATGGGCTTCAGGGAGCCCCCACAGGGGCTTGTCCGAGCCAGCGTCACATGACGTTCCCGAGCAAGAGGCTCGTCCAGGGAGTGGGGAGGTGAGCCAGTGTGACCACGGGAACCAACCCAACCCCACACCCCACCCCCGTCCCCGCCGCAGCAGTGGCAGGTGTGTGAACAGCTAGTCCCAGGGAAGTGAACATCGGCAGCCAGTGCGGCAGCAGGAGTGTGCAGGATTGGCAAGTGGAGGTGCCCGGGGACTTCAGGGCGGGGGTCTGCTCAGAACAGATTCATTATTTACAGAAACCTGGATGTGCGGTGGCGCTGCAGCTCCCTGTCAACAGCGAAGGCAATGATGGACAGGCCTGCGGCAGTGGCGCAGGCTGACTCCCCTTTCAGCAGTCCTTGCCTGCGTGCCTGTCCTGAGCCCCTCCTGCTCTGTGGGGGAGGAGGTGGCGGGGGTGCTGGAGGTGGAGAGGGTGCCGCACACCAGGGCCTGCAGGGCCCTGAGGTTCACGGAGCCAGTGCCCTGATTGTGTATGCTTGTCGCCACAGGAGAGGGAGCGGGCCCGGGGCTCGGGGAGGGGCAAGCGATGGCAGCGCAGTATGGGGAAGCCTTGAGAAGCCGCAGTCTGGAAGAGACCAGAACACAGGTAGTCCCCCGTGACCCAGCCAGAGGAAGCACCTCCCCCCTCCTCCTCACAGGATGCTGGGTCGGCTTGGCATTCCCTCCTGTCTCTACCTGAAGGCCAGCGTGTCCATGTGGCCCATAATGATACGAGCAAGGGCACCCACCCCACACGCAGAAGGCAGTGCCAGGGCCCTGGTGTGTGTCAAGTGGAGGCTCTTGGTGGTAGGTCCACCCACCGGGACGCAGGGGTGTGCTCGGATCTTTCTCCTTGGTGGCCAGGACTGAAGGAATGGTCGTAGAAGGGATCCTTTGTTTCTTCTTGGTCGTCGGGATGGAGTCCAGGAGCGTCCTCCACCCCCAGCCCAGTTTATTTATATTAGGGTCTCACCTGACTGCTGACGGTCTTGCCTTGAACCTCTGATCTTCCTGTCTCCGCCTCCCTAGGCATGTACCACCACGCCAGGCTACGGATTCTTTTTCTTTTATCTTTTCTTTTTTTTTTTTTCTTTTCTTTTTTTTTTTTTTGAAGTACTGGGGATGGAACCCAGGGGCATTCTGCCTCTGAGCTACACCCCCAGCCCTATTTTTTAGTCTTTTTATTTTTTAAATAGTCTCACTGAGTTGCGAAGGGCCTCACTAAGTAGCTGAGGCTGTCCCCAAACCACGATCCTTTGGTCTCTGCCTCCTGAATGTTGGGATTACAAATGTGCCATCACGCCTGGCCCAAATTCTTTTTCTTAAACTAAATCCCCAGGGGCAGGATTGCTTGGCTACAGCGTGCACATCTTTATGACTTTTGCTCTGCATTACCAAAACACTACTAATATTTATTTATTTATTTATTGCGGGTTTGGGGGTGGAACCCAGGGGCATTTGACCTCCGAGCTACACCCCCTGCCCTATGTTTTATTCTTTATTTTGAAACCGGGTCTCACTGAGTTGCAGAGGGCCTAAGTAGCTGAGGCTGTCCGCGAACCGTGATCCTCCAATCTCAGCCTCCTGAATGCTGGGATCACAAGCGTGCACCACCACACCTGGCCACTACTCATTTTTAAAACACTATTTGCAAGAGGGTCCTGTTTGAGGTGGTTCAGAAGGAATCAAGAGATTTAGGCTACCCTATGTTTATAAACTAAAACATCACCCTGATGCAAACAAGTAACAGATCTTATGAAAAGAAACAAGTATTTGTAAAATTGAGCAGAAAAAAAAATTTGTCCACTACGCTAGGCCAGCCCCAGCCGTTGTTCCTTGGTGAGTCCTGGCCCGCCTCCCTGGGGCGTCCTGCATGCACTCCTCCCGGTGCCCTTGTCCTTCGGGCGTGGGTCCCTCTTCATTTCACCTCTTGGGACTCCTTGGGACTTGTGGATCGTGTGTGTAGAAACTTCTCACCCAATGGCTGTGAATGTGGCCTCCTGGAGCACCGTCCCCTTCCTGGTTTGGTCGGGGACACCTGAGCATGTATGCGCCCTCCAGCTTGCTCATGTCTGTCGTGAGTCCTGTGTGACATCTGACTCTTCATTAGATCAGTTATTTCTTGGGTAGGTCTCATTTGCTGTCTAGCTACCATGTTTCCAGTTTCCACCCTTGTACTTCCATTCTAGAGGTCTGTTGCACTTGGGTAGTGTCTGTTGTGTTGTGGCACTTCCGTGTCTATCCTGCTGTTTCTGTAAACACAGGAATCACGCTTGCTTTATGTGTGCTCAGCTCAGCTGTGCGGTGGGCCTGGTCTGCCTTGCACAGGGCGCCTGCTTCCTTGTCAGGCTGCCTTGTGCGTAGTCAGGTTCCTGTAAGTGGGACATTGGAAGGCGGATTCTGCCTGGACCCAGACAGCCCACCTGGGAATGCGTGCATGCCCGAGTGTGTGTGTGTGTGTGTGTGTGTGTGTGTGTGTGTGTGTGTGTACTCACTTTAGCATCGTTGCGGTTGGAAATTGTCTGAGGAATTATTTCTAGTTGTTCCTCTGCCCAGAGCTGAGGCTCACGCCCGAGTACCCAGTTCCTTTCCCTCGCCAGTGGCCTCACTGCTCCTACTTCAGGCTCTGCAGGTCTCTGCTCTGCTGTTGCCTTAGCAGGCCAACTTTGTCTCCTGCACCTGTCCAGGTCTCAGCAAGGACCCTCTGGGACCAGCTGTGACGTGCCCCAGGATGCGGTCTCTGTGGGCTCTGGCCTGGCAAGCCCACTACGCCCCTGCGGCGCAGCTTGGTATCCAACGGTCTTCCTCTGTCTTCCCTGCTGTGGATGGCTTGCAGGGTTTTGAGGACTTTTGTGGGCACAGTAGTGAGACTCAGCGATGCGTTCGTGGACGCTTGAACAGTGCTTGGCCTGTTTCCTTCCTGGCCGCCCCACCCCGCTCCCCCCATGGGCTCTGACCTCACTTTCACAAAGGCCCCTTTCTTTTTTCTCACTAGCTGCTGCAGATGAGAGAGACCCTTGGTGTTCTGAGGCTGGATGACCTCACTCGGCATGGCACGCTCCAGTTCCACCCATGTCCTGAAGGACGTGATTTTCTTCTTTGTGGCTGAGTCACTCGGCCGCACCATAGCAACACCTCATTTCCTTATCCGTCCTCTGGTGGACTCCCAGCCTGGTTCCATAACACAGCTACTGGCAATTACGTGGCTCTATTCATGGGTGTGCATGTTTTACTGTGGTATTTTGGACCCTGGTTCTTTGCATCCTAAAGTATTTTCTTTTGTTTTTCCGATACTGGGGACTGAACCCAGGGGCCCACTGAGCTACACTCAGTCCTGTTTTATTTTGCAACAGGGTCTCTCTAAGTAGCGGAGGCTGTTCTTGAACCTGCAATCCTCCTTTCTCCGCTTCCCAAGTACTGGGGTTATAGGTGTGCGCCACCACGCCTGACTCCAGAGCTTTTCAAAGTGATTTATCAGCACCTAAGGTCCCGGCAGCCTCTTGGGGAGGCTTCACTGAGTGTTGCCTGAGATGGCGCCCATCTCAGTTTTTCAGGTACCCAAACTTCCTGAATCTTTGAAATTCATCTTCACCAGTGCTGAGAAGCCAGGATGGCCTGGCCCTCCCCAAGCTGCGCTCTCCCCGGGCGTGGTACTGCCTCTGTCCTCAGGCTGCCTGTGCCTGGCAGCTCTGCCACATCTGCCCACTGCGTGGCCAGAGGGACCTGCCTGCCGAGCAGCAGAACCACTGTCTCTGCGAGGCCTTGGTCTCTGCGTGGCTCAGGCTGGGCCTCCGTCCTCACCCTTCCCCAGGGAAGCGGGGGTCGCTTGGGCCGTACAACCTAGCCTGGCCTGGCGCTGGCTGTATGGGGGATGTGGTGGGGCTGGTCTCTTGGAAGTAACAGGCTGGGCCATGGCTGCTGCCATCCCATGGGGCCCATGTGGACAGCGACAGGGGTTAGCCTTGCAGCGGCCTTGGGTCTGAAGGCTTGCCCACCACCCAGGTAGCCAGGCCGGCCCAGCTGGGAGGGAGCAGCCCGGGTGGGTCCTGGAAAGGCCTCCTCAGAAACGAAGGGTGTCACTCGTTGCCGGCCATTTCCTGCAGCCTCCATTAGTAGCTGATGTGGCAGCGGGAGCAGTGGGCTGGCGGCCTGGACAGATGTGCTGGAGCCGGCAAAGGTGCCGTTCTGTGGCTGGCCCCAAGGTGCTTCCTGCCGGCTGTCCCTCCGCTTCTCCAGGACGCGAGCCACCGGGTCTCCAGGGTCATGCCGGCTCAGCTCACCTGGGGTGGCTGGGCTCAGGCCCGGCCGGCCGTTGGGAAGGCGTGCCTTGGCCCTGGCTCATGGCAGTGCCCCTCTTCACAGCTCTGCCCCCTCCCGCCCCAGGCCTGCCATCCTGCTCCTCGGGGAGCAGCCTGTCTCCCTCAGTGCCAGGGCCCAGGGCTGGGGCTGTCCTCGCGCAGGCCCAGTCTCACCTCCTGAAGTGCAGCAGCCTGTGCTGTGTGAAGGTGGCCCCCGAGTCCACGTGCTGACGGCCTAACCCCTGCTCTGGCCCAGTCTCACCTCCTGAAGTGCAGCAGCCTGTGCTGTGTGAGGGCGGCCCCCGAGTCCACGTGCTGACGGCCTAACCCCTGCTCTGCTCCGCACGCAGAGGGCGCTGTCCTTGCAGACGGGGTCTTCACACAGTAAAGGTTAGGGTTCTGACCGGCTGGTGTCGAGACAGTCAGGAACGACCTGCGCGCACCCCGGGAAGGCGCTGTGTGTGAGCCAGGATGCGGCCCCGGGAGGGCCCAGCCTGCCGCACCCTCTAGAGCAGGACGGGTTGTTAGGTGCTGCAGTAAGCTCTGCGTCGGCACGCTATCCCCCGGCTCCTGTCCCATCCTGATTTCGCTCTGACAGCTGGGACCCTGGGTGGCACTGGGGTAGGATGGGGTGGGGTGGCGGGCCCGAGACCCTCCACAGCCACCAGGGCACTCAATTCTGCCGGCCAGGGCCTCGGAGGCTGTGGAAGTGCGGCTAGGGCGTCCCCCTCTGTGGTTGGCTGTGCTTTGCCCCAAGGCCCGCGTTGGGAACACTGTCCAGGAAGGCCCATGGGAGGACGCGGAGGCTTGGCACGGCCTCGTGGCGACCCGAAGTCTCCATGCTGCCTTGGCGGGTCCGGCGGCTCCTGGGACCCTGCTCCGTTCTCTGCCAGGGTTTTATGAGCCAGAGCCTGGCTGTTCCTGGCTCTCTGGCCTCTTGTCTGTCTGTGGTGGTCGCCTCGCCTGCTCCTGCTGCGACCGTGCCCTGGGAGGTGACCCTGAGGGGCCTCGCCAGAGCCTGCGCTGCACCAGGCGGGCTGCTGGCCTTGGGTGCTGTGAGCCAGATAAACCTCTTCTGTATAAGGTGGAACGAAAGGTCCTAGAGGCGGTGAAGCCCAGATCCCAGCTGACCCCGGCAGCTCGCCTCGCTGTTTACAGCCTGGTGGCCCAGTTAGCTGCCGCCTTGAAACAGATCACCCAAGCCCAGTGGCTCGGAAAGCAGCAGCAGCAGCAGCAGCAGTGCTTGGTGGAGGCCGAGGAAGGCTGGGCTGGCGGAGGCTCTGTGGGGAGGCTGGGGTGGGGAGGCCGAGGAAGGCTGGCTGGCGGAGACTCTGTGGGGAGGCTGGGGTGGGGAGGCCGAGGAAGGCTGGCTGGCGGAGACTCTGTGGGGAGGCTGGGGTAGGGAGGTCAAGGAAGGCTGGGCGGAGCTCTTCAGAGAGGCTGGGGTAGGGAGGCCAAGGAAGGCTGGGCGGGGCTCTTCAGAGAGGCTGGGGTAGGGAGGCCGAGGAAGGCTGGGCGGAGCTCTTCAGAGAGGCTGGGGTAGGGAGGCCGAGGAAGGCTGGGCGGGGCTCTTCAGAGAGGCTGGGGTAGGAAGGCCGAGGAAGGCTGACTGGAGGAGGCTCTGCGGGAGCCTGAGGCAGCTGTACACACCCAGGCTGGCGGGGAGCTTCTGGGTGAGCACTGGAGAGGACCCTTGGTGGTTGCACTGCTGGCCGGCCCCAGGGTCACCTGGGTGACGTGGAGGATGGCATGGCCTGTGTGCCTTTGGTCTGTCCAGGCCTCCACTCCAGCTTGGAGTTTGCAAGTGGAGCTCAATTCTCCAGGCCGGCTGGCCTTGGCTTCACCCTGCTCCCAGGGTGGGGACCCCCGCCTTCCAGCTGCAACGTGGGGTGCTGTGCACATGGCTGCCCTTGTCCCTGTTGACACCCAGCCTCCTGGAGGGCACAGGGCACAGCTGCACCACTGGCCTGTGACTGTCAGGCAGTGACGGCTTGGAGCTGAGGCCTCAGGACCCAGAGCCATGAGGACCTCTGGCATGTACACGTTTACCAAGCACCTGGGAAGGACAGAGCTCCGTCCCAGGCTCCGAGAGTGGGAAAGGTCTGAGCTGGCTGCTGCATTCCCCCCGCCGTGTCTGGATCCCTGAAGGAACCTGGCCTGTCTGTCCCTGAAGCTCCTGGGTCTGCCCAGGGCGGGCCGCTCTGCAGGTCCTGTGTGCTATAGCCCAGCCTGGAGTGAAACTCACACCCCTCACCCATGGACCCAGTGGCCAGGTCCGAGTGGAAGCACCGCTCCACGCGCTCCACGGCGGCGGCGGATCTGCATCCTCGGTGCAGGCTGGGCCCCTGCGCTCACTGCCCCAGACACGGCCCCGCCCCGCCACACAGGCTTCTCTGGTGCAGCTGGGAGCGCGCTGGGCCCAGCAAGAGGGAGGGACAGAGACAGGAGGGTGTGGAGGGCAGTGTCTGGTGACCTTGTTTGGAAGCCACTTTTCAAGCCTCATGCGTGTCCTGGGAAGTGAGTCCTGGGCCCAGCCATGCCTGGGGAGGGCTGCCAGTGCATGGCACCGAGGGAAGGGCACCTGGCCATGAAGGGCTGCCCATTCACAGGGACCACGAGCATGGTGTGGGTCCTGCCCGCAATGGGAGCCCTGTGCAGGGAGCTGCAGAGATGTCCCTGGTACCAGCGTTCAGGACGCAGCTTGGGCAGGGAGCCAGCCTGGACTGCCATATCTAGACCCTCTCCCCATGCCATGGCCCAGCCTGCTTAGCAGACACTGCTCACCCCCACACCAACGGAGCTTGAGAGCCCTGCACTTGTAAACTGTCCCCTTTGGTTTGTGGCAGGCAAGCACATCCCAGTGGTAATCTGGGCGTCCTGCCCGTGGAAGGAAGCGGCCGGCAGGAGTGACACAGGAGAGGACAAGGCTGAGCTGAGGAGCCAAGGCCCTGCACCTCCGCCTCACGCCACGAGGGGCCAGGTGGTGGCCAGGTAAGTGCTGTGAGGCTGTAGATTTCTCTAGACATGCTCCACCGTGGCCTAGGAGACTGGGGCGGTAGGCACAGGCTCTCACAGAGATGGAGGCCATCCACCCCAGAAGGCACGGAGGCGTGCTGGGCCAGGTGTCCCTCACCGCTCCTCTCTGGTCTTGTCCTGCCCTTCTCCCCACTCAGGGGTCCCAGGGCCCCAGGGCCCCAGGCCGCATAAGGCCCACTAGGAGTGAGGTGGGGAAGGGAGGCCTGGCCTCCCCTGCCCCTCCCCTGGCTGCCTCAGCCCCAGCGCCGTGTCCAGCTGGACTGTCCTGGGGAGGGAGGGCTCTGAGATCAGTTCGCACCCCTCATCGTCCTTCCAGGTGTCCCAACGTGTCCGCTGTGCTCGCCGCCCTTGGCCCCTCTGAAAGAGGCTCCTGGTAGCCCAGATAGCCTGTGCAGGCCTAAGGCCAGCGCCTCCTAGCCCAGAGGTTCTTGGCCCTCCGGCTCACCTCCAAAACCCAAACTCAGACATGCCAGGGGAGCTGCTCACTGCTCTGCCAGCCAAAGCCCTGCAGTCATATCACTACACATAAACCCAGCCTTGGGTTACTGCTTTCACGCAGGGGCAGTGTGAGCACGTGCATCACCCGCAGCCTCGCGCCCCCACGGGCCCCTATGGCTTCTGGCCGTCACCCTGGCCCCGAGCCGCGGCTGCTGGTGTCTGGCCCCCTGAACACCACCACACAGGTTCCTGTGAGATCACCTGTGAGGTTACACAGGCCGTGCACTGACCAGGAGCCCCACCAAGGGGAGGGCGCAGCGAGGTTCCCGTGTTCAGGGCCTGGGGGAAGCACTTGGCTCCAGGCTGCTGCTTCCGTGCCACCTGTGGGTGGCTCCCCCTGCTCTTTATGGCACCTTCACGTTACAATCCTGTTAACAGAAATAAAAATGGGAAGGAAGCCGTGTCCTAGCTACTAGATCCCAGTCAGTCCAGTGTGGGGAGCCATTGAGGTTGTCTCTGCCTCAGCTGACTGTCCTTCGCCCAGAGTCAACAAGGTTTGGGGTTATGGAAAGTTCAAAGAGGTCTGAGAGAGGATCAGGTGGTGATGACACGAGGGTACTGATAGGCCTATCTGTAATGTGTGTGTTTTGTATTGGTCTGTATTGTATTCTGGTGGTAGCACGAGAATGTTGATTGACCTGTAGCTGTGTATAAATACCTCTGGAAAAACAAACCCGGGGTCGGCGTCAGCACAATAAAGATGAGATTGACCCTGAAGCTGCGTTGGCCAGGAGTGTTGGTGCAATAGAGAATACTGACCCAGGCATAGTCGTCGACCTGTAGGAAATATTGACCCACGAACAGGGGTCTACCAGTAGAGATAGTAGGCTGGCGGCTCCCCCACGTTAGGTTTGGTGGTACGGGGGGTGGAACCCAGAGGCTTTCTACCTCCGGGCTATACTCCCAGACCTTTTTTTTATATTTTATTTGGAAACAGGGTCTCACTAGGTTGCTGAGAGCCTCACTAAGTAGCTGAGGCTGGCTTTGAACCTGTGCGATCCTCCTGTCTCAGCCTCCCAAGCATGGGGATTACAAGCGTGCGCCACCACGCCCGGCTCTCCCCCCACGTTAAAATTTAAAATTCTCCATCCTCACGCCTCACTTCAGAACCCGTGCTCTTGCCGGCCGGCTCCGGCAGTCCGGTTTCTCCATCACTGGCTCCTATGCCTCCTAAGCACTTTCTAATGTGCTTCCTGGGGAAACGCGGGCCCTTGTTACAGGTAGCAAGGCTTGTGTGCCTCCACCTGCCCTGTCTGGCCGCATGAGCCTTCTAGCTGTGAGTCGGTCGCGGTGGAGGCCCGTAAGACATTGTGCCCCTGCACATGGCCAACCTCAGGGCTTGGGCTCTGCACTCAAAACCGGCGTGGCTGTTCATCCAGCACACGAGCCAGCCATCTGACCCGGAACAGCTAGTTTTATGACTCAGGGCCTCGGTTTCCCCAGCTGTAAGGGAGCAGAGGAAGCCCCAGCATGTTCACGCGCATCCAGGACAGCCAGAGCCGGGCTGGGTTTGCTGTCTGCAGACGTGGGTGGGTGCCCGGCGGTGGCGTGGTGTGCATGGGCGGGGCGTCCCAGCGCCTGTGGGCTCCTCATGAGTGGCATGAGAGGTGAGGGTGGTTCTCTGCTCGTTTGTCTGTCTTGCTGGAGGCACAGGCCAGGGCCTTGCGTGCCAGGGAAGTGCTCTACACTGAGCCACGCCCAGCCCGGTGTTTGCAGCTCTCATAAAGGGAGCCCAGCTCTTCAGATGCTCTAACATGGCACGGTCCTCCCTCCACAGGGACTTGGTTCTGCGGGTTCTCGCGTTTTCTAGTGGTAAGCAGGTGTGTTGAATGCTTGGAACCGGGGGGACGTGGGAGCCCAAGCTTTCTGAGTGGTGGCTCCAGCGCCCTCCAGAGTCTGAGATCCCAAGACAACAGAGGCTTGGGCAGCTTAGAAAAGCTCCTAGGGTCAAAGTCTTGGGAATGGCCAGACCTGGCCAAAGGCAGATGTGCCTTCCCTCCGCCTTTCTGCTGGGCTTGGACGCTCTGGGGCAGGGTGAGGCGCGGTTGAACAAGGTGATCCACCCAGTGCTCTTGTCACTTGCTGTCACCTGGGGTGCCTCATTCCCAGAGTGTGAACACGGGGCATTTTATTAGAGGAGCAGGCGTTCCCCCAGGACGAGACTGAGGGGGCCTTTCAGGACCACAGGGCATGCAGGGGTGGGCTGACGTGAGGTGAGGCACCCATGACTTAAGAGTTGGGGCCATGAGGCTGTGTCCCTGTCCTGGGGTCAGTTGGCCACCGTACCTCAAAACTAAGGCCCAGACTCCTTGGGGTGAAGGCAGGGGCTTGTTTCCCTGGGGCCCATCAGAAGAAACCTGGTCCTGAGCCAGATAGAAACAGCTCCCAGGTCAGAGGGTCAGGGGCCTCTCAGGCCTCTCAGTTTCACTGAAGACGCCTGGCCGAGCTCCACCCAGTCCAGAGGAGGGATGGACCTGTGTCAGACCTGGGCCTCTAGGCCCAGCCACCTCCGCAGCATCCCAGGATGGCTGCCGTGGTAGGCTGGTGCCCGTGTGGCTCCATCTCCCACACACGCACATCCGCACTGGGCTTCAGCGCGAGCATTTACCACCACCTAACACCACATCTCCTCAGCTGCTCCCTTCCTGAAAGAAGGTGGATCTTAGCCACATTGCCGTCTCCTCGGTACTTCAACGATGGGACGTTTTCACATTTCCTACAACCTGGAATTCTATCTCCAGAACAGCAGTCCTGGCAGACAGTGCAGTGGGGGGTGGCCACGCGGACTTGGCAAGGCAGGCTGGCCCCAGAGCAGCCGTGAGCCCCAAGGGCTGCAGGGCTCCAGCAGCAGAAGGTGGCATCCCGAGCGAGGAGGGCTCAAGCCTGTCGCCCGCCGTCCCCACCGCCGTCTGTCGGCCCAGGAAACTCGCAATTCTCTCCCACATCCAGCCGTGTGGCAGGGAAGAACCCGCTTCACGCTACCAAGTGCCACAAAGCAGTTTATTTTCCTTAAAGGGAGGACATAGCTGTCATTCAAGTATTTGGTAGAGCTCTGGGCCTAAGAGAAGGCAAGCTATGAATAAGGCGCCATTTCTAGGACTACAGCCTTCTAGAAAACTTCCTTTATTAACATCTGCACATACAAATGGAGAAGAATAAATATGTCTCCGCTCCACCCTGCTGGCTCCGAGTGCCTCCTCGGGCCCATCTCACGTCAGGGTCCACTCGATGCTTGGACCAGGCACGGGAAGGGGCGGGAGGTGCGCTACTCTGGCTGGGTCTGCAGAGGCGAGGGGTGTGCCACTGCGGTCACTAGCCGAGGAAGGAGGTGGCAGCTCGGATCAGAACACCCAGTGGGAGTCCCACAGCCCGCAGGCCTAGGGCATGGAGGCGCCCTTTACCCACGGAGGTCCAGGCCCTCTGCAGGTGCCTAGTGGTGGCCACGGGGATGACCGGGACAGGAGTCATCTAAAAAGGTAAGGAGAGCTGCCCCACAAAGCAGCTTCTCTGAGCTGAGGTCTTTTGACGTTGGTGTGGCTGTCACTTCTCACCGCTGCTTACAGTAGGCAGTGGACCAGAAGGCCCATGTCCACCAGGGGGCGAGGGGGAGTCTCCAGATGGACCAAGACATCCATAGGCGTCTTCCTGAACACTGATGATGGTGCAGAGCGCTTCTCAGCAGCATGGTGGGGAGGCTGAGCAGCCCACATCACAGGCCCGAGGGCCTCAGCGCACTCTGGGGGAGGCAGGCTCGCCCCCTACCCGGGCGGAGGGTGGGGCAGGACTCTGGCTTCTCTGGTTGCCCCTGGAATTGTGCAGGAGGACAAGCCAGGGGATGTGGGACGGAGCCACCTGCTCTGCACCTACCCAGGGCCAGCCGCCTGCCAGCACCGTCCTCCACTGCAGGGTCAGAGGCGGCCGTGACGCCCTGGGCCTGGATCTGGCACACCCTGTTCTCAGTCCATCGCCGGCCTCTGTGCCAAGATGATATGTGTCCCAGCAGGAACATGGTGGCAGCCCCGAAGGTGCGCAGCCTCGCCCCACGGCCACTCCGCGGACACCCTGGAGGGGGCAGCTTTAGACGTGGGGCCAGAGCAGCCGCCCCTGGGTGGACCTGCAAGGGACGGTCCTGGTGGCCTCAGTACGCGACCTTCCAGTGGGTGGGCTGCTCGCATGCTTTCTCTTGGTCTCCACAAAACCGGTTGTACGTTGTCTTGGGGTCCAAGCCCAGAATTTCTCTCTCCTCATGAATCCGGAAGGAGAACGTGGAGACCGAGGTGCCGATGAAGAACCTGCAGGGGGACGAGAGGCTCCAGAGCGGCACAGGGCACGCCCCACGCCCCACGCTGGCCAGGCTCAGCCCGGCTCTGCTGTCCTCGGCTCTCCACCCCACAGGCCTCGCGGGGCCTCCTGCAGAGGGACAAGAGGCTCCAGAGCGGCACAGGGCACGCCCCACGCCCCACGCTGGCCAGGCTCAGCCCGGCTCTGCTGTCCTCGGCTCTCCACCCCACAGGCCTCGCGGGGCCTCCTGCAGAGGGACACCAGAGGACTACTGAGGGCCCAGCGCCGCCTGGCCACGCTGTGACCGGTCAGTGCTTGGATCTGTCCCACGCTGGCCTCTGTCTCTCCCGACACAGGGCTCCTCACTGAAGCTGCAGAAACGTGAAAGCCCAGGGCCCCTCTGCACACCTGCGCGTGGCTGGTGGGGAGCCCAGGGCAGCCACCTCTCCTCCCTCCTGCGCTGGTCCCACTCTTGATGGCACTTAATGACAGCAGGCCCGGGACGTTTCCGGAGCGACTGCTCCTGCACAGAACTGTATCCGGCTGGGCCAGGGCTCCTGAGACCCTCCCCACCGCCATGGAGGGAGGTGCTAGGGCGGGCCTTGCTGCCAGCAGGCAGGGGCAGCTGCAGTCAGCCAGGCCTGGGCCTGCGGGGAGCCTGAGAAGGGTTCCTAGACACAGTCACACCACGGAGCTTCAAGAACAGAGGCCAGGCATGTGCAGGCACAGATGTCTCGTCAGACCCCTGCGGGACACCCCTGGGAGCAGCGGTGCAGCTGCAACTCAGACCCACGGTTGGTCCTGACCTGGCTGAGGATGCAGCCCCTCCCACCTGCCTGGCAGGCGAAGGACCCCTGGAGCCTCCACCCAGGACAGGCCAAGCCACACACTCGGAGGGTGGCTGGAGGACACCCTTGGACAGGCCAGCACTCGGACTGGTTGTTACTAGCCGTGCACAGCACCCAGAGTGACTGGAAACAGACTGAAATCACGCTTTCTCACTGTGTGTGTGCGCGTTACTGGGGATTGAACCCAGGAACATCCTACCTCTGAGCTATACTCCTAGCCCTTTTTAGTTTTGTTTTGAAGTAGGGTCTCACTAAGTTATTGAGGCTGGCCTCAAAGCCACAATCCTTCCGCCTTAGCCTCCCATGCGCTGGGATGAGTGCACCTCCATTCCCGGCCTTTCTATTTTGGCGGTTCACTTTTCTCAGGATGTCCTGACTCCATCCCAACCTTGCTGTCCGGTGGCTGACATGGACACGCACTGGGGAATGTGTGCATTCTTCAGTGAGCCAGCCTGCCTCCCTCAACCATCCCAAGGACCTGAGGCACGGCCACCGCTGCCAGGGCGCAGGTGTCCTGTGAGCCGCCCTCGGCGATGCAGTGAAGGGCGCGGGCCAGACCGAGCAGCAGGAATGCCCTGGTGAAGTGGGCAGGGAGGGGAGACGAGGAGGTGCTGGGCTGAAGCAGGGACAGTGGGCTCCGTGCCAGAGGACTGAAGGCCCAGGGCAAACAATTGGCACCAGCCGAGGAAAGGAAGCCGAACATTAAACCAGACCAAGAAGCAAGAAGACAGGACAGGGAGAGCATGGTGGGCGGGATGGCCGGCCACTCAGCCCAGAGCCGGTGAGGCGGGGGCGGCACCTGGCGTGGGAGCAGATCCACTGGTCGATGATGGCCACGCCTCCATCCTTGTACAGCTCCAGCTCCTCCCAGGTGGGCTCGAACCTCACCATTTCGGGGAGCAGCCTTTTCAGCTCCTCGTGTTCTGCAAGGTAAGGGAGAGGCTGCTACTTAGAGGAAAGAGGCGCGTGCCTGGCTACAGCTGAGGACTCTGCAGGCCCAGGTCTGCCCAGTTGAGCCGGGAGCCAGGAGGAGCGAAGCGAGCCACCGCTCGGGCGCCTACCCTTCCTGACGGCGTCTGTGGCCACGAACACCTTGTCCAGCCGGTGAGTCCTCATGAGGCCGCGGATCTTCCT
The DNA here is from genome assembly GCF_963383645.1 of Muscardinus avellanarius. NCBI lineage: Eukaryota > Metazoa > Chordata > Mammalia > Rodentia > Gliridae > Muscardinus > Muscardinus avellanarius. The sequence continues at coordinate 1,296,976 of NC_137790.1, read as the reverse complement.
CGCCGCCCCCTCCAGGCTGGGCACGTCCTCCCTGTGCCCCCAGACGAAGTCCTTCCTTCTCAGGTGGGCTGCGAGGTAGGGGCCCCCGAGCGAAGAGCCCAGCTGCACCTGGCGAGGGCAGTCAGGTGAGAGCTGAGGGGCTGCTTGGGGCCAGCGGGAGCTTGCCTGGGCCCCGGGGGCTCGGGCGCAGGGGATGCTGATCGCATCCACATGCACCCTCCGGGGCGCCCCTCCCGAGCCTCGGCCCCGTGTCTCCTGAAGACTGTGGCTAGCACACCCTCCATCCGGGTGAAAACAGTAGCAAATGAAACCGGGAGAGCTAGAGCGGAGCACTATTCTAAGATTTTCTTCCCGGTTTTAAAGACTGATGTAGTTATTGCTTAAACACCCGCTTGGAAATGGTCCCGATGCCCAGAGTGGCACAGCAGGACTCCTGTTTACGACATGGTTTACTATTAAAACAAGAGCAGCTGAACGTTTGCCACAGGCGTGCCAGCGGAAGAGCAGCCTGTCACTGACGTCACGCTACAGGAAACCCCACAGGTACGTATAACTTGGGAAGGACGAAGCCAGGACAAAATGGTGTTTACTCTGTTACTACTGTTTGCAGTGGCACAGGTGAAAGCCAGGGCCTCAGTGCCCGGCGGGCGCCACGGCAGCGCCACGGAGCATGCCCGGCGGGCGGCTCCAGCCGTTTGCCTTCCTTACTGCCGTGTCGGAAGGAAACACCATGGTTCTCTTCGCCTTCCTACTTCCTCTTTGCCCATTTTTCTAGACTGTATTTTATGCTAAGAACAGCCTCCTAGGCTGCTGGAGCTGCAACCGTGTCCCCGTTTCACTAAAGAACACATTTCACCCAGCAGTTTCCCCAAGTTTGCACAAGTGGGGAGAGCGCTGCGGCCTGGCTCCCCTGGCAGTCGGGTTGCTACCGTAATTCACCTGTTGGGAGATGCTCATTCTCCCCTCAGGCGAGGGGTGAGGAGTACCTTCATCTGTGTCCAGTCCTCCTCAGAGGGGATCCTGTCTGCCTCGTTCGTGGAGTTGAGGTACTTGCTTCTGAACTCGTCTCCCACCACCCGCAGGTGTTTGGCGAACACCATGCTCCGACGGGTCTGTGGGAGCAGGCCTGAGCTGAGCACAGTGGGCTCCGGTCTCGCCCACCTACCCCGGCCACCCCATGGCAGAGCTGCGCCCTCAGCCTGCCCAGCTCCTCCTTGGTCTCTCCTGCCCACCCCTCTGCACACTGCCACGGCCAAGGCAGCAGCTGTCAGCCAGGACACTTGGAGAGCTCCTGCACGTGGCCACCGCAGCAGGGCTGCCCGGGCCAGCTGGTCCTGGACAGCTCCGCCGTGGCCAGCATGACTGGTGCTCTGCCACTGGGCTCCCCCAGCTACTGCCCGTGAGCTCTGATAACGCGAATCACACTGAGCACCACTGCTTCTCTTCCAGTGTCGTGGCCAGTGTCAGAGTGTGAGCAGAGGCTGCTCTGGCCTCGCCTGGCTCAAGCTGACCAACATCCTCCAAAGTCCCCAGAGCCACACTCTCCCCTCCAAGTACAACTCAAGCTCAGCAGTAGGGACTCGGAGAAAATCTGCCGCCTTGCCAAGCTAAAGAGGGCTGGGCAAGTAGTGCACTAGGTTCTGGCCCCGATGGAGCCCAGGAGGTCAAGAGAGGGCAGCGCCAGGGGCTCACCACCACGCCGAGGCCCAGGGCACTTCACAAGGCCTGCACACCAGAGCTGGGGCTCCTTGGCCGTGCCCAGATCCTTGGGACACTTGGACCCATGGAAGGACCCTCACCCCCAGCAAAACCGGACCCAGCACTCCCCTGCATGCCCAGTGCCCCAAGTACAGGGCTTCTGGGAGCCTTAGGATTTCAGTCAGCAGTGTAGTTTCAAAAACTAAGCATACATATGCAATGTGTACAAATTTACACAACTGTTAACAAATTTAGAAAGTATTCCTTATGTCAGGTGTGGTAGACACGCCTGTAACCCCGCACTTGGGAGGCTGAGGCAGGAGGATAGTACAGGTTCAAAGCCAACCTTTGCTGGCTCAAGGGACCCTGTTTCCAAATAAATGTAAAATAGGTCTGGGAGTGTGGCCCGTAGGTAGAAGGTCCCTGGGTTCCATCCCCAGTACCACAAAAAAATTAAAAAATAAGAAAGTAAAGTATTCCTTAGGAGATACTCACATCCCAGTATTCCTTTCCTCCATAGTGGTCATGAAGGAGGTTTTCAGCTCTGTCTAACATCACAGACCTGTTGGCGAACAATAGAAAAATAGTTTAGTGATGAGTCATCTCTAAGAACACAAAGTGGGAGAGCCCTGGGCAAGGCAAACCCTCCGAGAGGAAGCCTGCCAGGGGCCCCAGGGGCCTCAGGGGCCTCCAGGCCGAGCAGGTGGAGCCTGCGTAGCTGAGGTACAGGAAGGAAAAGAAGACAAGCAACCCAGAAAAAGAATAACGTAGCCGGGCGTGGTGGGCACGCTTGCAATCCCCGCGCGTGGGAGGCGGAGACAGGAGGATCGCGCGGGTTCACAGCCAGCCGCGCTGGCGTAAGAGACCCTGTTTCAAAAATATAAAATAGGACTGGGAGTGTAGCCCGGAGGTAGAAGGGCTTCCAGGAACCCCAGTACCACCAAAAAAAAAAAAAAAAAAAAAAAGAATAACGTAGCCAACAGAGCTGTGGAGAGTCTGCTACTTCAACACATCCCACGTACTTGGGAGGCTGAGACAGGAGGACGGCAGGTGTGTGGAGACCCTGATGTAGCTCACAGGTACAACACCTGGGTTCAGTTCCCAGAAGCGCAGAAGGTAAATGGGCGAGCGCATCGTGACGGGCCACAGAGGCCTAGCTGTCCTGTGAGCGCCTCCAGCTGGCCGAGGGCCTGCCTCTCCTGTTTGTGCATCTCAAGCTGGCCTTAGCGCCTTGCTCCCCAGAGAGCCCCCAGCTGCCACCTGACTGGCCGGGCACGGTCAGGCCCCAGTGCCACCAGCATGAGCAGCTCCACCTAGCCCTGGCCCACCGCAGGCCAGGACAGCCAAGAAGGCGGCCACCACACTCCATGGGGAGACCAGAGCACCACGTACGGACCACCCACAGGTCGGTGGCATCGGCTCAGAGGTGAGCGCGGGCCAGCTACAGGGCTGAATGCTAAGTGCAGAGGTTGCTGGCCAGTCCAGATTGGAAGGAGAAAGACCCTGAAACGTGTAAAGGTTTACATTTCTGTAGAGACAAAGCATTGGTAAGAATTTAAATTGGTGTTCTATAGAATATCACTTCAAAGAGTTCTAAAATGTGGTCTTATTCTGTGATCAGGCACAAGCCAACAGACCAGTGACCCCACTCCTCACACAGACCAGGTCCACAGAGGCAGAGCACACCCCGGGGTCGTGGGGCCAGTGCTACACGGCCCTGGCGACTGCGCAGCGAACCCACTGACACGCCTTGCTCCTGGCCATTCAGTTCTGGACAGTTACATTTCTACTTCTCCACAAAAATGTTTCCTCTTTGTAACAGTACCAGTCTGGGGCCAACTAAAGGCCACCAACCTAGGCCGGGTCCATAAACTCCCTTCCATTGGTGCAAAGATAGCGGCAAGACGGGATTACTGCACGCTCTTCCCGACACCCACGATGGAGAGCAAGGTGGTACCCCAGTTGTGTTTAAAAGGGATGGGTATGCCCACGTGAATGTCTGGTAGGAGTTGCATGTGGAGGGGGCAGGAGTGAAGGACGGGGGCTGCCTCTGGTACTGCTTCAAACACGGCTTCCTCCCACAGGATGCAGTACCCATGCCGGTCTGGAAGGCCCTGGGGACTCGGTGCCACCTCCCAGCCTCCCTTGCACGCGCCTGCCTTTGAACCTCATGCAAGTGGAACTCACGATGCCTATTCTTGCAGTCCTAGAGGTGTTGCAGCCCTGGCGCACCCTGTTGGTGTTCTTAGCTGGGCAAGGGTGGGGAGGCCGGGAGCGTCCCTGGGCAGCTGGCGCAGCTGTGGTGCGGCTGCTGGGGCTCCGGCCTGCAGGTTCAGCCAAGCTCCCGCAGCGACAGCAGATTCTCCCTGGGAGCAGTGCAGCCCGTCCCTCCCCCGAGGCGGCGGCCCTCGTGCTTGCAGCAGGCGCTCTTCCTCCAGTGTGTGCTCATTTCACTGCACACTGCCCACCCTTCTTTTCCCAGTTGGTTTTTAGGACTGTCAGCTATGGGTGGAGCCCCTCCCTGCTCAAATGTGCTGCTGCCTCTCCCTCTCGGTGCCCGTCCCTTCACTTTTTCTTTTCTTTTTTCTCTTTCTTTTCTCTCTTTTTTTTCAGTACTGGCGATTAAACCCAGGGGCATTTTACCTCCAAGCTACACCCTCTGCCCTATTTCTTTATTCTTTATCTTGAAACAGGGCCTCACTAAATTGCAGAGGGCCTCAATAAGTAGCTGAGGCTGTCCGCGAACCCAGATCCTCCTGTCTTAGCCTCCCAAGTACTGGGATTACAAGCATGCGCCACCACCCCTGGCTTCTTCACTTTTTCTAATGGTGGGAATTTGTCACTTAATGTGATTGAATTGGTTTGGCTTTTCAGCTTGTTCAAAATCCCTCCCCCACCAAGGCCCGGAGGCCTCCTGGACACTATGCCCCCTCCGCGGTTGTCTCCCCCACACCCCAAGCCCAGTTTTCTGGTGCAGTGGGGATGGACGACTTGTGGCTCATTCGCTTCATGGCATCCCTCACCCACCACTCCTGGGCAGAGGCTCTGCCCCAAACCACAGGCCCAGCTCCCTCTGGGCTCAGCTCCATTCTAACCCCAAGTGCCAGTCAGAGAAGACTGACGGCAAGGCGGGCATCCCGCAGACCCCAGGCTTAAGTGCTTGCGAGACCCAGGTGCTGTCACCAATGGGAGCAGCTCTTGAGAATGTAAAAGTGGACCTCCCTAGCCAGAAGCTCAGCCCATCTTGCCACCCTGGGTCCCGCTCTTCTGCGGGTGGAACCTGCCTCGCTCAGCAGTGCCACATTGAAGTCTTTGCTGGAGCCACCATGTGCGTTCCCAAGGGTGCCACCCCTGCAGGGGGGCCGGGGGGGCCTAGGATCCCAAGCCAGCACGCCAAGCCCCAGCCCGATGCCCGAGCACAGGCGCTCGGCACACAGAACCACGGCCAGCGCCCGGCGGCCCTGGAGGTGCCTGGGAGAAGCTGCAACAAGGGCTCCTCTCCCTGGAGCAGGGGCCGGGTCCCGGGATTCCCAGGCCCACGGGAGATGCTCATGGGTATTGCTGAGAGAAACGGGAGGGAACAGAAAGGGTGAACGTGGCTCTCAGACACTGCCCTCCACAGAGGTTTACAGAGGCTTGGCCGGTCCCTAGCGCCTGATGGACTCCTCCAGTGCTGTGGGTGATGGCGCCTCCCTCGCCCCGCTGAGGCCACAGGTCCCAAGGCAGGGGCATACTCTACAATTGGACCCATGAGGCAAGAAAGCAAATGGAAGCTGGGTCTGGGTCAAGTCTTAAAAAGCTGCCTGGGTGCTTTGAGTAGAACAGGAAACCTGGCAGACACCGCTTTCCAGCCAGGGCCTGAGCCCTGCACCTTCCCACGCCCCAGGCACTCGGGTCAGCTTTTCACTGCCCTGCCACCACCTCCCCCTTTACCCAGCTCACTCAGCTCATCCTGCCACCTCAGGGGAGCTCTGTACTCGGCTCCCTCCCGGGTTGGGGGCTCCTGACCAGGACACAGGCTGAGCCACATCCTCACAGTGCTGGGAGCCTTGGTGCAGCTGACCCAAGCCCGGGTCACTTCCTGGGGTCTATCCCTACGGGCACATGCAGCCTTCCCCGGCCGCCCTCGGCCCAGCTCACTGTGCAAAGTGAGTGTCCAGTGTGCTGGAGTGCCGGAGAGGAGAGGCCCCTCGGCAGGGGCCTTGCCGGCACGACCCACTGCGGAGGTGCCGGGCACTTACCGCGCGGAAGTATTTTTCAGAAGCACGGGTGCTATGACTGAAGCTGATCCTTGGACAGACAGGCAGGAGACATTCAGACCCCTGGTTTCTTCATAACCCCAGAACCATCCCCTGGAAAACAAAACCCACAGGCCGCCTGCTGGTTTATTTTCTTTTACAGAAAACAAATGACCCCTATATTCACATACATGTGAGGCACTGTCTTGATAAAACTCAGCCGGTTTGTTCAGGGGAAACTCAGACCATGACCATAAATAGCGACATTCTTGTGGAAATTACAAAGAAAATGTAAATTTCCATGAAAGCTTTCCTCTTGATTCTGGACAGGACACTGCCAGGGATGACGAGCAGCTGAGAAAGAGCCGGGCAGAAGCTCCGGCTGCAGCCTCAGCGCAGGGTGAGTCTCCCAAGCACCCCTTGTTGACTTCAGAGCAGGGTATTCTGGCAGGCCACGCGCACGTGGAGCATGCCCAGGGCGCTCTCCCGCAGGGAGGTCTGGGGCAGGTTAGGATGCTAGGGCCTGAGGTGGCGGCTTGCATTCCCCCATCACACCCAAGTGCCTTTCAAAAGGCAGGAAAAAGGCTGGAGATGCAGCTTGGAGGTAGAGTGCCACTGGGCTCAACCTCCAAGGATCTCAAAACAAACTTAAACTGTGGGGCAAAGTTGGGAGGAGTGTCACATGCCTGCAGGGCCAGGCACTCGGAAACCAAAAAAACAAAAACTAAAAAAGACTGGGGGTGTAGCTCAGTGGTAGAATGCCCCTGGGTTCAGTCCCCAATACTGCAAAAAAAAAAAAAAAAAAAAAGTGTAGTGGGAGGGGAAGAGCCCAGCACAGCTGTTCTGAAGCAGGCCAAGTCCCCTCCTCCGTGACAGACATGGGGGCCTCGGCAGGCGCTGGGCCTCGGGCGTGGCGGTGGTCTGCGGCCTACCTGTAGTACTCATGCTTGTCCTGTGAGTACAGCAGCGGGTCAAGGCACGGCCGCTCGTCCACCTTCTCCTCCCAGGTGCCCTCCTTCCAGCCTTCTGCGTAGCCCTGCAGGACATACACCTGGTCGATGAAGGGCCCACCGGACTCTGAAAAGACCAAGAGAACAGGGTGTGCGGCGGCGATTGTGGGTGCACTGGCAAGCGACCTTTACCCACTTACTTAAAGCAGCCTTATTCCCAAAGAGGCTGCAGGAGGCTTGCAGAGCAGAGGGTGGCAGCGGCGCACAGGCCCCTGGTGGGGGTGGGGCTCGCGAGGTCTCCCTGGACTCCCGTCTGGACCCCTCTCCAGGCCTGGGCAGCGCTCCGCTGCACTCCATGCCCATCCTGCCCAATACGCTTATTAACTACCCCTGTAAGGGGCTCCTGGAGGATCTGAGCCCCCAGCCACGCCTAGTAGGTGCCTGCCATGTCTGATGTTCAAGTGAAATCTATTAAAAGATGGAATGAACAAACTGGCTTATAGGAAGCCACAGCGAGGGAAACCCTGGTCTGTCCACCCTTGCTCAGGTTCAGGGTGTGCAGCCACACAGTGGCCGGCCTGTGGGCTACACTGGAGGGCTCCTCACTGATGGAGGTGTGGACAACACACGGCAGGTGCGTGCCTCATCCCTCGTGGCTTCCCGGCAGCCCTGTCCCTTCCCCTTTCCAGGAGGAAGCAGCTCAGCGATGCACCCCAGCTGGAGGCTGACCCGAGTCCGCTCCGTGTTGCCTAGGAAGCCAGGCCCAGGCCGCCTGCCCCACCTGCCCAAGCCTTGCTTAGCTAGAGGGGTGGAGACTGAGGGCCGCAGGAGAGAGCAGCCCGCCGCTGCTGGGCATTGCATGCTCGCTACTGCGAGGCCCTGCCCCAGGGAGCTGTGGTCAGCTCCTACCAAGTGCACCACCTCCCGGGCGAGGCCAGCAGCCTCAGCACAGCCCCTCTCTCGCCTTCCAGGGCTGTGAGCACATTTCAAAGTGGGTCAGGAAATGTTGCATTCCAAGAATGTTTTACAAGGTTCAGATTGTGTCTTCAGCCTGCATGAGAACGTCAGAAAACATTCCTGCTGTCCCTGTCCCGGCATTCCCACGACTGACCGACAGACACCTTTCACAGTGTGAAACCTAAGGGCAGCGAGACGCAGCGCTGGGGTACAGCCCTGGTGGGGACAGCAAGTGCAGGAAGGAAGAACTGAATGTGCTACACATACCAGCCCACCGGATCCAGCCCATCCTCTCCAGGGCTTCCCTAAGGCAGTAGGAGTGGACCTTACTAAGTCCACATCTTCCAGTCAAAGCCACTGTGGGCTCCAGAGGTCTCTGTTCTAGAAAAGCTTTATTCCTCTCAGAAAAATAAGATGGGCAGAGCGAGCAGCATGAAGCTAACAAGAGTGCCCTCGCCGTTTCTCCCCAGCGGGCAGCAAGACCCGCACACACAGCGTGAAGACAGCCTGTCAGCCCAGGAAGCCCCGGCTCCGACTCACCTGCCTGGTGCCCAGGCTGCCAGGGCTGCCCACGCACCCGAGACCCACCCCTAGAGAAACTGAAGGGAAAAAGCCCACGCAGAGCAAGCCTGCCATGCTGGAGGTAAGGTGCCAGACGAGGTGGCACGGCCGGGCCAGCTGCTCCTGCGTCAGAAGGACCGCCTGCCCAACCGAGCCTGCTGGCGACGGGGCCCGCCTCACCTGCAATGAACTGCTCATACTCAATAACTGGGATGTTTTTATTGAGGCTCGGAAGGTCAAAGAACTCCGACCAAGGAATCCGGACCTGATGGATGTCAGGACTCTGCCAGTGGTACAGGCGGCCCCACGGGGGCAGGACAAGCACCCACTCCTCGGTCTTGAGCAGCGTCTTCAGCAGGGAGGCGACGCGGATATACACATCTCTGCGGAGGTTGAAGCCTTCCGGGGGGTTGACGTCATAGAGGAGGTACCTGAGCAGAGCGGGGCACCGCTGCATGAGGCTGGCACGACACCTGCCTTGCTCGGGTCAGCGCAGCCCTGCGGACACCCCGCTGCACCAGGAGGCGCTGCCCACCTGTTCCTTCCTACGGAACGGTCACCCGCAGAGCCCAGTACAACCAGAGAAGTCCAAGTGACCCTCAGCAACCCACTCCCAGGCTCAACTAATGGTCTGAAGACCCGTGCATGTCCAAAGCCCCAAGGAGCCCTGTGGGCGGTCCTGAGATGGGTCTGTTGCTGGGTCCAAGGGAGCTACAGGTACCAGCTTCACTTGTAACTTCAAAAGTTACAACAGCAAACGCACTGCATGTTAACAAAGATGACAGTTTAAATGAAAAGTAAGCGTTTTCAAAAGAATGGCCGTGTTTTTAGCCTTGCAGCAGATGGAGCCTGGCAGGAGCCACTCTGGCAGGGGCCTCTGGAAGAACACTGCACTCGCAAGTGAACAAGGGGCTTCCTGGACCTGGCAGGAAGATGGCCTGGCACACGGGCCCCTGGACACCTAGCGAACGCCAGCCCACTCCAGGCCAGGCCCTCTGTGACCCCACAGACACTCCGGGAGCTCCCAGGTGGGTTCTGCTTTGCCCTCCTGCTGGAGACGCTCGGGGAGTGAGGAAGGCCACTCCTCCTCCAGCCCGAGCCACACCGCCCTCCTAATGGAGGCAGGAAGCCTGCCTTCGCCTTCACCGTCTTCACTGTCCCGTGGTGGGCGCAGGGGCAGGGAGTGCAGACAGACAGGCGGCCGCTAGGTCCGCCCACCGCGCCAGATCGGGCTGAGGACCTCCAGAGCGCAGGCCCGGACCCCTCGGGGCAGGACAGGCGTGCCCCACCGCGTCCAGCTGATGGGACAAACCTCGTGCTGACCACGGGCCCGGCCCACAGCCGGCCTGACCGCGCTGCCCCAGCTGACCCCGACCCACAAAGTTGCGCGCCGCACCAGAGCCCCGGGCCGCTGACCCCGGCCCCGCCCACGCCACCTACCGACCTCCGAATGGCCCCACCCATTGACCCCAGTCCCACCCACCTCCCCTTGGATCCCGCCTGCTGACCCCAGACCCCTGGTATCGTCCACTGACCCTTGGTCCCATAGATCCCGCACGCTACTCTGGCCCCACCAACCTCCGCCTCCCTGGGTCCCACCGATCCTGACCCCGGGTCCCCGCCGCGGGCGCCTCGGGCGCACGCTTACCGTCTGCGGGACGCCGCCCCCGACAGGATGTCGGCCGCCGACTGGCCGGGCCAGAACTCCTCGCCCGAGGCCGAGACCGGCGGCCAGGAAGCCGCCCCGAGAAGGAGGCAGACGACGGCCAGCGCCGCCATGGCCTCGGCGGCCACGCATTTCCGGCAGCCGCGGCCCACCCCGGTAGTGCGCGCCCGTCCCGCCCCGGTGGAAAGCGTCCTCTGTCGCCAAGGTAACGCAATGAGGCCCTCCCGGCGGCGGCGCATGCGCCTGCGCTGTCCTGGGCGGGGTCCTGCGGTTCCCCTTGGGCGCCGCTGCTCGGGGGTCCTGGCAGGTCGCGGTCACGCCGCTCCTGCTGTGTCCTCCACCCGGTGGGTGGGACGTGCCCGCGGGGTCCTGCGGGAGAACACTGCCGGCGGGTGGGGACGGAGTCGCGCGGCAGGGCTGGGGCGGGACTGCGCGTGGTGCAGGGTCCCCTAGCTGGCGCCGGGGACAGAGTGGAGCTGATGGGCATGCTAGGCTTCCGGGCCCCAGGGCGGGCGAGTCTCTGTGTGTGGGGACGCTGTGAGCAGCCCGGGACCCGGGCCACATTCCTGAGCCAGTGGCTGCCGCTCACCGTGTCATCCTTAGAGGTTGCAGGCCGGTGGATCTGCCAGGAGGGACGGCCATCCCGCCTGACCTATGGCTGCAGGGGCCTTCCCACTCCTCATGGATGGCCACAGCAGTCAGGTGTTCCCGCTGACCCTGCAGGGCCGCAGCCGCACCTGCTGGCCTGGAAATGCGTGTCCAGTCGCCTGTGAAGTGGGATTACAGTGTCTTCCCTGTTGAAGCCTCTTTCAATTGGAATTCTAAAGCGGGTGTTTTTGCCTGCTCCTCCAGGGGGCAGAGCAGGCTGGCTCTGCTTTGCCTTCCCAGGGCCCACCAGGCTTGGGGTGAATTTCTGGCTCTTGTGCAGGCAGCTACCAAGACAGTTTACTTGGGCAAATTCCTTGAAAGAGGAAAATTGCCAGACTAGGATTGTAGGTTCAAGGTCAGCATGGTAATTTAGCAAGACCGTGTGTGTGTGTGTGTGTGTATGTGTGTGTGTGGTACTGGGGGTGGAACCCTGGGGCATTCTACCTCCGGGATACATTCCCAGACCTATTTTATACTTTATTTGGAAACAGGGCCTCGCTAAGTAGCTGAGGCTGGCTGTGAACCTGTGCGATCCTCCTGTCTCAGCCTCCCAAGCGCGGGGATTACGAGTGTGCCACCACGCCCAGTAGTTAGCAAGACCTTTTTGAAAATATAAAATAATAATAAAGTGGGACTGGAGGTGTAGCTCAGAGGTAGAATGCCCCTGGGTTCCATCCCCAGTAACACACACACACACACACACACACACACACACCCCTACCTGAGTTTGCAATCAGATTTGTAGTGAGCATCTTTCCATAATGAAAGCTCCAACCCGAAGCGCTGCCCTCCTCAGGAGCTCTACTTAAGGGGAACATAATACCAAGTCTTCCTCAGAAGATGGAGGGCAGACTTCTCAACTTGCTTTAGGAGGTAGAATCTTCCTGGAGCAATAGGACGCCATCACAAGAAAACTATAGACCAGCAGCTTCATGGACACAGGCACAGAGCCCTTTAAAATTAGCAGCGGGAGTCCATATCTGTCTGTCCCCATGGAGCAGAAGTTAGAATGTGCGGTGTAATCGGAGCTGAGCGTGTGATTTGGTGAACGGGGGACAAATAGATCCATGGGACAGAGACGAGCCAGAGAGCGCGGAGCGCATGTGCCAAGTGGTGCTGGTTCTGGGGCAAAAGGAGCACTGCAGCTGGACACAGAAACAGCTGGACAGGAGAGGAGGGAAGTCGGACTTCATCCAGAAGGAATGTCTCTGTTCTGAGGATGAGAAGACAGGGACTGGGAGAAGTGCTCAGAGCAGTATGTCTCATTGGACTTCTGTCCAGAAGGTAGAAAGACCTTTCAGAAGCCGGGCGTGGTGGCGAACGCTTGTAATCCCAGCATTCGGGAGGCTGAGATGGAGGATCGTGGTTCGCAGACAGCCTCAGCTAGTGAGGCCCTTCGCAACTCAGTGAGACCCTGTTTCAAAAGAAAGAATAAAATAGGGCAGGGGGTGTGGCTCGGAGGTCAAATGCCTCTGGGTTCCATCCCCAGACCCACACACACACAAAGAAAGACCATTCAGAATTCAGAAACACCATGAGAAGATGACCAACAATGCACTGCAAACAGGACAACATGTAGGTGGTCAGCGGGCCACCCGAGGATGTCCAAGATCTTTGGGGACTAGAGAGGTGGATGCTGTAATCACAGCAGTCCGGCCCCACCCAGCAGGCTGCTGGAGCTGGAGCACCCAGTGTGGTGAGGAGGTGGGGCTGCCAGCCGAGTGGAGAGCGTGCACCCCTTTGGGGATGATTTTGATGTTTCTTTTCCATCCTGGCTGACCCTGCAGCTGGAGTCATGCCCAAGGTGACCCTGGTGGGATTCCTGCAAGGGAGCCCCACGCGTGCTGGCTGGGATTCCATCAAAACGTCCCAAGCAGCAGAGTGGTGGGTGCCGAGCTTTGAGGATCTCACGGCAGGGCTGCGGCGTGTCCTTGAGGCACAGAACGAGACGGGGACATTCCCCCGGGCGCTGTTCAGGGAGGCCGGGTGTGAGCTGCACGGGAGGGCGTGGGAAGTTGGCTCGGGACCAGGGCCAGTTTCGCCGCTTTGAGCCACAGTCTAAACACCTTTATCAGTGCCTGGCAATGTTCAAGGCTCCCGCTGGGACCAGGCTTCAGAGAAAGCCTGCAGCTGGCCAGTCAGAGCGGTCAGGGAGTCAGGACAGAGATGAGAAGGGAGGGGCCTCTGGTTGCCTGTGAAGCTACTGCTGTGCCTACTGAGTGGTCCATTCATGTCTCCTCCGCACCTACCCAGAGATGCAGAAACACTCTCACGAAGACTCGCCCTTCCAGGAAAAGCGGCTGCGGCCCTTGCTGTGCCCTGTGCGTCCGTGGTGGGCCTGGTGCTCAGTCAGCACCCTGGAAGCCTGGCAGCTCAGCTCTCTCCAACTCGCCCCAGGATACCCCAGGTCGCCAGAGTGGCTCCCGGCCATGAGCCTCCAGCTGCCCGGGCCTTGCTCTGCACAGGACACCCGGGGGGGGGGGGCAGCAGACAGAGCAGCCTCCTCACCCCCTCTGCCAGGAAGACCAGGCCTGGCCTGGAGAGGCCCCTCGAGGAGCTCTGGGCTCCCACGGTGTCCCCAAGGCCAGCGTGCATCCACCTAGGCCCCACACTTGTGAGCAGGCACCTCCTGGCTGAAGAATCGCATGTTCTCCTCCACACGAGACACGTGGCCTGTGTGCAACCACATACATGCGCACAGAGCCCTCGAGGCGGGTTTCTCTGCAGACCCGCCCGCCAGGATTCCAGGTGCCACAGCTGCTCCCCGCCACAGCCACTGGTGTGGCAGACCCTCTGCGGCCAAGGTCCCCGCTTTCTGGGTGCTTGCCTGCCCACTGGATGCAGAGAACAGAGCTTGCTCTGTTGAGATTTGAGTGTGAAGGGCTACAGGATGTGCATTTCCTGTTGCCTGACACTGTGAACTGGTCTTGGACCCAATAGAAGTCAACCAAAGAGAGCCCAGGCGCTCAGAAGCAGAGATGGAAGCAGGACCGCAGGCACACACAGCACAGCACCACGGCTTCGTCCCTCCCCCAGCTCTACCTGGGAGATGCACTCTACCTCACAGTGAGCACTGCTCCCACTTCAGGATAGAGCGGCCACAGGGCCTGGTCCCGATGGCAGCCTTGTGTCCACCGCCTGGAGCCACTGGCCTCGTCCACCTGACAGACAGGAGTCCACCCTGCAGAAAGTCGTGCAGTTCTGTAGTAGGTGGCCCAGCGTACCCAGCCCTGGGGGCCGCGCCCTGGCCCGGTCCATTCAGAGTACCTGTTCTCTACACCACCGATCCTCCAGGAACCAGTGAGCCGTGCTGGAAACCCCGGGGCCCCCCACACTGCACTCACAGCCGGGGGCTCCCAAGGGAGGCACCGCCTTCCTCCCAGGGCTCTGTGGCTTCTTTCTGGCATTGGAGGGATGATTGCTGATCCCTGGATTACAGCCCTTGTCAGGAATACCTAGGGAGGTTTATGAGTTTCTCGTTAAGAAGAAAATCTACAGAGAAGCAACGGTCTCCAGTGACCAGTGACCATTCCTGGACATCTGGGAAGGCTCTCTATAACCCCAGCAGCCCACAAGAGGGCACAAGAGCCCTCTGGAAGTGAGCCTGGGGCTGCGAGGGGAGGGGAGGGGATGAGCCAGGCAGTGCCTTGAGGACTGAAAGGATCCCTCTCCTCCCATCAGCCAGGCGCTCAGCTCCCAGACACCAGGGTGGGAAGGCCTGGGCCACCTGAGTGGAGCTGAGGAGGCGCACAGGTGGGCTGGAGGTGGCGAGGCTGCACCCCGGGCCTGAGCCCCAGAGCGGCCTTGGGCCTCCACGCTGCTGGCGACTGCTGGGCTGCCCCCAATGTGAGCTGGGAGCTTCATCTGAGGAGGGAGCAGCCCAAGCTGGTCTCTGGCCAGGCAGTACATTGTGTTGGTCTGGGAGCTCACCAGGTGCCACCCATGCTTTGAAACTTGTTAGGCCCAGGGGTCCTGCCTGGCCCCACAGATCGCAGAAAGGTCAGTACTGGGTACCCTGACCAAAGCCCAGGGCTCAGGCCGGATCTTGCTCCCTAGCCAGTGCCAGGGCAGCAGCGCAGTCCTGGGCATCTCCCAAAGAGAGACAGACTCTCTTGGAAGCTGGAGTTCAGGGCGCCCAGGTCTGCCCCCTCCCCAGTGCAGCCCGTTCCCAAAGCCCACAGACGGCCCAGGGTGGGGCGGCAGCACATGCGGCTCTCCAGGGACCTGCGGGGGTAGCAGAGAGAGGAGTGAGAGGTGCCCTGGGGGCTTCCCAAGGGCTCCAAGAACACACCCGTCATGGCAAGCTAGGGCAAAGCAACCCCATGCCCCCGTGGAGGCAGGGAGGCTTCCGTGGGCGAGGCTGCAGGGTAGGAGGGTAGGGGCAGTGGTGAGCGTGGGCCGCACGGTGCGACCCCAGAGCCTGGGACCTCGGGCGAGCTGCAGGGCGCTCCCCTTCCGAGTCCTTCGCCTGGACACATGCGCTGGCCACAGCTCCGCGATGGGGACACCCTGGTCCCCTGGAGTAGTCAGGGATGTGGCCGCTCTGTCACTGGCCGGCAGCAAGTTCCAGGCCGCAGATTCCATGGCCAGAGGGCTTCTCAGAGGGCGGGGCCACCTGCCAGGACCTCCCTTCTGCAGCAGAGAAGGTGCCCGCAGGCCCAGGCCACTCCGGCCAGGGCACAAAGGTGCCCAGGTCCTGGGCACACTGCCAAGAGGGACCTGCCTGTGTGGGAGACGCTGGCGTGGCACGGGCAAGGGTGCGGGGCAGGCGGCTGGTCCAGGCTGGTAGCCCCCCTGCAGGGATGCCGGGCCAGGGCTCCCTCTGAACCAAAATCTCCACCCCCTGCCCGCCCTGTGGCACAGCTGAAGGGAGCGAGCCCGGCCGGGTGGAGGCTGCTACCACTCTGTCGCCCACCTCTGAACTGGAGGTGCCTTAGAACAGTTGCTGAAAGCAGGCGCTGCCCCCAGCGCGGGCGCTGGGAGACCCTTGGGAGAGTTTGCATCTGCATCCTGGACAGCTGGCGCCGCTCCCTCTTCACCCTGCCGGGGAGTCTCAGCACCCCGGCAGCCCTCCCACCACAGGAGGCCCCACCCTGCCCTCCTCTGGGGACTGAGTCTGGGAGGCAGATTTTCCTGGGGGTGGGAGTTGCCTGGGGCTGTGAGAATCCACCCCAAAGGTCTTTGTGGGATCAAAACACTGGCAAATGTCAAAAAGTGCGCAATTTCCTTAACTTAAACAGGCTGCTTATTTATGTTTGGGGGAAGGTTTCGAGGACTGCCTTCCCCCTCTCAGAGGACAGGGTCAAGGGAAATGTGGGGAGGCGGGGGGGGGGGCCTAGGGCTTCCCCCTTGGAATGAGGCAAACAAAGTTTTGCTGATTCACAGGAAACCGCCACTGACGGGTAATAAGCACACGCCCGACCCCAGCCTTTTGCCTGGAGGCTGCAGGCCAGGCTGGGATGCCAGGGTCTGAGACAGTGTGCCGTTCCTCCCGGCTGGGTGCACCCCCAGAGACCAGAAGCCACAGGGCGCAGTTAGGAGGCTGCAGACAGCCCGTGAGAGCAGGAGGCGCCCTGCTGTCCCCAGAGCCTCCACCTGGTACCCCTGCTTTGGGGGCTCTACTGAGCTCAGAGAGCTTCCTTTAAAAAAAAAAAAAAACCTCTCACCTCAGTGAGTTGTACTAACAGATTTCTCCAGTTGACTCCTAGCATTCTTGAGATGAAGTTTGCTCCTGGTGTACTATTGGTTAACACTTATATTTAGGGTGGTTATATCCCTATTGTAAACAACATGGCCTTTCTGTGTGTGCGTATGCGCACGCACATGTGCGCACACACAGCTGTGGGTTTCTCAGGGTTTTGGTGAACTATATGGAGTGATCTAATGCTTTTGTCTTTTTCTCTGCCTGGAAATAATAATTCTTAGTGAACTACCTGTATCAAGTTATTACTATACACCAGCACAGTGGTGCATGCCCATATCCCAGTATTTGGGAGGCTGAGACAGGAGGATCACAGCTTTGAGGCTCACTTTAGCAACTTAGTGAGACCCTGAACAATTCAGTGAGACCCTGTTTCAAAACAAAATGTAAAAAGGGCAGAGATGGAGCTGAGAGGCAGATGGCCCATTGGTTCAACCTCCACCAGCAAGAGACGACAAAAGTTCACTCTGCAACAGACACCTCGTGTGTAGGTCTGCAGCCCAGCCAGCCTGTGCGGTAGCCTCCGTTCACGTCTGCTCGAGGGGAGGAGACCGAGGCCTGGAGAGCTTAGTCTGCCCAGGTGGCCCTGCTGACAAGAGGCAGGACTTGAACTCTGCCCTAAGCCTCCAGGATCAGTGTGCACACGGGTCCCCGCGCACAGGTCCCTCTCTTCTTTTCCGATAATTCTTTAATCCAGCCTAGAGTTACTGCGACATCCCTTCTCCCCATGTTGCTAACTGGCTAGAAAGATGAGAGGTGCTCTTCCCACGGAAGGCCATGGAGGTCCAGCCACCAAGGCCAGCTCATGCCTGGGGACACCGGCCAGTAGGCAACACCAACACCCGCCCATGACAGCAGCCTCGGGCGGGCGGGGACGCAGCCAGACGAGATCCCCGTGGGCCGCAAAGCGCACAGCGCGGCCTTTGGGGCGAGACGCTCTGGCCGGGGGCTGCTGGAGAAGCACCTGTGCCCCCGTGGTGCTACTCCTCTTTAGAACCTGCCTGAAAGATAGCCTCGTCTGGGCAAGTATTTCCCAAGGGGTTAGAGTCAAAGCCCTGAACGGGCATAGAGTGCTGAGTGGCTTCACAACCAAGTGAAATGCAGCACAGCCACCCACGAGTGCGCTGAACCACGGGCCGGCGGGAGCCAGGGCGGGCCCTCAGCCAGGTCGGCCGACTTCCCGTGGGCGCGGAATGTCTGGTTCAGACACAAGCAGCCCGAATGGGGGAGACGAGTGAAATCTGGGGGTTTGCGATGCCTGCGGCTGCTCGGCAGCCATCTGTCCATTCCTGCCTGTGACTCTGCCTGTCCCTCCCTCTTGGCTCTTCCGGTCCATCTCTGTCTCTTTCTGTCTTTGTCTCTGTCCCTCCTCTCTGTTCCTGGACCCTGCTGAGGGAGGTGCCCACAGGAGGTGGCAGGACTCTCTAGGAGGAGCTGGGCTGCAGTGAGCAGGGCTGTGTGGCTTGTGGGGGTGCCAGAGTCAGCCGGGCCTGACGTGTTGGCTTGTAAGGACAGAGATGTGGGAAACAGCACTTGAAGCTAGAGCTGGGGCTGGAATTCTGGTGGCTGACGGCCCAGGCCCAGGTGCTGTGCTTGTGGCGGGCACAGGCCTTCTGAACACGAGAGGGTTTGCAAGGCGCCATCTGGCCCAGGCTCCTCAGAGGTGGTGTTGGTCCAGGTGGCTCCCCGGGTCAGGGGCCTCAGCGCGCTGCCCGGTCGATGGTCAGGCGTGGATCAGGCTTCCTGCAGCGGCCGGTCTCTGAGGACCGGTGGGCTGCCTGGGGATGGGATGCCGTTCATCTCTGAGGCAGTTTGGCAAAGCACAGCTTTCTGTCCTCCCTGCAGCCAGGAGCCAAAGCATGAATGTGGAGTGGCCCCTCCTCCCCTCCCACCGCCCTGACGTCTTGGGGGCTGGCTCCGGGCCGAGACTCAGCCTGCAGCCCGCCTGCCAGGAGCCCTGCGCCTCTCCTTGGCCTGGCCAGTCCCTCCTCCCAGGTAGCCCCTCAGCAGCAGCAGTACTCCTCACCCCAGCAAAACAACAAAAACAGAATGAAAAGCAGCCCCCACCCACAGCCTCCCTGCTCCCCTCCACCACTGCCCATCAAGGTGCTCCGGGCAGCTCAGGCCCTCCGCGTCCTCAGCGTGGGGGATCCTGTGGCTGTGTGGCCTCATAGCTGCCCCGCCCCAGGCCCCTTCCTCCCATCGCGGCAGCTTGTTGGTGTTTCCAGGTGAGGGGCGGCACTCTGTCTTGGTTTAACGTCCCACGCAGGGGCTTCGGGAGTACCCAGAGGCCTGTGGGCTGCTCCCTGGGCTGCAGAGCAGTGCTGTGGGCAGACCCAGGGCGCTCCTGGATTTGCAGGTGCTGCCTGAGCATGGTCTCTGGCCCTGTCCAGGCCAGGCCTACCTCCCTGTCCCCAGCATGCTCACCTCCAGGTCCCCACCACGGAATCCTGGCCGCCATCGCCTGCTTCCTGGGCCACAGTATTCTTAGGGCCAAAGCTGGGAATGGACTTCTGGGCTCCAAGGTCTCAGACTGGCCACTGGTTGGGCCCAGGGTCAGGCCCCAGTTCTGCCTCTCATGAGGGTGAGGTTGTCCTCTGTACCCCCACCTCAGTGACAAGAGGGTGGGCTAGGCCAGGGCCCACCGTCCCGAGTGTAGCCCGGGCTGACCAGGCACCTGGTAGAGGCCAGATGGGCTGACCTTGGAGGGGCGATGCCCACCTGACAGGCCCCTGCATATGGCTGAGGAAGCAGGTACTGGCCGAGTGCTGGAGCGTGTGGCAGAGGACCCCCTGGTCTAGTCTGGGGCCTTTGGGGACAGACTCAGACCCTTCTCCAGCCTTAGCTGGGCCTGTCACGGGTGCCGTCCAGGCTGTCCCTGGTGTCCCAGCTCACAGGTGGCCCATGTCCTGGGGGAGAGGCCGTCCCTATCCACAGGCTCACTCTACCACAGACGGGTCACCGAGGCCCAGGAACCAGGCCTCTCCGAGCCAGGCCTGGGCTGGAGGGCCTGCTCCCGCACCTCCTGGTGAGCAGTGCCCTCGTGTCTGCGGAGCAGGGGCCGGCGTGCTCATGAGGAGACACACGGGAGGCCGATGGGGGGTCCGTGGGAGCTTGGGATTTCAACATCGCCGTCTCGAGTCCTGGCCATGCTGGTGTGCTCAGCAGTTGGGATGTCTATTGGAGATGCCAGTTTTCAGTTCTGTCTTACACACCACTGGGCGAAGCAGCAGGTGCTTTTTCTGGGTATTTTGGGAGAAGAAAGCAGTGGGCATCCTTCCTGGCCTGGAAGTGTGGCAAGGAAGGAGGGTGTCTTTCTAAAGTAGGCTGCTTTCTCTAAAGCCAGGGCCTTGCCCCGTGTGGAAGGGAGGGCACGCGCTCGGCCGCAGCCTCCAGGGGCAGAAGGGTACAGCCCAGCTGGACTTGGCTGTGCTTGCCAGGCAGTGGGAGAGGCTGAGGTCCCATACCTCTGGGGGGCGTGACTCTGCTGCGAGGGCGGGGGTGAGGCCAGGTCGGGCCAGACCACACAGGGCTCCCACGGACCCTGCCGTCTCAGCCGCGGGGCCTCCTTTCTGACTGGCCCCTGCTTGACCTAAGTCAGACTAATTTCCATGACCCACTTTGGGCTGTTCTGGCCGCCCTGAGCGGCCATCACAACCCCACTTGTGAGTACGTCAGCCCAGGATGCTCCCCGCGCCCTGGGCCAGGACAGAATGGGTGAAGCAGTTGGGCTTTGGGCATGGGGGAGCAAGCAGGAGAGGTCTCGTTCCTGGGGCTGCCCAGAGGCCAGACAGCCAGCCCACCAGCCTGCGCAGCCACAGCCACCCAGCGCACAAAGGGCCCTTGTCTTGGCCGCCATGAGCCTGGCGCCCCTCTCCCCCTCCCTGGATGTGGCTAGGTGTGGGAACCATGTCCCTGTGCTGCATTGGACATTTGCCATGCATCTAGGAGGAGGTCTGGATGGGGCCCCAGCTCTGCGCCCTGCACAGTTGAGGAGGAGGGGCCTGACGCGCCTGGGACCTGAGACAGGCCCTTTGGTCAGCACATGCAGGCATGGCCTTCTCTGTCCGCTGCTCAAGAGTAGGCAAGGCTGGGCTCGGGAGGGCGGCAGCAGAGAGGACAAAAGGAAGATCTCTAGGCACAGAAGTACACACGTATACAGCAGCACTCCAGGAACATGGTCACACATGCACAGGCGCTCCATTGACACAGGAGGGTACACGTGCAAAACACACCAGAAACCCAAAGTACAGACACATACGAGGAACACACACACACACACACCAGCAACAGACACATAACATATTACCAGGAACACATGCACACACATGTCTCAGGAACATATATCACATGCCAGAAGCATGCAAGTATGTGCCAGGGACATGTATGAACACAGCAGGACCAACACTACCAGGAATGCAGTCACACAAACACACACTAGGCACACTCACATATAAACACATGCCCAGAATACATGTGCCCATGCACATACCACACATGCAGAAATATGCCAAAAAAATGGAGCACTCTGTAGAGAGCAGTGAGAGTGTGAAATCCACCCCAGGATGCATGCACACACATGTACACTCACAAAGCCCTGCCAGCCCCAGCAGAGCTATGAAGTCATGGGTGTGAAATCCACCCCTGAGAATATGTGCACACACATGCACACTCACAAGGCCCCGCCAGCCCCAGCAGAGCTGTGAAGCCAGGGGCTTCACATGGGTGCGACTTTGGCTCTGCGCCCCTCACACAGCCACAGCCTGCTCCTCTCCAGCCCTCCGCCGTGGCCCAGATGATGCCCGGCAGGACAAAGGAATATCTTGCAGCTGCCTCTGGCAGGGGGAGGGCGGCGAGGTGGGCGCGCCATGCTGCTCCGTGGAGCTGGAAGCATGTTGTTGGAACTGCCCTCCAAAACCGCAGTTACACAGCTGAGAGCGAGGCGCTGCATGTTTACAGTGTGCCGGGGTGGTGGACAGAGGCTCTGTAAACACTGGAGGAAGTTGCAAAATCATGCGCCTGAGTGGAGGTGGAGTGGAGGTGACGTTTGGGCGGGTTCTCCAGTGGGCCTGACATCTTGGAGGCCATGTCCAGAGGCTATGGGGAGACCTGAGGTCTTGGGCAGTATCCAGCAGCCCAGGGTCGGGGGAGAGCATGAGGTCTTGGAGCAGTGTCCAGCAGGCTGGTGGGGGACCTGCGGTCTCCAGGCTGGTGTCCAGCAGTGTGGGGGCTGAAGTCTCGGGGCAGTGTCCAGGAGCCCAGCAGTGGAGAGGGACAACTGAGAACTTGTTCTTCCTGCGCCTCTGCAGACACCCACCAGCCACGCCATGTGCCGGGTGGTGTAAGGGAGGTGGCTCTGCATGGGCAGGATGGGCTGAGGACGGGGTTTACACCCCCTAAGGGGACGTTTCCCCACGGCTGTGAACCCCGGCTCACAGTGCAGCCCCTAACCTCCAGCGGAGCCCTGCCACACAGACTGCACACTGAAGGCTCCAGGGGCTGCATGTGGATATTGGGGTGCCCCTTCAGCCCTTTGCAGGCTGACCAAGAGACCTCTCCCCTCAGAAGCACGCTACTGCCATGAGGGATGCTGGAGCGCCGTCTCCCGCACGGCGTCCCTGGGCTGCCAGGAGCTGGCAGCAGCAGGAAGGCACCTTCCCGGACGAGCCTCCAGAGCCCGGGGAAGGAAGCGCCGCTGCCCGAGCCAGTTTGAACGTTGTCGTGGTGGTCCAGGGCACGGACGCAGCCTCTCATCCTGGAGCCACAGGAACACAGGTCCTTCAAATTCTCTAAAACAGGACGAGAGCACAGCACATCGGGCTCTTGAGAGAAGGTTAATTGCTGAGGAGGAACCGTGGTGTTTGGCATTTTCAAAAGTATCTATTCTTCCTGGAAGTTTAGCCCTTCCTGTGCTGATCAGAAATTAAAATTAAACAACAGTGCGTGAGCGCACGTGGCGCCTACGCTCACCAGGCCGGCACCCCCGTCCCCAGGAGAGTGCAGCGCACACCGGCAGCACACGGCTCCTGCGCCCTGAACCCGGAGCCCAGCTCCAGATCAGCTCAGCCCCAGCTGGGCCCTGCACCACCTGTCCACACACCTGTATTTCAGAGGGAACATGGAGCCCAGAAGACAGTGAGCCGAGCAGGGCCAGCGACTGCCCAGGGACCAAGTGCTTCTCCCTACCCCAGAGGTCAGGACTCTCAGGAAGGGCACAGCCTGGATGCCCTGCCCGGCACCATCCCGGGTCATGGATACACTCCAGGAACATGTGTATGCACATGCGCACACCTCGTGCCTGCCTGTGCATGGATCTCCACCCATGTGCATGCACACACATGGTACATATGCACACACACAAATTTGTTTGCATACACAGACACACATGGATCTGGCCCATGTGCACACAGACTCACACATGCACACTCATGGGCACCCAGCCCGTGCAGGTGGAGGGGCGCAGGGAGCCTGAGTATGCGGGGGGGGGGAGGACCGGTGGGGGTGCCTGCTTCACCATGGCAGGAATCGGCTGGCCTTGGCCTTGGGTGGAGCTGGCAAAGTCCACAGGAAGAAAACGACTGAGTCCTGAGTCCTGTGAGGGTCTCCACGAGCAAGGGCTCCCTTCGCAGAGACCCACTGATCCTGGCCCAGGCACCAGCCTTTCCCAGGGCCAGCAGAGAGACCCAAGACTAAACAACTTCATCCACTTCTCATTTCCCGAAAAACCATTTCTGCCAAAGTAAATAGATGTCTATCAGCTGTTTGGTCAGCTATGGAAACATAGCTGCTCTGGAGGCCGGAAGGCTCCCGGCTCTGGGGGCAAAACAAACCAATGGAGACTTTGGGGATGGGCGATGGCTCAGCCCTGGGAAGCCGCTCTGCCTGGGGCACCCTGGGATGCAGGCAGCATCAGGCCTCTGCGGCGCCCTGCCCTGGGCTCAGGCAGCTAGAGCTGGCCCTTGCACATCAGCCTGGCATGGCCACCATTTTGAATCTTGTGGTCCAAGCTGGCAGTGCGAGCCGAGCCTGCCACACCGGGGCTTGTGGACCTGCACCCAAATCCAGTCTCTGGCCTTCAGGGTCCAGACCCAGTCAGAAGCCAGTCCACCCGCACACTGGCACAGAGGGGCCACGTGCAGGTCTGTCCACGCTAGGGGCTCCACCCTTTGGCACAAAGCGCCATCCCTGTCTCCTCCCCAGGTGGCTCTCGGGTAGGGGTGAGAGTAGGGGTCAGGATTCAGGTCCTGACCTGGCCATGCTGTGTGGGAAGACTCAAATGATGTCTGTTCTCCCAGACGGACGGAAATGTTAGAGGCAGTCTCCATCAGTTCTCTGAGATCTTGGGTGGAACGCGACCATAGGAAGCGCCAGTCCATTAGGAGGTAGTTGTGAACATCAATAAGTGCGCCAGTGCTCTACTGGAGGAGAGGAAGTCGGAGGACTGACACCGTGACTTCAAGACAGCCAGAGCAATGGAGACTGCGCCAGAGAAGCTGAGAATCGTCCAGGACAGAGAGCCTGGGACGGGCCCCGCGACGGTCAGTTTTGTGTCCTCTTGGCTGCGCCACTGGGTGCCCAGATCGCTGGTTACAGACCATTTCTGAGCACGTCTGTGAGGGTGTTTCTTGAAGAGATTGTTTTGGGGTGTGTGTGTGTGTGTGTGTGTGTGTGTGTGTGTGTGTGTGTTACTGGGGATGGAACACAGGGGCATTCTTCCTCCAAACTACACCCCCAACTCTATTTTTGTTCTTTATTTTGAAACTGGTCTCAGAGTTGCAAAGGGCCTCATTAAGTAGCTGAGGCTGTTTGCAAACTAGGCTTACAAGTGTGTGCCACCACACCCAGCAGAGATTGATACTTGGACTGGTGGATTAGGTAAAGCCTACCGCTATCCCCTCACCAATGTTGCAGACATCATCCAATCCAGCAAGGGCCCGGACCGAGTGGCCACTTCAACACGGCTTACCGTGTGATAAAAATGAATCTAGGTGCAAACCTCGTGCCCTTCACAAGCATTAACTCAAAGTGGGTCCTAGGCCCCAAGGTCAAATGCAAACCAGATGCTCCTAGAAGACAGCAAGAAAACTAGCCGACCTCAGGTTTGGTGATGACTTTATTTTAATTTTACTGTGGCCCTGGGTATTGAGCCCAGGGGCGCTCTACCTCTGAGCTACACCCCAGTCCTATTTTATTTTTATTTTGAAACAAGGTCTTTCTAGGTCGATAAGAATCTCATTACTTGCTGAGGTTGTCCTTGAAACTGCAGTTCTCCTGTCTCAGCCTCCCAAGTGCTTGGATTATAACCGCACACGGCTGGCGATGACTTCAGATACAACACCAGAGCCATCATTTGTGGAGGGAATAACTGATCAGCTGGGCCTCATTAAAACCGAAAACTTATGCTCAGAGAAACAACGTAACAGAAGAAAAGGCAGACTGGGAGAAAATAGTCTCCAAACCCGGACCAGATCAAGGACCGGCAACCAAAGTGTGAAAGGACTATGAAAACTCAACAGTAAGAGGAGGAGCAGCCAGAGCGGGCACCTCCCCAGGGAAGCACCGCTGGCAAGTGAGCGCCTGGGGAGTGGCCCACCTCCAGTGTCACCAGGAAAGTGCGCGCAGAAGCAACAGGAGGCGCGCTCCTCACCAGTTGACTATGCCAGGTCCCAGGCAGGGTGCGGCGCAGTGGCCAGGAACAACGGGTTCTCAGAAAACACAATAGTCTTGCCTGCCGCCCAGGATTTCACTCCCTAGTATTTCCTCAGAGGAGCTGGAAAGTTATTTCCACAGGACCACCTGCACCAGGTGTCTGCAGCAGCTGGCCTTGGTGGCCAGAGCAGGAAGCACCTCGTCATCCTCACCGAGTGACGCGTAAGTGACCTCATGCATCCAGGGTGGAGTGCGCTCAGCTCCCGAGAGGCAAGAGCTGAGATGGACAGAAGAAGCAAGCTGAAAAGGCCGCCTTCTGTGTGACCCAGCATGGGACATGCCAGAAAAGCCCACACTACGAAACCTGTCGGTGCGGGAGCAGGGGCCGCGCGGCACAGAGGAGTTCAGGCCCTGGAGCTGCTCGAGTGCTCACCTGGAGGTGGGGTGGTGCCCCTGCCCAGAGGCTGCGGGGTGGGGCCTGCAGAGGCCTGGCCAGGAGGGCAGAGGACTGCCCCGGGCAGCAGGGGTTCAGGGAAACTTCTGAGTGGGCCCAGGGCAATGCACCAGCGCCTTCCTTGGGCACAGGGGGACAGCAAGGCACCGAGGGGCAGGACGGTGCCATCTCAAGTGTCGTGAGAGTGGGCCGGAACCCACTCGCCTGTGTGTGAGTCAGAGTGGACACGGTGGTGTTCCAGCACCTCAGGAGGCAGCTCCCTGAGCTGTGGGCACTTGTGCCCCACGCACCAGGCGGGTACAGGAAGGAAGCCAGGCAGCAAGGCGATGACCAGCCCGGGCAGGCCGCCCTGGTGCCCTCCTCAGGACCCTGGCGCCGGCCTGTCCGGAGTGAAGCCGGGGCTATTCTTGGTGCTGGTTCTGTGGCTGGGGAGTTCCTTATAAGGCTCTGTCTGGCTCTGTGGTGCCCTTAGGACACCAGGGCCCAGCCTGCCCTCGGGCCAGAGCTGGGCATGGGGGCACATGGCCCCTGGCTGCACTTCCCCACTTCCTCCTGGCTGTGCTCCTTAGACTTAAGAGAAGTCAAAGACAGACACCCTGACCTGGGGCTGCGAGGAGGGGCAGAGTCCGGGTGCAGAGCACAGCCTTCTGTGCCAAGTCGCTGAATCAGGGCATGTGCGCCCACTGTGGGGGCGGGAGCCTCATTGGAGCTTATTTTTAGATGTCCTTACCCGAACACCTGGGGGGGACCCAAACAATACATGTTTTGGAGGCTCCAAAATATAACTCCGTGGCAGTCACTCAGCATGGACAGACTGCCACGTGGTGACTCAGCCAGAGGTTTCCTGATGACGATGGCGCGCCCTGCGCCCTGAGCTCAGCGGTACCGGATGCACCCAGATGTGTGGCCATCCGGTCGTTTTGCCCTTCCCTTCAAAAGGCAGCAGGATCCTGAGCACACACTGGTGTGGGAGCCAGGACCAGAACAGCTGTCCCAGCCTCGGCAGGCAGGGAGGGCCTCTGCCCACCTGAACACAGGCACACAGGCGCCAACCACAGTGGGCGAGAGGGGCTGTCCTGCTGTCACCTCTGGACCAAGCCTGCAGAGAAGCACCAGAGCCTCCTAAGCATGGTCGAGGACGGAGTGAGAGAGGCATTGCCAGGGCGGCCCTGGAGCACAGGCGGGCCTCTCACTGGAGAAGCAGCTGCCCAGTGACTGCCGCTGAGTGCAGAGTCCCTGCTACTGTGGTCCCTGGCCAGGCCATCAGCATCACCTGGGACTCCCTAGGATTCTGAGCCTCAGGCCCACTGTGTGCCTTCACACATAGAGTGTGAAGAGTGCTTAGAGCCCCGCCCTCTCTGTCTCAGGGCCTTGGGGCTGTGACAGTGGGCAGAGTGGCTCTGGCTCTGGCCCTGGTCTCTGCGGTGGAAGCTAAGCTGGCCAGGATGATGGCCATCCGCGGGCTCAAGGGCTGAGCCTGGGAGCCCCCCCACCCCGCCACTGCAGGTGCCGGCCGAGGCTCCCACACCTCACTGCGGTGAGGACTCGGCAGTCTCTCCAGCTCTCCGACATCGCAGGCACCTGGAGCACGTTTGCCCACCGTGGAGACGTGCGTCTTGCTGGATCATCGCTTTACCGACTGTCTTTTAGACCAGTGCAGAATGAGAAAATAAAAGGCTATTTTTCTTTCATGTATTTCTTCCTGGACACTCTTTGGCTGTGCCGAGATCTGAGTCTCTGTCATGTGCAGTGGCCCAGGGAAGATGCCACACCCCAGCCAGCCTGCCCTGGGGCCCTCAGGTGTTCCAGGCAGCACCCGCAGCCGGGGGTGAGGTAGCCTGTCCCTGGGATGTCCTGACAAGGCCACCGCGTCTGCCCTGCCTTGGTCGCTCACGAGGCTGCGCCTGACCGTCTGCACCCATCTCTCTGAGCACCCCTTCCCACGTGCTGTATCTGGGGACAGCCTGGTGAGGCAGGGCTGGGTTTCAGGTGGTGGGCAGTGTGGCCACTTCACTTGAGCGGTGAAGGCCTCGGCCACTGTCCCTGCAGCTGGCTGTGCGCCATCTGTGTTCACGGTGTCTCTCCCTCAACAGGCTGTGTTTCACATGCTTTGTGTCTATGGAGGTCTGCATTTCCCCTAACATTTTCTTTTTCTTACCTTTGGTCCTGGGGATTGAACCCAGGGGTATTCTACCTCCAAGCTACACCCTGAGCCCTATTTTATTTCTTCCTTTGAGTTGCAGAGGGCCTTGCTAAGTTTCTGAGGCTGGCCACAGGCCTGCAACCCTCCTGTCTCAGCCTCCCAAGTACTGGGATCCCAGCGGTGCCCCACGCCCAGCTGACCTCCCCTAGACTGGCTGTGCTTTGTGGCGCCCATCACAGCAGCCTGCCTCTTTGCTTGCATGGGGCCGGAGAAGGTGCAGGCATGGCTCCACCTACCCTGGGCGTAGGCACTGGCTCCGCCCTGGACCCGGGGTCCCTGTCCCCGGCTTGCGGCCCTGGCCCTCACTTTCAGTCATCTCAGCTAAATGATGTTCCTGAACGCCCGACTCTGGCACTGCCTGCTGCAGCCTCCTGTCTTCACAGTGTGAGAAGACACAGCTGCAGGCTCCAGAGACCCACTCCTGGGACCCCGCCTGCAGGAGCCCGGCTTGCTTGGCGGGACTGGACTGGCTGCTCGTAAAGGGAGAGCCTGGTCTCGCACAGATGCAGGACGGACGTCCGCCGCTTTCTAGGATAACCAGGGGAGTGAGAGCGTGGGCCCTGAAGGGATGGCACCCGCAGACCCTCCCCGAGTCCCTGACTGTCCAGTCCTTGGGGCCCGCCTCTCGCGTCTCTGGGCTGCATGCACCACGTTCCCTGGAGGCCACTGTCCTCCAGGGTCGAGCCCCGGCACCTTCGCCTGCTCTCTGCTGGAGCGTGCCGCACATTCCTTCCCGGGGCTCGGGCAGGCCTCTGCTGGGCCTGGTGGGTGAGGTGCGCTGGCCTGGATTTCTGCCCCATCTCCTCTCCCCCGGGGGCCCTGCCGGCTCCGCCTGGACAAGTTTCCTCCCGCACATTCTCACTGGGCTGTTCCTTCAGCCAGCACTGCCTGGTCCTCCAGCAATTGCTGCAGGGCTGGTAGATGGCGGGGACGAGGGCTCTGCCTGGAGGACTCTGCCCGGAAGCAGGACGTGGGCAAGGCACCATCTGAGCACCCATGGGTGGTGGTGCCTCGGCTCCAGCTGCCCCTGCACTGGTAACTCCATGTCCCCAAACACCCACCTGGACTTGTGCCATGGAACCCATCTCCTGCTCAGCCGGTCACCCGCTGGCCAAGGGGCTGAGCAGAAGCCAAGGGTGGGAGGGGCAGCAGCTCTGGCTCTCCAGCCCCTCCCCCAGCCACACAAAACGCACGTCCTGGGCAACAGTGGCTTTGCCAGGACCAGGAGCTCCAGGCTGCGGTGCCTGACCAGGCTCTGCACAGAGCCAACTCGGCCAAGACCCGTGCTGTGGTGCCACATCCTGAGAACCAGGCATTGTGCGCCTGGGCTGCCTCCAGGCTCCGCCAGGCTGCAGGGTAGACTGTAGTCCTGTGGGCTGTGTCCTCCCACAAGCTGTGGTCCTCCCATGGATTGTGCTCCTCCCATGGATGGTGGTCCTCTGAAGGGCTGTGCTCTTCCCATGGACCATGGTCCTCTCATGAGATATGATCCTCCCATGGACTGTGCTTCTGCCATGGCTGTGTCCTCCCACAACCTGTGGTCCTCCCATGGGCTGTGTCTTCCTGTGGCCTGTGATCCTCCCATGAGCCGTGCTCCTCCTGTGGGCTCTGGTCCTTGTGACCTGCTCTGCAGTCCCTCGTCCACCCTCTAAGGATGCTGGCTGGGCCACTGTGTCCTGTGGCCCTCCTGGCCCTGAACTCGGCTCAGCTCACCATCGGCCTCTGCTCAAGCTGCCCAGCCCTCCGGAGCCCGCCCGCCCAGAGCCAGCCACCTCCCGCACACCTGGCAGCGCGGCCTGTGCCGGGGCTCTGTGCCTCCTGTCTCTGAGTCACATCTCAGACCGGGTGCTGCTGGGATTACTCCTGCCATCCAGTGGTTGGCCGTCCTTGCTAGCTATTTTGAGTCACCCCTGCGTCAGCACTGCCCCAGGACCCAGAGGTCCTGGTGGCCTCGAGCGTGGAGGGGCCGGGCTGGTGCTGAAAGGGGCTCTGTCTGGCCTCAGCCAGGGTGAGCACACAGGACCTTTGTTCTACAGCCTGCGCCCCGGAAGGCCATCCCTCGGCTGTGGCCCCGGGGCTGTCTGTCCTGTCTCTGGACGCTGCAGGGCAGCTGACTGACCTCCGGTCTGCCCCGCCTTGGCCCTGCCCTGGCCCAGCCCTGGGGCAGGCCTGTCTGACACCCTCAGCAGGGCTGAGGCACATGGGGACGTGGGATCACACAGAAGAACTGGCGACATACTTGGAGAACCTTCTGGAAGGACACGCACCAGAGGGGGCAGTGCGGCGGCTGGGTGCTTGGGGCTTCGATTGTCTTCCCCCCAGCAGACAGTATCAGCTCATTTCCCTTCAAGGTACACGTGCTTTGTAACAAGCAGGACACGAGCCTCCCCATCTAGACACGGTAGGAAGACGGTGCACTCGGGAGCCACGCCTCCTGCTTACACCAGCCCACCTTCCCGTGCTGCACTCCGGAGAAAGGAGAGCTGCCCTGCCCCAGGAACACCGCTGGGGTCGGTGTCGCCAAGTTAGGCTCCCAGACAAAGTCGCAAGGTCAGCACGGGTCAGCTGAGCTTCTGCAGACCTGCGGCGGAGAGCACAGGCTCCTATCCCACGCGGGAAAGGCCTGCGGGGAGCTGGCATGCCGCCGGCAGGGGTGGCGGCCCGGAAGGTGGGGCCAGGTGAAGGCTGAGCGCGCCCATAATGGAGGTCAGAGGCAGGCGGGCACCACCAGTGCAGGAGACTGTGCCGGCCCACGTTGTGACGGGCAGGAAAGTGGAGGCCAAGCCCGTGGGCCCAGAGCAGGATGGGAAGGGGCAGCCGGTCGGGTGACTGGGCCCAGCAAGCAGGCCCAGGAGGCCAAGGAGATGGCGCTCGAGCTCGAGCTGGGCAGGCCAGCTGGGGTGGCCTTGCCGAGCCACGCGCTGAGCCTGGGGCTGAGGCAAAGCGAAAGCTTTCGCCACAGGACAGGGACAGGCTCTGGACTACCACTCGCAGCGCTGGGTGTGAGCCTCCTGCTCTGTGGAGGCAGAAACTCAGGGCTCATGGCCAGCCGTGTGTGTGTGGAGAGGAGGCTCTACAGACTCACACCAGGGGCCTACCCCTGTCAGCCTCTGCCCTGGCCCGCAGGCCCCGGAAGGCACCGCCACGCTTGGTGTCCAACCTGTACTGCACAGGAGCCTGGAGGCTGCAGCCGCCCGGCAGTGGCCCAGGCGGCCTGCATGTGGCCCCGGTCCAGGAGAGACGAAGCTGGGGAGAGGGTGGATCTTCCAGGAACGGAAATCCAGAAAACCACAACTTGCCCAAATACAGGGGCCCTTTGCTCACAGGATGTGGTGACCAGTAGGCCCAGGGGGGTGCTCTGCTCCTGGAAGGGCATTTCTGATGCCGGCGGGGCACAGCTTCAGGCCCCCGGCCCTTTCTGCAGGAAAGCATAATCGCCTCATTGTTACAAAATGCAGGGAGTAGGGAATATTTTCAGGTATAATTGGCACGTTTCGGCTTGCAGCTCCCTGGTTATGAAGCCCTCTTGGACTCATTTTAAATCACCTCTGTCCACAGACAAGCGGCAGATTGATTGCAGTGTCTCAGTTTAGCGGAAACCAGCTAACATTTCCCTTAATGCAACTGTGTGAAAACATTTTTTAAAACCTGTAGTGTGAGCCGGATGTGGTGGCGCACGCTTGTCATCCCAGCATTCAGGAGACTGAGACCAGAGGATCGCGGTTTGCAGACAGCCTCAGCTACTCAGTGAGGCCCTCCGCAACTCAGTGAGAACCTGTTTCAAAATAAAGAACAAAAATAGGGCAGGGGGTATAGCTCAGAGGTAGAATATCCCGGGGTTCCATCCCCAAAATCACACACACACAAAAAGAACCTGTAGTCTGGGCTAATTTAGAGGTGAGCCCTGAGGACAGCAGGGAGCCAGGAACCCGCTTCCCCGTGGCAGCACCTGGTTGACCTCAGCACACAGGCCACCAGGCCCCTGGCTTCCTGCAAAGCCTGTCCTGTCCCCGGGCCCCAGGAGGCTAGTCCCATGTGCCCGCGCTCTCCTCACCAGAGGCAGGACCTGTCTCACCTGGGAAGACCCGAGGCGAGGGCCTCCTGTGGCACAGCCTCCTTGTCCAGCGACTGGCTGCGAGGTGTGTGAGCAGGTGGGCGATGCGGCAGGTGCCTCCACAGCGGTGTCCGACCTCCCCCTTTCTCTTCTGTTTGCTGGGAGCATCTAGGTCCAGCCTGCCCTGGAGCAGTGGACTTGAAGCTTCTTCTCCTGTGGAAGAACAACTTACTAACATTAAAGGCGCGAGAGGACCTGGCCCTAGGCGGTGCTTCCCACTCCGCCAGGACCCCGTTTCTCCCCGACGTCGCGCGGGTCAGGGCTCTTCCCGCTGCCGCTGCTGTTGAGGGGTCAGAACATTGATTTCGGTGTGCCCGAGCCTGTGTTTACATTTTGACGTCTTAGGGAAGGTGTTTTCTTCTCTCATTATTCTTTCATGGTCATCGATATCCGCGGGGACTCATGAATATGTACCCGGCTCTCTGCACTGCCGTTCCATAGTCTGTCTTACCTGTGTGGCTTTGATTCTCCGCGGTGTCCGGTTCTGTGGGTCTCAGCACCCTGCAGGTTTCCCCCACAGCCAGGACCCAGAACCGCAGTAACCCCGAGAGAGGCCTCACGCCCCTCCCTGCCCCCCGCCCACTCTGCTCTGTCGGCCCTGCCCACTGTGGCCGTCTTTTCTAGAAAGCTGCATTACTGGAACGTTTGGCATTAATTCTTTGTCTCCTCCGCCCCGCTAAATGCTTCTGAAGGTCCCCTGGCTGTGTCTGTCCACGGTCTTTTTCTGTTGCTGGGTCGCGTCCTCGGTACAGATCGACCGCGGCCGGCCTGGCCATTCGCTGCCCAGCGCTCCGGGTGGCCGCCGGTTCTTCACAGAGCTGCTGCGCGCCGCACCGGTGCGTGGACAGCAGACCTGCCCGAGTCCCGGCGCACTCTCTCCTGGCAGCGACGCGGCGGCGGCCCTGCTCTGGGGAAGCTGCCTGCTTCCTGGGGTATCCTGGGGCTCTCTAGGGCTGCTGTTGGGAAAGCAGACAGGAGGTTTGAGCGGGAGACTTGTGGCCCAGCCTGGAGGCGGAGGCCTGGGATCCAGGGGGCAGCACTGGTCCTGCCCGCCGCGTCCTCGGCATGTGTGATAGCCTCCTGACTCTGCGTGTGTTTGCGTCCATCAGCCTGTGTTAGGGCCACCCCAGGACCCTGTTTTCCTTCCATAGCCTCTTTAAAGGCCCCATCTCCAACTGAATCATGTCGCAAGGTCTCGAGGACTTGGACTTTGGCAGGTGGGTTTGAGGGAGCCCACTGGGCCTGCAGTAGTGCTTCCCCTGGCCCACCTTTGCCCTGGGGTCCATGCCTGAGGGCACCTAGTGGCCCCTCCCTGGGTCCTACCTGAGGGACCTGCCTCTTTCCGGATATCAGGTTCTTCACAAGTTGATTTGCCGGTGGTTCACAGTCAGGTGAGCTGTGCCCCCGCCTGCTCCCGGGCAGGCTGACGGTGGCCTCCAGGGCCTTCCACTGCCTGCCCCAGGGGTGCTCACCTCCATCTGCCCCCAAAAGGCCCATGGATTCAAGTCCGTATCTATCCCAAACCATGGCCGGCAGGAGCTGCTTTTGCCGGCTTGGTTTCTGTGTTTTCAGCAGGTGTTTTGCCAGGCACCTCTACTGGTGCCGGGGTGGCAGTGCTGAACACAGTGACTGCACCTCTCAGTAATGTCAAGGATGTTTTTCTGAGGAAATCATTAAACAGAAAGGTGAGCATTTTTAAAGCCCTAGCACACCAGGCCCTGTGGGGGGCTGGTTCGTCTCTGTGGCCTCGGGCCAGGAGCTGGAGCATTCGTGCGCCTGGTGGGTGCTGTGAACACGCAGGACCGCGTCCACTGGGAGCAGGGGCAGCCCAGCAGGGTCTTGCACACGGGTCCAGGAGTGCTGGGCAGAGGGCCCTGGCAAAGTGCACAGGTGTGGAGCCCAGACGGCCAGCCCTATGGTCGCCGGGGCCCTGCTCACCAGCCCTCCCCTCCTGCCGGGAATCACCTGTGGGCCACCCAGGCCAGAAGCAGTGCCAGTTGTAGCCAGGAGGAAATGGAGAAGAGAAGGAAAAAGCAGCATGCTGGACGCACGCTGGAGAGCCCGAAAGTGGAACTCTGACCCCTTTTGGGGACTCCAACCTTTAATAGATTTTGTATTGGTTATCAGCGTTACCAAGGCAGTGGACTAGCAACTTGTTTCTTAGGCAGGTGGTGCCTCTGTCTCCGGACAGTGCACTCACTAAGCGCAGGGGTCAAGAATCTACCTGGCCTTTGCCTCTATTGTATTGGGCAGCACTGGCTGCTCATCAACTGTGGGTGCTTTTTTTTTTTTTTTTTTTTAACAGGTCTGGGGATGGAACCCAGGGTCATTCGACCTCCGATCTATACCCCCTGCCCTATTTATTTTTACACCGGGCCTCACTGAGTTGCAGAGGGCCTCACTAAGTAGCTAAGGCTGTCCATGAACCGCAATCCTCCGGTCTCAGCCTCCTGAATGCTGGGATTACAACGTGCGCCACCATGCCCAGTGAACTATGGGTGCTTTGAAGCAGCACATGGAGTTTGCCTTCCTACACCCAGGCCTGGTCACAGAGCAGAGGAGGTAAACAGAGGCACTGATGGCCTCTATATAGTTTTAGGGCTAAAGGCTTCAATGAACTCTAAGGCTTTTACTATAGGTTAATCATTAGAACAAAGGGCAGAGAGAGAAGCCCTGCTTTGTAACAGCTGCCGCCCTCCCAGTCCGAGTGCCCGCACGTCACCCAGGCTCTGACTACTTTTCACACTTTGGAAATGAATAACAAAGCAATTTCCCAGTACTAGCACAGTGTTGCCCTGCTGCCCCGGCCTTCCAGTGTGGGCGGTCCCACGGGGCCTGTGCACCCAGGGCTGGCACCCTCTTAGGGCCAGTGTCTCCCCAAACACCCCGGGATGGGCTGTCTTCTGAGTCGCCACTGCATCCATGCACGCAGGGCCGGAAACCCCGGCCTACAGCCTGCAGGAGGGGAGGCCCAGGAGGACCCGCCCTGGCCTGGGGGCTGGGTGTTGGAGAAGAGCCACTGCCAGGCTGGCACTCTCCAGAGGAGCTGCTGGGCTCAGCGCAGTCCTCAACTCTAATACCACCAGCACAGAACACAGTGTCCCGCCTCCGAAACTAGGAGCACTAGGTGTCCAGGCAGCCAGGGAGAGGGGAGACTGACTCCATGGTGCCCCACCTGGCGCTGAGGTCCAGCCCGGCCCAGGCCCCGGGGAGCAGGGCGCCCTCAGCCAGACCCGGGCATCTGATGCAGCCGGTGGGGAGCAATGCGAGAGGGCAGGACGCAGGCCTGAGAGGACGACTCTCCCTGCGGCCTGGCAACTGAGGATGGCGCCCACTGCTGGCCGCCATACCTCCAGGGGCCAATTCAGTGGGTGCTGGGGTGCTGGCCACAGGGTCATGTCCCTGGGGGACACTGGCTTCTGCTGCCTTCTGCCACACCCACCACCGTGTGCGGGTGTCAAGCCCGAGTCCCCATGACAGCATCATCAGGATGGGTGAGACTCCATGACAGATATCTGCCATATCTGGGGGCACAGAGGCCCCCGCCAGCAGCAGTGCAGAGTCTGGACCCTCCCACCCCGTCAGACCTGCAGTTGAGTCACTGGCCGGGGTGGTGAGGATGGAAGGGGTGTACATGGGTCACCATGAGCCTCACTACCGGGCAGTTTGTCATGAAGCAGTGGCTGGCTGGCAGCCTCCCTGGGGACTGGTACTCGTGACCCTGGCCACAGATAGTTTTGTTATGGATTGAATTGTACCCCTGCTCCCCAAAAGTTTCGTTGCAGCCCCATCCCTGTGAATGTGGCCTTATCTAGAACAGGGTCTGTGCAGTCAAGATGAAGTCACGGGGCTCCAAGCCTACGATGTGTCTTTAGGAAAAGGGCGTTGTAGACACAGATGTGGGCAGAACCCAGAGAGGCTGGGGCACACGGCCACCTGCACACAGCAGGAGAGGCAGGGGTTCCTGCCCATACCCAGCTGTGCCTGCAGCCCCAGGGCCCCGGGGACTTCTGTTGTCTTAAGCTACCAGTCTGTGGTACTTTGAAGTACCAGCCACAAATGGAGAATTACTAAGATGCCCGGTCTTTCAAAACGTCACATGAAAATCTCCAAGTGTGACATTTTAAATGATCTATAGTAGTATTAGGAAAAACATAGATTCTCAAAGAAAGGGGATAGTGGTTTGGCTCCCTGTTGACTTTTTTAAGTTAGTAAACTACTCTTGTAGAGCATTTTTAGTGGACAGACGGTCTGAGTGTCAAGTACTGTGTCCCCAAGTACCCTCCCCAGCAGCTTCCTCTACCGTGGCTGAGTCGATAGTGACCCATGGTTTACATCGGGCTCCGCCTCGTGTTCCTATGAGCACACAGTGGCCTGTATCCACTAGGTCGGCTTCTTGTATTAGGCAAAAGATAAAACAGGGTCTAGCCGAGACTTTACTGTATTTCCTTTCTGAAAATATTAGCCTTGGAAGGGATCGCCTCGACAAGTAGCTACTGTCAGGGCTCCAGGCGAGTGTCCTGATTAAGTACAGCATCTTATCTACTTGGGTCTTGTTGCCAAGTGGCAGATGGAGGCTCAGACCAGGGCTCTTCTCTCTGCCTGTAAGCTCATAGCCAAAATGGGGCCTCTGATTCCAAGCACAGCTCGGTTTTGTAGGAGCGTCTGCTTCGTTGGTTGGACAGCGAGGCTGGGCGTGTTCTCTGCCCACGTCCTAGGGTTTCTCCTCTCAGCCGCATTCACTCTGCCTGAGAGTGAGCGTCTCACGCGAGGTCCCCGCGCCTCCTCCTGCAGCGGCCTCCTGTGCTCCTCTGGACCACCTCCCATGGTCTCCAGAGGCCCGGCCCAGAAGATGGGGAGCCAGGGAGGGCTGGGAGGGAGCCACGGAGTGGAGATCCTCCCTCTCGTTGGAGGGATTTTCTCTCCCAGCTATCCCTGACATTTATTTATTTTTATTTATTTTTTTGGTGGTACTGGGGTTCCTGGAAGCCCTTCTTCCTCCGGGCTACACTCCCAGACCTATTTTATATTTTTGAAACAGGGTCTCTTACGCCAGCGCGGCTGGCTTCGAACCTGTGCGATCCTCCTGTCTCCGCCTCCCAAGCACGGAGATTACAAGCGTGCACCACCACGCCCGGCTATCCCTGACATTTAAATTTTAGCATTTAAAACCTGACATTTTAAGGTGATTTTACCAAAATTACAAAATGTTCATACTCGTCCAAACGTGTGAACTGTTTCCACGTTATTGTGACATTGCTGTCCAGCAAAAACCACATGCATGCTGGGATCCGCGTGATAGGATGGACACCTTCCTAAAGGGCAGAGAGTCCTTCGCTCCTATTTTCCAAACGGTAACACAGAAAAATATACTGACAGAAAGAATTTCTTTCTCTTACCAGTTCAAGGCACCTGAAGCTCAGCGGCAGCCTCTCTGCAGGAGAGATCCCTGCGCTGTCCCTCAGGCCAGGTGTGTGACCCCGGAGGGAGGAGCTGGCATCTGGTCCAGCGTGCATGGGGTTTGCGCTTCCACAAGCTCCAGGCAGAAGCTTCATCCAAGGGGCTTCTGGTCAGCCTATCTGGCAGCACAGCGGGCAGCGTGGCCACCCCAAGCATCTCCCACAAACCCTCCCAAGGGGAAGGAAGAGAGGCACCAGAGATACCTTTGCAAACAAGCCTGGTGAGCATGTGCTGGTGCTGGGACCATCCCAGCCTGCTAATTAGCCCCATCTCCGAATCCTGCCCTGCTTAAGTTTGACTAATTCTCAACCCATACAGAGGTTCAGAACACGCACTTCAGTTAGCCGTCCTGGAATTCCATTCTGGAGCACACACGCACACCTGCACAGGGACACCGCGTGCCCCGCCGTGCCAGCTGCACCTGGCTCCTTCAGCGCGCCGGCAGACAGCCCACCCTGCTTTTAGCCCAGTTCACTTTCCAGTAGATGCATGCTTTGCTAGTCCTTTCATTCCGTGATTCTTCGCAGGTTCTCGGCAAGTCCAGCAGGAATTCGACTGCATGGAGAAACTCCAAAGGAGTCTGTAGATAAGTGCGAGGTTACAAGTGAACTTGGCACTGCCGCGGGTTTTGTTTGTTGCTTTGCTTGGTGGGGGAGGGTGATGAAGACTGAGATTTATGGTTGCACAATTCTGCTGATTATGCTAAAAAGCACTGATTTTGACACTTTGAGTAGGTGAGAGTATATGGTATGTAGATTGTATCTCAATCGAGCTGTTATTTTTAAAAAGTGAATTGAAGCCAGGAGCGCTGGCACACACTTGTAGTCTCAGTACTTGGAGGCTGAGATAGAAGGGTCACAGTGTTGAGGCCATAGTTTGCTAACTTACAGAAACCCTGTTTAAAAAAAACCCAGGCATGGTGGCACATATGTGTAATCCCAGTATTTGGAAGGCTGAGACAGGAGGATCGCAGGCTCAAAGTCAGGAAAGCTGGGGACAGGGACAGCATAGGGTGTGGGTGTCCAGGACCCAGCTGCTCAGCTCCAGACACCTCTCTCTCCTTCTCTCTCTCTCTCTCTCTCTCTCTCTCTCTCTCTCTCTCTCTCTCTGCAATCTCGGGCATGCTACTTGACCTTGCTGGGCCTCAAAGTCTCACCTGTAAGACATTGTCATGATGGCCCAAGACTCTGTATATATTTGAGTGGGAGTTGCTCAGTACACCTCTCTGCAGCCGTCTGAACCTGATTCAGGCAGCTTTCTGCTTTGGCCGCAGGGCTGGGAGAACAGCCTGCAGGCCAAGGCCCTGCCAGGCCCGCACACCCGCCTCCACTGCTTGGATGGGGTGGCCAGATGGGCATTCCCAGCCCTCCCCTGCAGAACCGGATGTGCACCTGCTCCAAGTGGGCCTGGAGGGGCGCCGGTCCTCTGTCCCTGAGGCGGCATAAGGTCACGCCTCCTCCCGCCTCTGCTGCACAGCCCCCGCACAGACAGCACAGGGACGTGATGTCCAGGGAGCCCTGCACCCAGAAACCCTGGGCACGCCCCTCTGAAGCCCCGCTTCCCAAGCTTGCTCACTGCTGCACCAATGGGCAGCACCAATGGGCAGTCCCGGGAAGTATGGGACTGCTGCAAGCTTATGTGGCTGCCAGGACGGGGCCCGCGTGCGCGTGACCCGGGAGGCTTTGGCTGCCAGGACTCCTCTAATGAGCCTCCTGGGAACCCTCCTGGGAGAGACGCGGGGACTGCCCCACGGTCCTCGGCCTGGGAAAATGCATCTGCCCTGAGCACTCTTCTCCACCACCTGCGGGGGCTTCTGGCTATGAAAATGCACACGGACGCATGCTGTCCCACACAAGGGTGTGCATTACATTTCCATATACACAGGCCACACTGTACATGTACCACAATGCACATATGCACATGCCATGCCCCTGTGCACACACTCACATAACACATGCACATTTACACAGACACTATACACGTACCATACATGTGCACAAATGCACATGCCACATCCCTGTGCACACACATAACACATGCACATTTACACAGATTATACATGCACAACACGTGCACAATTGCACATGACACACACATAACACATGCACACACTCTTACACAGACATTGTACGTGTATGCATACATACATGTGCTTGTCTGCACACGCCCTCACACACATGTGGGGTGTATGATTATGCCTGGGTTACAGTGACCACTGGACGTGGCTTGTCCAGGACCTGCCCGGCTTAGCACTGGTGAGTCAGGACGTTCCCTGGATGATGGAGGAAGGGTTTCCAATGCGCCGTGCCCCCTCCCGAGCCCCTGTGCATTGACAAGTCAGTGCTGCTGAAGCCAGTTTAAGGGACTGACCAGTTCAAGCCCCGCTGAGGTCCAGGCAGGTGAAGGCCGGGACAGCAGCGGGAAGACCCCTCCCCCAGGTCCTACCCAGTCTGCAGCAGTGCCAGGTCCTCTGCACACGCAGGGCCCTGAGAGCAGGGCATGCGGCTGTCACCCCAGGAGCTGGCTTGTGTCTGGGGCCCCTTCCTGCAGCCCAGGGCCCCCCTGCTGCCCGTGCCCCACTGGCTCAGCTACGGGCCGCTCAGGGAGCCTGGCTGAGTGCCTGCTGGATGGGACCTGATGGAGACCCGGGGCCAGATTGCCAGACCAGGCCCACCAGGGCGAGGAGGCACAGCCCGATCTGACTTAGGTCGGGGTGAGACAGCGTTGACATTTGTCCCTCAGCCCCGCCACAGCTGTGGGACGCCATCCTGGGCCCTGGCCTGACTATGAACAAATACTGTGCTTAGGAGTGTGGCATTTACGAGCAGCCATTTATCAGACACAGGGACAGCTAGAAGCCAGGTGTGACGGTGTGGGTCTCTGAACCCAGAAGCAAGGCTTTCATGCGGAGCGGGGTGACCAAGAGATGAACTGGGCCGGCAGGAAGGGGAGTCACTTCTTCAGAGCCGCGCATGTATGTGGGGCTCTGGAATGCAGGACTTACAGAGGCCTCAGGACAGAGGACCGCTGCAGGGCCAGCGTGGGGGCGGGCAGCAGGGGTGGGGCGATAGCTAGTCCTGAGCGGTCCTCTGCCCTCCACCCTCTGACCTCTGCCCTCTAACCTTTTCTACAGCTGCTACATGTTCTGGCCAGGCCAGTGCTTGGGCAGGTGGCAAGACCACAGGCTGGGAGCCTTGGGGTTTCTGGACAGGAGAGGCCAGAGAGGGCCCTGGGACACCTCAGCTCAGCGGGGACCTGGGCACCGCAGCAGGACAGGTCCAAGGCAGCGGGGGCAAAGCTGGCCACAGCAGGTCAGAGCAGCACCAGCCCTGCACACGATGGGAAAGGAGTTGCTGCTGAAAAGTAAAGGCACCGACCAGGCCCCAGGCCTCGGGCTACGCAGGCTCTGGCCCGGACAGGGACCCCTGAGCACCACAGCCTTGCTGCCTGCCCCTGCCAGCCCCCGCCCCACAGGCTGGACACTGTCGGATATGCGAGGGGCACCCGTGTTCCCTCCTGGGCCGGGAGCTCAGGGGAGCCCTGTGTTGGAGATGCATCCGTGTGTGGTCCTGACAGCCTCAGCCTACTCCTGCCTCACAGCCCCCAGTGTTAACGCTGGGACCCTGGGGAAGACGGTCCAGGCGGGGTGCGTGGCCCACCCTTCCTGCGGGCCCCTGGGCCTGTCTGCCCCTCCCAAGACCACTTCCTCCCTCCCACACTGCTGACCCGGCCCTGGAAAGTCTGACCAGCTTGCCTGCTGCACCACCTCCCTTTCTTCCACAGATGGGGAGGCCTGGGCTAGGTTGGGAGCCCGCCCCTGGGGCCACTTCTTGC
This sequence comes from Muscardinus avellanarius, assembly GCF_963383645.1. Classification (NCBI taxonomy): domain Eukaryota; kingdom Metazoa; phylum Chordata; class Mammalia; order Rodentia; family Gliridae; genus Muscardinus; species Muscardinus avellanarius. The sequence continues at coordinate 1,255,843 of NC_137790.1, read as the reverse complement.
CCTCGCTGCCACCCACCCTGGCTCAGCCCTGAGGCCAGCAGCCTCGCAGGACCATGCTGAGGCCCGCGCGCTCTCCAGCTCGGCTGCCCACTGCACACGTGGGCCTCAGGGGCTGCACAAGGGGCCGGCGCACCAGCAGCTGTGGGGAGGCTCCAGAATGAAAGCCCGGAGATCCGAGCCTGGAGGGACCTATGGAAGAGGACGGCCACCACCCGGCCACAGGCTGGACGGCCATCCAGAAGGGACATTGGGTCCTGCTGCTGCCTCGGCCCTCTGAAAAACCCAGCTGCGGAGTCCTGAGGCTACACTGCGGTTCCAGGCTCACCTTGTGGCCCCTCCCACCAGCCTCCCCTGCCTCTTGCCTGGGGGCCTATGGCAGTCAGGGCCCCAGCACAGCCCCGGCACTCACCTCTGTCCACCGGCCTTTCCACCCACAGCCAGTGAGCTGCGTGGGTGGCCCGGCTCAGCCCTGCTGCCTCCCAGGCCAGTCAGCGCAGCCTGTGCCCCCGAGGGGAGGGCCTCTGGGCCTCCTGGACCCCACAGGCTGCAGCTCGCACACACGCATACACTCGTGCACAGAGGCTGGCTCACTCACACCCACACCACTGCGGGTCTGGTCGGAGTGTCTCCCAAACTCATGAATGTATTCAGTGTCCAGCAAGGTCAGCAAGGCGGCCCCACCCACACAGCCATGGCCTGTGCCTCGGGACAGGTGCACCCTGGATCACACGGGGCGAGTGTGGGAGGCTGAGGAGGCCCGGCGGCAGGGCCACAGCCAAAGACAGACCTGGGCCAGGTCCCCTCAGCTGCTTGTTGTCCAAGCGCCATGGTGTCTCAGGTCTGGAGGGGTTGAACTTTCAGCAGGAAATGACTGGCCGACACCACGGAGCCGTGCACAGGGCATGGACAGCCTCTCCCTGCAGTGAGACCTGGCTGGCCCTCAGAGCGACGCCTCCTCTGCCTGCTGGAGCTTGTGGAGACGCCTCCCCCACCCGGCCGGCCATATCTGTGGAGGCAGGTAGTCAGTGTTGTTAGCACTCGGTTTCAAAGAAGCCTCCGTGGTCCCCTTTCCCAGAGCCAGGAAAAGGTGAGGCCGCCCTTCCCCAGTCAGCAGGTAGCTTAACCTCCTTGCCTGGGGAGGGACCCTAAGGTCGGCAGAGCCTGCAGGACGCGAGCAGGTCTTTTCCGGTGGAAGAGTCTCTGTCACCTGCACACCTGATGCATCTTCTGGGCACGGCCTCTGTGGGCCAACTCAGGCCACTTCCTCCAGGCCTGGGAGGAGATGGCCCCTCACAGCTGCAGCCCCAGGTGAGGAGAAGGTCCTCGGAGTGCCTGGCCTCGGCGCGCTGTGTGACACAGGCTCAGCCATGTGGGGCCGTCGCCGCAGCATCTTTCTGCCAGGGTGTTCTGGGTCTGGAGGACATTCTGCTCTAGGCTCTGTTTCCCCACCAGATCCTGGTGAGTTGGGGCGACAGGAGAGCAGGTTGAGGCCCTCCCGGCCAGCGCTGTACCTGCCGGCTCCCCGGTGACTGTGGAGCAGCCTGTGCCGGGTCCTCCTTCACTCCAGGGTTCCGGGCACCTTGGCCAGGCTTTGTGCCCGCCCAGGAGGGGCTGCCATGAGAGCCTGTCCCTGTGCTGGTGTTTGTCCTGGCGCCCAAGGCCACTGGGAGCCTCCAGAGTCCTAAGGGCGGCCGCGCTCCTTTAGTGAGACAGGGCCCCCACGGCTTGTCCCTGCCGCCGCTCACACTGCACAGCACAAGGGAGGGTGCATACTGTCTCCACAGACGGTGCACGGTGTGGGGTCACCCGGCCCCTCCCACAGCCCCACCCTGCCGCCCAGCAGCCTCTCAGCCTCGCGCCCTCCCCCATCCACAAAGCCAGCCTGGCATGGCAGCACACCGACGCTGCCCCCGGGCACCCCACCAGAGGACTGGATCAGTGGCCCCTCACCAGGCCCCGGCCAGCACCATAGGTGAGTGTCCTCTGGGAAGACAAGCCAAGCGTCTTTAGCAGTGGACCACCAACTGTGCATGTGACAGCCTTCACACACAGGAGTGCAGGCACACACTCCCAGTGCACACATGTGTGCACACACCTCCACACATGTACATGAGCACCTAAATGCACACGGCTGTGCACACACGCATAGCACAATGTGTACACACACACACACACGCATGCGCGCGTTTGGAGGCAGTGCCAGGGCCAGGTGCCCAGGCTGTGTCCAGGGCTGGGTGCAGAGGGGAGGCCCCAGCCCTGGAGGAGGGCCTGGCCTTGCTCAGCTGGAAGCGAATGTGGAGCGCTGTCCTGAGATGATGCAGATGTCAGGGTGGGCATGGGCTTCCCACAGGGCTGGGCTGTGGCAGAGAGCCAGCCTGGCTCTTGGTCCCCAAGGCCATCTTGTCCCCAGGCCCCGTCCAGCAGCAGATGGTCTGAGCTATGCCTCCCGGCGGCACTGAGTCACCCCAAGGGTGCTCGCTTCCCAGGCCCCAGTGACCGGCCTCTGAGTGCAGGTCATCAGCGGGGTGTGACCTCCTGCAGCCTCCCTGGCCCATGGGGACCCCAGGAGGACCGGGGAGGAGTCCAGTTCTGCTACTGTTGGTGCGGTGTGAACTTTCCCCCACAATGTTGGAGGCACATTGAGGGCCTTGACTTTGGACCGGCCCTTAGCCTGAGGGGTCTCCTTGGCCAGTGGGAAGCGTCCATGGCCCTAGGGCCAGCATCTACAGCATGCAGACAGGCCTCTGTTCCCTAAAAGCAAGCGGGCCCACCTTGACTCACGTACCCAGCATCGCAGGCTGCTGGTCTCCCAGGGGCCAGTGGGGAGGGCAGGTCCTCACAGGGTGAGCATCCCCTTGGCTGGCTCTGGAGGCCCAGGAGAGGGCAGGCAGAAAGGACACGGGGTGGGATGTGGACCGCCATGCCCAGTAACCCCTCCCGGGGCTGCTCTTGGGCAGCCAAGGCACAGCACAGCGTGCACAGAACTCCCGCATATCCAGAAAGGCACAGGCCGAGGGTGCGGGCTCTGCTGGGACTGCCCAGGCGTCACGTTTCTGATCTCCCCGGGCTCTGAACTCAAGGACATCCACCCCCCAAAGAAAGGAACTAGAAGAGTGGCCCCTGCCCCTGATTTGTCTATCAAGGGTTCTGAGCAGGAACATGCAGCTGGAAAGGAGACCTGAAGGCAGCAGACTCTAGCCAGACCTGCTCCTCCACGCTCTGCAGGGTCCGTGACAAGGGGTGGAGCCTCTAGTTGCTCCTTGGCCGCCCCCCCGGGATCCGCAGGACAGTTTTCTCTCCAGCCTCCGGCTCCTCGCCCTCTCACCAGGGCAGGCCCATCTGTCCATGTTGGACGAGCACATGATGTCCTGATGTCCTGGTAAACACACTCGTGTGAATTCTGGGCTTCTCTCCCCTAGGGTCAACTCGGCCGGCCTCCCTCGTCCCCACCTGTCCAGGGCCCTGCGGCCCAGATGGGCGCTTGCCTCCTGGGGTGGGGAGGGTGGCCATGCGTGCCCCCACCTTCACCTGCTAGGGCCTGGGCCTGCCAAGTGCTCCCCAGTACTTGGGCCCAGTGTCCGGCCTCCTTCCACTCTTGCCCGCTTGCAGATGGACACCTTGCCACGTCCGCCTGGCCCTAGATGGCTTCGCTAGCTGGACAGGAAGCACGGCTTGAATGTCACTTCTTGTGTTCCTCCAAGACGTGGCCCCATTCCGGAGACTGTGGCCTCTTGGGCAGGAGTGGGACAATACACCGTATGTAGCCTCCGCTGGGCCTCAGAGGGCAGGGAGGGAGGAACAGCTGGGCCGTGGGCACGGGCCTTCCCACAGGCTCCCTCAAACTTCTCCCCAGGAGGGCTGAGGTCAGTGGCCACGACGCTGCCTCTGGGTCCATGCACGTGGCCGCCACGGGGCTGAGCATGAACCTGCCGTCTCCATCCCACCTCGGGGGCCCTGTCAGCCCTGAGTCTCCCTGTGCCCCCCGGGGGTGGCTTGGCCTCCGGAGAAGCCTCACTGTGCCCTACAGGAACATTGCAGGGTTCTGTTCCCTGCAGTCAGCCCCTGTGCACAGCATCCCAGCCATCACCCGCTGGTCCTGGGGCCCCTGGCTGAGGTCTGGTCTGCTCCTGCCCACCCACCCCAGCCTCACAGAACGGCAGGGCTGGCTCTGCCCTGGGTGTAGACGCGGGACGGTCCATGACGTGTGGGCCGGTGGCTGTCAACTCCCTCAGTGTTCTGGGACAGCGCAGTCCCGGGGCTCCCCTTGGACCTGCCACCCATATTGATCCGCTTCAGCCCCGCTTCCAGCGGAGCAAGGACTGTGAGCCCCCACCCCCAGCACTCAGACGGCCCGGTGAGTCATGTTCTAGCCACTTCCTTCTGGATACATCTCCCAAATATCCACAGTTTCACTCCCAGAGGCTAAGAAATTTCCATCTGCTCAGAACATAGAATTAAAAATACATCCAAGGAGCCAAGGGGAGGCTGTGACTCAGCCGTCCCAGGGTTACTCAGCCTGGCCGAGCTGGCCGGGAGCCTGGCTCCACACGCCTTCCTGATTACTCACTGACCCTCGCCAAGCTCCTGAGCGCTGTGCACAGCAGCTCATACGGGTGACTGGGGACAGCCCCCACCGCGGGAGCCCTCCAGCCAGGACAGGGCCAGCGTGGGCAGTGAGGCCCAGTGTGCAATGGAACCGGTCTCTCAGGCACACCTCACACCTGCAAACAGAGCGGGGAGAGGAGCGGAGGGAGGCCGGGTGGGGGGGGGCTCGGAACCGCCGAGCCTGGCCGGCTGTGCTCAGCGCGGTCAGGCAGGTGGCCGCTGCTCCACCTGCAGCGCCTGTTCATTGCAGCATCCTATCCCATCCCTGGATATGCCACAATCATTCCACTCAGATGCCCCAGTTGTTTCCCATTTACGGTGTTATGAGATAATAAACTCGACCCCGTGACCAGTGAACCCAGCAGGGGTTTCCATAGGAGGCAGACCGAGGAGTGGACCTGCTAGGCTGCAGAGGTGAAGCTGCCCAACTCCAGGGACCTCGTAACCTAAGTGGAGAAGCCCCATTGCTCGCGTGGCCAGGCTATACGTCAGAGGACTCCTGGGCCCCGTGTGAGAGGAAGGGGCCACCTCTGCTGCGCTCCCCGGGTCCAGGGCCCTGCGGGGATCACCAGAGAGCAGGAGCCCAGGCTGTCTGCAGGCTCCCATGGGGCTCCCTGAGAGGACCAGGTCCTGAAAGACGGCAGAAGCCTGCGTGGCTGCCCGACCAGAGGCAGGGAGGAAGACGGGATGGAAGCCAGGCTGGGCACCGAGCGCGTGAGCAGAGGACGTGGCGTTCTGAGACACTGGCGGCGGCCATGTCCCAGCTCTGATGGCTGCACCATGGAAAACTAGCTGAAGGGCTTGTGGACGAACTTGAAACTTCTTACACAGGAGGTCTAAATGATCTCAAAATGCACAGCTAACTAATTAAATCCTTGATGAGTCCTTGCAGGAAACTCTTTTCTTACAGCACTTTGTGAAGATCTTCCAGTGTCCGCTGACTCCCATCGCTGCCTGGGAGTTAGGCGTAGGTTTTGCTTGCCTTTAAGTGCAGCTGCTGGTTTCCTGCTTGGGAGCAGGCACTGGGGATGGAAACCAGAGACATTCTGACACTGAGTTACACCCAGCCCTGTATTATTAGTAGTATTAGTATTAGTATTAGTATTAGTATTAGTATTATTGTGGTACTGGGGTTCCTGGAAACCCTTCTACCTCCGGGCTACACTCCCAGACCTATTTTATATTTTTATTTGGAAACAGGGTCTCTTAAGCCAGAGAGGTTGGCTTCGAACCTGCGCGATCCTCCTGTCTCCGCCTCCCAAGTGCTGGGATTACAAGGGTGCGCCACCACGCCCGGCTGTCTGATTATTTTGAAACAGTGTCTCACTAAGTTGCTGAGAGCCTTATTAAGTTGCTGAGGCTGGCCTCGAATCTGGGATCTCCCTATCTCAGGCTCCCAAGTACTGGGATTACAAGTGTGCACCACCATATCTGGCTACATTTTCCTGCTTTTAAGACCTCTTGGCCTGGGTCAGAGCCAGCAGGTCTGAGAAGGGATAGGAGCCCCCATAGGGAAGGAGCTCAAGGAAGGGTTGCAGAAGCCAGAGAAGCCGCAAGCGCAAGGCTGGGTGGCCACTGGACCCCAGCAGCAGGGCCAGCACCGCCAGGCCTGCCCTCCTTTGGCGCCCCGGGCCAGGCACCTGGGCACACCAGCCTAGGCAGGAAGTGCAGGTGGGCAGCTTTGGGGGTATTTGAGGAACCAGGAGCGGCAGCTCCATCGACGACCAAGGACAGGGCCCTTCCTCACCCTGAGCCATCTCGGAGGCTTCTGGCGGTTTTCTTCCTGAAGGAGAGAGCCAGCCAGAGGGACCCCAGCTGGACCCTGGAAGGAGCAGGGCAGGGCCCTCTTCTGTGAGCACGGCCCTCCCCTTCCCTGCCTCCTCCCCACTCCTGCTCTCAGTAAGATCCAACTCCCAGCCGAGCTGTGGCCATGCTGGGGAAGGCAAATGTGGACGTTATGCCAACTAACAGGACATCTTTCCTTTCCCACACTTTTTTCCTCCTCAAATTTCAAAATGGAAAAAAAAAAAAAAAAAACCAGGGAAATCATTTTAGCAGGCCTTCAACCCTGATCCCTGCCGACCGCCAGCGTGGGCCGCCCACAGTCGGGAAGGGCCTAGCCCTTGGGCTCCTGCCCTCGCCCTGCGTGAGCTCTGGTTTCTGCAAAAGTGACTCGGAACCTTCCATGTTCTGGACCACGCAGGAAGCATGGCCAGGACCGGGGGCTTCCCAGGGCCGCGCCACTCGGCGTGGCCGAGGCAGGCCCTGCAGTTTCTTTCCAGGAAGACTCGGCCGCACCCACCTTGCTGGGCCATGGTGTGCAGGAGACGCCCCGTGCCTCCCCACAGCTGGGGGACGCATGCCTCCTCCCTCGCAGGGCGCTGGCTGGGTGGAGGGGGCGTGACCTAGTCCCCCACCTCATTTCCACGCAGCCCTGCCCCGGGCTGCTCAAGCCCAAACTTGCAGATGGCTACGTTCCCCCTTGGCCCTGCGAAGTCCTCCGTCCGGATCCTTCTGCACGGTCCTCACCGTTTGGTAACACAGTTTGGCCACTTTGGGTCTCGCTGCTTTGCTGGGAACCGTCCCTTCAGGTGGTGTTGAAGTCTGCCCCCCCCCCCCCGTGGTCAATCTGTCATCCTGTCATTTGCAGTTTCACCTGCAGTTTTCAGAATAGAGCCTAGGAGGGCAGTGGGAGCTTCCTGCCGCTACAGTCATCCGGGAGCCCTGCGCTGCAGAGGGAAAGCCCACCTGAGCCCCACGCAGCGCCCAGGGTCACTGCGCCGCAGACCTGGGGGAGGCAAGGAGAGGCCTGGTGGTGGTGGTGAGTGTGTGAGTGTGTGTGTGTGTGTGTGTGTGTGTGTGTGTGTGCGCACACGTGCACGCAATGGGCATTGAACCCAGGGGCATTCTACCTCTGAGCTATACCCCCAGCCCTTTTCATTTTTTGTTTTGAAACAGGGTCTTGCTAGGTTACTGAGAGTCTCGTGAAGCTGCTGAGGCTGGTCTCGAGCCTGGTTCTAGGTGTGCGCTCACCCAGTGGGACTTAAAGTACAAGCGTGACATCAGGTATGAGCTTTGGACAGAGCCGCGTCTGCACCACTGCTTAGTCAGCTAGATTCCAGACCTGGCCAGGGCTTGGGGTTTGACCACCGCAGGCTGAGGGACACACACACACACACACACACACACACACACACACACACGCGTGCGCGCGCGCGGACAGCATCTCTGGATCCTCAGGGGTCATGGCAGAGAAGAAACAGCCCTAAGAGTCACGACTTCCCTCAAAAATCCGAGCTGGACCTATTTTGCGGGGAGAGGACAGAGGAGGGTCGTTTTCCCCGGTAGAGCCCCAGCTCCTGAGTTTATTATTGTGGTCCTTCTGAGACATTTGCTGGAGCCGGTATTTATTTGTTAAAGGAAAACAAACAAAACATTTGCTTTGTTACAAAGTGAAAGCCACATTCCAGGAAGGCACAGAGGTCTCAGCCCACAGCCCCACAGCCTCTTTCCCTCTACAGAAGAAACTCAGCCCTGGGCTCGCTGAAGACCTGCCGGCGGACGGTGACCTTCCTAAGCAAACAGCAAGCACGGATGTGGGGCTCCGACTAAGAACCCAACTGAGCCACACGGGGAAACTAAGGCAGCCAGGAGCCTCGCAGCAGCCGGGAAGGCTGGGGTTAAGGTGCAGAGCTCTCCACCTTGGGCAGGACAATAGGCCGCCTGGCCAGTCCGGCCTCTTTCTGCATTACAATGAGGTTGTGGCCTGAGACCCTGGTAGGACACAAAGCCTGACCCCAGCGCCTGACCCCAGCCCATCCCACAGCCTCCCAGCTGGCCGCCTCTCTTCTGCCTGCCCGCCCACCCCATGCCTCACCCCAGGCTCAGACCCCAGGCACCGGTAACCGCCCAGCTCCCCCCAGGGGGCCGTCCACATGTGGCCCCTCATCTCTGCACAATCGGTCAGTGAGCCCACTGCCCAGCTGCTGACCCTAGTTCCCCTACTGTGTCTTCCCACGCCCCCAGCCCCAGCAGACCCCAACCTGGCCACATGTGGGTGTCTCTGTGTTAGAAGCCACTTCCATGGTGTTATAAGACAAGATGCTGGTTAGAAAATGGCTCAGCAAGGCAGTGTTCCTTCTGCAGTCAGGGTCTTGCTCCAGGAAAGCCAGGTGTGCGGCGTGTGGGCGGGAGCCACGCAGCTCGTGCTGCTGTTGAGGGAGTGCTCCCTCACGTGACTGGCGCACGCAATTGACTGGTTCTTTGAGAACAGGATGCTCATGCTTGGGAAGGGGTTGGCGTTTGCAGTTCTCAAGAGATGAAAACTCAGGAACAGGACTATGTACATACAGGTTGCAAAATGGTGGCTGCTTAAATTAAGCTAATCCTTTGATAGAAAAGAATTGGTTATAGTCTCACACCTGGGAGCCAGGCTCAGGGTCCTCACAGTGTGACTGTGTCCCTCCCTCCGCCCCCAGGGACCGCCCTGCAGGAGGTCAAACACCTGCCATGGGTCCCATGGGGGGCAGAGCCGCCCAGGGCTGCTTCTCAGGGAGCCACAGGGCCAGGCGCTGGCCTCGGGGACGCACCATGTCCTGTTCTTTTCTCCGTGTGTCCTCTCGGCCAGTCGACTCCAGCCAGGGAGCTGGTCCTGGCACAGAATGTGCACGGCCACCTAATGGACAGGCTGGGCCTGCCTTCACCTCTCCACCGTCCACCTGCTGCCCACTGGTCCATCCTCACCTCTCTAGCATCAGCCATCCGTCTTTCACAGAGCCATCTCCAGCACATTATCTGTCAGTTTACCCACAACGGCCCATCCGTCACCTGTCACCCGGCACTCCCTACACAAGCACACACAGCGCGCACACTCACGCGCACACAGCTCCTGCACTCCCTTCCTGCAGACCAGCAGACTCCCCCATCCTTACACGTGGCCAGACTCCTGCAGCCCCAGGAGTGCGTGGCAGGGACAAGCAAGAAGCAGCCTGACGGTGGGTGGCCGAGATGGACGGCGCCCTCCCCGTGTCTCCAGGGGCGGTCAGCCTTCTGTCCTCTCTCCATCAGATGCGTAGCTCCAGGACCCTCCCCGCCTCTTCCCTCTGCTGTCTGGACCGGGGTCTGGGACTCCCCAGGGTCCCATGTGCACACACTTTATTGGGGTGCAATTCTACTGCAGGGAGCAAGGAAATAGGGAGCAGGTGGGGGCAGGGTGGGTGATGTGGAGCAGCCTGGGAGGGGAGGAGGAGGAAGGGGGGAGGAGATGCACTTGGGCTGCCCCACCCCCACTCATCTTCCTCATCAGTCACCCTCATGGGGCTAGCTGCCCGTCCCCCGTTACCTCCGCTGACCCTCTGCTGGGGAGCTGAGGCTGCAGCGCCCTGTGGCTGCAGGTGTGCCCTGCCCGGGCCCCACAAGGGCAGCTGCTGGAGCTCTCATGAGCAGCTCCAAGCACCCAGTGTCCAATGCCTTGGCCCCTCCAACACGCCAGCCAGCTATAGAGGCCCGGACCCCTTCCCCTCAGGGGGAGGTGCACCGCCGCCTCCCATTACTGCATGCCAGCCAGCAAGCAAGAAAACAGAAGGAGGGGCCAGGCGGAGGTGCACTGAGCCTGGGAGGCTAAGGGCAGGGCCCTTGGTTGGATGCCAGTCTGGCCCACTTAGCGAGGGCCCAGCTCAAAAACAAAGGAAGGAATCACAAGGTGCTGAAGAGCCCCCCCCCAGAAGAGGACTGTTGCAGAAGCCTGTCCAGGCCCACAGCGGTGGAGAATGTCCTCTGGGGGTGACGCAGCCCGCGATGTGCCGCCCTGCCCCTCGTGTGGCTGTGATGAGAAGCCCGCTTCCCACAGAGGCGTGCGGGGCTGAGGAGCCTCGAACCCAGCAGGCCTCACGCCGCCTGCCTGTGACTGCTTACCGGTCAGTCCCCTGGGGTGGCAAGTGACAGGTGCCCGTTCTTCTCGGCTGGAGGAGTCCTGCCAACCCGTGTGCACACTCTCAGGTGTGAGGCCTGGTGCCCACACTCTGTGTGACCCACACGCTCTGACCCCGAGTCTTACCCCGCAGTGGGTCACTCTCTGGGAAAGGGCTTGAAATAGTTCCTTTGGGGGGTGTCCAGCCCTCCCAGGACTGAGTCCTGAGAAATCCGAATAGCCACAAAGGAGGTGCCATGGTGGTGCCAGGGAGGCCCAGGGCATGGCAGAGGCGCAGACCTGTGCGGACTGGCCTCAGCACCCCCCCACAGGGTGGCTGGCCTCCAGCACCAATGCCAGCCTGGGCCAGGGTCCCAAAGTCTGATGACATTCCCTGCAGGAGGGGCTGGGCTTGGGTGGGGGGCTCCGCTTGCAGGAGATTTCTGCGGTGTAGCTGGGCTGGGGCCCTTTCCATCCAGCCTGTGCGTCACCGCAGCAAGGCAGCCAGGGTCCCTGGCTTCCCACCCGCACTTCTTTATCTGTGGTAATGGTATCTCTTTCAGGTCTAAGAGGCAAATTTTTTAGGTGAAGAATAAAGTCCAATGGTGGTCGGACGTCTCCATTGTTGAGTTAGAATTGTCTGGCTTCTCTAACCCCGTGGGTAGCCCTGCCAACAGAACGATGCTGAGAGCAAACGCCAGGGCGGGCTTCAGAAGGCGTCCTTGCTGCTGGGGTGGCCAGATGCACGGGCCACGTAGATGAAGGGCGGCTCAGAGCCATGCGTGCCCGACGGGTCTTCGTAGGAGGCGCTGCCCCTGCCCCAGGCCCAGCTGGCCGGACTTAGATGTTTATCTGCCTTCTGCTCCTGGTTCAATTAATTCTCTGGTTTCATTTTCCTGTAATGAAATGTGTTTTCTTAGTAATGACGAAAGAAAACGTAGGTTCCGACTCACAGAAGCCTCCGAGAAGAAAGTGCCCTTGTTTTGAAGGAGCAGGCTCTGTGTGGCCGTGAGCTCTGTCTGTCCCTCTGTGCTTAGGTGGCTGTGTCGGGTCCTGGTGCAGGACCGCAGCTCCCTGTGCCTAGCCAGGTGGCTCCTGCAGACTACTCTCCAGGGCCGCCAGCCCCAGTGTTCATAGCCACTTCCGAAGCCACGATAGAGACAGAGCTGGAGAGGGAGAGCAGGTTGGGAGGACGGCAGGTGAGCTGGGGGGGGGGGACAGCTAAGCTGAGCTGAGATGCCTTGGGGGAGGACGGAGAGATGGAGGAGGACCAGGAGGACCACCGAGCGAGCTGGCTGAGGAGAGAGGCCTGGGGCAGATGCGCCTGGCCATGCTGCTGTGCCCAGCGGGCTGAGAGAGGCCTGGGGCAGATGCGCCTGGCCATGCTGCTGTGCCCAGCGGGCTGAGAGAGGCCTGGTGGGGAGGGGAGGGGGCATGAGACCTTGCTGTCTGATGCAGGGTGCCACCCCCAGCCCCACAGTTACTGCTCTGAGGCCCAGCGAGGTCCGGGCTGCTCATACCCTCCTGAGAGACCCTCCAGGCAGACCCTGCCACACGGGGGCGGGCAGCCCTTGCAGCAGCCAGACCAACAGCCCCTGGGGTCGCAGGCGTGCTGCTGGGTCCTGCAGGCACCTCTGCAGCCTGTCCATGTGAGTCAGATGCAGATGGATGTCACTTCCTGTGCCCCATCTTCCCCAGATCTCATGGATTGCCAGATACTCCACTGTAGAGATGCTGACAGCGACCCCCAGGTGGAACAGAGCTCGCTGCCAAGAGGCTGCGTTCTGAGAAGCTGCGCAAGGGCCCCTGCCCCAGCCTGCCCCACCTGGGCTCCCAGCTATGTGAGGAATCCGGCCCCTGTGCAGCCCACCCGGCATGGGGGCTGCCATGGCAACGGGCGCTGCAGGGTCAGGCACTGCCCTTTCAGTGGGAATTCCAGCCGGCAGGTCAGGGCTGGACCCAGCGGCTGCACAAGCATCCAGTGGGTGGGTGGCCCTAGCTGGCCAGCTCCAGCCCCAGCTGGGCCCCGGGGACAGACACCTGAGCTGCGCTCACAATGCCCCTCTCGGGAACCGAAGTCTTAACCCTTGGGCCTCCTTTCTAAGTCCCGGCACCATGGTGTGCTCTGCAGGTTAAGTAGGTTAAAGCTGAGGACAATGTGAATGATACTAAAGACAGGAAGGAGACCTCGGCGCCGACTTCATCCCCAAAGATGGAAGCACCGGGATCTGCTCTGCCAGGCCTCACATCTCCCATCTCCCGTTCTGACCGCACCCATGCGGCCCGTGAGAGTCGCAGAGACCTTGAGAAAGTCCTGGCTATTTTTAAACAAGCTCTACCCGGGACCCAGCAGATGAGCTGTCCTGTGGCAAGCGTGGCTGTCTGTTTCCTTTAAACATGTCATTCTGCGTCAGGCGTCCTGGGCAGGCGGGGTGCTCAAACAGCCCACTGAGCTGGGCTTCACTTGTGGGGAATTGCCTGAAACTGCTTGGAAAGGCTGCCTTGGTGGTGCTCCGGCCTGCAGAGAGATGCAGGGACTCCTCCCTGCCCAGTGGCCGCCTGAGCCTCCCCACGTTGACCGCCTGGCCGGTCTCCAGGGGAACCTGACCTAAGGCATCCATTTAATTAGAGCAGGTTCTGAGTGTGGCCAGCCCCCGCGTGTCCCAGGGGCAGCCCCGCGTGTGACCTTTGGGCACGCCAGCTCAGCGGTGGAGCCCGCTGAGCTGGCGGCCTGGGGCACTGCGGCGCTGCGCGCTCAGAAGAGGCACTCTGCACCGTCCAGTCGTGTTGATTCTGCAGCAGGTCTGACCAACAAGTGCTTCCTTCAAGCACAAGAGAGGCGGCCCTCAGCTTCATGGGCTCATATGTAAGCCAACATCTTCGTAACCCTGACATCAATTCCGGCGATTGTAGATGTTCACAGATCTGAGACGTACGTGGCTCTCGTGTTCCCAGCTGGGGCTTGACCAGCAGGTGTGTGTGTATGTGTGTGTGTGTGTGCGCGCGCGCGCATGCGCGCGTGTCAATGGCGGCATGTGTTCCTATGTATGTGTGTGAATGTGCATCTGCATGTGAACATGGGTGTGTGCGTCCCCACTGGAACCCAGGCCTCGGGCCTCACATGGGGCAGCTCCCACCTCTGCTGGAAGGTTCTACCGCAAAGATGTTGCTGCGCCCCGCAAAGGCAAACCAGGCGTGGGGAGTGAGTGTGCAGTGCTATGGAGCACCACTGCCTGCGGAGGGAGCACCACTGCCTGCGGAGGGAGCATCACTGCCTGCAGAGGTCGTCACAAGCGGGAGCTCTAGGAATCCACTCTGCTTCTCAAGATCTGCGGGCCTCTGGCTCCCGAGGGCCAATGGAGGTAGACCGTCAGAGGGAGGGCGGCCACCCTGCCGGCCTTTGAGGCGGCCAGGCACTGGTGGACAGTGAGCCAGCCTGGTCTGTCAGGACATCCCAGGCTGAGGAGGCCCCACAGTCCCTGGGGTGCTGCTCCTAAGGGGGTCTCCAGCCACCCTCAGGCTGGGAATCCCAAGCCCAGGCGGAGCGGGATCCAGGCTCAGGCACATCTGTTCCACCCCACAGGCCTTTGGGGCCAGAGGTCCCGGCTTTCTCTTGTTCCGAGGAATCCAAGGCTATTTTAGGACACCCTGGCCTCCCCTGGCAGCAGAGCCCAGTGGGTTGTCTGGGTGGGAGGAAGCCGGGGTGCACGCTGGGAGTGTGGCCAGGATGGGAGGAAGTCGTGGTGCACGCTGGGAGCACAGCCAGGACAGGCTGAGCGGGAAGCAGGCCTCGCCCAGTGCTCTCCTCCTAGGCCTGGGCCACAGCGCTGGCCGCCCCGTCTCGCCCACGGCACAGCTGACCATCCTTGCTTGTGTGTCTGACTTTGCTCTTGAATGATGTCTCCAGTGCCACCAGCAGCTCCCCGCGGTGGCCTCCACTCCCTCTCAGGACGCCCGTTCCTGCCCCCGTGGGACGCCCTGCGTGCCTGGGCCCCCGCTCCGCACTCAGCTGCCCTGTAATTTCAGCAGCGGTGGCTTCTGCCTGGGGCTTCTTCACCACAGACAGGTGGCCACGCTGCGCTGCCTGCTGAGACCCGCAGCAGGTCGCCGTGGGGCGTCCCTTTGTTTTGAGGGGTGTCTATTACTCCAGTGTGTGGACATCTTGAAAGTACTCACTTGGGCTCTTTTCTGGCTTTGTGCTTGCCAACACTGCCACTGTGAACACAACTATGCACGTCTGTGTCGTTGAACGAAACGTGCCTGGGTTCACACTCAACTCGTGTCGCTGGGGAGACGCTGCGGGTTCCTGGCCCCTGTGACCCTGGGCAGTGTCCATTCTGAACTTCCTCTGGTAAGTGTGAAGCAGTGCCTGTGCTTGCCGGCCTTGCTGCCCCGGCCTCGCGGCTACCGGTCGCCTCCCGTGTGGCACAGAGCTTCCTGTTCCATGGTCTCCTATTGGCTGAGAGCACTGGGCTCTGGGGTCAATGCTGCAAGTCCCCTACGCGCTAGTGATCTGACTTTTCTCCTGTGTGTGCTATAGTACGCAGTTGGTTCCTAGACGCTCTTCAAAGGTGGCCTATGGCCAACAAGTGCTCTTTCCAAGGGCACAGAGTGACTTCCAGATCCTTCTCCAGAGCGCCTGGCTCCTTCTGCAAACCCTCGAGCCAAGGCCATGAGGATGGGCTGCATGGGGCTCTCATCTTATGGCTCTGGGATTCACCTGCAGGGAGGCACCAGCAGGAGGGCAGAGAGCCACGGTGCATGCCTGTAAGCCCAGTACTTGGGAGCCTGAGACAGGACGATTGCAGGTTCAAGGCCAGCCTCTGCAACTTAGCAAGGCTCTCAGCAACTTAGAAAAAATTCACTTCAACAATAAAAAATAAAAAAATAAAAAGGGGCTGGGAATGTAGCTCAGAAATCCCCAGTACCAAAATAAAAAAACAAAGAGGGCAGAGGACAGTGGAGTGAAGGGGGACACAGACTCCCCTGGCTCTCTCTCTCTCTCTCCCTGCTGGCAGTGTGGGTGAGCGGCTCTTGTGAGTCTTGGCCCCCAGAACAATAAGGCTTGGGGCCCCCTGTGCCCCTCCCCGGCCGCTCCCAGATGCTACCAGCCCCAGCATGCTGCACATCCTGTGTCAGCCTCTCTAAACGCTGCCCAGGCCCTGTAAGTGACCTCCTTTAAAACTTCTCCACAAAACATTCATTTGAGTGTGCCTCCACGTTTTGCAGGACCCTAGTCTGAACGTCATGTGCGGTGTGTTTATGAATTTTTCCAGTCTCAGCGTCTACAATAGAGCCGCTTATGTTTTCTATTTAGAGTTCATGGTTTTATTTTCGACACTGAAGTCCCTAATCCACTGGGAGTTACTCTCGTCTTTTCCATCTAGTAAGCACTTTTTAGAGCCTTGCGTGGACAGCCTCTCCTTCCCCACCGTCTGGCCGCGGGTTTACTTCTGCCCAGGCACAGTCTGTTCCTGGGGTCTCTCCTCAGCCTTGGGACTCACTTGTCACCCTCTCACATCACTCAGCTGCAGCGACCCCAACACGTAGTAGGGAACCTCCCCTTCTACTGCAGAAGTCTCCTGGCTGTTTCTGGTTCTTTATTTTCTATGTACATTTTAGAACAATTCCATCAAGTGCACTTGTAAGGCAGGTCCCTGACTTGGAGATTACTTGTTGGGAGTGTGATTGTAAGTGCATTGGAACTATGCATTGATTCTGGGAGGATTATCACCTTTATAACACATCTTCCTATCTATGAATATGGTATGCCTCTCCTTTTATGACTTTAAAGGATGTATTATTTATTTATTTTGGTGCTGGGGATTGAACCTGGGGGCATTCTACCTCCAAGCTACACCTGCAGCCCTTTCAATTTTTTTTTTATTTTAAAACAAGGTCTTGCTAAGTTTTTGACGCTGGCCTCTAACCTGTGATCCCCCTGTCTCAGCTGCAAGATCCGAAGGATAGGGATTTACAGGCCTGTGCCATGACACCTGACTTCAAAGATGTACCTTAATGAAATTTTATAATTATCATTGTAGAGATTATACACATCTTTTTCTTAGATTTGTTATTAAATACTTAATATGATACCAATGTAAATGTGTTTTCTCTTCCCTTTGCCATTGGTATACTAAAATCCAGCTGGCTTTTGTGTATTAATCTATCTACTGACTTCATTAAGTTTTCCTATAATTTATAATATGTCTGAATATTTTGGGGGTTTTCATGTAAACAATCACAGCACTAAAACAATGTTGGTTCTGTGTGCTCCTTTTTAATTTTTGATGGAGTATTAGATGGTTTTGTAGGTCGAGGTGAAAGTTACAGGGTGGCAGTCTCAAGTTAATGCCAGAAAGATCTCTCCTCTCTATCAATGAAAGCAGCACAGAGGGTACAGAACACCACATCGGTGTTTCTCAGGGGAGGACCTTGTGAGGGGAGTGGGGAGGCCCGGCCGGTGCGTGGCGTGGACAGCAGCACAGAGAGAAGGAACAGCCCATCAGTGTGGCTGTGAGGCAGGCGCCTGGCTCAGTGCACAGGCTGAGGCAGGTCTGGGAGATGCGGAGCTGCCTCCCAAGCTTGCTATTTTGAGATCCTAGATTACTCCTTGCCCTTGAGGGCCTCAGCCCTGGTTCCCTCCAGAGGCGGGGCGGCCTGCCTGGCTCTCTGGCTTGCTCTTCTCTGTCTGCCCGGAGCTTAGGGAGCTCCGCAGCCAGGGCTTCAGACCCTGCCTACCTCAGGCCTGGGCCCCACCAGCCCTGGGCCGGTATCCAAGCCACACACCTCAGGAACGTGGACCACAGGCTGCTGCTGGTGCTGCCTGGGATGGGCTGGTGCCATGCCATGTGCCCCAGTGAATAGATACTGCCCACACCAGCCACAGCCTGGAGGCACACCACTGAACACTTCGGCCCTGTGCCTCTGTGCAGGTGCCCTTTCACCTCCACCCCTTAGTGAACACGTGCTAAGACATACCCAAACTGCCCCTCTTCCACAGAGCTGTTTGATCCCTCTGCCTGCCTTGAATGCTTCCCCCGGGGCCTGTGGCCTCTGCCACCACTGGGCCCAGGTGGCCACGGTTTCCAGGGACATTATGGTCTAACTTGTGAAGTGCCCCTTCTCTCTCAAGCACAGCCCAGCTTGGATAATTTACAGGCCATCCCATCTAATGGACGCTCCAACATCACACCTAGCTTTCTATCTGGGGAGTGCATGAACCTCCCCGTTAGACTGTAAATTTCTGAAGATGGAGACTCACTTGATGCCACTTTGGAGAAGTGCTTGTGAAGGAATGGCCGAAGTTCTGGAACAGCTCTGCAGAGCTCACCTGCCTCTGTGGGAGGAGGGAGCCGGCTGAGAGAAGCAAGCTGGAGAGCCAGGCAGTGGTCAGGAGGCCGAGGGCGCGCCCGGCCCCGTCGCCCCGACGGGCAGTGGGGGTCATCTCTCCGCCCTCTGGCTTGCCCATACCCACCTGCAGCCTTCCCACAGGCTCGCCTGGTGTCCTGTGTACTAACAGTGGACATTTTCCAAATACCCTCGTGGGTTTTGTTTCATCAGTTTTCGATACTGCCTAATATCCTGACTGCTGCTGTGTCCCAATTTGCCAAGTAGTTTTCTGTTTCTTTTTGGTGCTGGAGCTGGAATACAGGGTCATTCTCTCTCTGAGCTGCACCCTCAGCCCATTTATGTATGTATGTATGTATGTATGTATGTATGTATGTATGTATATATGTATGTATGTATGTATATATTGTTTTTGAAAAGGGTCTAAGTCACCACACTGTGGCTCAGAACCTACGATCCTCCTGTCTCGGCCTCCCAGATACTGGGATGACAGGCATGTGCCACCGTGTCCGGCTCCAGGTATTCTTGCTAACAGAAGGCTTAAGTTTCTTGTTTCCACTCTGCACTCATTTTGTGGGCCTCTCAGGTGTCTTCTGAGCCAATCCCTGATGATCTGAAGTGAGACTAAGCTCATCTGAACATCCTCGTGACTCTTTTTTTTTTTATTAATTTATTTTTTAAATTGGTGCATTGTAGTCATATATCAATCACATTGGAGTACAAGACTTGAGAGGATATACAAGCACAAATCATCCAATTAGCCCTCCTCCAGCCCCCATCCTATTCCCTCCCCCTCCCTCCATCCCACGCTTCTTTGGTGATTTACTTTGATACATTTGTTTATGTACCTCCTGCGTTTTAAAGAGGCTCCGTCCTCCAGTATTACATACCCTCTGATTGGTCACATTAGTTGCTTCACTATAGGGCCCTTTCTATAGCTCAACCTCTTCCTGTTGCCCTTTTCCTCCTAGTTATTGCTGATTAAGAGAAGCGTCTGATTTATATTTTCTGCGATATTTCTCTGTGCATGCTGCGTTGCAAGTACCGATCCCACTCTTGATGGTCCCAGTAGTGGCCTGGCTACTCAGTGGACTGATCCAGACCTCGCTGGCTCAAGCAGCAGCCTTGCCTCATGGGAGGCCCCAGTTCTGGTCTCGCTGGCCCCTGCACCGGACTAACCCCTAAGCTGGCTTTGGTACCGGCCTTGGAGGCCGCAGGAGTGAACTTGCCTCACGCCAGGCTCCGATGCTGGTCATTGGCCCCTGCACCGGCCTAACCCCTTGGCAGGATTCCAATCCCAGCCTCGGAGGCCCCAGCACCAGCCTAGCCTCACGGCAGGCTCCAATGCCAGCCTCGTTGGCCCCAGCACCGGCCTAACCCCTCGGCAGGTTCTGTTCCCGGGTTAGGAGGCCCCAGCACTGGCCATGTCTCAGGGCAGGCTCCGATGCCGGCCTCACTGGCCCCAGCATCGGCCTAACCCCTCGGCAGGCTCTTATCCTGGCCTCGGAGGCCTCAGCACCGGCCTTGCCTCACAGCAGGCTCCAATGCCGCCTCGCTGGCCCCAGCATCAGCCTCACCCCTCGGCAGGCTCCAATCCCGGCCTCGGAAGCCCCAGTACCGGCCTTGCCTCATGGCAGGCTCCAGTGCCGGCCTCACTGGCCCCAGCACAGGCCTAACCCCTCGGCCAGCTCCGATACTGGCCTCGGAGGTCCCAGCACCGGCCACGCCTCACGGCAGGCTCCGATGCCGGCCTCGCTGGCCCCAGCACCGGCCTAACCCCTCGACAGGCTCTTATCCTGGCCTCGGAGGCCCCAGTACCGGCCTTGCCTCTAGACAGGCTCCAATCCCGGCCTCGGAGGCCTCAGCACCGGCCTTGCCTCACGGCAGGCTCCAATGCCGGCCTCGCTGGCCCCAGCATTGGCCTCACCCCTCAGCAGGCTCCAATCCCGGCCTCGGAGGCCCCAGTACCGGCCTTGCCTCATGGCAGGCTCCGGTGCCGGCCTCGCTGGCCCCAGGACTGGCCTAACCCCTTGGCCGGCTCCGATACTGGCCTCGGAGGTCCCAGCACTGGCCACGCCTCACGGCAGGCTGCGATGCCGGCCTCACTGGCTCCAGCACCGGCCTAACCCCTCAGCAGGTTCTTATCCTGGCCTCGGAGGCCCCAGTATCGGCCTTGCCTCACGGCAGGCTCCGATGCCGGCCTCGCTGGCCCCAGCACCGGCCTAAACCCTCGGCAAGCTCTTATCCTGGCCTAGGAGGCCCCAGTACCGGCCTTGCCTCAAAGCAGTCTCCAATCCCGGCCTCGGAGGCCTCAGCACCGGCCTTACCTCATGGCAGGCTCCAATCCCAGGCTCGGAGGCCCCAGTACCGGCCTTGCCTCATGGCAGGCTCCGGTGCCGGCCTCACTGGCCCCAGCACCGGCCTAACCCCTCGGCCGGCTCCGATACTGGCCTCGGAGGTCCCAGCACCGGCCATGACTCACGGCAGGCTCCGATGCCGGCCTCACTGGCCCCAGCACCGGCCTAACCCCTCGACAGGCTCTTATCCTGGCCTCGGAGGCCCCAGTACCGGCCTTGCCTCTAGGCAGGCTCCAATCCCGGCCTCGGAGGCCTCAGCACCGGCCTTGCCTCACGGCAGGCTCCAATGCCAGCCTCGCTGGCCCCAGCATTGGCCTCACCCCTCAGCAGGCTCCAATCCCGGCCTTGGAGGCCCCAGTACCGGCCTTGCCTCATGGCAGGCTCCGGTGCCGGCCTCGCTGGCCCCAGCACCGGCCTAACCCCTCGGCCGGCTCCGATACTGGCCTCGGAGGTCCCAGCACTGGCCACGCCTCACAGCAGGCTGCGATGCCGGCCTCACTGGCTCCAGCACCGGCCTAACCCCTCAGCAGGTTCTTATCCTGGCCTCGGAGGCCCCAGTATCGGCCTTGCCTCACGGCAGGCTCCGATGCCAGCCTCGCTGGCCCCAGCACCGGCCTAAACCCTCGGCCGGCTCCAATACTGGCCTCGGAGGTCCCAGCACCAGCCATGACTCACAGCAGGCTGCGATGCCGGCCTCACTGGCTCCAGCACTGGCCTAACCCCTCGGCAGGCTCTTATCCTGGCCTCGGAGGCCCCAGTACCGGCCTTGCCTCAAGGCAGGCTCCGATGACGGCCTCACTGACCCCAGCACCGGCCTAACCCCTTGGCAGGCTCTGATCCCGGCCTCGGAGGCCCCAGCACCGGCCTTGCCTCATGGCAGGCTCCGATGCCGGCCTCGCTGGACCCAGCACTGGCCTAACCCCTCGGCAGGCTCTTATCCTGGCCTCGGAGGCCCCAGCACCGGCCATGCCTCACGGCAGGCTCCAATGCCGGCCTCGCTGGCCCCAGCACTGGCCTAACCCCTTGGCAGGCTCTTATCCCGGCCTCGGAGGCCCCAGCACCGGCCTTGCCTCACGGCAGGCTCCGATGCCGGCCACACTGGCCCCAGCACCGGCCTAACCCTCAGCAGGCTCTTATCCCGGCCTTGGAGGCCCCAGCACCGGCCTTGCCTCACGGCAGGCTCCGATGCCGGCCACGCTGGCCCCAGCACCGGCCTAACCCTCGGCAGGCTCTTATCCCGGCCTCGGAGGCCCCAGTATCGGCCTTGTCTCATGGCAGGCTCCGATGCCGGCCTCACTGGCCCCAGCACCGGCCTAACCCCTCGGCAGGCTCTTATCCTGACCTCGGAGGCCCCAGTACCGGCCTTGCCTCATGGCAGGCTCCAATCCCGGCCTCGGAAGCCGCAGCACCGGCCTAACCCCTCAGCAGGTTCTGGACCCGACCTCAGAGGCCCCAGCACAAGCCTTGCTTCATGGCAGGCTCCAATGCCGGCCTCGCTGGCCCCAGCATCGGTCTAACCCCTCGGCAGGTTCCAATCCCAGCCACGGAGGCCTCATTAGTGGCCTTGCCTCACAGCAAGCTCCGATGTCGGCCACTGGTCCCGGCGCCCACCTAACCCCACTGTCTCTGTGGTTATTATTTCAAAGGTTCCAGGTGTAATGTATCAGATCTCTGCCTCCCCTTAGTATTGGCCACTGGCATTGCCACTGCCTCCACCATTTCAAATCCTTCCCAGGCTCTTTTTCCACTCTGAATGTTGTCCAGTGTTCCTAAGCATGCGTGATGGTAGCATTCGACATTTGGTGTAATTTCTCCAAAAAAATAAAGTTGGTAAGATCTGGTTTCTGCTTCTCCTGAATACAAGTCACCACCACCATCGCGGAGAACTCTTTCAACACCGCATTTCTCCTTGGTCTCTGCTAAACTCTCTCCTTACATGTGATGTCTGAGATTCTTAACAATATAGAGAAATAGCAGTCCTCTTTCACGGCGAATTTTTCCATAAGTTCCAGTGCATTTAGATAAGTTTTGTCTGCATCTCCAGTGTCCTGGCATCCATAACGGCTTTCTTACCTCCTCTCCGATATTTTTCTTTATCTTTTTCTGTTCTGGGCCCGGTTTCTCCAGGGGTCTGGTGTGCTACTCGCAGTTCGGCCGGGGCCCAGAGTCCCGCGACCCGGGCCCCAGCTGGAGTGCCCCGCGCGCGACCCCCGCCCAGAACCCAGCGTCTTACTGGGCCCGGTTTCTCCAGGGGTCTGGCGAGCTACTCGCAGTTCGGCCTGGGCCTCGTGACTCTTCATACATGTCGCTGATCTGTTTCTCCCCCCCCCCAGACCTGGAATGTTCCACAGCCTCAGGAAGGATGGCTATGAGGCCTCTGGTGCTGTGAGAAGGCTGGTGTCTGAAAAAGACAGATCCCAGGGCGGCCACCACTGCTGCTGCACCCAGGTGGACGTTCATTTGTAAACCCACAATTCATGCCCTGAAGGGGTGGCTGGGCTCAGGTGCCTTGGGGCCAGCTGCCCCTGGGAAATAGTGTCTGCCATTCTCAGAGGATCTGAAGCTCCCTTTCCCGTGTGGAGGGCAGCTTCCCCTATGTCCAGGGTCTCCGCAGTGACCAGAGGACGGCCTCCATATCCCCATTCCTGCCGGTCACCCTGGGGAGGCGGTGACCATCACCAGAGGGCTTCATGTGAGGAACAGCCTACAAGGCCTTTGTGAGAGCCATCCACGCTGTCCACGCACAGTCCCCACCTCACTCAGACCCAGTACACAGGTGTTCTGCTCCGGGGCTCGTCCACCAGCACAGCCTTGCCCAACACTCGACACAGGGCCTCTGTACACTCCACCCAGGGCAGGCCTCCTAGACCTCCCCGGCCAGGTGGTCCTACGGCTCCCTGCCAAGGCAGGCTCCAAGTCCACAGCATGGGCAGTGCTGGCTGGCTTCTGGCGGGCCCTGTCCTGTCACCACAGATGAGTCACGGCACACTAAGGACACACCAGAGGGGGTCTCTGCCCCCAGGGCGCTGCGGCGGCTGGCCCACAGTCCCGACACAGCAGGAGAATCAGCAGTGAGCCATGAGGACTGATCTAGGTACATGTCACGAGGCCCACAGGGCCTGCAGGAGCAGCAGGACAAGCCAGCTGGAAGGACGTGCCCACCCACTGCTTCCTGCTGGGCAGAGGGCACACGGTCGTGGGTCCCCCTCACTGGGCCGGGAGGGGCACTTTTCCTTTTCCTTCATCCCCAGAAGCCCCTAGAGGGAGGCTGAGATCAGGAGGAAGAGGGGCCAGAGAGAAAACAGGAAAAGGGGAAGCAGATGGGGAGGCAGAGGGAGCACAGAGGAAGGAGGCTCAATGAGCGGGAGGAAGGGCTGGGGGCTGGGGAGGGGGCTCGGGCACAATGAGTGGGAGGATAGGAAGGGATGGGGGCTGGGGCTGGGGCGGGCGCCTCGGGCACAATGCGCTCTGGAACAATACAGCCTTCAGCACACAGGGCACCTGGCCACCTCCTCCAGGTCCTGGGTGGGACGGCCCCTCATTTTCCTAGCCCTGCAGCTGTTTCCTGAACCCCTGGCTCTTCCCCCAGGGCTTGAGGGTCCGGAAGTGATCCCACCACCTCAGGGCACCCGTGGCAGAGGAGGGCATGGCTGGATAGCCTACCCTTCACTCAGCTTCCCGAGAGGAGTCAGTTTTGTCAGAACAATTAATTTACATCTGCATTCCTGATCTTTAGGCTTTTTTTTATCCACTTTTTAATTGTAAGATACATCATGCAACGCATATGTGTAGTTTAAGGCACAACAACATGAAAATTGCCCCAAACACACTGCCACCTTGGTTTGGGCTGCCTCAAGAGCCCACTCTGAAGCAAGGCTTCCTGGAAGAAGGTGACCCCCGGAGACCCAGGCAGAGCATGGAGAAGTCAGACTGAAAGAAGTAGCCATAGAAGGTGTGCTATAGAGCCAACTATCACTATTTCTGCAGCTGAATTCTGAACATGAATTCAGACATCTGGTAGACCATGCTGGAGGTATTTGGTGGACCATACTAGAAACGCCAGATAGACCACGCTGGAGACACATGGTAGACCACAGTGGAGACACCTGGTAGACCACGCTGGAGACAACTGGTAGACCACAGTGGAGACACCTGGTAGACCACGCTGGAGACAACTGGTAGACCACAGTGAAGACACCTGGTAGACCACACTGGAGACAACTGGTGACCCCTGTGGCTCAGAGTTAGCCCATCTGGCTGGTGTTGGAGCCGGCACACACTGGCTTGGCTGTGTGCTCCTTAGGCAAAGAGCAGGAGGTGTTGGAAGGGTGTTTATGTGGAGTGAGCCTGAACCAGCAAGCCCTGGGGACCTGGGCAGAGCCCCAAAGACATCCACTTCACCACCCACCATGGATAGAGGAACTTCCCTAGGAGTCTCTCTAACCTGCTTCCCAGCAGTCTTACCCTGCTTGGGTATGCACACATATTTGGCGTTGCTTTTTGAACATTACAAAATACGAATTATATGCTATGTATTCTTCTACTACCTTTCCCCCACATTATTGCATATATAATTCTATTTGTGCTGGTGGGTGCATTTTTTTAATACATAAATTTCTTGCAACAGGGTCTCAGGTTTCCCCAACTTGCCTCAAATGTGCAGTCCTCCTGCCTCAGCCTCCCAAGTAGCTGAGATTCCAGATGTGTTTCACCTCTCCTGGCTGGTGCATCTATGCTGTGCCACTGAGGATGCAGTCGGGAAGACAGTAGCCACACCAGCAGTTCAACAGAGGGAATTTGATGTAGGTAGCTGGGCACAAAGTCTTGAGGAGGGTTGGTGTATCAGGTGGGGGTGGTGAGAAAACTGGAGATTGGCCACTGCTGTCCCCCGAGCTGGAGAATGCAGGGGGGCAGTGTCACCAGAGCAGAGGGGCCACCTGCCGGGAACCATGGCGCTGTGGTAGGCTGCCTGGTGGTCAGGGACGCAGCAGAGAAGTAATTCAGTTGTCAGAGTGTGCAATGCCTGCTGCTTTCTATTCTAAATAAAAAGATCTCTGCAGTTGACCACGTTCAGAAAAAGAGCTGTCCCTGAAAGGGTACACACGGGAAAGTGGAGAGACAAGCCACATGGCAGAGAAGAAGACATTCACCACACGGAAGAATAAAGAGCCACAAATCAAAAGAGAAGAAACATCACATGATGGAAGAGAAGGTGGCTTACGGGACAAACGGCACAGAAAGACGGAGTAGCTTCTAAGGAGACGACAGTTGCTCCTCTCCCTAGCAAACAGGGAAAATCTGCAATGCCGCCGCACGATAACAGTTATGACTAGCACTGCTGCAGCCCAGCGAGTGGATCTCGGCACTTGCTAGAGGGTCTGCAGATGGGAAAGCAGTGCTCCCGGGCGAACACCCGTGCCACGGCAATGGCGCGGCACAGCTGGCTTCTGTCCTGCTGCAGTCTCCCAGCACACGACCTCACTTCCCCGTGGCAGCGCGGAGGAGCACGGTCGCCCCACGTCCTCTCACCTGGCACACCGTGGGACCTCAAGGAAGCCTGTGCCCGTGCTGCCCAGCAGCCGCCCGCAGAAGCCATTGACCTGCTGGTCTTCACTGGACTAAGGAACTGGCATCCAAGCAGGGGTTCTGGGCTTGCGGGCAGAGTGGGTGTGGACTCTGCCTGCAATCGGCCGGGATGTGGCCCGGACACGAGCTTCAACGGGCCACTCTGTTCTCTTCTGCAGGACAGGAGCTGGAGATGTGTTCACTGTTCAGTTCTTGAGAAGAAAAGCCCACGAATTCAATTTCAGGGACCTGACTTCAGAGGCAAGGTGAAATTGGAGATGTGAGGACACACATGCGGGCCTTGTGGACTGCACCCGGCCGGGACAGGGGAGCCAGCGCCCATCTCTCATGACTGGGCACTGTCTTCCTTGCCTGGGACTCGACACCTCCAGGACCAGACTCTATGCAGAGCACAAGGTGTGGCACCTTCTGAAGTGTGCGTGCCACTGTGGTGCAGGAAGGGGGTGCCAGGGAGGGCCTCCACACCCACCCACTCATCTGCAAGGCAGGTGGACACGAAGCTGCGGGCAGGGTCATCTCTGCAACAGAACCCTGGCCAGAGGCGCCATCACCGGACCTCCCGGAGCCTGAGTCTCACCTGCGGGAACGTGCGCACGTGGACCAGCTTAGGAGCGCTCTGCTGTCAGGCTGTGGCCCATCCTGGAGGCAGCCAGCCCATACTGTCAAACATGAAATAACTTCCAGTGAGCAACCGCCTTGCAGCCCCCTAGAATACACGAGCTGGGGCTGACCTCAGGCGGCCAGAGACACCTTGGCCCTTGTCACCATTTCCAACTTGTACTTATTCTAACGTCTTAAGTGTCTGGTCAACTGCAAATACTCCAGCTATTTGTTCTTAATTCTATCCTTCTATCACGTTGCGTAGGATCTCCAGAATTGTTGAATATTTATTATCAAATGTTTATCATTTTATCTGTGATTATTTTTAAAAGGACTACCTAGCATTTCACCATTAATTTTCGATATCTGAGAGAAGGGCGCTATCAAGTAGGCATACTTTACCCCGTGGCATGGCTTTTTATCATTAGTGCTGAATTTCATTAATTATCTTGGTGCATTTGCATCCTCTCATGACTTTGGCCTGTTTGCCTTGTAAATCGGTGATGTGTAGTGGTAGGCGTCCTGACACCGGCACCACGCTCCTGAAACAAGCGGACGGTCAACAAGCGAGTGAACTCTATTTGACACAAGGCTGCTCTTCTGCACCAGGGAGGTGGATCTGCAGCCTGTGTGTGTGTGTGTGTGTGTGTGTGTGTGTGTGTGTGTACCTGTGTGTGCGGTCTTTCTGATGTAATTCTGGAGGATATCCCTGCAGAGTATACTGGACCGGAACATTTTCTGCAGTCGGTAGTAATGCCTCTCCGCACGTCGCTCCAGGTCAATGCTCGTCCCCATGCGCTCCGTGCGGGCTCCTGCACTTTTCGGCAGACCCGTGGGCCTCCCTGCTGCTGCTGGCGGCACACTCTTCATGGTGGCTGAGTGTTTTCATGCTGTGTTAATCCCACACCATCAACAACAGGATGTTCTCAGGTTGG
The DNA here is from genome assembly GCF_963383645.1 of Muscardinus avellanarius. Lineage (NCBI taxonomy): Eukaryota > Metazoa > Chordata > Mammalia > Rodentia > Gliridae > Muscardinus > Muscardinus avellanarius. The sequence goes on along the minus strand of NC_137790.1, from coordinate 1,228,502 downwards.
GGCTATCACACGTAGCTGTGTTTTGGGGGAGGTACACAGCTGTAGCTGTCTGATGTGTCCCCGGGAGCGCGATTTCGGGGTGACGCATGTTGGGCTTCCCTAGAAGCTGCTCCTCTGGAGAGGTGGCGTCGACTTCCGTTCCCAGCAGCAGCAGTGACGTCCCAGGTGCTCTGGGTCTTCTCCAAGAATTGGTGCCACCTCTCTTGTGCTTTCACCAGTTCCATGGCGTCAAGACCAGCATAACTGCTTCTCCCTGGGAACATGTTTTGGGTTAACTTTTTAGCCGTGTTTCCTGGAAATCTGACAGAGGTAGTATGTTACCGAGAGACAGAGCTAGTGACAAGATGACCCTCGTATGGCACGCTTGCTCCTGGACTTGCAGTCCCTGCATGCACTAGAGACGCCAAGCAGCGATGGGTCCCTCCCTTCGGTGCACCGGAACTTAACTTCTCCCTTTCCTCTGCGAATGGCTTTCATTTCTGTCTTTGGGGGCCCATGTCAACAGCACTGCGACCAGGCACTAGCGCATGCAGAGCCCTGTGAGGGGAGGCTCCTCGCTGGAAGCCATTGGTGCCTCTGGAGCTGGGCTTGCCAGAGAGCTTCCGCACCAGGGCTTCTCCACCATGAGGGTCTCACCCCTCACATCTGAGCGGTCACCTGGGGAAGATGGGGTCAGAAAGATGGCACAATGGGTGTGACAGCGCACGCCTCTAGTCCCAGGACCTGGGAGGCTGAGATAGGAGGATCGCAGGCCTGAAGTCACACTTGGAAACTGAGTGAGACCCTGTTTCCAAATAAAAAATAAAAAAGGCCAGGCGTGGTGGCGGATGCTTGTAATCCCTGTGCTTGGGAGGTGGAGACAGGAGGATTGTGCAGGTTCAAAGCCAGCTGTGCTGGCTTAAGAGACCCTGTTTCTAAATAAAAAAGTATAAAAATAGGTCTGGAAGTGTAGCCCGGAAGTAGAAGGGTTTCCAGGAACCCCAGTACCACCAATAAATAAATAAATAAATAAATAAATAAATAAATAAATAAGGAAATATGGCTGGGGGTGCATCTCAGATGTAGAACATCCCTGGGGTTCAGCCATAGGACCACACACACACAAAAAGATCAGATACCTTTGCTGAAAATCAACTGACTGCATACACATGGATCCATTCCTGGGTGCTCTCGTTCATTCTGTTGACCTACACGGCTACCCATCTTCCATATCTCACTGTTTTGAGTGCCATAGTAAACAATAAAATGTTGATTTGTTACCAGGCAGTAATCTCTCCCAGAAATAAATATTATTGAGCGGAGATCTCTTCCTCAGCCCTTGCTTCCTGAGAAAGATTTCAAAGGAAAGCACCATCTGAGTTGCACCCCCAGCTCTAGTCTTTTATTTTGCAGCCGAGGCCTCACTAAGTTGCCGTGCACTGTTGGCCCACACTCGTCAGCCTCCTGTCTTATATTTATTATCTTTTTGGTGTCAGTAGAATCTGCTGTAATGTCCACTTTACATTCTTGACATTGGCAATTTATGTTATCACTTCATTTTCTTTTCTTTTTCTTTTCTTTTTTTGGTATTGGGAATTGAACTCAAGGGCCGTCTACCTCCAAGGTACATCCCCGGTCTTTTTTAATTTTTATCTTGAAACATGGACTCACTAGGTTGGTGAGAGTCTCACTGAGTTGCGGCGGCCGGCCTCAAATCTCCAGTCCTCCTGCCCCAGCCTCCCAAGTCCTAGGACCATGGGGTGCGTGACCACCCTTCTTTATCACGTCTTTCTTCCTTTTCAGGCTTGACAGAGTTTCTAAAATGAAAGCAAAAAACTTGCCCAGAGCAGTCATCCTCCGGTTTCCATCTCCTTTTCCAGCGCACGCCTGCTCCCTGTTGCATCGGTCTCCATCTCGGTTTTCACGATCTCCTCCTCATCCGCTCCTGGACCTCACTTGCTCTCGGCTCCTCGCTCCTGAGGCTGGAGACAGCCGTCGGGCTCTTCCGTCCTTTCAACAGGGATCGAGGGCTATAAATTCCCCACTAACCACCGCTGCAGTTTTCCCACATATTTGGATACATTATGTTTTTACTCTGAATAAATTTGAAGTATTTTTAAATTTGCCCCTGGGATCTCTCTTTTACTTATGGTCTGCTGACAAGCGTGCTGCTAAAACTTCTAAGTATCTTGGGACTTTCCAGATATCTGTCTTTGGGTTCCTGCTTAATTAATTCTGTTATGTCCTGAAGGTGGCTTTGTGTCTATCATTAATTTTGACAAATTCTCAACCGTTCTCTCTTTAGATATTTTCTCCTCTCTCTGCCCCACGACCCTGTGTTGTGCCTGCTGCCCTCCGGCGTCCCTGCGTCTCTTGGCGGCACAGCTAGGCTCGCGCGTGCTGGGCGTGGCTGGGCGTTTCCGTCCCACAACCCTGGCGCTTGGGCCCTGCCCCTGTGGAGCAGGCTCTGGAGCTCTCCTCCTGCAGCTCTCGCCGGCATCCGCGCTCACTCTGCCCCTCCTACGGTCTCCACCTCCCCTCATGGCAGTGTCTTATTTTAGGCAAAGGATCAAAAACAGCCGAAGTTTCTCTAACGGTGAGACCACTAAGTGAAGTATGCTATTTCCATACCAATTATTTAAATAAATCTATATAGTGGCTGGGCGTGGCGGCGCACGCTTATAATCCCAGCGTTTGGGAGGCTGAGACAGGAGGATCGCGCAGGTTCGGAGCCAGCCTCAGCTACTTAGTGAGACCCTGTTTCCAAATAAAGTATAAAATAGGTCTGGGAGTGTATCCACCCCCAGGACCACACACACAAAAATAAATTCATATATACTGAAATGGAAAGATCTGGAACATATATTGAGTTCAAAAAGCCAGTTTTAGAACCTGAGTGTGACCTCATGTGTCTTTTGTTTTTACAATTTTGCAAAACAACCCTGTATTTCCTGAGTAACAAATACCTCTAAAAGGCATTTGGGAGTGGGACCCAGGGTGCTCTACCTCTAAGCTACACCCCAGCTGTTTTTACTTTGGAACAAGGCCTCACTAAGTAGCTCGGGTCGGCCTTGTTCTTGCGATCCTCCTGTCTCCGTCCCCCAAGTACTAGGATTAGAGTAGTGTACCCCACCAGGTGCGTTTTTCAAAGCCAGAAGGGCCAGCCAGCCGCAGGATGGGCCGTACCTGGCAGGGCCGGCTGTGAGCGGGCCGGTCTCATGGGACTTGGCTTTGTAGGTAGCACTGGACTTCCACAAGGGCACTATAACCATGTGTTGGTTTAGCTCTTTGGGGGTGGGCAGTGCCTAGACCTTCTGGTCACCAGATGGTCAGTAGAGATAGAGGGAAGACACCTTCTCACACCTTTGTCCCAGGGCAGCGATGGAGCCCAAAGGGCGCTGTGGGCCCGCGTGGGCGTGGCTCCTGCCTCCCTCTGGGCGCTGCTGAGTGCTGAGTGCTGAGTGCTGAGTGCTGAGTGCTGGGTGGGAGGGCCGCAGGTGGTGGCGCCCAGCCTGGAGGACTGACTGGAGGATGAAGGCCTGAGGAAGTCGACGGGCGCGAACGTCCTCGCACCGACCCGCGTGAACACATCCTGATTGTGTGTTGAGTGTGCAGTGCCGTGGCGTGTGGCTTTCAATGCGATGGACGTGTGTTGTGATTGCTGTGGTGTGGAACATGGGCTGAGGTGTGTGCTGAGCTGTGTGCTGTGGTGAGCGCTGAGCCGTGTGGTGTTGTGGGGGTGTGGGGGCCCCGAGGCCCCTCTGTCCTGGGCGAGGCGGCCCGGCGTGGCTGGCTGAGCGCCGGCGCCGTGGGTCAGGAAGGAAGAGCTGGCCGGGAGGCCAGGTGGAAGGCTGCCAGGCCAGCAGGGAGCGCGCGGAGCTACCTGGCTCCTCCGGCAGTGTTTTTCTTTGTATTGACGCGCCTCGGCTCGGTCTCTATGGGAATGAAGATCCCTGGAAACACAGGGAGCCCGGTGCCAGGTGATGCGCTGGAGAGGGGACCTCCGCTGAGTCACGGGGCGCGGCGCTTCCGCGCAGCAGCGAGGGGGCGCACCCTGGAGCGAACACCAGAGGCCAGTGCGAGCACAGGAGGAAGACCCAGCACTCTCCCGCGCCCGTGGAACCCTGTCTCAGAGCCGTGGCTCACCTTCCAGGAAAAGCCACACAGGTGGTTTCCATGTTGACATTTTTACTTATCAAAGGTCCCTTCACGGGGATGTAATATTCTACTTGGCAGCCATCCCACCAGTGTCACGCTATCTCCAAATCTGTCATGAAAAATCCTGCAAACATCTTGACCCTGGCTGCGGCTGCCACCGCCCATGGCCAGGCCAGCCAGAGCCCCGTCCCTAGGGGAGCCTGGCAGTGGTGAGCTGGGTGGGGGCTGCAGAGGCAGGGCTCCTCCAGGCTGCCATTGGCCAGGGGTTTTCTAAGCACCCCAGGACCACGTCCAGCCCAGTGCGGGGCAGCCTTCAGCCTGGGCGCTCCGCCTACCCAAGCCTCCACACCGCTCCCACCCCGCCCCACCCCAGGCGCCACTGAGACCCCATCTTTGAGGAGAGTTGATCTTTACCTGCCCTCCCGGGGGTCACAGAGCCTGTAACTGCCTGCTGGACCAGCCAGGGCTGACCGGGCCCCACACAGGAGATGAGCTGGGCCCCAGAGTAAGTGTCACTACACAGCGTCCCCTGAGCGAGGCAAGACTTGGGGTCTTGTTTTCCTATGAGCTTATCTGCTTTTTTTTTTTTTCTTCCAGGGACCACATATTCTGTATAGAAAGGGCAAAACAAAGCTCTAATAGGAAGGAGATGTGCAAATCACGGGAGCTGCAGTGGGCGCAGCTCCCTGGTGAGATATAAAGTGAACAGCACGCCCCAGCAGGGCGGGCGGGGAGCCCAGTGCTGTGCCGGGGGCTTCCGGCTCCGAACTCTTTTACTATTGATAGCACTTTATCACTTAAAATACCCTTTGGAGAATAATCTTCAGGTTATCTGGAAAAGACTGCTGGCCAGCTTTCTCCTGCTGGGTCCCCTAAGTCCCCCAGGGCTCACACCTGCCCTGGGGCCCCCAGCAGGGAGGAGAGAAGACAGCAACCCAGCCCCTGGGGAGGGGGCAGCGCTGCCCCAGGGCCTGCATCTACCACAGCGCCACAGCAGGGGGTGGTGGTGTGGGGGGCGGAGGGGTGGAGGGCGGGCAGGGGAGATGAAAGGGCCCCTGCTTATACCCCTTGCCTGGAGCAGGGGTACAGACAGGCTCCAAGCCAAGGAAGGCATAGCCCAGGGACCCAGGACGAGCCTACCACATGTGTGTGAGTACACCCTGCGCATGCATGTGGACTGGCACACACTGCATGATCACAGAAAGACACACAAACACAGGACATGCACACGAGATATGCATGCTGCGCACACACACACATTGCACAAGACACACGGACTCACCCACCCACTGCGCAGATGCCCACAGACGCCACACGGGCCCATCCTCCGCCCCCAGCAGGAACACAAGTTTTGCTCTTCAGAGCATGCAAGTGGCAAAGCACGGGCCAAGCCAGGCGTGGTGGCGCACACTTGTCATCCCTGCATTGGGAGGCTGAGACAGGAGGATGGCCAGCCTCAGCTACTTAGTGAGAGCCTCTACAACTCAGTGAGACACTGTTTCAAAATAAAGAATAAAAATTAGGGCTGAGAGTGTTGCTCGGAGGTAGAATGCCCCTGTGTTCCATCCCCAGTACCTAAAAAAAAAAAAAAAAAAAAAAAGGAAATAAAGAAAAAGAAGAAAAGAAGAAAAAAGAAAGAAAGAAAGACAGCACCTGCCACAGTGCTCGGAGTGATTTTCCTCCTCATTGGAGCCACCAGCGCCTTCCACCTGGACCAGACTCCAGGTTTGAAGGCAGACAACGGGGATGTAGGCCCGGTGGGTGGACAAGACTGGGCAGGCCAGCAGGGTCCAGGCGGATCCGGCCTTTGAAACCAGAGCAGAAGGGATGGTGTGAGCAGACCCCGGGGCTGCAGGAAGAGAGGGAGGAAGAGGCCAGAGCCAGGGGATTTGAGAGGGGCCTGGGGGGCAGGCAGGGGTGGACAGGCAAGCTGGGGGATCAGCGTGGGGGGAGAATGTGAAATTGCCCGGGTGCTGGGGTTAGGGGGCAGGGTGTTGTGGTCCGGCAGATGAGCCCTGGCCAGGAAGGGACAGTGGGATGGGCCAGGGCGAACCCCAGAGTGTCTGGGCAAATGCCACTACCCCGGGGCTCCGGGATCTGCAGGCTGGGAGGCCCCTGGCCAGGGGGTGATGTGTGTGAGGGTCTCGGTTGCATGGAGAGGCCGGGCCAGGAGGGCCACCCAGGGCACAGGTGTGGGGGGAAGGAGCCTCCTGGGCCCGGAGGAAACGTGCTCCTTGGAGCTGCCTGGAGGTGGGGTGGGCGGCCAGGCTCCTGTGAGGAGCCGAGCTGGAAGAGGGGTGCGTCTGAGCCCTGGGAGGCTCCTCCTGGCCTTCTGTACTTGGGGCGTGGGGCAGAGTCGGCAGGACCCTTCGGGGGTCTGTCCTGGGCGCAGCAGCCGCACACGGAGACCACAGGAGGGGGGCCACTTGGGGACTGGGGTGGGGGGGCGCCGCCGCCTGGTCTTTGTCCCGGTGGCTGGCCTCGCCTCGCCGGGGACCTCGGCACGCAGCCAGGCGGGGGCGGGGACCCTCCCGCACGGCGTCGGGCGGCCGGTCCTCCGCGCCCCCGGCCCCGCCCCCGCCCCCCCGGCCCCGCCCTCCCCCCCCCCGGCCCCGCTGGCCCCGCCCCGCCCCGCCGGCCCCGCCCCGCCCGTCCCCGGGGTTGGCCCGCGGGCGGCGGGCGCTCGAGTCTCGCCGCAGCCTGCGCGGAGGTCGGCGCGGAGCATGGCGCCCAGGTGCGGCGGGGTCGGCGGGCGCGGGCGGGGGGCGGCGGGCGCGGGGCCCTGACCCTGGCTCTCGCCCGCAGGTGGCCCTGGCTGCGGCCGCGACGGCGCCTCCTGGACGTGCTGGCCGCCCTGGTCCTGCTGCTCGGGGTCCGCGCGGAGCCAGGTAGGACCGGCCGCCCGCGCGCGGCCATTCATTCTCCGCGGGGAGGGCGGGTCGGCGCGAGCTGCGGCGTCCAGGAGACCCCGGCCGCCGGCCGGCCCCTCGCGGCCCCGAGCCCGCCGAGGCCGTCGAGCGCAGGGTCCCCGGCCGCGTTGTGAGCCGCCCGCCGCCCGGCCCCGTCCCGCGCCCCGTCCTCCGTCCTCCGCCCCCGGCCCCCGGCCCCCGGCCCCGTCCTCGGTCCTCCGTCCTCCGCCCCCGGCCCCCGGCCCCGTCCTCGGTCCTCCGTCCTCCGTCCTCCGCCCCCGGCCCCGGCCCCGTCCCGCGGTGTCGGGTTGCGTCGGTCCCTTTGATGCCGGAGCGCCGAGCCAGCTCGAGGAACAATGCTCCAGGGCCCCGTCCTCGCCACCAGCCGCCTGCCCGCGCCCTCTCCCGTGCAAACTTTCTTTGCCGCCCCCTCCGGGGCCCTTCCTAACCCGTGGCCCCTGGACTTCCTTCTGCCCCACAAGCCCAGCCCAGGCCGGGAGGGAGGCTGGGTCGGGATGTTAGACCCCCAGGGTGGCCCGGGAGGAGAGAGGTGAAAGGTGTTTTATCACTGCTAGAAACAAGGCGGCGGGTCCTCCAAGAGGGAGCAGAGACTCAATGGCCCCCAGAAGGTCGTCGCCAGCCCGGCACAGGCAGCCGCAGCCCCTGGCCACGCTGGCCCTGGGCAGGAGGGCAGAGGGAGGAGGGGATACACTCTGGGAGAGAAGTAATTTGTTTCATTGTTTCTTGCTGGCTTAGTCTCCGGGCTAAACAGAGGGATGGACCTTTCAAAAAAAGTAGCTTCCTTTTAAGGAGAGCTGCTGAAAAGCACCTGCTGGTTGGGTAGCTGATAATTCCCCCTTCTATTTGTAGGGTAAAGGCTTGAACCTATCAGAGATGGCGCTGAGGTTAGGCAGGTCCGCTGGCCAGGGCACTGGGGCCATGGGGCCATCAATCACGGCTGCGAGGGCCGGCTTCCTGCCCTGTGGTCACCAGGGCCCACTGGCCCAGGCCAGGGTTGCACGTGTGTGTGGGATTTGTAAGTCCAAAGCTTCTTTTGTAATCACGAGATGGAGAAAAAGAAAACCGCTGGAGGGCCCAGCCCCCACAGCCTTGGGAAGCCCAGTGACCCAGGAGGAAACGGAGACCAGTGAGATGTGACAGTGGTGAGCTTTGGGTGCAGAAGTCAGCCCAAGATGGGGTGTCGCGGCCGAGGCAGACCTCCTGGGGACTCTGCGCGCCTGCCTCCCACACTGCTCTGGTCTACCGCTTTGCCTTCCAGGATCAAGAAGGCCCCAGAGAGCTGGGCGTGGTGGCACATGCTTGTAATACCAGTACTTGGGAGGCTGAGACAGGAGGATTGCAGGTTCCCGGCCAGCCTCAGCTACTTAGGCCCCGCACTTTAGTGAAACCCCGTTTCAAAATAAGGAATAAAAAATACAGCTGGGCACCGGGCATGATGGTGCATGCTTGTAATCCCAGCATTTGGGAGTCGGAGACCTGAGGATAGCATTTCTGGTTTGTGGATAGCCTCAGCTTCTTCTTCTTTTTTTTTTTTTTTGGTGGTACAGGGGTGGAACCCCAAGGCTTTCTACCTCCGGGCTATATTCCCAAACCTATTTTATATTTTATTTGGAAACAGGGTCTCACTAAGTTTCTGAGAGCCTCACTAAGTAGCTGAGGCTGGCTTCGAACCGGTGTGATCCTCCTGTCGCAGCCTCCCAAGCGGGGATTACAAGTGTGCGCCACCACGCCCGGCTTAGCCTCCGCTTCTTAGCAAGGCCCTTCACAGCTCAGTGAGACCCTGTTTCAGAAAAAAAAAATACTAAAAAATAGTGCTGGGGATGTAGCTCAGGGTACTGCCCCTGGGTTCTATCCCCAGTACCCCCTCCCCAAAAGCAGGCCCCTGAGGTGTCCATGGAATGCGTCTCCCTGTGTCCCGCTCTGCAGGCCCGGGCGCTGCCCCTCCCCCAGCACCGCAGGTCCATCCAGGCCGGCACAGACTGCAATGGCTCCTCCAGGTGTTGGGAAGGAGCTGCTTTGTATGAAACCTGGACCCAGCAGGGGCCTGATTTGTTCTGGAAACCTCTAAAAATGACCCCAGGAGTCAAACACTTAAGACCCAGTTGGCTGGTTGGCACATTTCTTTCTGGATCTCTGCACAGCCCTTCACCCCTTAAAGAAGCCCTGCTCTCCTGGTGAGGAAGTGGCTCTGTCGAGTGGCACACTGTAGTTTCCCACAGCCAGGAGTCTGGGGCGCCCCAGCTTCAGCGCCTTCGGGCTGGGGCTCTGAGCGCGGCCTCCAGTGGGGGATGTCTCAGCCTCACCTGCCGTCCCTCTGTGTGTTCACGTGTGCTACGGTGCTCTGGCCCCAGGAGTTTGGAAAAAGAGGACCCGCCTGGTACGCACGTGCAGAATGCCCACGGCCACTCTGAGCGCCTAGACGCCAGGCCATCGGCCCCCAGCCCCGCTAGACTCGAGCTGTCCACCACCCCCTGCACCCAGGGCCCATTGTCCTCACCATCATTTCCCACCAGCTTTGGCTGCGCTGAGCCTGGGCTCCCCAGCAGGCCTGCCGAGTGGACGTGCTGTCCTGGGGAGCGTGGTCATCCTGGCAGCTGGTGAGAATGGGCTCTTGCTCCTGGGCTTGCCCACTGGGGAGTCTGCAGGAGTCAGATGCATGGACCTCGGAGATAGTTTTGAATTTCAGCAAAACTTGTTTTTCAGGGCACTCCTATTTTCCTTTAAAGGAAGGAGGAGGGGGAGAGGGGCTCTTCTGCGAGGAAACCTAGAAGGAGAGCGTGACCTCGCCCAGAGCACAGGCGCCGGCTGGACCTGGGGCCAGGCGGGGACAGCCAGGACAGCCGTCACACCACCCTGAGCACACGCTGCACCACACGAATGTGCACGGCACACGTGCTGCACATGCGATGTCCACACCTAAGTGTGCACACGCAGACACCCATTCCTGAAGTCACACGTGGCCATGTGAAGGCATACACGTTTAAATGTACACACGTGTGCACATAGACACACATGTTGACTCCTACACGTGGAGGGAGTAGCCAAGGAGAAACGCATGCCCGTGCTCAGACCTGTAAGTAGGTGGGCACCTGTGCCTGCACACCTGCACACACCTGCTCACACCAGCACACACACAGGCTTTGGCTCTCCTCGCCCCAAGTGGCTCCTCCTGTCTCCACCTGGCTTGTCGGAGGGTTTAGTTCTCTGTGTCACTGGGGGGGCTGGAGGTCCCCCGTGGGACGCCCAGTCTCTTGAATTCATGGTGGGTGACACCAGGTCCTCAGGACAGTCCTGGGCCACGGGCAGAGCGGAGCCGGCTGGAAGGAGGATCCCCAGTGCTCCCTGCCTTCTGCCCAGTTGGTGGCGGTAGCTCAGCTACATCCACCCCCAGCTGCTCCATGGAACTCTCTTGCTGCCCAGGCTGGAGCACTGGAGCCCCTCGAGGCCTGGTGCTGGGTGCCTAGTGGAGGCCCTCATCCATCCACCCCAGACTCTCCAGATGGGGCCAGAGCCCAGCATTCTGAGTGGCTGTCTGGTGAGCCTCTCACGCTCCCGGAGGCCTCCTGGGAAGGGCCTCAGTGGACTCTGTCTGAGAGTGACTGCCCATTGGTGTTTGGGCCTGGGGCGTCAAGCGTGTCTCCCAGGAAGCTGTGAGGGCCAGGTCACAGCTGTCACCCTGTCCAGGCTAACAGAGATCTAGAGAACAGACCTCGGCAGAGAGCAGGGCACGGTGCTGTGCTGTCGTTGGTGTGTGGGCAGACGCGGGGCCTGAGCCACAGAAGCCCCGACTCAGTGCGGGCGTGTGGGAAATACTGGGAAAGTTTATGTACACGTGTGCTGTGTTAAAATTGGTACATTTCGCCGGGCGTGGTGGCGCACGCTTGTCATCCCCGCGCTTGGGAGGTGGAGACCGGAGGATCGCGCAGGTTCAAAGCCAGCCGCGCGCGCTGGCTTAGGAGACCCTGTTTCCAAATAAAAAATATAAAAATAGGTCTGGGAGTGTAGCCCGGAGGTAGAAGGGCTTCCAGGAACCCCAGTACCACACACACACACACACACACACACACACACACACACACACACAATTGGTACATTTCTTGAAATTCAATAGTCCAGGAAGGTCTTGGCATATTGGGCGCCACCACGTGCCCTGAGGCTTGAGGCTCTGCCCACCATGCCCTGTCTGGGTTCTGCAGCCTTCTCCCTGACGGTGTGGGGTCTGGGCTTGCTTTTGGCAAGGCTGGGCTTCTTTCTACAGTGATGGGGTCTCTGCGCCCCCAGCTCCTGAGCCAGCACCACAGTCCTGCAGGCACACAGGCCTGGGCCTCCCGGGGCAGCAGAGGGCTGGGGTGGGCTGTGCCGGGGCACCCAGCCGTGGCAGTGCAGACCCTGCCACGTGAAGCTGTCACCCAGCCTCCCGCGCCCTTCCTGGCCCCCTCCGGGTGTGGCGAGCAGCCCTTGGTCATTGTAAAGCCCTTCTATCACCGCTGTGTCTGTGCTCTGCAGGATCTCCTCACCCAAGACCGTCCTTCAGCATGTGGGTGTACACAACGTATCCCCTTGCTGTAGACCTCCTTCTAAGGTACACGACAAGGTACCCTCACTCTATACTGTATCTTTATGGCTTATGCACAGTATCTCTTCACTGTGAGCTGTATCTATAGCATTCTTAGACTGTACATCTCCTCACTGTAAACCGTCTTCATAGCTGACACATCAACGCATGTGCTCACTGCAGTCCTCATACCACCGCCCTGTGTGTCTCTTCTCTGTACATCACGCCCATATGATGTGCATTGCATTCCTTCGCACCTGTGCCCTAACCCCGGGGGCTGGCCTCTTGGCCTGTCTTTGGGTTCCCCATCTCTGCCCAAGCTGATAGAGGGCTGGGGTGCAGGGGCTGGCCAACGCGGTGGCGGGGTGGGGGCTGGCCGATGTAGAAGGGCTGTCAGAAGGACTCTTGATCACCGATGCGCTGAGTCAGATGAGACTTGAGGCTGCAGGCGGTGTCTGCACGCCATGCCTGCAGGAGCGCGTCTAGTCCCTGCTCCGCCGCGCAGGCAAGCCCGAGCACGGCCGCCCGCTGAGCCTCAGAACCCAGAACCTATTCACAAGCCTGTACCACTGTCTGGAATTCCATGCTGGCAGACGGCTCGCTCCCGGCTGATCCTGTGGGCACTCACACACGTGGGGCCTCGTGCTGAGCGGGACAGGGCAGGGGCCTGGCAGGCTCTCGGCTACCCTGTTGCCAGGTGTTTCTGTGGGGGCAGGCGGTGCAGGGTTGGGCTGGCACAGGCACTGGCCGGGGGTCGGTGGTGACTTCTCAGGGTGTCCCTCAGAAAGGACACAAGACCAGAGCCAGACATGGGGTTGGTGGGCAGAGGGTGAGGTGATGGGGCGTGGACCCAGGAGCCTGGATTTAAACCACAGATTCCCGAGCTCATCCATTTTGGTGTGAGGCACTCACTTTTCATGTTTTCCCACCTTTCCTTTGAGTAGATTGATAATTAGCCACAGGTAGGCCTCCTGCGTCCAAGTCTGAGAAAGCATCGGGTTTCAAAGGGGGGCTGGTTCCCTGCTTCTGGAAGAGTGCCAGCCAGGCTGTCCACCGAGAGCCAGAGCTGAGCCGAGTGCCTCTTGGCTCCTTCCTTCCGTCCCAGGAAGGAGAAGGGCTGGGAAGGGCTGGCCCGGTGGCCTCTTGTCCACCTGATCCCAGGAGCCTGTGGCCTTGAGGACTGAGAGGGGCTCCTCCCATTCCTGTTTAGACAACCAGGGCTTCATCACCCCCTGCCTGGTCACGGTGAGTAGCGAGCTTGCCCCCAAGGCGTCAGGGTGGGCAGGCTGAGAGAGGGAGGGCCCGTGGCGCAGCCCCAGCCCAGTCCACTTGGTTGGGTGATGCAGGGTGCAGGACACGGTGTGCTGAGGTGGCCCTACCTCCCCTGCGTCCCTTGTCCTGGGTGGGCATAGTGGAGCTAGGCTGGAGAAATGGGCAGGGTGGGGCGGGCGTTGGGGGGACTTGAGAGGCCCCCCTCAGCCCTGGCTGGCTCAGGCCTGGGAGAGGAGGGCGGAGAGGCCCTGCAGTCACCTGGCAGGTGCCTTGGGGTGAGCTCGGCCACCCGGTCTCTTTCCCACCCGGCCATTGACTTCTCTTGTGTGTGTTTCTACCACCTTCTACGAATGAGGGACAGTGCCTGTCCTGGAGACGCCAGCCGGTGTGTGCAGACGCCCAGGGCTGGGCCGACGCGCGCTGGAGCAGGGACCTGGAGCGGCCGGCGCTATCTGAGGCAGGCGGCGGCGCCGGGGGTCTGGCTTCTGTCCGCTGCCTGTTCTCATGCTCCTTATCTTGGGTGCCCGGGCCTTCAGGAGAGGCCAGTGCTGATCTGCATCCCTTCCCAGCTGCAGCGCCAGGCTGGGGCCTGTCACTTCTCAAGTCCTGCCAATCGCCCCAGGGAAAAGGACCCTTCTAGAGCCGCGCTCGTGGGTTTTGCAGCGCGGCCGGCTGGCACCTCTGCTGAGACGGGCCTGCCTTGCCTGCTTCTCTGTCCTTTTTGCTGACTGTCTGCCAGGGGCGTCAGCTCTGAGCATCAGTGTTGCCGTGCATGTGGCCAGCTCTCAGCTTAGAGCTGTGTCCGCATTCTTAGGGCCTCTCTCCATCCCCCAGGGGCAGGGCTATGGAGGGTCCATGGCTCAGGGCGGTGGCCGCAGCATGTGGACGGTCCTGGGCTCCCTTGTCTGCAGCGGGAGGCACAGCTCTCCTGGTCTGCCTTCCTGGCGTGCACCTTGAGCCGGGTCCAGCACAAACCGCTGTGGGGTGGCCAGAGCTGCTGGCGGGAAGCCTGGCATTGCACTCTACCCCACGGCAGAGTGCGTTCTGGGGTGATGGTCGAGCCCAAGTGCTGTGTGACCCGGGGCAGGCTACTTGTCCTCTCTGGATGGGAATGATAATGGTTTCACTGTGGGGCACCTCGGGGCAGCAGGTCCTCCCACAGGGAGCCCCTCCACTGTGCATACCCCGGGGCGGGGGCGAGGTGAGAGGAACCGTGAGGATGTGCGGCTGGCCTCAAGACGGAGGCGGGCCTTGAGCCGAGGGATGCGGGCACCTCTGGACGCTGGAAAGGGTGGAAAGGTGACTCCTGGAGCCCAGGAGGAGCCAGCTCTGCCACACTTTGGTTCTAGACTTCTGGCCTCTGGAGCTATCAGAGGAAAGCTCCGTCGGCAGCCATGGTGTGTTCTTACGGCTCGGAAGCAGCCAGCGCAGCCTTGCTGGGGTTGTGGAGCCACATGAGGAGGCGGTGCTCCTGCTGGAGGCCTGGGAATGCCGATGTGTTCTGGGGGCCGTCTCCCCCTGAGCAGGACACTGAGGCCCAGTGCTGGCTCTAGCTGCACACCTAGGCTGCCCTAGGCCCAGGGCCCTCCATGGGGACGGACACTGAAATGAGTCCCTGCCCTGCCGACTGTCCCAGGTCTTCAGCAGGCCCTCCGGCTCCAGGGCCCCAGAGTGACCCACACACCGGGCAGCGACAGTCAGGAGCTGGACACCGCAGGGCCTGGGCTGGGCCAGGGCCCAGCGACCATGGATGTGGAGGCACTTTGGCTGCAGCCCCTTCCTGGGGAGGAGCCGGGTGTTCTGCTGCCAGGCTGCTGGGAGTGCCGTTAATGGACACCGGGCGGGCGGCGCTCCTGGGGCTCACGGTCTGCGGGGCCCTGCAGAGCGGTGAGCGTTCATCACATTAGAGACCTGCTTGGTCCTGTCTGGGGGGTGAAGGGCAGGGTTCAAAACAAGTTCGCAGAAGTCAGGCCGGCCAGCGGCGCAGCGTCTCCACCACTGGAGGGCCGGCCCGCGGCTGGCCCTGGTGTCCTTGTGCAGTGCGGCTGGCATCAGGTGTCTAGAAGGATTTCCATACGCTGACGAGCTCTGTGTCCAGCGGGACTTCTGCGGCGGCTCATGCTTGTCTGTGGATGAGGGAGCGTCAGTGTCTGCTGCCTGGAGCACCGGGGTGGGGTGGCTGGGGAGCGACTAGCCTGCCCTTCAGCTATCAGAATGGCCATGACCTGGTCACTTGCGCCACCAAGAGACACCGTGTGAAGCCTGTAACAAGGCCCGGCTTCCCTATGGAGTGGCCAGACCCGCCACAGTTCTGAGGGGCTCTGGAGGTCTGGATTGCGTTTCTGTGCAGCTGGCCCGCCTGGCCCCCGCTTACCTGCTTGTGGGGATGGGACCTTCCTTGGGAGCTGTGCGCTCTGTACCCTGTGGGAGCATCTGAGCCAGGCAAGTGAGTGGCCGAGAGCCCAGCCTGGCTCCCTGCCCTGGCCCTGGGGCTGGGCGCAGGAAGGGAAGTAGAGGGGGGCTGGGGCTGTCCCTGGAGCTTTTGGGGCGCAAGGGTGCTCTCTGTTTCTATCTCTGAATGCTTTCCTGGAAGCAGACAGGCCTCCCCCATTCCCTCTGGGGACGCCGTGGGGAGCATTTGGGCCGGCCTGCTGGGTCAGCCAGCCCTCAGTCAGTCTCGTGCAGGCCAGAGGACGGGACAGCATGCAACTCTCCCTGGGCCTCCATGAACCGGGGACACTCTTGTGCCTTGGGGACTGTGTGGGACCCCGCTCAGGTGGTACTACTCTGCCCTGTGTGGAAGTCCCGGCCCCCAGGTCAAGAGCTGGTGATTCTGAGCTCCGTCTGCTCTTCCCAGCCCTCTCTGCCTGAGACTTCAGCCCAGGCCTGGCAGGTGCTAAGCTTAAGTGGAATTGGCTTTGGAATCCTGACTATTGAGCCAGCAGTTAATAGTTGAACTATAAAGCCACAGAGCCCCTGGAGACTTGGGCACGCTCTGCCTGCCTGCTGCATCGTGGCCCGCTGGCCAGCTCCTCCCTGCTGAGCACATTGTCCAGGGGGCCTTATCTCGGGGGGGGGGGGCTTCAGATATTTGGACCATCTGATTTGACCCTTGCCCTCTGCATTGAGCAGAAGCAATTCTAGTTCCTGGATATATTTTCAGTGAAAGGCTTTTTGAGTGATAAGAGTTTTCTTTCTTTTTTCCTGGATGATCCCATTTAGATAATGTATCTTGGGGAATGCATTTTAGAAGCAGTGGGGAGTGGCCTCTGAGACCCGCCCATCCCCCTGGCCAGCTTTCCTCCCCCAGCCCGCAGGAGGCGCTGCCCCGCCGGCTCCCCCCAACTGGCTGCTCTGGGGTCCTTTCAGCCAGGCACTGTGAGTGTGAGCAGTCCTGTCTCGGGGCCCTGGCACTTTCTCCTCTCTCCTGAGGGTTGTTGAGTTGCAGTCGGGGTCACCAGGAGCTCCCTTGCCCTTTCCCGGGCTGTGGTCCATGGGTCCGCACCTCTCTGGTGCTCTCTGGAGTCTCCCCAGCGGGGTGGTCGTGGCCGCTGGCCACAGCTCGGTGTGGGTGCAGCCTGAGCTTCTGAAGGACTGGCTTGAGTCTCTCCTTTGACATTCTGCTCCGGCTTCTGCTCTCCGCTCCCGAATGCACCTTTCAGCACCGACACCTGGGAGTGGAGCTGTTATGCTGACGCCACAGCCTGTGCTCTGATTGACTCTTGGTGGGCTGGGATGCAGTTGGCCTGACCCCTCTGCATACACTGCCTTGGTCGCTTTAACCCAGGTGGAGCAGGGCCACCGTGAGAGGTACCGCAGCTGAAGAGGGGGCTGCAGGGGAGAGCCACGCGGTCCTGCCCACTGTCCTCCCCAGACCCACCTTGTAACAGCACGCTGTCCCACGGCCCTCGTGGCTCTTCTGCTGGGCCCTTCCCCACAGCCTCCCACCCTGCCCTTTCCCCTGAAGCGGGCAGGGCAATGGGGGCCTTTGAGATTGGCCACACAGCTGAGAGCTGAGGGACAGGACCTCTCCAGGTGCACAGAAACAGAGCTGGTGCTGAAGGGTGAGGACGAGAATGGCCGGTGGGAACTAGTCCTAGAGATCGGGTGTCTACGTCTCCTGCACAAAAGTAAGCTGCGGGTCCAGTGGGACCTGCAGTCGTGGACCTGCCAACGTGAAACTGGCCCCTCGGGCCTGGCGTCCATGTCTTCACGGGCCTTGGACATGACCTTTGACCCAAGCGCCAATAGCTTCCGTGGTCGAGTGGCCCCTCCTGGGTGCTGTCACCGGGAAGGAGCAGGTGAACGAGGTTTCGGGGCCGAGGTGCCTGTTTGGAGAAGTCTCCACTGTTCCTGGGTCCTGTGTTCGGCAGTCCTGACCCCAGCCTCCTGTCGGGGCCTCCATCTGGCCCAGGAGTTGTGCCTGGGGATGCAGTTCTGAGGCATCGTTCCCACCACTGGAGGCTGTCTAAAGTTTCTTAGCTTTTTTCTTATTGTGTCAAAGCACACAGAAAAGAACTTACCGTCTGGCTGGTGTTAAGTGCACGGCCGTGCGGCCTTAGCCGCACCCACCCTGGTACTGCTCTCCACTGGTCCACTGTGAGCCCAGCCTGTGACGGGGTGGGGCCGAGCTGTGGAAGGGACGGTCACCTGGGCTGCTGGGCCGCTCTCTGGCCACATCTGAAGTGCTCTGTGGTGGGCACTGGTGACAGGCTTCTCACGCTGCTGGGCATCGGTGTTTCCTGTGAACTCCAGGGTCTTCTCAGCCATCTTGTCTTGTGCTCGTGGCCACAGAGGCCATCACCTCCTTCAGCCGGGCGGGCCACCCTCCCCATTCCTCTCCCAGCCCTCCCTGGCTCACCTTCCTGGGCTCAGCTGCTGGGTCTCTGGGCAGCATGGCCTTCCGGCCTCCCCCATGTCTCCACCCCATATCCACCCCACTGTGTACCCCGGTGCCTGTGGCTGGGCAGCTCCACGGTGCTGTCACAGATCTAGCTGGACGGCTTACTTCACTGAATTGCTGGGGGTGCTGGATGGCTTGCAGAGCAAGGGGTGGGGAAGGACCCACATGCAGGGCATGGTGCAGGGTCTCTACTGCCTGGTGTTGGGCAGTGGGCAGACCCCTCCATTCTGCCTTCAGTAGACGCCAGGTGAAGCCTAGCCTGGGCAGTCTGTGTCTGTCTGTCTGTCTGTCTGTCTGTCTGTCTGTCTGTCGTCTGTCTGTCTCTCTCTCTCTCTCTGCATCAGTGGCAGATCAGAGAAGCTGTAGCCCTGGGCTTCCCAGACCGATGTTGGGGTTAGTACCACACGCCTGGATCACTGAGTCAAAAGCACTTGTGAGGCCATGCCCTGTGTCTCTGTGAGGCCATCCCCCTAGGTGGCCTGTCCTGGTCCTGCATGGAGGATGGCCTGAGGCTGCATTGGTGGGGGCTGGGCTGGACTGTGACCTCCCCCAGCCTCCAGCATGTCTGCCAGGGGTTTCCTGGTGTTCAGGTAGACATCTGGAGTGCTGGTTGCTATTGAAAACGATGGGTGGACCCTCCTCAGGCACCATGTTTAAGAAAGGACCGGGTTGGCCTGGTTGCATTGTGAGATTTTCATGAGTTTTTTTTCTTTCTTTTTGCGGTACTGGGGATGGAAGCCAGGGGCATTCTACCTCTGAACCACACCCCCAAAATATTCTTTATTTTGAAACAGGGTCTCACTGAGTTGTAAAGGGCCTCACTAAGTAGTTGAGGCTGTCCACAAACCACAATCCTCCTGTCTCAGCCTTCTGAGGGCTGGGATTACAAGCGTGCACCACCATGCCTGGCTTTTCATGAGTTTTTAAACAATTTCATTTAAAAAATGTATACATCAGATAGGATCATATGCTGTGTACTCGAAAACCCTCAAATGATAGCCTACTTGGAGCAAAAGTAGCCGGCCTTCCTCTCTCCTCCCTGGGATAAGTAGCCGGCCCCACCCTCCTCCCTGGGGGTGTTCGCACAGTCCCCAGTTTTCCATAGGAGCCGCGTGGCCGTGGCCACATCAGCGCCACCTCCCAGTTCTGCGCCTGGCCCGGCCCAGGCGGTCCGAGTGGATGGGAAGCTGTTTAAGTCCTCTGGGTGCCTCATCAGGAGTCACCATCCGAGAGAGCTGTGATTTGCAGGGGGAGAGCACAATCCCGCCCCAGGCTGTGCAGTGATGGGTCCTTGTGGAGGGACCAGGGGCCACGCTCTGCCTCTGGGACCCTCGGCTTTGCGGCGAAGTCCCCACTGGTTGAGGCTGCGCTGAGCTGGGCTGGTGGCCAAGGCCGCCCCTGGCTGGTCCTGGGCACCTGTTGGGTGTTTGTTGAGGCGGGCGGGTGCTCCCAGGCTGGGCCCCCAGCTGGAGGACTGCGGGCAGCTGGGGGTTAACGGGAAGGCTCCCTGTGGGTGCGGCGGCTGGGAGCCCTGATATTGCGGTTCTTTCATGGCTAATTGCAGGCGTAGCCTTCCCGCTGATGAAAGCCCCTTTGTGCGTGGCGGGGTGCTGGGCTCGCTGCCCTGTGCTCAGCCCTGGACGCAGGCACCCCGGGCAGGAGAGGACGGCCCTGACTGTGGAATGTCTCCACGGGGCTCCAGAAACAACTTCCTCCTTTATTCCCGCTATCAGCTCATGAAGCCGGATGATTTGAGTCCCAATTACACGAGAGAGCCAGGGGAAAGGGCGCGCTGTCTAGACGCCGATCCGCCTTTGGGTTCTGCTCTGCGTATCCAGGCGACAGGGTTACAGCTGGGGAGGGCTGGCATTCTCTGGGGCGCCAGGGGCCCCTGCCCACCCCACTCCCAGAAGTTTCTGGGGCTGGAAGTGGGTGTGGGCGGGCAGCCTCATGGAAGGCTGGTCACCAGGAGGCAGTGACAGGACTCAACCAGGGGAAATGGAGGTGGCTGCCCTGACTCCAGGAGCAGGGACCTCAGGCAGCCAGGGCCTGGGCTGGAAGCTGCAGTCGCAGCTGCTGGCGCCTGGTGTGCCGGTCCCCAGGCCTGCGCACCTGCCCAGAGCAGAAGGGCAGCCTCTGCTTCTCGCCCTGCCAGCCCCCAGGCTGGGAGCCTCTGGGCCTCCGGCATGGTCAGGGCCTGGCCCAACAATGCCTTCCAGGCCCCTTGAGGATGGACAGGCAGGCGGGCCAGTGCTCCTCGCAGCCCGGCTCTTTCTCGGGTGGTGTTTGCACCTCTGTGTGGGTGTTTGCTGCTGTTGCTGTAGGGTTAGGATCTGAGTCACGGGCCACGTGTCTGTGCTCCCCATAAAGGGAGCCACCAGTGTCGAGGTACGAGGTACGGGCGCCTCTCGGGAATCAACGCCAGCTGGGCACAAGGAGCAAGCTGCGGGGCCCCGTGACTTGTGGCATCCTGTGGGTCAGGGGTGCCAGGAAGAAGAGGAGACACCCCTGTGAGTGGATGATGGGAGTGGAGTGTATGAGCGTAGACGCAGCTGCAGTAACAGATGAGCCATGTCACAGCAGTGGAGCAGACCGGTGTTCATCTGTGGGTGTGCAGTGCTTGACATGGTTGGTGGGGCCCCTGCTTGTCTTATTATCCTGCTGGTAATTTGATGAGAAAACTTTTGTTCCACTTTCCCTGCCCTTCTAGCTTTTGCCCACAGGCCCCGAAGGGGTGGACTGTTTTGGGTGGGTGGTCAGCAGGCGGCTAGAAGGAAGCTCACCCCATTTTAGGAGGCCAGGAGTATGTCTTCTCTTCCTTCTAGGGAGACCCTCATTTCTGCTGCTTTCTAGAAGTCAGCAGCAGGTGGCTGGCCCCCCGAGGGAGCCTTTCCAGAGCTCAGCACTGAGCTCAGAGCCGCTGGCCCAAGCAGGGCTCGCCTCCCCGGGCTGGCTGCACAGTGGGGTCTCCGAGCCTGTGACAGCTGTGCCCGCTGCTCCTTCCTGCCCATGGCATGGTGGTCCTCAGCCGTTCCACCCAGCACACAAACACCTTGAAATTTAATGGAAACAACACCTGAAACCCCAGGATGGGCTCAGAGACCACCGCAAATCTCCCACTCTCTGCAGAAGGACAGCCCTGCGCTGAGGTATTTGGTGTTTAGGACGCAGAGTGGCCCCTTCACCCTGGGCGCTGAGGGGTCTCACCCGTTGAGAGGCTTTGAAGGTGGTGTGGGTCACAGCAGAGAGCTGCGGGGGCAGAACAGATGGTGAGAGCCAGTGCCCAGGGACATCCCCTTCGCTGCCTGACCCTCTGGCCAGCTGCCATGGTGGACACTGTCAGAGCACACACAAAGGGACTGTGGTGGCCATGGGCTGAGGGCACGGGGCAGGTGGGCACCACAGACCCTCCCGCTCTCCGCAGGGGAGCTCCTGGAGTCACTGCAGAACCAGGGCCCGAGACCACCAAGTACAGTGCTGAGTCCTCAACTCCTGCTCCAGCCAAATACAGGTGGGTGGGGCTGGCCAGGGCCTTTGAAGGATAACTGTGTTCTCCAGGACTTGTCCATTCGTGGGTAGGAGGAGGAACCATTCTGGCCAGTTTGGGATGGACTTAGAGCATGGCCTCTGTGTCGTTGGCGGGCGCACCCAGCTCCGGAGGCCAGGACTCTTCTGTTTGGCCTTTTGATTTGGAATCTGAGGCGGGGGCGGGTGGGTGCAGCTGCTTCCAGTGGTGCAGATGTGCAGGGCGGGGTCCTGTTCTGCAGGCCTTGGGCAGCCATCCAGCAGACTGAGCCAGGCAGGGCACTGGCCTGGGCTGGAGGGCCTCAGGCTTAAGGACCACCCTACCCTCAGCAGTGCTGACCGATGTCCCAGTGGCCCATCTATCAGGTGATGGAGACGGCAGTAAAGCACACATCCAGGTTTCTTGGGTGGCGGCTGTACAACAGGCCCTGGGGTCTCTGGCTGTCCACAACCCCAGCTCAGGCAGAAGATGCATCTCCCACAGGCAGGGGTGGGCGGGGGCTTGGGCTGCAGGTGAGCACACCTGGAGCAGGACGCAGTGATGGTCCTGGGACTTCCGTGAGAGTTCAACACCCTGGGAGCAGTGGCCTCTGCATGCAGAGTCCTCCAGGGTGTGTTGGGTGCTCCCCACACATGAGCAGTCCCTGACCCAAGGCTGCCTGCGCCAGCAGGTCTTGTGACCACTCGGAGGTGTCTGTCCTCCGGCTTAAAAGGCCGGGCTCCAGGGACTCCGGCCCTGCTCCCTCCGGAGCAGCTCTGGATGCATTCGGGCTCTCCCAGGTCTCACGCTGAGAGGGTGGCCCTGCCTCAGAGGCAGGGTGCCTCTTGTGGGTGTCTTCCCTCCCTATGCCTCTGGACCCCCTGCACGCCGGCCCTGTGCCTGGGAGAGGTGTCTGCCCCATCCCGAGGATGCCGTCATGGTATCCTGTTTGAGGTGGGATATCTATCCTCTTGTCTCCCTGGGCACCCCCACATGTGGTGGTGTCTTGAGATGGGGCATCTGTCTCCCCGTCTTCCTGGGGACCCCCGCATGCTGGCTGGCGCTCTTGAGGTGGGGTGTCTGCCCTCCCTACCCCTGGGGATCCCAGGTGCTGGTGCTGTCTTGAGGTGGTGTCTGCCTCCCCCACGCTGGGCTTCAGGGCACATCCTGCGTCTGCGGGGGTGTGATGCTAAGGCCTGTGCCCAGGGGGTGGGCGGAGCCTGTGATCTCGGGCACAGTGCGGGCTTTGCCCCTGGACTGCAAGGGGCTGTGCCCTTTGCCTGCCGGGCACCGCTTGCTGGCCGAGGAGGTGGTAACCTTGCGAGCTGAGCTGGGGCTCTGTGGTGTGGCGCTGTTCCCTGCAGGGAGCTTCCCTCCTTCCCGCTGCCCGGCGCGCACATGCCTGGCCTTGCTCTCCAGGTGGGACGCCAGGCTGGAACGAGGGCCGCAGGGGTGGAAGCGTGTGGCAGCCTAGCCCGGTGCTCATGCCAGTGCCTCGCGTCTTGCCGCCTGGGCCCGGGTTCCTGGATGCCCTGCTTGATGGTGTCTCTCCAAAACTATGGCTGCGTGACGCTTCTTGCTGTTTCTAAACCAGGCGCTCTCCGGAGCATTTTTGAGGTGCCTGGTCAAGTAGAATATTTGTTGGTGATTAATGGGCAGGTCACGCTGGTGAATGGGCCAAGCTTCCTGTTTACTATAATTTGATATTCTTTGCCTTATCTGCCTCCATCTCACGCTCGAGGTTGGCCTGGGCCCTGGAGGCTGGGTGCGGGACGACCCATTGCTCCCTGGCAGCCCTTGGGCTTCCACTGCTGACCGTCCTGACCGGCTTCAGACCTGACCTGGCGCCTGCACGCACCTGGCAGGGACAGGGCTGCGGCACCTCCTCCCAGGCAGGCCCCCTCTTGCTGCAGATGGTGCTGGCCCCTGACCTCACAGCCTCTGCGAGCCTGTCGGGGCAACACTGTGGGACCGGGGTTCAGGAAGCCGGGTGGAGTGGCAGCACCGGGAGGCTCCTAAGCTTCCACGGGGTCTTCGACAGGCTGGGGCTGGCCTCCCTGAGGTCGCCTGGGTCGTGCACCGGCCTGTGGGGTGGCTCTGGCTGCTGATTGTCTGGGGCTGGCCCTCCTCCGGCTGTGCAGGGTCTGCTGCACTCGGGGCGCGGCTCAGGAATGCTGCCCGCACTGGGCACCTGGGCCAGGAGCTCAGGTCTGCCTGGCTGATGAGGCCGAGGTGACTCACCTGCCGTCTGAGCCTGCTGGGCTTCCTTACTTGTTCTGTGCTGGGGGGGAGGACGCGGCTCCACTGGCTGGCGCGGGCCCCGTGTGCAGTGTCAGGAGGATTCCGGAGCGGCCAGCACCTGAGGTCAAAGGTCTGTCTGCTGTGGTCAGGGAGCTAGTGGGTTCTTCAAGGATTTTTTTTTTTAATTGAGTTAAAATTTACACAGCACAAAACTTACATTTTAAGCTGAACCACCCAGTGATATTTGGTGCGTTGGTGTTCGCATGTTCACATGATGGGCAGCCATCACCACCACCTGTTCCAGAACATTCTCGCCATCCCCAAAGGACGCCCAGCACCATCACGCAGTTGTGCCAGCCTGCACCTCTGACCACGGCCGCCCCGGGCCCGCCCGTCTGCTCAGGCCTGGGCCCGCCGGTGTTTCGGGGTCTCTCCAGAGCATGTTTGGTGTCCCGGAAGCATCTAACTGGTGCGTCTTCACAAACCACCCGGGGTGGCTGTCACCTGGGAGCGGGGCTGAGGAGCCCACTGTATCGCAGGACACCCCGCAGCGTTCCCACGGGGAAGGGGACCGCACCAGGGGAGGGAGGAGGAAACCGCCCCACAGTGCCCCGCGCACCCGCCTGCCCGCGCTTACCTCTCACTCACGCACTCACCCCTCACTCGTGTGTTTACCCGGTCACGCCCCACTCATCCTCCACTCACCTCTCCCCATCCCCATCCGCCTGCCCTCGCCCACTCGCCACGCACACTCCTGTTGTCACTATGCGGTCACCTACTCACTCACAACCCATTCACACTCATTCACGTGCACACTCATTCACACTCACGCTCATTCACACACACACATTCACACTCACTCATTCACATTCCTTCACTCCTTCACACTCATTCACTCAACGCACACTCATTCACACACTCATTCACTCGTTCACATTCACTCACACTCATTCACACGCACTCACACTCATCAATTCACATTCTCACACTCATCCACTCATTCACACTCACACTCACACTCGTTCACACTCATCCACACACATTCACAACTCGCTCACAGCCATTCACACGCTCATTCACACTCACATTCACTCATTCACATTCACTCATCCACATACTCATTCACACTCACTCATTCACACTCACACTCTCTCACACACCCACTCACACCCGTTCACACTCATACACACGCATACACACCCATTCACACTCGTTCACATGCATACACACCCATTCACACTCATTCACACACTCGTTCACACTCGTACACTCATTCATGCCCTCACCCATGCACTCACTCATCCCTGCTCTCATCCGTTCATTAATTCACGCTCTCACCCACCTGCTCATTCATGCATGGCTCAGTCAAGACGGCTCTGGCCATCTCGCTTGGCCTTGCGCTGGGCCCTGAGCTCGTGTCCGTGAGTCCAGCTGTGGCCCCAGGCTGGGGCTTGGAGTGTAGGCCTCCCACGTGCCCTCCATGTGGGTCAGAGCTGGAGTTCCAAGCGGACCAAGCCCCTTCACTGGGAATGCTGCAGGGAGGCGGGGAGAGACTTCCAAGCGCCATCCAAGCGGCATAAGGAACCTACCCACACCCAGAGCCTCAGCCACCCACCTGCTCCCTGGGGATGGGGCCGAGATGGGCTCCCGGCTTCTCCCCCCCCCCCCCCGGCCTGGACAGCTACACCGGAGGGGCTGGGTCCAGGCGGGAGGCCACTCTTGTCAGCCCTGGGTCCGGTCACAAAGCAGATGGGGAATGTGGGTGGCTCCTAAGCCTTAGCCACTGGGCGCCCAAGAACGTGAGAGGGCTCGTCCAGCAGAGGCTCGGGGTGGCCGGAATGTGCGCAGGTCGTCTGGGGGTCCCAGGGTAGTCGGAATGTTCTCACGTTGTCTGGGGGTCCTGGGGTGGTCGGAATGTGCTCAGGTCGTCTGGGGGTCCCGGGGTGGTCGGAATGTGCTCACGTCATCTGGGGGTCCCGGGGTGGTCGGAATGTGCTCAGGTCGTCTGGGGGTCCCGGGGTGGTCGGAATGTGCTCAGGTCGTCTGGGGGTCCCGGGGTGGTCGGAATGTGCTCAGGTCGTCTGGGGGTCCCGGGGTGGTCGGAATGTGCTCAGGTCGTCTGGGGGTCCCGGGGTGGTCGGAATGTGCTCAGGTCGTCTGGGGGTCCCGGGGTGGTCGGAATGTGCTCACGTCATCTGGGGGTCCCGGGGTGGTCGGAATGTGCTCAGGTCGTCTGGGGGTCCCGGGGTGGTCGGAATGTGCTCAGGTCGTCTGGGGGTCCCGGGGTGGTCGGAATGTGCTCAGGCCGTCTGGGGGGGTCCCGGGGTGGTCGGAATGTGCTCAGGTCGTCTGGGGGTCCCGGGGTGGTCGGAATGTGCTCAGGTCGTCTGGGGGTCCCGGGGTGGTCGGAATGTGCTCAGGTCGTCTGGGGGTCCCGGGGTGGTCGGAATGTGCTCAGG